>NC_052086.1:44600691-45237020 GCF_015852505.1 Tachyglossus aculeatus | reverse complement strand
TTCAGCCACAGTCCCCCCACCTCTCCAAACCCAGGCCCGGATCCTGCACACGCCTCTTGCCAGCCACGGCGAAGTGGATAGAACCCGGGCCTGGAAATCAGAAAGTCACGGGTTCTAATCCCGGCTCCGCCACTTGTCTGCTCTGTGACCTTAAGCAAGTCACTTCACTTCTCTGGGCCTCAGTTACCTCATCTGTAAAAGGCGGATTGAGACTGTGAGCCCCACGTGGGACAGAGACTGTGTCCAACCTGATTTGCCTGTATCCACCTGTGCCAGTACAGTGCCTGGCACATAGTAGGTGCTTAACAAATACCATTATCTGTATATAATGTATATATGCACATGTATATATGTTTGTACATATTTATTACTCTATTTATTTATTTATTTATTTTATTTGTACATATCTATTCTACTTATTTTATTTTGTTAGTATGTTTGTCTCTGTCTCCCCCTTTTAGACTGTGAGCCCACTGTTGGGTAGGGACTGTCTCTATATGTTGCCAACTTGTACTTCCCAAGGGCTTAGTCCAGTGCTCTGCACATAGTAAGCGCTCAATAAATACGATTGATGATGATGATGATAGTAAGAGCCCACTGTTGGGTAGGGACTGTCTCTCTATGTTGCCAATTTGTACTTCCCAAGCGCTTAGTACAGTGCTCTGCACACAGTAAGCGCTCAATAAATACGATTGATGATGATGATGATTATCATTATTACTATTATTAGCATTATTATTACCTCACCTGATTTGCCCAAATGCCATCCGGGGAGCGACAGGGGCTGACCCATTCCGTCTCCCACTGACCCTGTCTCCCCCTCAGGGGCGCGTAGAGCTCCCCTGGGGGAAGGGGCAACCAGGGCAGGTGCGAGGGGGCAAGAGCTGGGAGGCTCGAAGGCCCGAAGGTCCTAATCCCGGCTCCATCACTTGTCTGCTGTGTGATCTTGGGCAAATCACTTCTCTGTGCCTCTGTCACTTCATCTGTAAAATGGGGATTGAGTGTGTGTGCCCCACGTGTGCCCCATTTTACAAATGAAGAAACTGAGGTCCAAAGAAGTGAGTTGAATTGACCAAGGTCTGATACAGCAGGCCTAAGAATCAGACCCTGATTTCCGACCCTGAGAATAACTTCTCTCTGCGCCTCCCACCAACTCCCCAGCTCTCCGAGGTCCCAGGGGAAATCCTGGAGAATGGGCAGTAATTGATGGATTTGGGCTTGAGGAGGAGGAGGGGTCTTTCCTCCTCGGATCCGTGGAAACTTTACCCGGCGTTCTCTGTGTCCTCTCTCCCGTCCCCGCCATCGGGAGGATCAAACCTGGAGGCCTTGACAAAGGGGGGAAAGAGGGTGTCAGAACCCAACAAAAGGCCTCTGAATTCATAGTTTACCAAGGACATGAGGTGTCAGAGGCAGAGAGTGCCGCAAGAACCACAGCGCCCTGACACTGAAACTTCAGGATTGGCATAAAGCCCGAACCCTTCCCTCTCCGAGATACCGGTTCGTCCATCTGGCCCCTCCCGGTCATCCCCCTGTCTCCGGTGGTTTGGACAGCTCCTCCTCCTCCTCCTTCTCCTCCTCCTCCGCTCTTCTTTCTCCTCCTCTTCTTCCTCCGCAGTCTATTCTATTTATTGAGCGCTTACTGTGTGCAGAGCACTGTACTAAGCGCCAGACAAGTTCACTGCGTACAGCGAGTTTACCCTCCAGAGGGGGAGATGGACATTTATATAAATAAATAACGGATATGGACGTAATAATAGTAATATTAATAATGGCATTTGCTAAGGGCTTACTATGCGCCAAGCACTGTTCTAAGCGCTGGGGTAGATACAAGGAAAGAAGGTTGTTCCACGTGGGGTTCACAGTCTTAATCCCCATTTTACAGATGAGGGAACTGAGGCACAGAGAAGTTAAATGACTTGCCCAAAGTCACATAGCTGACAAGTGATGGAGCCGGGATTAGAACCCACAACCTCTGACTCCCAAGCCCGTGCTCTTTCCACTGAGCCTGCTGCTTCCACGCTGCTTCTCTAAGTGTGAAGTGCTGAGGGGCTGAGGGAGGGGTGAATAAAGGATGCAAATCCAAGTGCAAGATCTCCTCGTCCTCCTCGTCCTCCTCATCCTCCTTGTCTTCCTCCTTCTCCTCTTCCTCCTCCACCCATTGTCCAGTTGCAAAGGTTTTCGGTCCAGCCTGGCTTCTACCATACTACTAGAAAGAGAGATCACTAGAGCTAGATCAAACGGGAACTTTTATCAGCTTTAAAGCACTCGATCTGGTCTCCCTCATTCATTCATTCATTCAGTCGTATTTATTGAGTGCTCAATGAATGCAGAGCACTGTACTAAGCACTTGGGAGAGTACAATACAACAATAAACAGACACATTCCCTGTCCAACGAGATTTCAGTCCAGAAGTGGGGAAGACAGACATCAATACAAATAAATAAATTACAGATATGCACATAGTGCTGTGGGACTCGGAGGGGGGAAGAACAAAAGGGGCAAGTTAGGGCAATGCAGAAGGGTGCAGGAGAAGAGGAAAAGGGGTGCTTAGTTTGGGAAGGCCTCCCGGAGGAGATATGCCCTCAACAAGGCTTTGAAGAGGGGGAGAATAATCATCTGAGGCATTTGAGGAGAGAGGACCTTCCTAGGCCAGAGGCAGGTTGGAGGGGTCGGCTGCGACCTACTTCTTCATCTTCTCTCCTACTACACTTCAGCTCACCTGCTTCACTCCTCTCATGCCAACCTACCCACTAGGCCTCGCTCTCATTTCTCCCGCTGCCACTCCCTTCCTCCTACCTGAAACTGCCCTTTCATTCATTCAATCGTATTTATTGGGCACTTACTGCATGCAGAGCACTGTACTAAGCGCTTGGGAAGTACAAATCGGCAACATATAGAGACGGTCCCTACCCAACAATGGGCTCACAGTCTAGAAGTGGAAGACAGACAACAAAACAAAACAAGTAAACGGGTGTCAATATAATCAGAGTAAATAGAATTATAGCTATATACATATAATTAATAAAATAGAGTAATAAATATGTACAGATATACATAAGTGCTGTGGGGAAGGGAAGGGGGTAAGGTGGGGGGGGCGATGGAAAGGGAGGAGGAGGAGGAGAGGAAAAAGGGGGGCTTAGTCTTGGAAAGCCTCCTGGAGGAAGTGAGCTCTCAGTAGCCCTTCTCCTTCATTCACATCCCATCATTCACATCACCACCCTCCACATCTTCAAAGCCCTATTCCAGTCATATCTGTACCACGTAGCAGTGTGGCGTCGATGGAAAGAGGGAACTGAGGCACAGAGAAGTGAAGTGTCCAAAGTCACACAGCTGGTAATTGGTGGAGGTGGGATTTGAACCCATGACCTCTGACTCCAAACCCCTAGCTCTTTACAGTGAGCCACGCAGCTTCTCTAATTTTTTTTGTCTTTCTATTTATATTAATCACTGACCCAGAGCCTCAGGGGAAAGAGCTTGGGTCTGGGAATCAGAGTATTTAGGTTCCAATCCCAGCTCTGCCACTTGTCTGCTGTGTGACCTTGGGCAAGTAACTTCACATAATAATAATAATAATAATAATAATAATAATAATAATAATGATAATAATAATAATAATAATAATGTTGGTATTTGTTAAGCGCTTACTATTGTTATCGACAAGTAGGGTGCAAAACAGGTTAATCGGTGTAAATCGGCCGCAGGGTTCTTGTACCCAGGGTGGTGACGCAGATAGGAAAAATGACTCGGAGACATGAGTTCAGATAGGGCAATAAAGAAGGAATGTGGCTACCTGCCCGTTCACCTAACGGGAGAGGTACGAGTGACAAGCAGCCCCGATCCCATGCTCACTGTGTCTTTTATTGAGTTACAGCAACATGGGAATGGGGCATTTGGAAATTTCAGGAATTTAATTGGAAGCAGCAGGATGTTACAAATTCTCTTTGTTCTCAGTTCCTACGGCCTTGTGCAAGATGTTGTTATTTGCCCTATGGCCTTGCATAGATAGGTATGTAAATTCTCATTAATAGGGATGTAAATTCTTGTTGATAGCCTTGAAGGCATCTGTTGCAGACTTGTTCTCTCAGCCTGTACAAATGGAGGGTTACTGTCAGCATACACAAAATGGAGTCAGTCATGTCAAGTCCGCTGTGGACTACAATCCCCCCTTGATCCTTCCGTGGCCTATGGCCTCTGGGCGGATCACATACGACCCTCCTCGGGATAACAAAGGACAAGGAAAAGATAAAAAATCCAGGCAAAAAGGAAAAGATAGAAAAATCCATCAGAAAAATCCAGGCACAACAGAGCAGACCACACACAACAATCCCCCTCCTCAGTGAAATGCGGCGTCCAGATGACACTGCATGTCCATGACTTCAGCCTTGGACAGGGGTATGGTAGGGGGTTGCAGAAGCATCAGGGTAGATGGAGTACGTTGGAGGCAGACCTTCAGGAGCTGAAAAACACAGCACACCAAAAACAAGCCAGCAGCAACATGCACAAACAAGCAACCAGACAAAATCTCACAGGACCGAGGCCCATCTGGTAGAGGTTCGACACAGCCGTAAAGCTGGGACAGAGTGTGGCTCGGAATCCTGAGAGTCAGCAGAAACCTACAAGTGAGTACAATCAGGAGGTGAAGCATCAAAAACAGCTGGCTTCACCTGGGAGTGGTGGATCCATGAAGGGCATTCAGTAACACTAACTGCAGAAAAGGAAGACAAGAGAACCTGGTAGGGCCTCTCCCAGGATGGTTCCGACCATGCGCTTAACCCAAACCCAATGTCCAGTGACAAACGGATGCAGATGATCGGTGAGAGGGGTGCGCTGACGGAGGATTCCAGCAGCCTGCAGCTCAGCTAGAATTGCCTGGAGAGACAAAATAGGCTCGCAGGGCATCATCGCCCACTTGTAGGGTCGGAGGAGGTCGGGGATCTGAAAGGCTTCCCCAATATGGGGAATAACCCAATAGCATCTCATAAGGTGATATATTTAAAGGAGCCTGAAAGCAACATCGTAGACGACAGGCCATTTGAGATGAATTTCCATACAAAGTTTTCCAAAAAGGGTTTTCAACTCACAATTGGTACGTTCCACTTTCCCTGAACTCTGGGGATGGTATGGTGCATGTAAAGAACGTTTGATTCCAAGAGATCGATAAATTTCAGATAGAACAGACTCAGTGAAATGTGATCCCTGATCAGAATCAATAACAGCAGGTGGCCCAAACCTTCCCTCAAGAGACATTTCACCACCGTAAGAGCGGTTGCTCAGGAGGAAGGGAAAGCCTCAATCCACCCAGTCAGGTGATCAACAATGACCAGTAAATATCAGAAAAGACCAGCCCTTGGAAGTGTCACAACCTGCAACCCCTCCAAAGGGGAATAGACCCAAGGGCGTCGCCCCAAGGGAACCCGACGACCAGGGTGAGCATTGAAACTCTGGCAAGTAGCACAACTGGCTGTAACACACTTGGCAACAGGATGGATACCTGGAGCAAACCAAACTCAGAGAACTTTGGTTGCCAAGGCATCTAAACCAAAGTGAGTCTCCTGGTGAAGACCCAGACAAACTGGTCGCAGTGCAGCAGCGGGCAGAATAGGCCGTCCATCAGGGACCCAAAAGAGTCCGTCCCGTTCCAGCGCCTCATATTGCCGAGGCCACTCAGCTCTTTCCTTATTAGTAATCAGGGAGGGCAACAGAGTGCCAGGCATAGACGTGGGGATCAGGGCCATAATAGGAGCTACACATACAAGGGGGGCATGCCGAGCTGCCCAACGAGAGGCCTCGTCGGCTCGGAGATTGCCCAAACTCGAGGAATCACTTCCTCGGGTGTGGGCATGCACATGCACGATGGCCACCTCGGCTGGGAGCAAGAGGGCCTGTAATAGGCATTCTATACGATCCCCATTAGCAACCTGATGACCCGCTGAGGTGAGGAACCCACGACTTTGCCACAGGGCACCTGTAGCATGACAGACCCCAAAGGCATACTTAGAGTCTGTATAGATGGTCACACGCTTCCCTTTACCGAGTAATAATGCCTGTGTAAGGGCTTCAAGCTCAGCTGCCTGCGCACTGCAAGAAGCTGGGAGTGAGCTGGTCCACAGAACAGAGGTTAGGGTAACAACAGCAGCACCGGTGAGGCGCACCCCTTGGTCCAAAAGAGGAGGAGCCATCTGTAAACAAAGTTAGATCAGGAGAGGACAAAGGCTGATCGCGAAGGTCAGATCGAGGAGTGACAGTTTCCCGAACTACTTCATCACAATCACGAATTTGGTCAGTCATGGGAGAGGACTCAAGCAGGGTAGCTGGATTCAAGGAGCCACAGTGCTCCACGTGTACCTGCGGATTCTCCAATAAAGCAACCTTATATTTAGTCAGGCGTGCCACAGATAAGGCTTGGGTGGCTTCTCCACAAAGGAGGCGCACAACTTCATGCGGAGTCAGAACAACAATGGGATGTCCCAAGAGGATATCCTAAGACTTTTCAAGCAGCATTACCACCGCAGCTATGCAGCGGATACAGGGTATTTGACCTAGAATGACAGGATCAAGTACACCTGAATAATAGGCTACTGGTCGATAGTGAGGACCGAGTGTTTGGCACAAGACACCTGAGGCCACTCCATGGCGTTCATGAATGTACAAATAGAACGGCTTACTATAGTCAGGGAGTCCCAGGGCAGGGGCTGAACTCAGGTGTGATTTTAGTGTCTGAAAGGCTTCTACAGCCTCGGGTGTCCAGTACAGGGGCTCTGGGGAGGTCATTTTTAGGAGCTCAAAAAGGGGTCTGGTTAACAACCCAAATTCTGGAATCCAAGCTCGACAAAACCCAGCCGCACCAAGTAAACCTCTCAAGGCCCGCTTAGTAGTGGGGCGAGGCATGAACTGAATCAGGCTCTCTCACTTTGGGGTGATTGCTCTTTCTGCCTCCCACAACATGAACCCAAGATATTTTACCTGGGGCTGACACCACTGCAGTTTCTCACAACTAACTTTAAGATCAAACTGATGCAAACAAGCTAAGACCTGGAGGGAACCTGACCGACACAGATCCTCTGTGTCCCCAGCAATAAGGATATCATTCACATACTGGAACATATTGATCCCTTTGGGTAATTCGAGGGGAGATAGGGCTCTGCACAATTCTCTCAAAAAGATAGTTGGGGAGTGAACAAAACCCTGGGGAAGCCTCGTCCAGGTTAGTTGACAACCTTCCCAGGTAAAGGCAAAAAGGTACTGGCTCTCACAGGACACAGGTATAGTAAAGAAAGCACCAGTTAGATCAATTAAGTAAAACAGGTTGCTTTGGGACTCACGGACCTAACTACTGCTGTGGGACTAGGAACCACAGCATGCATAGGCAAAATGTAAGAGTTAATTGCACGCAAGTCCTGCATAGGATAGAGGGGAGCCTGGTTTTCACACAGGCAACACAGGAGTATTACAAGGAGACCAACATTCAACCAAAATTCCCTCATGCAAAAAGGCAGATATCAAGGGCTCTAAACCCGCTTTACCTTCTGCAGACATTGGGTACTGTCTGACTTGGGGAGGTGCCCGGTCCTCTCGGTCTGCAATTGTAACTGGTTCTGCCCCATGAAGAAAGCCTACATCTGACGGACCACAACTCCAGTGTCAGGGGCAATATCCTTAGAATGGGATCATCTGTACAGGGAGACGCATCCAGGAGTCCCATGAGGGAACTCAGCTGTTCAGGTGGAGTGCGTACTGGATCAGGTTTACCCAGGAGGCTTCCTAGAGTCAAGGCAATTTCTTCCTGATCATCACAAACCAAAGTCACATTCAAACGGCATAATAGATCTCGTCCCATTAAAGGAGATGGAGTGGAAGGAATGATTAGGAACGGGTGGTGGATGTAAATCCCCTGTAACCAGCACTGTAGGGGCTGCGTTCTAGAAACAGTTTGAACTTTCCCACCTACCCCTTATCCTTTCCTTTCCTCGGGCGCCAGGAGAAAAGGAAGGGAGTGCTGAATAGGTTGCACCCGTATCAACTAGAAATTTGTAGGACTTTGTATTAATGGTCAATTCATCAGTCATCAGTCACCACGGGAGCCATGCCATATGGCTTTACCCACGTTTCATCAAAGAGGCTCAGATCAGGGAGGTCAATCCCCAGGGAGCATCCGGCCAGTAGGGCATGCACATCGGAATACTCATGCCCAGGGGATCGCATATTTGGGGGAGATGAGAGTCTCTGGGGTCCCTCTGGGTCCCAGGATCCAAAGGGGCCAAAGTCGGGACCTGTATTTTGGGTTGGGGGCATACGGGGTCCATTCCTTGGGGCTAGACCCTGATTGGGTCTAGTACTGTTCGGACGGCCCAGGGGAAAAAACCCGTGGGTATCTTCCCCGCTTATTTCGCCGCAATTTAGGACAATCTCTCCTAAAGTGACCCTCCTGGTGACAATAAAAGCAATGTCCCATAAGCAGGACTTGACATGACTGATTCCATTTTGTGTAGGATGGGAGCAAGAGGGCTGGGAGCAGGATTTGCCCATAAGCAGGACCTTTGCAGCATTAGTGGGTTTCATATTTTGTACATGGCGTGCAATCTCTCGCAGCTCTGACAGAGGTTTTGCCGCCCACCCGGGAATATACTTATCAAAATAATTGGTGAATCTCCCCTGTTTCACAAAGGCAGTAGCTAGGGCTCCAACATCTCTTTCATTATTCAGATTCAACTGTACAAGTGTCTCTGCTCCCTCGCTAAGTCGAGTGAAAAAGTCACCGGAGGTTTCCCCTTCCCTCTGGATCATCCCATAGAAGGAGTCCCAATTAGGGGGTTTACGGCCCAATTCTTGGATGGCAGCAAGGAGAGTCTGCCGCGCCTGATTAAGGCGATTCCAATCTACTTCCACATCTAAATTCCAATTAGGCTGAATTGTTGGCCACGCCACATGAGGCTGACCATCGTTCTCTAACTTTACAGTCAGAGCTCAGAGACGGGAGCGCTCATCAGAAGTGAAAAACAATTCAAGCAGCTCCTCTACATCCGCCCAAATAGGAAGATGGGTTCTAAAAATTCCCAGGACCCTTTGATACACTTCCTGCGGATTTGTTTGAAAGGGTGGAGTATTCTGCTGCCAGGTTATAAGGGTTTGGGCTCAAAAGGAACATGAGCCCTTACTCCGGCTACTACGATATTCCCGCCTGCCCCTGGGATCTGCTGGTAATTCTCAACCAAGGGGGCTAGAAGTGGTACCGGAGGTAAATAAGCAGGGGGAATAGGTACTGAGGTACCTATCAGGTCCTCTGAGTGGGACTGCGGACTCGGGACTGAAGGCAACGCAGCCTTTTCTGCTACAGGTGACAATGTTGCTACTTCAGTCTGAGACGACTGATCCTTACTAACTTCAGCCCAACAATACCAATAGCACATTTCATCAGACCGGGAACAAGATATAACCACCAGGATTTTGCGAAGAGTTTGAGGATCAAAAGACCCTCCCTCGGGCCAGAAAGAATAACCCTGTTGGTCCCGGAACTTAGTCCAGGCCTTGTGACACCCTACAAGTTGTTTTTTTAGACATTCCTTTAGTTACAGGCAAGTGACCCTCATCCCATGATTGGAGAACTTTAGCCAGGCACCAACTAGTCGTAGAGAGACTCGAGCCCATGGTTCCAACAACCAGAACCCCCTTTCCGCTCAACCCAGAAAGAACCCCTAGGACGTCTCCTAGGCCCCCCAGAACGTCTTCTGAGGTCGACAAACCACCTCCTAACCCAGGAGGATAAATCACCCGCCCCTTCTAACCGAAGAGGGGAGAAACCATCCACCACCGTGTAACCGGAGGAGGAAGAAACCACTAACCCGGAATCCCACCGGGTGCTCCAAATTAACAACCCAGAAGGAGAGAAGGGGAGACTCAGACCCTAAAAGCGGATCCTTACTTACGGATTATTCGAGCTCGGTGGAGTTAGCCGTTCTCACCCACGGAGGTTGTTCCTATCCAGATCACAGCACGAGGGTCCCTTCGTGGTCGCCAAAGAAGTTACTGTTATCGACAAGTAGGATATAAAATAGGTTAACTCGGTGTAAATCGGCCTCACGGTTCTTGTACCCAGGGTGGTCGTGACGCAGATAGGAAAAATGACTCGGAGACATGAGTTCAGATAGAGCAGTAAAGAAGGTAAGTGGCTACCTGCCCGTTCACCTCCCGGGAGAGGTACGAGTGACAAGCAGCCCCGATCCCATGCTCACTGTGTCTTTTATTGAGTTACAGCAACATGGGAGTGGAGCATTTGGAAATTTCAGGAATTCAATTGGGACCGGCAGGATGTTACAAATTCTCTTTGTTCTCAGTTCCTACGGCCTTGTGCCAGATGTTGTTATTTGCCCTATGGCCTTGCATAGATAGGGATGTAAATTCTCGTTAATAGGGATGCAAATTCTCGTTATCTTCGGATAGGTGTTACTTGTTGATGGCCTTGAAGGCATCCGTTGCAGACTTGTTCTCTCAGCCTGCACAAATGGGGGGTTACTGTCAGCATACACAAAATGGAGTCAGTCATGTCAAGTCCGCTGTGGACAGCACTATGTGCCAAGCACCGTTCTAAGAACTGGGTCAGATACAAGGTAATCGGGTTGTCCCACGTGAGGCTCACAGTTTTCATCCCCATTTTTACAGATGAGGTAACTGAAGCTCAGAGAAGTTAAATGACTTGCCCAAAGTCATACAGCTGACAAGGGCGGAGCCGGAATTAGAACCCACGAACTCTAACTCCCAAGGCCGGGCTTTTTCCGCTAAGCCACGCTGCTCCTCCGGGCCCCAGCTTCCTTATCTGTAAAATGTGGAGTAAATACCTGTCGCCCTCCTACTTAGACTGTTCCCATGTAGAATAGGGACAGTATCCAATCTGATTAGCTTGTATCTACCCCAGCGTTCAGTACAGTACTTGGCACAAAGTAAACTTTCAACAAGGACAGTTAGGAAGCTTTCCCCAGTCAATTTTTCATCTCATTACTCTATTTCTGCACTTGAGCACTTCTGTGTCAGGAATACGGGTACTCACGGTCCACTTCTCTCCGTAACACTTACATGCACACCTGTACAACTTGGAATTTTGTGGTGGGTGGGTGGGTCTGCCCTCAAGATTACGAACTCCTAGAGGGCAGGGAGTAGGGACGTTACAGAAGTCATTCCCACGGGTATTCATTTATTCATTCAATCGTATTTATTGAGCCCTTACTGTGTGCAGAGCACTGTACTAAGCGCTTGGGAAGTACAAGTTGGCAACATATAGAGACGGTCCCTACCCAACAGTGGGAAAGAATTAGTAGATTTCAGAAAGGTTTGGTTAGATAAATGGGGTAATAATAATAATAATAATGGCATTTATTAAGCGCTTATTATGTGCAAAGCACTGTTCTAAGCACTGGGGATTACAAGGTGATCTGGTTGTTCCACGAGGGGCTCACAGTCTTAATCCCCATTTTCCAGATGAGGGAACTGAGGCACAGAGAAGTGAAGTGACTTGCCCAAAGTCACACAGCTGACAATTGGTGGAGCCGGGATTTGAACCTATGACTTCTGACTCCAAAGCCCGGGCTCTTTTCACTGAGCCATATGGCTTCTCTAGTAGTTGTTTAACTGCTTACTAGGAGCCAAGCACTATACTTAGTTACAAGATAATCAAGTCAGACATAATAGTTAAATCTACTGACTCTGCCATACTCTCCCAAACACTCAGTACAGTGCTCTGCATTTGGTAGACTACCAGCTCCTTGAGAGCAGGGATGGTATCTATTAATTCTACTTTATTTTCCCAAGGGCTCGGGACAATGTTCTGCGCACAGTAGGCCCTCAGTCAATTTTATTGATTGATCGAGGAGTAGCGTGATCTAGTGGATAGAGCAGGGGCCTAGGAATCAGGAGGACCTGGGTTCTAATCCCGACTCCACCACTTGAACGTTGTGTGACCTTGGGTAAATCACTTACCTTGAAGAATGTGAGCCCTGTGTGGGACAGGGACTATGCCCAAGTCGATTTGTTTGTATCCACCCCACAGCGCTTAGTGCGGTGCCTGGCACATAGTAAGTGCTTAACTAATACCATTATTATTATTATCTTCTCTGTGCCTCAGTGACCTCATCTGTAAAATGGGGATTAATGACGTGAACCCCATGTGTGTCATAGATTGTGTCCAACCTGATTAGCTTGCATCTACCCCAGCGCTTAGAAGAAATGTGGCTCAGTGGAAAGAGCACGGGCTTTGGAGTCAGAGGTCATGGGTTCAAATTCCAGCTCTGCCAATTGTCAGCTGTGTGACTTTGAACGTCACTTAACTTCTCTGTGCCTCAGTTACCTCATCTGTAAAATGGGGATTAAGACTGTGAGTCCCACGTAGGGCAATCTGATCAGCTTGTAACCTCCCCAGTGCTTAGAACAGTGCTTTGCACATAGCACTTAATAAATGCCATTATTATTATTATTATTAGAGCAGTGCCTGGCACATAGTAAGCACTTAACAAATACCATAAAAAAATGGATTGCTTTATTGACCGCCTTCCTCTGGAGCCTCGGTTCTCCTTCTATGTTCTCACCCTGTTAGTTCTCAGGGAAACGACCAGCTAGGAGGAGGGAATGTACCCTGGGGGGAGGTGGGGATCACTAGACTTTTGGCCTGCTGCTCAGATCCCAGCAGAAAGGAGGGCTCCCAACCAGACCGATGACGCTGGCTCCAGGTTACTGACCTAGTGGAATTCGTGGCACGGAGAAGAAATTAGCAAAAAAAAAAATAAAAGACCAAAAAAAAGAGAGACAAAGTTCAAGGCCCTTGCTCCCTCAACCCGGCTGTGTTTCCTTTATTTGGTTTGGTTTTGCTTTAATTATTTATGAGATGTCGGCTCCCAGGGGGAATTTTGCCCTGGGAATGACGTTGGGTAACTTCCCCCTGCCCTCTCCACTGCAGGGGGAGGGGGAGGCTTGAGGAGGGGCGGGAAATGTTGGCAGGTGAGTGACGGGAGTGGGGGGAAGTTACCTGGATTGCACTATATACCAGCCCCAACACGGTCTGGCCGGATTCCCAGCAATGGGGAATCCGTGGTTAAGCAGCTTTGCTTTCACCAGTTCCACCCGGCTTACTCCTTGCTGGTCACCGCTCAACGGGCTGGGCTGGACTGAGCTAACCAGGCCTGTGGACCTGGGATCCCTAATAATAATAATAATAATAATAATAATAATAATAATAATAATAATAATAATAATAGCATTTGTTAAGTGCTTACTATGTGCAAAGCACTGTTCTAAGCGCTGGGGGGATGCAGTGTGATCAAAGAAACAAGCTGGTCGTAAGAGAAATCAGGCTACGGGCCTCTAGACTGTAAACTCATCCTCTGAACTTTAAATTCACTATGGGCTGGAAACTTGTGGACACTAGTTCTGTTGTATTGTACTTTCCCAAGCACTTAATAATAATAATAATAATGATGGCATTTATTAAGCGCTTACCATGTGCAAAGCACTGTTCTAAGAGCTGGGGAGGTTACAAGGTGATCAGGTTGTCCCATTTTACAGATGAGGTAACTGAGACCCAGGGAAGTGAAGTGACTTTCCCAAAGTCACACAGCTGACAATTGGCGGAGCCGGGATTTGAACCCATGACCTCTGACTCCAAAGCCCGTGCTCTTTCCACTGAGCCACGCTGCTTCTTAGTACAGTGCTCTGCATGTAGATCCGGATTCTAATCCCGGATCCGCCACTTTTCTGCTGGGTGATCTTGGGTAAATCACATAACTTCTAGGTGCCTGTTACCTCTGTCTCCCCCTTTTAGACTGTGAGCCCACTGTTGGGTAGGGAATGTCTCTATATGTTGCCAACTTGTACTTCCCAAGCGCTTAGTACAGTGCTCTGCACACAGTAAGCGCTCAATAAATACGATTGATGATGATGATGATACTCCAGGTCCTGGACATGAACCAGCCATAACTCCAGGGTGGCTTTCCTGGGCCTCCTAACCTGCTCCCTTCCTCTCTGAGAAGTCTATTTTCTTTGTGGATCACAGCTTATTTCCTCACCATCTGCTTGCTCACCTGACTAGTCTGAAATTAATTTGGAGGAAGGTGTTTCTAATAACAATAATTTACAATTGTGATATTTGTTAAGTGTTGACTACGTGCCAGGCACTACTCTAAGCCCTGAGGATAAAAGATAATCAGGTTGGGCACAGTTCCTGCCCAACGTAGGGCTTACGGTCTTAATCCTGTTTTACCAGATGAGGGAACAGAGGTGCAGAGAAGTTAAGTGATTTGCCCAAGGTCACACAGCAGACAACTGACGGAGCCAGGATTAGAACCCAGACTAAGCCCCTCTTTTCCTCTGCTCCCCTTCCCCTCCCCATTGCCCCAACCCACTCTCTCTGCTCTACCCCCTTCCCTGCCCTACAGCACTTGTGTATATATGTATATATTAATAATTATAATTCTGTTTATTTTTATTAATGATGTGCACATATCTATAATTCTATTTATTTATAATGGTGCTACTGATGCCTGTTTGCTTGTTTTGAAGTCTGTCTCCCCCCCTTCTAGACTGTGAGCCCATTGTGGGCAGGGATTGTCTCTATTTGTTACTGAATTGTACTTTCCAAGCGCTTAGTACAGTGCTTTGCACACAGTAAGTGCTTATTAAATACGATTGATGATTGATTAAGACTGTGAGCCTTATGTGGGACTGGGACTATGTCCAACCTGATTAGTTTGTATCTGCTCCAGCATCATCATCAATCCTATTTATTGAGCGCTTACTGTGTGCAGAGCACTGCACTTAATACAGTGCCTGGCACGTAGTGAGCTCTTTAATAACTGTGTCATTCGTTGAACGCTAACTATGTGTAAGCAAGCGCTGTAATAAGGGCTGGGCTAGGTAGAAGATAAATCAGGTGGGACACAGTCCCTATTCCACAGGAAGCTTAGCAGCGTGGCTCAGTGGAAAGAGAAAAGGTTTGGGAGTCAGAGGTCGTGGGTTCTAATCCCAGCTCCGCCACTTGTCAACTGTGTGATTTGGGGCAAGTCACTTCACTTCTCTGTGCCTCAGTTGCCTCATCTGTAAAATGGGGATTAATAATAATAATAATTTTGGTATTTGTTAAGCGCTTACTACGTGCAAAGCACTGTTCTAAGCGCTGGGGAGGATACAAGGTGATCAGGTTGTCCCATGTGGGGCTCACAGTCTTAATCCCCATTTTACAGATGAGGTAACTGAGGCCCAGAGAAGTTAAGTGACTTGCCCAAAGTCACACAGCTGACAAGCGGCGGAGTTGGGATTTGAACCCATGACCTTTGACTTCTCAGCCCGTGCTCTTTCCACTGAGCCACACTGTTTCTCTGGGATTAAGACTGAGAGCTCCACGTGAGACAATCTGATTACGCTGTATCTCCCCTAGCGTTTAGAACAGTACTTGGCACATAGTAAGCGCTTAACAAATACCATAATAATAATTGTTATAGTCAGAGGGAGAGCTGGTATTGAATCTCCATTTTACAGGAGGGGAAACTGAGACATGGAAAAGGTAAATGGTTCGCCCAAGGTCAAAGCAGAGCCGGGAGCAGCATGGTGTGGTGGGTAAAGCAAGGGCTTGGCAGTCAGAAGGTCATGGGTTCTAATCCCACTCGGCCACGTCTGCTGTGTGACCTTGGAAAAGTCACTTTATTCATTCATTCATTCATCCAATCATATTGATTGAGCGCTTACTGTGTGCAAAGCACTGTACTAAGCTCTTAGGAAGTCCAAGTCGGCAACGTATAGAGACGGCCCCTACCCAATAACGGGCTCACAATCTAGAAGGGGGAGACAGACAACAAAACAAAACATCTTCTTTACTTCTCTGGGCCTCAGTTACCTCATCTGTAAAATGGGGATTGAGACTGTGAACCCCACATGGGACAGGGACTGTGTCCAACTCATTTGCTTGTATCCACCCCAGCGCTTAGTACAATGCCTGGCATATAGTAAGAGCTTAACAAATACCATCATTATTTATTATTATTTATTAGTAGAACGCAGGTCCTCTGACTCCCATTTTTAATGGTATTTGTTAAGTGCTTACTTTGCGCCAAACACTACTAAGCGCTGGGGTAGGTACAAGCTAATCAGGTTAATAATAATAATAATGTTAGCATTAATTAAGCGCTTACTGTGTGCAAAGCACTGTTCTAAGCACTGGGGAGGTTACAAAGTGGTGAGGTTGTCCCACGGGGGACTCACCATCTTAATCCCCATTTTACAGATGAGGGAATTGAGGCCAAGAGAAGTTAAGTGACTTGCCCAGAGTCACACAGCTGACAAGTGGCAAAGCCAGGATTTGAACCCATGACCTCTGACTCCAAAGCCCGTGCTCTTTCCACTGAGCCACGCTGCTTCCAACCCCTGCCCCATAAGGGGTTTATAGTCGTAATCCCCATTTTATAGATGAGGGAATTGAGGCACAGGGAAGGTATGCCACTTGACCAAGCTCATACAGCAGACAAGTGGCAGAGACGGGATTAGAACCCGGATCCTTCTGACTCCCAAGCCCGTGCTCCATCCACTAGACCACCCTGCCCCTCCCCTCAGGACTCTGGCGGGTTAGCTCCCATTTCCCCCTCTCCAGGAGCGGAGATACAAGGTGTGAAAGACGGTAGTTCGTGGCCCCTGAGGATCTGAGGGAAATAACTGGGTGGGAACACTAGAGGCTCATCGGGACATAAGAGACGCCTTCAAAGGACAACGATACAAGGTGCTAATGTCTATAGTTTAGATGACAAAGGGCAAGCTGTGCCTGAGAGACAGGAGGCTGAGAGGTTCTAATCATCATCATCATCATCAATCGTATTTATTGAGCGCTTACTATGTGCAGAGCACTGTACTAAGCGCTTGGGAAGTACAAATTGGCAACATATAGAGACAGTCCCTACCCAACAGTGGGCTCACAGTCTAATAATAATAATGATGATGGCATTTATGTATATATGTATATATGTTTGTACATATTTATTACTCTATTTATTTATTTATTTTACTTGTACATATCTATTCTATTTATTTTATTTTGTTAGTATGTTTGGTTTTGTTCTCTGTCTCCCCCTTTTAGACTGTGAGCCCACTGTTGGGTAGGGACTGTCTCTATATGTTGCCAATTTGCACTTCCCAAGCGCTTAGTACAGTGCTCTGCACAAAGTAAGCGCTTAATAAATACGATTGATTGATTGATTTATAATAATAATAATATGGTGTTTGTTAAGCGCTTACTATGTGCCAAGCACTGTTCTGAGCGCTGGGGAGGACACAAGGTGATCAGGTTGTCCCACGTGGGGCTCACAGTCTTAATCCCCATTTTACAGATGAGGTAACTGAGGTACAGAGAAGTTAAGTGATTTGCCCAAAGTCACACAGAAAGAGCACAGGCTGTGGAGTCCGAGGTCATGGGTTCAAATCCCGACTCCGCCAACTGTCAGCTGTGTGACTTTGGGCAAGTCACTTCACTTCTCTGTGCCTCAGTTACCTCATCTTTAAAATGGGGATTAAAACTGTGAGCCCCCTGTGGAACAACCTGATCACCTTGTAACTTCCCCGGAGTTTAGAACAGTGCTTTGCACATAGTAAGCGCTTAACAAATGTCATTATTATTATTATTATTATTATTAAGTGGCAGCGCTTACTATGTGCCAAGCACTGTTCTAAGCACTGAAGTAGATAAACGCTGTGAAACAATGTGGCCTAGTAGGTAAAGCGCCAGCCCGGGAGTCAGAAGGACTTGGGTTCTAATCGCGGACTGCCACTTGTCTCCTGTGTGACCTTGGGAATGTCACTTCACTTCTCTATGCCTCAGTTGCCTCATCAGTAAAATGGGGTTTGAGACTGCAAGCCTTCTATGGGACAGGGACGCTGTCCAAACTGATTAGCTTGTATCTACCCCAATGCTTAGAACAGTGCTTGACACATATTAAGCGCTTAACAAATACCATCATCATTATTATTATTATTATTATTATTATCCAAGGTATTCGGGTTGGACACAGGCTACATGTAGCTCACGGTCTTGATCCCCTTTTTACAGATGGGGTAACTGAGCGAAGTGACTTGTCCAGGGTCACACAGCAGACATGTGGCAGAGCAGGGATTTGAACCCGCTTCCTCTGACTCTTAGGCCCGCGCTCTTTCCACTAGAATATGCTGCTTCCCTAATTCTGATTTTAGCTAAAATTTTGATTTTAGCTTTTGCTGTTGGCTTGTTTATTGCTGCCCGTGTCGCAGGTTGGAGGGGACACTGTCTGGAAATCAATCAAATCAATCAAAATTTACTGAATGTTTACGGTGAATGGAGCACCGTACCAAGTGCCTGGATTTCCTTAACCACAAGTCTCACTATCAGTCAGTTGCACTTATTAATCAATCAGTAAATCAATCACTCGTATTTATTGAGCGTTTTCTGTGTGCAGAGCACTGTACTAAGCGCTTGGGCGAGTAAAATATAACAGAGTTGGTAGACTCTGGTAAGGAGAAGCAGCGTGGCCCAGTGGAAAGAGTACGGGCTTTGGAGTCAGAGTTCATGGGTTCTAATCCCGGCTCCGCCAATTGTCAGCTGTGTGACTTCGGGCAAGTCACTTAACTTCTCTGGGCCTCAGTTCCCTCATCTGTAAAATGGGGATTAAGACTGTGAGGCCCCCCGTAGGACAACCTGATCACCTTGGAACCTCCCCAGTGCTTAGAACAGTGCTTTGCACATAGTAAGCGCTTAATAAATGCCATCAGAGACAGACAATATAAATAAATTCTGGATGTGTAATAATGTTGATGAGGGAGGGCGTTCCAGTCCAGAGGCAGGACGTGGGCGAGGGGTCGGTGGCTAGAAAGACGAGATTAAAGTACAGTGAGTAGGTTGGCATAGAGGAGGGAAGTATGTGGACTGGTTGGACTGTAGTAGGAAAGCAGCGAGGTGAAGTATGAGGGGGCATTACTGAGCATTTACTGTGCACAGAGCTCTATACTAAGCGCTTGGGAGAGTACAATTCAAGAAAATTGGTAAACACGTTCCCTGCCCACAAGAATTTACAGTCTGGAAGGATTGGAGATAAAGTAGGTGTTAAAGTATGACTTCTGCCTAGAAATTCGAGTGTTGGTGATTAAACCCTGCTGGTCGGGGGTGTCTGTAACCCCTTAGAATGATCAATAATAAGGTACCATTTATTGAGTGCTTCCTGGGAGCAGAGCACTGTAATAACAATAATAATAATGGCATTTATTAAGTGCTTACTGTGTGCAAAGCACTGTTACAAGGTGATCAGGTTGTCCCACAGGCGGCTCACAGTCTTAATCCCCATTTTACAGATGAGGTAACTGAAGCACAGAGAAGTTAAGTGACTTGCCCAGAGTCACACAGCTGACAATTGGCAGAGCAGAAATTTGAACCCATGACCTCTGACTCTTAAGCCCGTGCTCTTTCCACTGAGCCACGCTGCCTCACTACTGTACTAAGCTCTTGGAAGAGTAATAATAATAATATGGTCACTGTAGTGTTTGTGACACACTTAATCTGGCAAGCACTGTTGTAAAAATAGGGATAGGAAAAGCAGCATGGCCTGGTGAAGAGAACAGTGCTTTGCACATAGTAAGTGCTTAATAAATGTCATTATTATTACTATTATAAGAGAGCCCGGGCCGAGGAGTCAGAAGGATCTGGGTTCTAATCTTTCTTCTGCCTATCGCTTGCTGTGAGACCTTGGGCAAATCACTTAACTTCTCTGTGCCTCAGTTTCCCCAACTGTAAAATGGTGGTACCTGTTCTCCTTCCTACATAGACTGCGAGCCCCATGTAGGACAAGGACTCTGTCCGACCTAATTCATTTGTAGCTACCGTACCCCAGCGTTTAGAACAGTGTTTGACACATAGTAAGTGCTTTGGTATTTGTCAAGCTCGTGGCTCAGTGGAAAGAGCCCGGGCTTTGGAGTCAGAGGTCATGGGTTCAAATCCCGGCTCCACCAATCGTCAGCTGACTTTGGGCAAGTCACTTAACTTCTATGAGCCTCAGTTACCTCACCTGTAAAATGGGGATTAAAACTGTGAGCCCCCAGTGAGACAGCCAGATCACCTTGTAACCTCCCCAGTGCTTAGAACAGTGCTTTGCACATAGTAAGCGCTTAACAAATATGATCATTATTATAATTATTACTATGTGCCATGCACATATGTATATACGTTTGTACATATTTATTACTCTAGTTATTCATTTATTTATTTTACTTGTACCTATCTATTCTATTTATTTTATTTTGTTAGTATGTTTGGTTTTGTTCTCTGTCTCCCCCTTCTAGACTGTGAGCCCACGGTTGGGTAGGGACTGTCTCTGTATGTTGCCAGCTTGTACTTCCCAAGCGATTAGTATGGTGCTCTGCACACAGTAAGCTCTCAATAAATATGATTGATTGATTGATTGATTGATTGTTCTAAGCGCTAAAGTAGATTCAAGGTAGTCTGGGATAGGGACGCAGTCCCCGAACTACATGGGGATCACAGTTAACAAATACCATTAAAAAAAAAAAAGATAATCAGGATGGGACTCACAGTTTAAGCGGAAGGGAGAACAGGTAGGAGGGTACAATACAATGGAATTGTACCTCTCCATCCCCCACATCTTACCTCCTTCCCTTCCCCACAGCACCTGTATCTATTTATTTATTTATTTATTTTATTTGTACATATCTATTCTATTTATTTTATTTTGTTAGTGTGTTTGGTTTTGTTCTCTGTCTCCCCCTTTTAGACGGTGAGCCCACTGTTGGGTAGGGACTGTCTCTATATGTTGCCAATTTGTACTTCCCAAGCGCTTAGTACAGTGCTCTGCACATAGTAAGCGCTCAATAAATACGATTGATATGATGATGATGATGAATTGACAGAATTGATCCTAGTCCTCAAGGAGTTTACAATCTAGGTGGGGAAGGAATACAAGATTATCTTCTCACTTTTCCTTCTCACTTCCAATCACTCCCTCGGGGAGCTCACCTTCTCCCATAGCTTGAACTACAGCGTGGCTCAGTTGAAAGAGCACGGGCTTGGGAGTCAGAGGTCATGGGTTCGAATCCCGGCTCCATCACTTGTCAGCTGTGTGACTTTGGAGATAAACTAGGTGTTGAAGTATGACTTCTGCCTAGAAATTCGAGTGTTGGTGATTAAACCCTGCTGGCCAGTTATAATGATCAATAATAAGGTACCATTTATTGAGTGCTTCCTGGGAGCAGAGCACTGTAATAATAATAATAATAATAGCATTTATTAAGCCCTTACTACGTGCAAAACACTGTTACAAGGTGATCAGGTTGTCCCATGGGGGTTAGGACAGTGCTCTGCACACAGTAAGCGCTCAATAAATACGACTGATTGATTGATTGATTGATTAATCCCCATTTTACAGATGAGGTCACTGAGTCAAGTCATTTGACTTCCCTGTGCTTCAGTTACCTCACCTGTAAAATGGGAATTAAGATTGTGAGCTCCATGTGGAACAACCTGATTACCTTGTATCCCCCCAGCACTTAGAAGCAGCATGGCTCAATGGAAAGAGCACGGGCTATGGAGTCAGAGGTCATGAGTTCAAATCCTGGCTCCGCCAATTGTCAGCTGTGTGATGTTGGGCAAGTCACTTAACTTCTCTGTGCCTCAGTTCCCTCATCTGTAAAATGGGGATTAAGACTGTGATCCCCACGTGGGACAACCTGATCACCTGTATCCTCCCCGGCACTTAGAACAGTGCCTTGCACATAGTAAGCGCTCAATAAATGCCATCTTTATTATTATTATTATTAGAACAGTGCTTTGCACATAGTAAGTGCTTAACAAATGCCATCATTATTATTATTATTAGTAGTAGTAGTAGTTTTTGAGGGTATTCTCTGGGCATAATAATAATAATGATAATGGTTGGTTTTTGTTAAGCTCTTACTATGTGCCAGGCACTGTACTAAACGCTGGGGTGGATCCAAGCAAATCGAGTTGGACACAGTCCCTGTCTCAAGTGGGGTTTATAGTCTTAATCCCCATTTTACAGATGAGGGAACTGGGGCCCAGAGAAGTGAAGTGACTTCACCCAGGTCACCCAGCAGACTAGTGGCGGATCCGAGATTAGAACCCACGACCTTCTGACTCCCAGCCCGTGCTCTAGCCACTACGCCCTGCTGATTCTCCCGGTAGAATGCAATAGAGTTAGTAGAAGCAGGGTGGCCTAGTGGGAAAAAAACCCACAACGCTGTGAGTCAGTAAACCTGGGTTCTAATCTCCGCTCTCCCATTTGTCTGTTGTGTGATCTTGCCATGTCACCCAATTTCTTTGTGCGTCCGTTTTATCATCTGTAAAATGGGGATTAAATATTTGTTCTCATTCCCTTTAGACAGGAACTGTGGTTGATGTGATTATGTCTCCTCCAGCGCTCATCACAGTGTCGGACAGGGGACATGTTTACTAACGCTATTGTCCTCTCCCAAGCGCTCACTATAGCGTTCTGCTAGGTAGGTGCTCACTCCGTAGTATCGACTGATTGACTGTAAACTCTAGGCTAGAAGCTCATTACGAGCAGGGAACATCTGTGCTAATTATGTTGTATTGTACTTTACCGAGTGCTTAGTACAGTGCTCTGCACATAATAAGCGCTCAATAAATACGATTGATTGAACAGAGATTGCTCCTCTCCCCTGAAGACAACTGCAAAAACTCAAGCAAAAACTCCTCACTCTTGGCTTCAAAGCTCTCCATCATCTTGCCCCCTCCTACCTCACCTCCCTTCTCTCCTTCTATAGACCAACCCGCACACTCTGCTCCTGTGATGCCAACCTCCTCACTGTGTTTTGTTCTCACCTGTCCCACCAACAACCCCTGGCCCACGTCCTACCTCTGACCTGAAACGCCCTCCTTTCTCAAATAACAATAATAATAATAATGGCATTTATTAAGCACTTACTCTGTGCAAAGCACTGTTCTAAGCACTGGGGAGGTTACAAGGTGGTCAGGTTGCTCCACGGGGGGCTCGCAGTCTTAATCCCCATTTTACAGATGAGGTAACTGAGGCCCAGAGAAGCGACTTACCCAAAGTCACACAGCTGACAGTTGGTGGAGCTGGGATTTGAACCCATGACCTCTGACTCCAAAGCCCGGGCTCTTTCCACTGAGCCACGCTGCTTCACATCTGCCAAACTAGCACACTTTCCCCCTTCAAAGCCCTACTGAAAGCTCACCTCCTCTAGGAGGTCTTCCCAGATTGAACCCCCTTTTCCTCTGCTCCTCCTCCCCACCCCATTGCCCCGACTCCCTCCCTCTGCTCTACCCCTGCTCCCCACCCCACAGCACTTATATATATTTGTACATATTTATTATTCTATTTATTTTATTAATGATGTGTATCTACCTATAATTCTATTTATTTATATTGATGCTATTGACGCCTGTCTGTGTGACTTTTGGCAAGTCACTTAACTTCTCTGTGCCTCAGTTACCTCATCTGTAAAATGGGGATTAAGACTGTGAGCCCCCCGTGGGGCAACCTGATCACCTCGTAACCTCCCCAGCGCTTAGAACGGTGCTTGGCACATAGTAAGCGCTTAATAAATGCCATTATTATTATCATTATTACTTGTTTTGTTTTTTGTTGTTGTTGTCTGTCTTCCCCCTTCTAGAATGTGGGCCTGTTGTTGGGTAAAAAGTGTCTCTGTTGTCGAATTGTACTTTCCAAGTGCTTAGTTCAGTGCCCCGCAACAGTAAGCACTTAATAAATATGTTCGAATGAACTGCAAGATGCTATTTACACCTCCTTCTCTCCTCAGCCCCTCGCCTTGACCCGCAATTTCTGGGGTCCCCTTTGCTGTCTTCACTGGCTTCTGTTTGTGATACTGGAAGTCTGCAGACCGAAGAAGTCTTGGTAGCGACAGGTGGGAGAGTTGGGGAGGAGGAGTGTATTCGTGCCAGCAGATTTAGTAGCAATGAGCAAAGCAAGAAAAACACCATATTGTTCAGAATGTGTCAACCCCGATTATAAACTGACCCCCAGCCTTCTGCTCTGGAGTCGGAATTGTACAGAGCAATCTCTGCAGAGCAAATCCCCTCCTTCTCCTCCCCATCCCCCCTCACCAGCCTTACCTCCTTCCCCTCCCCACAGCACCTGTATAGATTTATATATGTCTGTACGTATTTATTACTCTATTTATTTTATCTGTACATATTCTATTTATTTTATTTTGTTAATATGTTTTGTTTTGTTCTCTGTCTCCCCCTTCTAGGCTGTGAGCCCGCTGTTGGGTAGGGACCGTCTCTATATGTTGCCGACTTGTACTTCCCAAGCGCTTAGTACAGTGCTCTGCACACAGTAAGCGCTCAGTAAATGCGATTGAATGAATGAATGAATGCAAAATGGAGACGGCTGGGACAGGGGGAGAAGAGAGAAGGGAAGGAGAGGGAGAGAAGAAAGGTGATGGGCTGGGTGTGTGTTGGGGGTGACCCAAAAAAATGAAGGGCAAGCTCAGAGGGAGTCTCGAGATTCTCCCGGTGAGGTCCTAACAAAAGCAAATGGGCTCAAACTGCAGTAAGAAGGACTTGGGTTATAATAATAATAATAATAATAATAATAATGGCATTTGTTAACTGCTTACTATGTGCAAAGCACTGTTCTAAGTGCTGGGGACGATACAAGGTGATCAGGTTGTCCCTCTTGGGCCTCACAGTCTTAATCCCCATTTTACAGATGAGGTAACTGAGGCACAGAGAAATTCAGTGAATTGCGCAAGGTCACACAGCTGACAACGGGCGGAGACAGGATTTGAACTCATGACCTCTGACTCCCAAGCCCGTGCTCGTTCCATTGAGCCACGCTGCTTCTCTCTGCTGATTCATTCATTCATTCATTCATTCAATCAATCGTATTTATTGAGCGCTTACTGTGTGCAGAGCACTGTAGTAAGCGCTTGGGAAGTCCAAGTTGGCAACATATAGAGACAGTCCCTACCCAACAGCAGGCTCACAGTCTAGAAGGGGGAGACAGACAACAAAACAAAACATATTAACAAAATAAAATAAATAGAATAAATATGTACAAATAAAATAGAGTAATAAATACGTACAAACATATACATATATACAGGTGCTGTGGGGAGGGGAAGGAGGTAGGCCCTACTGAGAGCTCACCTCCTCCAGGAGGCCTTCCCAGACTGAGTCCCCTCCTTCCTCTCCCCCTCCTCCCCCCTCCATCCACTGCCTTACCTCCTTCCCTTCCCCACAGCTCCTGTATATATGTATATATGTTTGTACGGATGTATTACTCTATTTATTTATTTATTTTCCTTGTACATATCTATTCTATTTATTTTACTTTGTTAATATGTTTTGTTCTCTGTCTCCCCCTTCCAGACTGTGAGCCCACAGTTGTGTAGGGTCCGTCTCTATGTGTTGCCAACTTGGACTTCCCAAGCGCTTAGTCCAGTGCTCTGCACCCAGTAAGCGCTCAATAAATACGATTGTGACTTGTACTTCCCAAGCGCTCAGTCCAGTGCTCTGCACACAGTAAGCGCTCAATAAATACGATTGTGATGTACTTCCCAAGCGCTTAGTCTAGTGCTCTGCACACAGTAAGCGCTCAATAAATACGACTGAATGAATGAACGAACGATGGATTGATTGATTGATTGAAGTAAGGCAGGGAGGAGGGGGAGAGGAAGGAAGGGGCTCAGTTTGGGAAGGCCTGATCACCTTTGTATCCCCCCCAGCGCTTAGAGCAGAGCTTGGCACATAGTAAGCGCCAGCCCGCTGTTGGGTAGGGGCTGTCTCTATGTGTTGCCGACTTGTACTTCCCAAGTAAGCGCTCAATAAATACAATTTATTATTATTATTATTATAAAGAAAAAAAGAGGGAGGCAGGCTGACAGGGCCGGGGACTGCGGACGTGCGGTCATGGCAACCGAACGCTGTGCTGCCCGTCTCCTTGGCAACGGGGATGGAGGCGGGACTCGGTGCCCAGCTGGCAGAGGAGGCCGGGGCGGGCAGTAGGCCGGACCCCCGAACCTTTTTGGGGGGGGGGACAGTCGTCTCTGCGGCGGTCGCCATGGCCGGGCGGTGGGACCATTATTTCCTGACGGTGCTCGAGAACGATCCCCCGGTGTGCGTGAGCAACTCTCCGCAACGCGTGCTGCAGGACCGGCCACTACAGGCCATTCTCCGCCCCTGGAGAGCCGCAGGACGCTGGGCTGGCCACGGGGCAGGGGACGCTTAGCGGAGTCATCTTTGCTGGGGGGTGGGGGGGCTCGGCCCACTCCCCTGCCACGCAGCCCTCGATATTGAATCCATCTCTCTCAATCAATAATAATAATAATGATGGCATTTATTAAGCGCTTACTATGTGCCAAGCACTGTTCTAAGCGCTGGGGTAGATACAAGGTGATCAGCTTGTCCCACGGGGGGCTCACAGTCTTAATCCCATTTTACAGATGAGGTAGCTGAGGCGCAGAGAAGTTCAGTGACTTGCCCAAAGTCACACAGCTGACAACTGGCAGAGCCGGGATTTGAATAATAATAATAATGATGGCATTTGTTCTCTCCCCCTCTCCATCCCCCCCCCCCCCACATCTTACCTACTTCCCTTCCCCACAGCACCCGTATATATGTTTGTACATATTTATTACTCTATTTATTTTACTTGTACATATCAATTCATCATCATCATCATCATCAATTGTATTGATTGAGCGCTTACTATGTGCAGAGCACTGGACTAAGCGCTTGGGAAGTACAAATTGGCAACATATAGAGACAGTCGCTACCCAACAGTGGGCTCACAGTCTAAAAGTGGAGACAGAGAACAAAACCAAACATACTAACAAAATAAAATAAATAGAATAGATATGTACAAGTAAAATAAATAAATAAATAAAAAGAGTAATAAATATGTTCAAACATATATACATATATACAGGTATTCTATTCTATTTATTTTATTTTCTTAGTATGTTTGTTTTTGCTCTCTGTCTCCCCCTTTTAGACTGTGAGCCCACTGTTGCGTAGGGACTGTCTCTATATGTTGCCAACTTGTACTTCCCAAGTGCTTAGTACAGTGCTCTGCACACAGTAAGTGCTCAATAAATACGATTGATTGATTGATTGATTTGTTAAGCGCTTACTATGTGCGAAGCACTGTTCTAAGCACTGGGGGATACAAGGTGATCAAGTTGCCCCACGTGGGGCTCATGGTCTTAATCCCCATTTTCCAGATGAGGGAACTGAGGCTAAGAGAAGTTAAGTGACTTGCCCAAGGTCACACAGCAGACAGGTGGCGGAGTCTGGATTAGAAACCATGACCTCTGACTCTCAAACTCAGGCTCTTTCCACTGAGCCACGAATCAAATGTATTTATCGAGTGCTTACTGCGCGCAGGGCGCTGAGCTAAGCGCTTGTGAGAGAAGCAGTGTGGCTGGGCTTGGAAGTCAGAAGATGTGCATTCTAATCCCAGCTCCGCCACTTGTCTGCTGAGTGACCTTGAACGACCCACTTAACTTCTCTGGGCCTCAATGACCTCATCTGTAAAATGGAGATTAAGACTGTGAGCCCCATGTGGGACAACCTGATGACCTTGTATCCCCCCCAGTGTTTAGAACAGTGCTTCACACATAGTAAGCGCTTAACAAATACCAACATTATTATTATGGAATCCGTCTCTCTCAATCAAACGTATTTATTGAGTGCTTACTGTGTGTAGGGCGCCCTACTGAGAGCTCACCTCCTCCAGGAGGCCTTCCCAGACTGAGCCCCTTCCTTCCTCTCCCCCTCGTCCCCCTCTCCATCCCCCCCATCTTACCTCCTTCCCTTCCCCACAGCACCTGTATATATGTATATATGTTTGTACATATTTATTACTCTATTTATTTTACTTGTACATATCTATTGTATTTATTTTATTTTGTTAGTATGTTTGGTTTTGTTCTCTGTCTCCCTCTTTTAGACTGTGAGCCCACTGTTGGGTAGGGACTGTCTCTATATGATGCCAATTTGTACTTCCCAAGCGCTTAGTACAGTGCTCTGCACACTGTAAGCGCTCAATAAATACGATTGATGATGATGATGAACTAAGCGCTTGGTAGAGAAGCAGCATGGCTTAGTGGAAAGAGCCTGGGCTTGGAAGTTAGAGGACATGGGTTCTAATCCCGGCGCCACCACTTGTCTGCTGAGTGACCTTGGACAACCCACTTAACTTCTCTGGGCCTCAGTGACCTCACCTGTAAAATGGAGATTAAGACTGTGAGCCCCACGTGGGAGAACCTGATAACCTTGTATCTATCCCCACACTTAGAACAGTGCTTGGCACATAGTAAGCGCTTAACAAATACCATTATTATTATTGTATCTACTCCAGCGCTTAGAAAGCGGTGCTTGGCACATAGTAAGTGCTTAACAATTACTATTATTGTTATTATTATTATGTGTCTCCCCCGAAGCCTGTCTGTGTTGAGGGCTTGGGACCCCCCAGGGTTGGGGGAAAGGTGAGGGGAGGATTTATTCAGATCCCTGGGCTCTTCCTGGGCCTTCCCGGACTGAGCCCCTTCCTTCCTCTCCCCCTCGTCCCCCTCTCCATCTCCCTCATCTTACCTCCTTCCCTTCACCACAGCACCTGTATATATGTATATATGTTTGTACATATTTATTACTCTATTTATTTTACTTGTACATATCTATTCTATTTATTTTATTTTGTTAGTATGTTTGGTTTTGTTCTCTGTCTCCCCCTTTTAGACTGTGAGCCCACTGTTGGGTAGGGACTGTCTCTACACGTCACCAACTTGTACTTCCCAAGCGCTTAGCACAGTGCTCTGCACACAGTAAGCACTCAATAAATATAATTGATTGATTCCTTGCTCGGTGGTTCCAGAGCCTGACAAGATGCAGCCCCAGGTCCTTCGCTGGAGAACTGACTGCTAGCAAGGGGAGGAAAGTGCAAGGGATAATTAGGAAGGGGGAGCACAGCAAACCAGAAATGCGAGATGGAATTGGGATTCGGTTCTGGGCTGGAAGGGCTCAGTTGGGTGGGAAGACTGTGGGGGGCATCTAGTATGACTGGCCTCTCCCAGCTTCTGGTGGTGGTGGGTAGATTCAAGTTAATCAGGTCAGACACAATTCCTATCCCTCTTAGGGCTCAGTGTCTATAGGACAAGAGAGACTAGGTATGGAATCCCCAGCTTATGAGGAAAAGTAGGCAAAGAGAAGTTGTGACCTTTCCAAGATCACGCAGCAGGTAAGTGGCCAAGCTGGGATTAGAACCCAGGTCTTCTGACTCCCTAGCTTTGGCTCTTTTCCAGAAGGCGACCCTATTCAACACCACAATCTCTGATGAACGAGAATGTTCTGTGCTAATAAAAGATCACAGTATTTATTGAGCTCTTTGTGTGGGCAGAGCACTGTACTAAGTGTTTGGTAGAGTCCAATGAACTTTGTTCATTCATTCATTCAATCGTATTTATTGAGCGCTTACTGTGTGCAGAGCACTGTACTAAGCGCTTGGGAAGTACAAGTTGGCAACATATAGAGACGATCCCTACCCAGCAGTGGGCTCACAGTCTAGAAGGACTTTGTTTCATGTCCACGAGGAGCTTACAGTCTAGCGGGGGAGATACTGAAACAGTATACTGTAGAAACAATATATATTTCTAGACTGTAAGCTTGGTGTGGGCAGGGATTGTCTCTATTGCTGAATTGTACTTTTCAAGCATTTAGTACAGTGTTTTGAACACAGTAAGTGCTCAAGAAATATGATTGAATGAATGGTGGTTGGGAGCTGTTGGTTTTCTTTGGGGGAAGAGGGCCTGGAGACCTACTGGGAGTAAGTGGTCCAGGGTTGCGGGGCCACCCTGGGCCTGGGCCTTATCCCCAATCAATCAATCAATCAATCAGTCGTATTTATTGAGTGCTTACTGTGTGCAGAGCACTGTACTAAGCTCTTGGGAAGTACAAGTTGGCAACATATAGAGATGGTCCCTACCCAACAGTGGGCTCACAGTCTAGAAGGGGGAGACAGAGAACAAAACCAAACACATTAACAAAATAAAATAAATAGAATAGATATGTACAAGTAAAATAAATAAATAAATAGAGTAATAAATATGTACAAACATATATATGTATATACAGGTGCTGTGGGGAAGGGAAGGAGGTAAGGCGGGGGGGATGGAGAGGGGGAGGAGGGGGAGAAAACACTGTTCTAAGCGCTGGGGAGGTTACAAGGTGTTCAGGTTATCCCACCGGGGGCTCATGGTCTTAATCCCCATTTTACAGATGAGGGAATTTAGGCCCAGAGACATTAAGTGACTTACCCAAAGTCACACAGCTGACAATTGGAGGAGCAGGAATTTGAACCCATGACCTCTGACCCCAAAGTCCGTGCTCTTTCCATTGAGCCACGCACTGTACTCCCCTCACTCCCCTCACCCTCACCCTCTCTCCTTGCTCCCAGGAAGATGCCGGACCTGGAGGCCCACTTCCCGAACTCGGCCATTCGCCTGCTGGAGAAGAAGCAGGAGCTTGTGGAGACGGACCGGGCCCTACAAGCTCAAAAGGAGGTGATGTGATGGGGTGAAGGGAGGAGGAGGAGGAAAGGGGTGATGAGGCAGCAGCCCCGCAAACCAAAGAGGGGCAGGGGTCTGAGGACATCCCCGGCATGGGTTGGACCCCTGTGCCTCTTCATGTGAGTATCTTCATGCAGCTGGGGCTCCACTCCAGAAGTAGCAACATTTCTGTCTGGGGAGAGGTGATAGTAGAGAAGCAGCGTGGCTCAGTGGAACGAGCACGGGCTTTGGAGTCAGAGGTCATGGGTTCGAATCCCGGCTCTGCCAATTGTCAGCTGTGTGACTTTGGTCAAGTCACTTAACTTCTCTGTGCCTCAGTTCCCTCATCTGTACAATGGGGATTAAGACCGTGAGCCCCATATGGGACAACCTGATCACCTTGTAACCTCCGCAGCGTTGAGAACAGTGCTTTGCACATAGTAAGCGCTTAATAAATGCCATTATTGTGTTAAAGCTGTAATTTATTTATATTATGCCTGTTTCCCCTATAGACTTTGAGCTCGTTGGGGGCAGGGAATGTGTCTGTTTATTGTTACCTTGTACTCTCCCAAGTGCTTAGTACATTGCTCTGCACACAGAAGGCGCTCAGTAAGCGTGACTGAATAAATGAATGAAAGCTAATGAACAGCTTGGCAGAAGGGTGCTCCAGGGGTGAGAGGCAGCGGGTATGGAGGATGGCTTTTAGCCATTGTTTTCCTCATCTGTCTGGGCTGGACACCTCCCTCACCTCGGGGCTGCGAACACCTGTCTACTTGTTTTGGTTTGTTGTCTGCCTTCCCCTTCTAGACTGTGAGCCCATTGTTGGGTAGGGACCGTCTCTATACGTTGCCGATTTGTACTTCCCAAGTGTTTAGTACAGTGCTCTGCACACAGTAAGCGCTCAATAAATAGGGACTGTCTCTATATGTTAACAACTTGTACTTCCCGAGCGCTTAGTTCAGTGCTCTGCACACAGTAAGCGCTCAATAAATACGATTGATTGATGATTGAGTGAATGAATGAATGAATAAACCAGAGAGCTTCCATATGGGGCAGAAAAGACCTTTTCCTCACTATCTTTTGCCCCTATAAACCCTGACCCCTCCCCACTTTCAGTCAACCGATCAGTTGTGTTTACTGAGGGCTTACTATGTGCAGAGCACTGTACTAATCTCTTGAAACCTGAGTAGAGTGACCTTGGGCAAGTCACTTAACTTCTCTGTGCCTCAGTTCCCTCATCTGTAAAACGGGGATTAAAAACTGTGAGCCTCCCGTGGGACAACCTGATCACCTTGTAATCTCCCCAGCGCTTAGAACAGTGCATTGCACATAGTAAGCGCTTAAGAAATACCATCATTGTTATTATTATTATTATTAGAGATGCAGGAGATCGAACCCTGGACCTCATGCGTACAAAGCATGCCCTCTGCCATTGAGCTACATCCCCGCACAAAGTAAAATAATGATAAGAATGATAAGAATTGCAGTATTTATTAAGCACTTACTAGGTGCCAAGGACTGAACTAAGCACTGGAGGTAGATATATTGCAATCATGGGATGCAATCCCTATCCCACGCGGGGCTCATAGTTTTTCGGGGAGGGAGAACAGGTATGCATTTCCCATTTTGCAGATGAGGAAACAGAGGCACAAAGAAGTTGTGACTTTGTTCAAGGGCACACAGCAGGCAAGAGGCGGACCTGGGATTGGAATCCCATTCATTCAATTGTATTTATTGAGTGCTTACTGTGTGCAGAGCACTGTACTAAGCGCTTGGGAAGTCCAAGTTGGCAACAGAATCCAGGTCTCCCAAGCCCACGTTTTTCTAGTCAATCAGTCGTTAGTGTTTAGAGTGTCTTCTGTGTGCAGAGCATTTTACTAAATTCTTGGGAGAGTGCAATGGAGGTAGTAGACACAATCTACTGGCCTCCTGGCTTCAAGTTTAGAGTGTAGTGGCAGTGGCAAGTTGCAAGTGGGAAGAAAACTCAGAGCATAAAGGTATAAAATGGGGAGGTTAGTCCCGGAAGGCTTCCGGGAGGTGGGGATGGTTTTAGTAGGGCTGTGGATGTGGTCTGCTGGCTGTGAAGGGGAAGAAGTCCACCCTGCTAGGCTGGGCCGTGTACCCCATCGGCCCTGCCAGCCTCCTCTAGACTGTAAACTCGTTGCAGGCGGTCAGTCAATCATATTTAATAATTAATAATAATTATGGTATTTGTTAAGCGCTTACTATGTGCTTTGCACATAGTAAGCGCTTAATAAATGCCATTATTATTATTACTATGTGCCGGTTCTAAGCGCTGGAGTAGATAATCAGGAAATCAGGTTGGACATAGTCCCTGTCCCACATGGGGCTCACAGTCTTAATCCCCATTTTATAGATGAGCTGAGAGGCCCAGAGAAGTGAAGTCACACAGCAGACAAGCGGTGAAGACAGAATTAGAACCCACATCCTTGTGGCTCAGTGGAAAGAGCACGGGCTTTGGAGTCAGAGGTCATGGCTTCAAACTCCAGCTCCACCAATTGTCAGCTGTGTGACTTTAGGCAAGTCACTTAACTTCTCTGTGCCTCAGTTCCCTCATCTGGAAAAGGAGGATGAAGCTTGTGAGCCCCCTGTGGGACAACCTGATCACCTTGTAACCTCCCCAGCGCTTAGAACAGTGCTTGACACACAGTAAGTGCATAATAAATGCTATCATTATTATTATTATATTATTATTCCTCCCCCTCTCCATCCCCCCGCGTTACCTCCTTCCCTTCCCCACAGCACTTATATATATGTACATATGTTTGTACATATTTATTACTCTATTTTACTTGTACATATCTATGCTATTTATTTTATTTTGTTAATATGTTTGGTTTTGTTCTCTGTCTCCCCCTTCTAGACTGTGAGCCCACTGTTGGGTAGGGACCGTCTCTATATGTTGCCAACTTGGACTTCCCAAGCGCTTAGTACAGTGCTCTGCACACAGTAAGCTCTCAATAAATACGATTGATTGATTGATTTGTTAAGCGCTTACTATGTGCAAAGCACTGTTCTAAGTGCTGGGGGATACAAGGTGATCAAGTTGCCCCACGTGGGGCTCACAGTCCTCTGACTCTTGCTCTTGCCATTGAGTACTTATTGTGTGCGGAGCACTTGGGAGAACACAATATAACAGTGAACAGACACATTCCCTGCCCACAACAAATTTACAGTTCAGAGGGGGAGACAGACGTTAATATAAATAAATTACAGATATATAATTTATTACATATCACCTTGTATCCCCCCAGCGCTTAGAACAGTGCTTTGCACATAGTAAGCACTTAATAAATGCCATTATTATTAGTAGTAGTAGTAGTAGTTTTTGAGGGCATTCTCTGGGCATAATAATAATTATCATTTTTATTATATGGGACGTAAGTTCTGTGGGGCTGGGAACATGTCTACCAACACTGTTGTACTGTACTCTCCCAAGCGCTTGGCACAGTGCACTGCACGCAATAAGGGCTCGATAAATCAATCGATTGATCGGTCGATTGCCAGCCCCTGCCTCCCTCCCCATTAGGAGTTCCGGGTGAAGATGGAGAGCTTGAAAGAGCGTCAGGAGGAGCTGGAGCTCAAGGAGAAAGAGCTGAAGAACTCCATCATCCGCTTTGACAAGTTCCTCACGGTGGGGGCCTAGGCCGGCGTTGGCGCAGGGTCTGCTGGGCTGGGGGCATTGGAGGGCATCGCGCCCACCCCGCGGGCAAGGGGACAGTGAGGCCCAGTGCTGTGCCCTCTCCCCAGCTGTGTGGGATGAACTCGGGCCTGGCAATCATCATCATCATCAATCGTATTTATTGAGCGCTTACTATGTGCAGAGCACTGGACTAAGCACTTGGGAAGTACAAATTGGCAACATAGAGAGACAGTCCCTACCCAACAGTGGGCTCACAGTCTAAAAGGGGGAGACAGAGAACAAAACCAAACATACTAACAAAATAAAATAAATAGAATAATAATAATAATAATGACATTTATTAAGCGCTTACTATGTGCAAAGCACTGTTCTAAGCGCTGGGGAGGTTACAAGGTGATCATGTTGTCCCACGGGGGGCTCACAGTCTTAATCCCCATTTTACAGATGAGGTAACTGAGGCCCAGAGAAGTGAAGTGACTTGCCCAAAGTCACACAGCTGACAATTGGCGGAGCCGGGATTTGAACCCATGACCTCTGACTCCAAAGCCCGAGCTTTTTCCACTGAGCCACGCTGCTTCTCAATAGATAGAATAGATAGAATAGAATAGAATAGATATGTACAAGTAAAATAAATAAATAGAGTAATAAATATGTACAAACATATATACATATATACAGGTGCTGTGGGGAAGGGAAGGAGGTAAGATGGGGGGGATGGAGAGGGGGACGATGGGGAGAGGAAGGAAGGGGCTCAGTCTGGCAATCAGAAGGACCAGCCTTCTAACCCTGGCTCTGCCTCTTCTCGGCTGCTGTGTGACCTTGGGCAAGTCACTTCACTTCTCCGTGCCTCAGTTACCTCATCTGGAAAATGGATATTAAAACTGTGAGCCCAGTGTGGGACGGGGACTGTCCAACCTGGTTTGCTTGTATTCATCCCAGAGCTTGGTACAATGCCTGGCACATAGTAAATACTTAACAGATATTGGGAAAAATTGGGAAGCAGCGTGGCCCGGGCTTTGGAGTCAGAGGTTATGGGTTCTAATCCCGACTCCGCCACTTGTCAGCTGTGGGACTTTGGGCGAGTCACTTCACTTCTCTGGGCCTCAGTTCCCCCATCTGTAAAATGGGGATGAAGACTGTGAGCCCCCCGTGGGACCACCTGATCACCTTGTAACCTCCCCAGCGCTTAGAACAGTGCTTTGCACATAGTAAGTGCTTAATAAATGTTATTATTATTATTATTATTATTATTATTATTACTACCCCGGATATTAGCACGGGCTTGGGAGTCAAAGTCATGGGTTCTAAACCCGGCTCCGCCACTTATCTGCTATGTGATGTTAGGCAAGTCACTTCAGTTTTCTGGGCTTCAGTTACCTCATCTATTAAAATGGGGATCAAGACTGTGAGCCCCACGTGGGATAGGGACTGTGTCCAACCCAGTTTGCTTGTATTCATTTATTCAATCGCATTTATTGAGCACTTATTCATTCAATCATATTTATTGAGCGCTTACTGTGTGCAGAGCACTGTACTAAGCGCTTGGGAAGTACGTTGGCAACGTATAGAGACGGTCCCTACCCAACAGCGGGCTCACAGTCTAGAAGGGGGAGACAGAGAACAAAACAAAACAAAACAAAACAAATTATATTGTTTTATAATTGTATATATTGTACAATATAAACAAATTATATTGTACAAAACAAAACATATTAACAAAATAAAATAAATAGAATAGAATACTGTGTGCATACTTACTGCATACTTACTTATTATGTACTACTTATGTACTTATTAAGTACTACGCGCTTGGAAAGTCCAAATTGGCAACATATAGAGACGGTCCCTATCCAACAACAGGCTCACAGTCTAGAAGGGGAAAATACGGGACCAGAACCGTGTATCCACCCCAACGCTTAACACAGTGCCTGACACATAATAAGCACCTAACAAATACCATAATTAGTATTATTATCTGACCTTGTTATTATCAGGAGGTCTGAGAACGGTCTGAGAACGGTCTGGTCAGAAGAGGATGGGGACAGAATACCACGGGATGTTCCTGCAGAGGAAGGGGAGAAGGATTGCCGACGCTCGGCAGAAATGGGAATTTGTCACCGGGCAACGGGCAAAATGTGTGTTAATTCATCTGGGAAGTGAACAGCACGAAATTGGGATGCCGAATTGGTGTTTCTCCTTCAGTGGACTATTAGGCTTCTGCCTCACTTCCCCCTCCGCCAAGAGGATTTGGTTGTTGGGATTTCTTGGAGCTTTTTGCTCTGATCTTTCCCCTTTTAGACTGTGAGCCCACTGTTGGGTAGGGACTGTCTCTATATGTTGCCAATTTGTACTTCCCAAGCGCTTAGTATGGTGCTCTGCACATAGTAAGCGCTCAATAAATACGATTGATGATGATGGTCAACAGGCATCCGCTTCCACGGGCAGCGCGGTTCATTCTTGTCCCGTCCCGTCCCTTCCCTTCCCCGGCCCGGTCTAGGAGGATGCCGGGAAGCGCAACCGGGCCCGGGAGAAGGCGGCCCGGGAGCAGGAGATTGCAGGCCGGAAAGACGCCGAGGCGGCCGCGCTGCGGGAGGAAGTGTCTTTGCTGCGGAGGGAGAAGGAGCTGCTGAAGCAGCAACTGGAGGCCTGCGACCCTTTCGTGCAATACCTGGAGCGAGTGCTGGCATGGACGGGCCAGGTGAGCACATGCGTGTACATATAGCTTTTAGACTGTGAGCCCACCGTTGGGTAGGGACCGTCTCTATAGGTTGCCAACTTGGACTTCCCAGGCGCTTAGTACAGTGCTCTGCACACAGTAAGCGCTCAATAAATACGATTGATTGGGACAGTATATGTTGCCAACTTGTACTTCCCAAGCGCTGAGTACAGTGCGCTGCACACAGTAAGCGCTCAATAAAGACGATTGATTGATTGGGACAGTATATGTTGCCAACTTGTACTTCCCAAGCGCTGAGTACAGTGCTCTGCACACAGTAAGTGCTCAATAAACACGATTGATTGATTGGGACTGTATATGTTGCCAACTTGTACTCCCCAAGCGCTGAGTACAGTGCTCTGCACACAGTAAGAGCTCAATAAATACGATTGATTGATTGATTGGGACTGTATATGTTGCCAACTTGTACTTCCCAAGCGCTGAGTACAGTGCTGTGCACACAGTAAGCGCTCAATAAATACGATTGATTGATTGATTGGGACTGTATATGTTGCCAACTTGTACTTCCCAAGCGCTGAGTACAGTGCTCTGCACACAGTAAGCGCTCAATAAATACGATTGATTGATTGATCGGGACTGTATATGTTGCCAACTTGTACTTCCCAAGCGCTGAGTACAGTGCTCTGCACACAGTAAGCGCTCAATAAATACGATTGATTGATTGGGACAGTATATGTTGCCAACTTGTACTTCCCAAGCGCTGAGTACAGTGCTCTGCACACAGTAAGCGCTCAATAAATAAGATTGATTGATTGATATAGCTGTAATTACTTATGTATATTAATGCCTGCCGCCTTCTCTAGACTGCAAGCTCGTTTTGGGCAGGAAATGTGTCTGTTGTATTGTACTCTCCCAAGCTCTTAGGGCTTTGTGAAGCAGCATGGCGGAGTGGAGAGAGCACGGGGTTGGGAGTCAGGAGGTCGTGGATTCTAATCCTGATTCCACCTCTTTGCTGTGTGACCTTGGATGAGTCACTTCAACTTCTTTGTGCCTCAGCTACCTCATCTGTAAAATGGGGCTCGAGACTGTGAGTCCTACATGGGACTTGGACTGCGTTCTCTGTCTCCCCCTTTTAGACTCTGAGCCCACTGTTGGGTAGGGACTGTCTCTATATGTTGCCAACTTGTACTTCCCAAGCACTTAGTACAGTGCTCTACGCACACTAAGCGCTCAATAAATACGATTGATTGATTGTTGAGTGCTTACTATGTACCAATCAATCATATTTACTGAGTGCTTACTGTGTCCAGAGCACTGTACTAAGCGCTGGGGTGGATATAAGCAGCATGGCTCAGTGGAAAGAGCACGGGCCTTGGAATCAGAGGTCATGGGTTCAAATCCCGGCTCCGCCAATTGCTAGCTGTATGACTTTGGGCAAGTCACTTAACCTTTCTGTGCCTCAGTTACCTCGTCTGTAAAATGGGGATGAAGACTGTGAGCCCCCCGTAGGACAACCTGATCACCTTGTAACCTTCCCGGTGCTTAGAACAGTGCTTTGCACATGGTAAGCGCTTAATAAATGCTATCATTATTATTATTATTATTACAAGAAAATCGGGTTGAACACAGTCCCTGTCCTTGAGGCTCAAGGTCTTAATCCCCATTTTAAATTCATTCATTCATTCAATCGTATCTATTGAGTGCTTACTGTGTGCAGAGCACTGTACTAAGCGCTTGGGAAGTACAAGTTGGCAACATATAGAGACGGTCCCTACCCACCAGCGGGTTCACAGTCTAGAAGCTTCCAGGGCCTGGCACATAGAAATAATAATGGTGGTATTTGTTAAGTGCTTATTATGTGCCAAGCACTGTTCTAAATACTGGGGAGGATACACGGTGATCAGGTTGTCCCACGTGGGGCTCACAGTCTTAATCTCCACTTTACAGATGAGGTCACTGAGGCCCAGAGAAGTCAAGTGACTTGCCCAAAGTCACACAGCTGATAAGTGGCGGAGCCGGGGTTAGAACCCATGACCTCTGACTCCCAAGCCCGCTCTCTTTTCATTAAGCTATGCTGCTTCTAATAAGCGCTTAACAAATACCATTATTATTATTATTATTATTATTATTATTATTAATTATCATTAATGCGATTGATTTATGCGATTATCATTATGCAATTGAATGAATGAATTAATACGGTGCTTTGCACACACTAAGTACTCAATTAATATGATTGAATGAAAGGTAAGAGCCAGGGCTGGGGAAGGTGTCCCTTGAACCCCTTGAAGGGGCTGGAGAAGCAGCATAGCTCAGTGGAAAGAGCACGAGCTTGGGAGTCAGAAGTCATGGGTTCAAATCCCCGCTCCACCACATGTCAGCTGCGTGACTTTGGGCAAGTCACTTCACTTCTCTGCGCCTCAGTTACCTCATCTGTAAAATGGGGATGAAGACTGTGAGCCCCCCGTGGGACAACCTGATCACTTTGTAACCTCCCCAGCGCTTAGAACAGTGCTTTGCACATAGTAAGCGCTTAACAAATACCATCATCATTATTATTATTATTGTCAGCTGTGTGACTCTGGGCAAGTCACTTAACTTCTCTGTGCCTCAGTTACCTCATCTGTATAATAGAGATTAAGACTGTGAGCCCCATGTGGGATAATCTGGTTCATTCATTCATTCAATCGTATTTATTGAGTGCTTACTGTGTGCAGAGCACTGTACTAAGCGCTTGGGAAGTACAAGTCGGCAACATATAGAGACAGTCCCCGCCCAACAGTGGGCTCACAGTCTAGAAGGGGGAGACAGAGAACAAAAGAAAACATATTAACAGAATAAAATAGAGTAATTCATTCATTCAATCGTTTTTACTGAGCGCTTACTGTGTGCAGAGCACTGTACTAAGCGCTCAGGAAGTCTAAGTTGGCAACATACAGAGACGGTCCCTACCCAAAAGCGGGCTCACAGTCTAGAAGGGGGAGACAGAGAACCAAACCAAACATATTAACAGAATAAAATGAATAGAATAAATATGTACAAGCAAAATAGAGTAATCATCATCATCATCAATTGTATTTATTGAGCGCTTACTATGTGCAGAGCACTGTACTAAGCACTTGGGAAGTACAAGCTGGCAACATATAGAGACAGTCCCTACCCAACAGTGGGCTCACAGTCTAGAAGGGGAAGACAGAGAACAAAACCAAACATACTAACAAAATAAAATAAATGGGATAGGTACAAGCAAAATAAATAAATAGAGTAATAAATATGTACAAACATATATACATATATACAGGTGCTGTGGGGAAGGGAAGGAGTTAAGACGGAAATCTGTACAAACATATATACAGGTGCTGTGGGGAAGGGAAGGAGGGGGCTCAGTCTGGGTCGATCAGCAAAGTTACCTCGGTGCGGCCGGTCACGTCACTTTGTATACGTCCAGCTTGTACTTCCCAAGCGCTTAGTACAGTGCTCTGCACATAGTAAGTGCTCAATAAATACGATTGATTGATTGATTGATTAGAACAGTGCTTGGCACATAGTAAGTGCCCTTATTTTATTTTGTTGGTATGTTTGGTTCTGTTCTCTGTCTCCCCCTTTTAGACTGTGAGCCCGCTGTTGGGTAGGGACTGTCTCTATGTGTTGCCAATTTGTACTTCCCAAGCGCTTAGTACAGTGCTCTGCACATAGTAAGCGCTCAATAAATACGATTGATTGATTGATCGATTGATTAACAAATGGCATCACGGTTATTGAACACGTTCTCTCCCCGCAGTTCCAGGAGGTCCCCGAGCTGCTGGCCCGGTTCGGCGGGCTGGTGGCCACGCAGGCCCTTCTGCTGGGACGGGAGCAGGCGCGGCGCCGGGAGGTGGAACTGGAGCGGCTGCGGTTGCACCAGTGCGTGGAGGAGCGCGGCGATGAAATTCTGCAGCACAACAACCAACTGGCCCAGCTGAGGACTCAGCTCGAGCGAGCCCGGGCCCGCACCCTCAAGTGGGTATGCGCTCCCCCAAACCCTGCTTCCCACGGGACCTCGTGCCCACCGTAATAGTAATGATGGTATTTGCTAAGCGCTGGCTGTGTCAAACACTATTCTGAGCGCGGGGGTAGATTCAAGCTAATCAGGCTGGACACGATGCCTGGCCCGCCTGGGGCTCAGAATCTTAATAAGGATGGTATGTTATGTTGCCAATTTGTACTTCCCAAGCACTTAGTACAGTGCTCTGCACATGGTAAGCGCTCAATAAATACGATTGATGATAATGTTAATGATAATAATAATAATAATGATGATGGCATTTGTTAAGCACTTACTATATGCAAAGCACTGTTCTAAGCGCTGGGGAAGTTGCAAGGTGATGGGGTTGTCCCACGGACGGCTCATGGTCTTAATCCCCATTTCACAGATGAGGTAACTGAGGGCCAGAGAAGTTAAGTGACTTGCCCAAAGTCACACAGCTGACCGTTGGTGGAGCCGGGATTTGAAATCCTGACCTCTGACTCCAAAGCCCCGGCTCTTTCCACTGAGCCACGCTGGCTCCCAGTCTTAATCCCCATTTGACAGATGAGGTAACTGAAGTGCTGAGAAGTGAAGTGACTTGCCCGGAGTCACAGAGCTGATAGGTGGCGGAGCTGGAATTTGAACCCACGACCTCTGACTCCCAAACCTGTGCTCTTTCCACTAAGCCACGCTGCTTCCACGTTTTTCTAACCCCCATTTTACAGAGGCAGTAACTGAAGCACAGAGAAATGAAGTGCCTTGCCCAGGGTCACATCGCAGACAAGTGGCGAAGGCAGGATTAGGACCCAGGCCCTTTTATTCAATCGTATTTATTGAGCGCTTACTGTGTGCAGAGCACTGTACTAAGCGCTTGGGAAGTACAAGTTGGCAACATATAGAGACGGTCACTACGGTCCCTTTTGAGTCCCAGGCTCGTGCTCTATCTATTAGGCCATGCCATACTCTCATCTCTCATGGTAGGGGTCTCTCTGAGGCCTGGCAGCTTTGGCCAGGGGGCCCCGCGGGCAGGGGCCTGCGTCTCCCCCCACCCCCACAGCATCATGACCACCCCAATTCCCTGTCCCCGGTCCTCAGGAGGCGAGGTGGACTCGCATCCAGAACACTGCTGCCCAGAAGACCCTGCTCCTGGGCCAGATCAAGATGGCATCGTTCAGCCTGTTCCAACTGGTGCGGAGCCACATGAATCGGCCGCCCCAGGTGCCCCTGGAGGACACGGAGGGGCAGCTGGACAAGGTGAGGGACCAGGGGAGGGGGGCTGGGTCCCACCTAGGCCACTATGGAAATTCTGCCTCGGCCCCGTGCCCGGGAAGCCTGGAGCACAACCACCCTGCACCCACTTCAGGGAGACCCAGGGTCGGGGGGAAGGGCACCTCCCCAATTCCCAGGGTGTCCCCGCAGAAGCCATGGAAGCTCGGCACCCTGATACACAGTGGGTGTGCGGCTACAGGTGCAGCAGTATGTGAAGGACCTGTCCGACATCCTTGCTGACCTCCGCAGCGGCCGACTCGGACCCCCGACCGCTGCCACCTAGACTCCCTCCAACCCCCGGACGCGGCGCCCACGGCTGCTGCAGCGGCTCCAGGCTGGGACCAGAAATACGGAGACTTCAGGCCTCGGGTCACCCTTTTGATGGCCCGCTGGCACCAGCTCTCTGTTGGCATTAGTGCCCCAGCCAGCCCGCCCTCACTTCCTGTTCTCACCACGTTGGCCCACAGGGGCTGCCCACGCCGGCTTCGGTTGCCATCCCACATCCCCAAGTTCTGATGTGGGCCCCGTGCCCAGGTGAACGCTGTGGGCAGTGCCCGTTGGGTCATCAGCGAGGGCCTGTGCCAGGGGGCGGTTTGTACCCAGGCCGTGGCGCCAGCCTCAGAGCCGGAAGGAGGGCCACGTCCGGTTCAACAGGTTTGCTTTTTTCCGGGGAGGCGGGGCCCACCGTCTCCTGCTCTGGGCTCCATCCCCTGGGGTGCTGGCTTGGGTGTCTCCAACTGGAGCCTGCAGCCTTGCCAGCCGCCCCACCCTGTAATCCCAGGATGGGGAGAGATGGGATGGTGGTGTTAGCCCTTTAAAGCGCCTGAGTCTGGGGTGGTGGGCCCTTCCCGGCCTCCAGTATCCCTGGCATTAGCTCCTCCCAGAGCTGAAGGGTGGGAGGACTAGCTAATAATAATAATGGCATGTTATTAATAATAATAATAACAATGTTGGTATTTGTTAAGCACTTACTATGTGCCAAGCACTGGGGTAGATACAAGGTAATCAGCTTGTCCCACATGGGGCTCACAGTCTTCACCCCCATTTTACAGATGAGGGAGCTGAGGCCCAGGGAAGTTAAGTGACTTGCCTCATCACACAGCTGATAAGCGGCAGAGCCAGGATTCGAACCCATGACCCCTGACTCCTAAGCCGATGCTCTTGCCCCTAAGCCATGCTGTTAAGGGCTTACTACCTGCCAGGCACTGTTCTAAGCACTGGGGTAGATAGAAGGTAATGAGGTTGGGCACAGTCCCTGTCCCTCACGGAGCTCGCAGTCTTAATCCCCATTTTACAGATGAGGTAACCGAGCCCCAGTGAAGTGACGTGCCCGAGGTCACACAGCAGACGTGTGGCAGAGTGGGCATCGGAACCCGTATCCCGATTCCACGGCCCGCGCTCTTTCCACTGGCCATGCGGCTCAGCGGCCCTCCCTGTTGGTGCTTCAGCTCAGTCCCCTTCCCGACCGTAATAAAGATCCCACGACCAGCGCCCTGAGTTCTGGCGTTTTAATCATCTGCTTAGCTGAGGCTGGCACAGCCAGAGCTCCAGGGCCTGGCCCTGCTCCAGGGGGAGAGATGCCCATTTCTCCCTGCCGGGCCCCTCGGGGGAGGGGGGAAAAGGTCACATCTTCTTCCTCATCTTGCCCTTCCGGCCCCCCCGGCCAAAGGCACCCGTGCGCAGCTCCTGGGCCCGGCGCCGGTTGCGGGCACTGAGCCGCCGCAGCCCACCCCGCTGCAGGAACCTCTGCTTCTGCTCCCGCTTCCTCTGTTTCAGGATCTGCTCCTTCGTCTTCAGCTCGGAGCGGGGCCCCTTCTTCCTGCGCGGCCCCGACGCCCGGGCCCGGGCCGAGCCTGCCGAATGGGTCGAGCCGTGAGTGGGAGGGGTTGGTCACCCCTTGCCTGCGACCCTACCCCTCACCTCCTCTCCCCTGGAGACCCTCGTTCAAGAGCCCACTGGTCCTCCCCTAAAGGCCGCCCCCTCATCCCCCTCCAACTCTGAGCTGGGGCCCTGGATCCTCTCAACGGTGCAAAGGGGGATCGGCTCCCATCTTCTCTGCTCTCCTGGCCTCCCGACTCTCCCCCCTTGGTCTCTTTCTCTGGGTTGCGGCTCTGGGGCCAGAGTCAGCAGGCAGCATGGGCAAGAACCGCCAGCTGCGTGGGCCGCCCTCCCCCCAACTCCTCACCAAGTTCCCTCTGTCCTGTGGGCTGCTGCCTCCCTGCATGCCCAGGGGTTGCTTTAGAGGTGCGAGATTTTGGAGCCCAAAATAAAAACTGTAAACCTCGGGGTGTGAGGGAAGGAGGGAGAGGGACACTGAGGCTGAAGGAAAGAGGGGAGTGTGTGTTGCAGGGGGGGCGGGCGTTGGATCAGCTCCTGTTTCTCCCCTCTGCAGGAGGTCTTGCTGGCAAGACCCAGGCTCTGCCCTACGGGCTCCTCCCACTCCATGTCCCCGCTCCAGGAGGATGCTAGCTCCTAGGCACCTCCTAGCACAAGCAGAAGCCCCGCTGGGGTAGGTCCCAGGTCCCAGAGCCCCTTCAGGGAGCACAACAAGGTCAAGCTGTCCAGATGGACAGCCCCTCAGTCACTCTGGCTGCCCAAGACCCCTGCGGCCTCTGATGGGTTGCCGGGCCTCCTCTTCCCCTTTCCTGATCTTAGTCATCCCCCGCCCTCCTCTCCTATCCCTCCTTACCTCTCCCACGCCAGCCACCTCTCCTCTCGGGCTCTTCCTCGCCCTCCGAGTCCCGGTCGTCTATCTTGTATTTCTGCTTCCATTTCTTGTAACTGGAGCGGTGGGTTAAGGAGGGTGGGCCTTGGTCTCTGAGGTGGACACCCTCCCCTACTTGGGGCAATTCCACAAGCAGCAGATGGGACGCCGCTGGCTCGCGGGGCAGGGATGCCCTTTGTGGCTCCACCCCAGGAGGGGGCCGCCTGGTCCCCCGCCCCCCCAGGGCCCTCTCCCCGGGCAGAGGGGCTTCAGTGAAGGATACAGATCCCGCTTGTAAGAGCTGTTGATGTAGCGGCCACTCTCAGTCTTAATCTTCTTTTTCTTGTCCTCCTGTCCCACCTTCCCCACAAAGCGCTTCCTTTTCCGGTCCCTAAGAGGGAGCAGGAGGAGACGCAGAGTTATAGCTGAGTGCTGGGACCCCCTCCGCCCCCAGGCCTGGTCCTCACCAAGCCATGGCAAGGAAGGATGGCCTTGCTTGCCCGCAAGTATACGGGCAGAGCCACAAGCCCTGCTCCCTCCGATGTCCCACCTGGGCCCACTCACCATTTGAGCAGCTGTTTGCTCTTGTCCAGGTTGTGCGACTCATCCCCCATCAGGTCCAGGACGGCGCTCGACGCTTGCTGCTCAAAGACACTGCCTTCCCCGCCGATGCTCAGGCTGGGGGGTGCAGGAGACGTCGCAGGTCGGAAGTCAGAGGGTCAGGGTGCACGCGGCAGGCCCCAGGGGTGGCCCGATGGTGACTTGCCCCCTGCCCATCCACCCGCGCCCATTCCCGGGTCCCGGCCCCGACTCACCCCCTCTCACTGTCAAAGTCCTTGGGCCGGTACGGGACGTAGAATTCCCGGTCCTGCTGAGACTCCAGCTTCGGCTGCTTCCTCTTCCGCTCCGTGTCTAGCCCCTGGACCCTCCGCCTCTTCCGACCCACCACCTCCGAGAAGACCGCCTGGGCAGCAGGAACCACATGCTGGTGTTGGCCAGAGGGCACACCACTTCTCCCCTCTCCCTCCCCCCCATCTTGGGCCCCCGGATCCCATGACTCAGTGGCCAAGGTGCCAGGGGAGCCCAGCCCCCATACCTCTATGGCCTCCTCCTGCTCCTCCTGTTGCCCCTTGCCCTCCGCAGGAGTGGGGGAAGGGTCGGGCCGAGTCTCCTCGCGCCCCTGGACCGCCTGCCGCTCCCGGACACCCCGCTGGAACTTGGTGATGGCCGTGAGGTCCCGCCGCCTCTTTGCCCGCATCATGGTGCTGGCTGTGTCCCGGCTCGTGGAGTTAATCTCAAAGATAGTCTGGGGGACGGTGAGAGAAAGAAGCCCGTAAGTACCCCCACCTCTGCCCCTCATCGTAGCCCACTGTTGGGTAGGGACCGTCTCTATATGCTGCCAACTTGTACTTCCCAAGCGCTTAGTACAGTGCTCTGCACACAGTAAGTGCTCAATAAATGATTGATTCCCTCCGCAGCCCGGGAACGGTCGGGATAGGCACATACTCTGACCCGATAAGAGCAGCAATCATTGTCGTATTTATTGAACGCTTACTGTGTGCACAGCACTGTACTAAGCACTTGGGAGACTACAATATAACAATAAAAAGACATTCCCTGCCCACAGTGAGCTTACAGTCTAGAGGAGCAGTGGGGGAAAGAAGAGGAAAGGGTCCTGGTTGGGTTCTAGGAGGGTGCCGGGGATCTGTACCTCGGACTTGGTAGGCCCCCTGGACCACCAACTCCTGGAGGGGCGGCACTAATCAATCAATCAATTGTATTTATTGAGCGCTTACTGTGTGCAGAGCACTGTACTAAGCACTTGGGAAATACAAGTTGGTAACATATAGAGACAGTCCCTACCCAACAGTGGGCTCACAGGTAGAGAAGCAACGTGGCTCAGTGGCAAGAGCCCGGGTTTGGGAGTCAGGGGTCTTGGGTTCTAATTTCGGCTCCACCGCTTGTCAGCTGTGTGACTTTGGGCAAGTCACTTAACTTCTCTGTGCCTCAGTTCCCTCATCTGTCAAATGGGGATTACGACTGTGAGCCCCACGTGGGACAACCTTGATTACCTTGTACCCCCCTCCCCCCCCCCAGTGCTTACAACAGTGCTTGGCACATAGTAAGCGCTTGACAAATACCAACATCATTATTATTATTATTATTACTACTGCACCCCAGGGACGAATCCAGAAGCCGCCTGAGCTCCGGCCCCCAACTACTCTGGAGGTAGAGTAGACCTTCTAGACTGTGAGCCCACTGTTGGGTAGGGACTGTCTCTGTATGTTGCCAATTTGTACTTCCCAAGCGCTTAGTACAGTGCTCTGCACATAGTAAGCGCTCAATAAATACGATTGATGGTGAGGTGGGGCTGGAAGGGTCCGGCCAAGCCCTGCCCAACTCTGGAATCCAGGGCCTGATCTCCCCAGGGACACCTGCCCCTCGCCCCCCGCACTTACCGTTCGTGACCGGTAATTCTTGATGCTGTCCACTAGCTTCAGCCTCTCCAGCTCCTTCTCCTCAAAGCGGGAACCTGCCAGTGCCCACCGGGCATAGGGAGCCTTAGCGCTGCTTGCCCGGGGACCCTCGCCCAAACCCGGCCCCTCGGCCTCTGCTCTGAACCTGGCCTCTCCTCCTCCAACCGGCCGAAGAGGTCCGGGGACCCCTCCAGGCTCTCGCAGACCCGGCCTCCCCACCGCGGCAACCGTGAGCTGAGGGGTTGAAGCGGGCACTCACTGAACAGGGGGTGGAGGCCCAACAGCGCGGGGTCCAGCTCCTTGACCCTCTTGATGGACTCCGGGGAGGGCCCCGGCCGGGAGCGGACGTAGTGCTTGTGAGCATTGTCGGCCACGCGCTGCAGGATCTGCAGCTCCTCCGAGGCGCCGTCGTCCGTGAGCAGCCCACACACCTCGTCGTCCACCACGCTCTGAGGGACTCGTCCCAGCACCCCGTCCGTCTCTGCAACATATTGTACGTATTTATTACTCTATTTATTTATTTTACTTGTACATATCTATTCTATTTTGTTAGTAGGTTTGGTTTTGTTCTCCGTCTCCCCCTTTTAGACTGTGAACCCACTGTTGGGTAGGGACTGTCTCTATATGTTGCCAATTTGTACTTCCCAAGCGCTTAGTACAGTGCTCTGCACATAGTAAGCGCTCAATAAATACGATTGATGATGATGATGATGCACCATAAGCATGCGGTTTGCCTTTCTCCTGGACATATGATTGCTTCTGGATCCCCACCCTCCTCCGGGAAAACACCTGGGAGCACCTTCCCCACTGACCATCTCCCCCCTTCCACCCACATAGTTCTTTCCCGATCCCCTCCCTCTTCCAGGAAAACACCTGAAAACACCGCCACACCGAGTGGATTACTCCTATTTCCCCCTTTCTCCTACCTCCGTGGTTCCTCTCGAATCCATCCCCCCAACTTCCACATTCCAGGATCACACCTGGGAGCACCCTCAACCAAAGCGGTTGCTCCTCTTTCTCCCACCCATGTGGTTCCTTCTGGATCCCCCCCATGATCACTTTCATTCATTCAGTCAGTCATATTTACTGAGCGCTTCCTGTGTGCAGAGCACTGTACTAAGCGCTTGGGAAGTACAAGTTGGCCACATATAGAGGCGGTCCCTACCCAACAGCGGGCTCACAGTCTAGAAGGGACAGACAACAAAACAGAACTTGTGGACAGGCGTCAAGTCGTCAGAGCAAACAGAATTAAAGCTAAATGCACGTCATTAACAAAATAAATAGAATAGTAAATATGTACAAGTAAAATAGAGTAATAGATCTGTACAAATCATCATCGTCAATCGTATTTATTGAGCACTTACTATGTGCAGAGCACTGTACTAAGCGCTTGGGAAGTACAAATTGGCAACATATAGAGACAGTCCCTACCCAACAGTGAAGTAGTATATACAAATATATATACAGGTGCTGGAGGGAGGGGAAGGAGGTAGGGCGGGGGGGATGGGGAGGGGGAGAGGAAAAAGGGGGCTCAGTCTGGAGTGGTTTGCTCCTATCTCCTGCCCAGATGGTTCCTCCTGGATTCTATCCCGCCGTCCATCCCTCTGGGATCACCCCTGGGAGCATCCTCCCTCCCCCCAACAGCCCCTGCAGACTGATTTGCTCCAACCTCCTCCCTCCCCTGGCCGCGGCCCTGACCTGGGAGGGTCTGGTGGGGACGGGCGAGGGTGAGCGGGCGCCCCAGGAACAGGTGCAGGTCGAAGACATAGGGCAGCTCGTCCGGGGCCACCAGGGAGTAGGCGGAGCCGCTGCGGCCGGCGCGGGCCACGCGTCCTGTGGAGGGATGAGGCGGTCGCCTAGGAGATCTCCCGGTGCCCCGTCCTATCCCCCGCGGCGTGCCCCCGGGGCACCAGCCCCGTGCCCGCGGCCGGACGCTCACCCACGCGATGCAGGAAGAGCTTGCCCTTGGCCGGGAAGCTATAGTTGACCACGTTGTCCAAGAGGGGGATGTCCAGGCCCCGGGCGGCCACGTCGGTGACGATCAAGACGGAGCATTTGCCGTGGACGAAGCGGGCCAGGTTGATCTTGCGGGCGGTCTGGTCCAGGGAGCTGTAGATGTGGGCACAGCCCACGCCCTGGGCCGTCAGCAGCTGGAAAGGAAGGACGGGAGGGCGGAGGGCTCAGGCCCGGCCCGCTTTCGGTGGGTGGGGGGGTGGGTGGCGGAGCAGGGCTCCTGATGAGAAGAACAACCCCTCTCCCCACCACCCAGTCTACCGTCTACCCAACTGAGGCAGAATAATAACACTTGTACTTCCCAAGCGCTTAGTACAGTGCTCTGCACACAGTAAGCGCTCAATAAATACGATTGAATGAATGAATAATGATGGTATTAAGCGCTCACTATGTGCAAAGCGCTGGGGAAGGTACAAGATGATCAGATTGTCCCACGTGGGGCTCACAGTCTTCCTCCCCATTTTACAGAGGAGGTCACTGAGGCACAGAGAAGTTGAGTGACTCGCCCGGAGTCACACAGCTGACAACTGGAGGAGCGGGGATTTGAACCCACGACCTCTGACTCCCAAGCCCGTGCTCTTTCCAGAATCTCCACGCTACTGGCCTCCACCCTGTCCCCACTCTTTCTTCCGGCTTGCTCCCTTGTTTTTTTGGATGGTATATATTAAGTGCTTACAATGTGCCAGGCACTGTATTCGTTCATTCATTCCTTCAATCGTATTTATTGAGCGCTTACGGTGTGCAGAGCACTGTACTAAGCGCTTGGGAAGTCCAAGTTGGCAACATATAGAGACGGTCCCTACCCAACAGCGGGCTCACTGTCTAGAAGGGGGAGACAGACAACAAAACATATTAACAAAATAAAATAAATAGAATAAATATGTACAAGTAAAATAGAGTACTAAATACGTACAAACATATATACAGGTGCTGTGGGGAGGGGAAGGAGGTAAGGCGGGGGGATGAGGAGGGGGCTCAGTCTGGGAAGGCCTCCTGGAGGAGGTGAGCTCTCAGTAGGGCTTTGAAGGGATTACTGTATTACTGTGCTGGGGTAGATACAAGCTAATCAGATTAGACACAGTCCCTGTCCCACATGGGGCTCAAAGGTTTAATCCCCATTTTACAGAGGAGGTAACTGTGGCACAGAGAAGTTAAATGACTTGCCCGAGGTCACCCAGCAGACAAGTGGCGGAGCCGGGATTAGAAACCAGGGTCCTTTGATTCCCAGGCCCGAGGTCTTCCCACTAGGCCAAGCTGCGTCTCCTGCTCCTCCCAGGCCGACTTCTGGGGCAGCAATCAACCAATCAATCCTATTTATTGAGCGCTGTGTGCAGAGCACTGTACTAAGCGCTTGGGACGTACAAGTTGGCAACATATAGAGACGGTCCCTACCCAACAGCGGGCTAACAGTCTAAAAGGGGGAGACAGAGAACAAAACATATTAACAAAATAAAATAAATAGAATAAATATGTACAAGTAAAATAGAGTACTAAATACGTACAAACATATATACAGGTGCTGTGGGGAGGGGAAGGAGGTAAGGCGGGGGGATGAGGAGGGGGCTCAGTCTGGGAAGGCCTCCTGGAGGAGGTGAGCTCTCAGTAGGGCTTTGAAGGGATTACTGTATTACGGGCTGGGGTAGATACAAGCTAATCAGGTTAGATACAGTCCCTGTCCCACATGGGGCTCAAAGTTTTAATCCCCATTTTACAGAGAAGGTAACTGTGGCACAGAGAAGTTAAATGACTTGTCCGAGGTCACCCAGCAGACAAGTGGCGGAGCCGGGATTAGAAACCAGGGTCCTTTGATTCCCAGGCCCGAGGTCTTCCCACTAGGCCAAGCTGCTTCTCCTGCTCCTCCCAAGCCGACTTCTGGGGCAGCAATCAATCAATCAATCCTATTTATTGAGTGCTGTGTGCAGAGCACTGTACTAAGCGCTTGGGAAGTACAAGTTGGCAACATATAGAGACAGTCCCTACCCAACAGCGGGCTCAATCTAACCTTGCTACTTCCAGCCCCGTATTCATTCATTCAATCGTATTTATTGCGCGCTTACTGTGTGCAGAGCACTGTACTAAGTGCTTGGGAGTACAAATTGGCAACAGAGACGGTCCCTACCCAACCAATATGTATATATGCATTCATTCATTCATTCATTCAATCGTATTTATTGAGCGCTTACTGTGTACAGAGCACTGTACTAAGTGCTTGGGAAGTACAAGTTGGCAACAGAGACGGTCCCTACCCAACCAATATGTATATATGCATTCATTCACTCATTCAATTGTATTTACTGAGCGCTTAATGTGTGCAGAGCACTGTACTAAGCGCTTGGGAAGTCCAAGTTGGCAACATATAGGGACGGTCCCTACCCAACAAATATAATAATAATAATAATAATGGCATTTATTAAGCGCTTACTATGTGCAAAGCACTGTTCTAAGCGCTGGGGGGGTTACAAGGTAATCAGGTTGTCCCATGTGGGGCTCACAGTCAACCCCCATTTTACAGATGAGGTAACTGAGGCACAGAGAAGTGAAGTGACTTGCCCAAAGTCACACAGCTGACAAGTGGCGGAGCCGGGATTCGAACCCATGAACTCTGACTCCAAAGCCCGGGCTCTTTCCAGTGAGCCACGCTGCTTCTCGTATGTATATATGCATTCATTCATTCATTCATTCATTCATTCAATCGTCCTCAGGCTTCCCAGCCAGGAACCCCCTCCCATCTCAAGTTCACCAAGCCACATCCCTCCCCACTTTCAAAGCCCTTCTGAAACTGCTCCTCCCCTGGGAAACCTTCCCCCTCTAATCTCCACCTCATCATCATCATCAATCGGATTTATTGAGCGCTTACTATGTGCAGAGCACTGTACTAAGCGCTTGGGAAGTACAAATTGGCAACATATAGAGACAGTCCCTACCCAACAGTGGGCTCACAGTCTAAAAGAGCACTGTACTCTTTCATGGCATCCTAACTTTGGGGAACAAGACGCAACATACTCTTGCTAGTAGTAACGAAGAAAAATAATGGTATTTATTAGTAATGATAATAATAATAATAATTATGGTATTCGTTAAGTGCTTAACTTTGCGCCAGGCACGGTACTGAGCACTGGGGTGGATACAAGCAAATCGGGTTGGACAAAATCCCTGTCCCACATGGGGCTCATAGTCTCCATCCCCATTTTACAGATGAGGGAACTGAGGCCCAGAGAAGTGAAGCGACTTGCTCAAGGTCACACAGCAGACAAGTGACAGAGCTGGGATTAGAACCCATGACCTTCTGACTCCCATCCATTACGCCATGCCGCTTCTCTACTATCAATCAATTGTATTTATTGAGCGCTTACTGTGTGCAGAGCACTGTACTAAGCGCTTGGGAAGTACAAGCTGGCAACATATAGAGACGGTCCCTACCCAACAGTGGGCTCACAGTCTAGAAGACTGTCTACTAGGCACTTATTATGTGCCAAGCACTAAAATAGATCCAAAATAATCACATTTATCTCAGTCCCTGTCCCAGATGGGGCCCACAGTCTGAGAGGGAGGAAGAGCAATGATTTTATCCGCATTTTACAGCGGAGGAAACTGAGGGCCATCATCATCATCATCATCATCAATCGTATTTATTGAGCGCTTACTATGTGCAGAGCACTGTACTAAGCGCTTGGGAAGTCCAAGTTGGCAACATAGAGAGACAGTCCCCACCCAACAGCGGGCTCACGGTCTACAAGGGGGAGACAGACAACAAAACCAAACATACTAACAAAATAAAATAAATAGAATAGATATGTACACGTAAAATAAATAAATAGAGTAATAAATATGTACAAACATATCTACATATATACAGGTGCTGTGGGGAAGGGAAGGAGGTAAGATGAGGGGGATGGAGAGGGGGACGAGGGGTGCAAGACCTTCAAGGGAAGGGTTTGGGTTTTCATTTATTCATCCAATCGTATCTATTCATCAATCGTATTTATTGGGCGCTTACTGTGTGCAGAGCACTGTACTAAGCGCTTGGGAAGTCCAAGTTGGCAACATAGAGAGACAGTCCCCACCCAACAGCGGGCTCACAGTCTACAAGGGGGAGACAGACAACAAAACCAAACATACTAACAAAATAAAATAAATAGAATAGATAGGTACAAGTAAAATAAATAAATAAATAGAGTAATAAATATGTACAAACATATATACATATATACAGGTGCTGTGGGGAAGGGAAGGAGGTAAGATGAGGGGGATGGAGAGGGGGACGAGGGGTGCAAGACCTTCAAGGGAAGGGTTTCTGTTTTCATTTATTCATCCAATCGTATCCATTCATCAATCGTATTTATTGAGCGCTTACTGTGTGCAGAGCACTGTACGAAGCGCTTGGGAAGTACTGGTTGGCAACATATAGAGATGGTCCCTACCCAACAGTGGGCTCACAGTCTAAAAGACTATTGAGCGGTTACTGTTTACAGAGCACTGTATTAAGTGCTTGGAAGAGTATAATAGAACAATAAACAGACACAATGAGCCTACAGTGAGCTAAGCCTAGAGTTGCTTCGAGTGCATCCCACCAAGCGTCTAATACAGTGCACTGCCCTCCTTTCCTCTTCTTCCACTTCTTTCTGTGACCCCAATTCACTCCCTTTAATCATTCCCCCTTCCAGCCCCACAGCACTTATGCACATATCTATAATTTTATTTATTTCTACTATTGTCTGCCACCATTTCTAGACTGCAGTGGATAGGGCATGGCCGTGGGGGTCAGAAGGTCACGGGTTCTAATCCTAGCTCTGCCACTTGTCTGCTCCGTGACCCTGGGCAAGTCACTTCATTTCTCTGTGCCTCAGTTCCCTCATCTGTAAAATGGGGATTAAGATTGTGAACACTACGTAGAACAGGGACTTTGTCCAACCTGATTATCTTGTATTTACCCCAGCACTTAGAACAGTGCCTGGCACATAGTAAGAATTAAAAAATACCGTAATTATTGTTATTATTGTGGGAGGGGAATGTTTGTACATATTTACTATTCTATTTATTTTGTTAATAATGTGCATATACAGTGATGTGCATATGGCCTTAATTTTATTTGTTCTGACGATTTTGACACCTGTTTCATTTTGTTGTCTGTCTCTCCCTTCTAGACTGTGAGCCCGCTGTTGGGTAGGGACCACCTCTATATGTTGCCGACTTGTACTTTCCAAGCGCTTAGTACAGTGCTCTGCACACAGTAAGCCCTCAGTAAATACGACTGAACGAATGAATGTTTGTTATATTGTTACACTGTACTCTCCCAAGCGCTTAGTACGGTGCCCCCCGCACGGTAAGCGCTCCATAAATATAAGTGCTTAGTACAGTGCTCTGCACACTGTAGGCGCTCAAACATGTCTACATGATTTGTTTTGTTGTCTGTCTCCCCCTTCTAGACTGTGAGCCCGCTGTTGGGTACGGACCGTCTCTATATGTTGCCGACTTGTACTTTCCAAGCGCTTAGTACAGTGCTCTGCACACAGTAAGCGCTCAGTAAATATGACTGAACGAATGAATGTTTGTTATATTGTTACACTGTACTCTCCCAAGTGCTTAGTACGGTGCCCCCCGCACGGTAAACGCTCAAGTGTAAGCGCTTAGTACAGTGCTCTGCACACTGGAGGCGCTCAAACATGTCTACATGTTTTGTTTTGTTGTCTGTCTCCTCCTTCTAGACTGTGAGCCCGCTGTTGGGTAGGGACTGTCTCTATATGTTGCCGACTTGTACTTTCCAAGCGCTTAGTACAGTGCTCTGCACACAGTAAGCGCTCAGTAAATACGATTGAATGAACGAACGTTTGTTATATTGTTACACTGTACTCTCCCAAGCGCTTAGTATGGTGCACCCCGCACGGTAAGCGCTCCATAAATGTAAGCGCTTACTACAGGGCTCTGCACACTGGAGGCACTCAAACATGTCCACATGTTTTGTTTTGTTGTCTGTCTCCTCCTTCTAGACTGTGAGCCCGCTGTTGGGTAGGGGCTGTCTCTATATGTTGCCGACTTGTACTTTCCAAGCGCTCAGTACAGTGCTCTGCACACAGTAAGCGCTCAATAAATACGATTGAATGAATGAATGAAGTGACTGGCTGCAGTCCAGGAAACAGGGGGCTGCCCTCTAGTGGCCACCGAGGGGTACAATAACAATAATTACAGTATTTTGTTAATCAATCAATCGTATTTATTGAGCGCTTACTGTGTGCACAGCACTGTACTAAGCGCTTGGGAAGTACAAGTTGGCAACATATAGAGACAGTCCCTACCCAACAGTGGGCTCACAGTCTAAAAGAGTTAAGCGCTTACTGCGTGCCAAACACTGTCCTAAATGCTGGGGTAGATACAAGGAAATCAGGTTTCCTTGTATCTACCCCATTGAGATATACCCCACGGAGAAGCAGCGTGGTTCAGTGGAAAGAGCCAGGGCTTTGGAGTCAGAGGTCATGGGTTCGAATCCCAGCTCTGCCACAAGTCTGCTGTGTAACCTTGGGCAAGGCACTTAGCTTCTCTGAGCCTCAGTTACCTCATCTGTAAAATGGGGATTAAGATTGTGAACCCCACGTGGGACAACCTGATCACCTTATATCCTCCCTAGCGCTTAGTACAGTGCTTTGCACATAGTAAGCGCTTAACAAACGCCATTATTATTATTATTAGGTTGTCCCATGTGGGGCTCACAGTCTTTATCCCCATTTTTACAGATGAGGTCACTGAGGCCCAGGGAAGTCAAGCGGCTTGCCCCAAGGTCGCACAGCAGAAAAGTGGCAGAGCCGGGATTAGAGCCCGCTGCTGTGTGACCTTGGGGCAAGCCACTTAACTTCCCCGGGCCTCAGTGACCTCATCTGTAAAAAATGGGGATAAAGACTCTGGGACCTCTGACTCCCAAGCCCGCCGGATTGGGGTAAACCCAGCCCACCTCCAGCCCCCCGTGGGCAGCCTCACCTCCCGGAGGAACTCGGCATGGTGCTTGGTGGCCACGAAGACCACCGTCTGGTCTTGAGGCCGGACGACGTGGCGCAGGAGGTGGAGCAGGACGGCCGGCTTATCATCCCCACGCACGTGGAAGAAGGCCAGCTGCGAAGTCAATCAATCAATCAATCAATCGTATTTATTGAGCGCATACTATGTGCAGAGCACTGTACTAAGCGCTTGGGAAGTACAAATTGGCAACACATAGAGACAATCCCTACCCAACAGTGGGCTCACAGTCTAAAAGGGGGAGACAGAGAACAGAACCAAACATACCAACAAAATAAAATAAATAGGATAGAAATGTACAAGTAAAAGAAATAAATAAATAAATAAATAGAGTAATAAATATGTACAACCATATATACATATATACAGGTGCTGTGGGGAAGGGAAGGAGGTAAGATGGGGGGATGGAGAGGGGGACGAGGGGGAGAGGAAGGAAGGGGCTCAGTCTGGGAAGGCCTCCTGGAGGAGGTGAGCTCTCAGCAGGGCCTTGAAGGGAGGAAGAGAGCTAGCTTGGCGGAGGGGCAGAGGGAGGGCATTCCAGGCCCGGGGGATGACGTGGGCCGGGGGTCGACGGCAGGACAGGCGAGAACGAGGTACAGTGAGGGGGGAAAGGTCACCCGTCTTCCCGCTGAGCTCCCCAGTCGTGACCCCAGAGGGGCAGGGCCAGAACAGGTGAGTGGTAGGTGGCCCACGGCAACCCAGAGGTCCCCTTCCTCAGCCTACCTTCAGCTGGTCATTGAGCTTTGTGTCCACATCCAGGCGGATCAGGACCGGCTCCGTGAGTCCTGGAGCGGAGGGAGCATGGGGCTGGAGGGGGGCGTTCCCACCACTCCCTCGTGCCCCCGTCCCCTTACCCACCTCTACCCTGGGAGAGAAGCCCGAGGCCCAGCTCGTTGTGGGCAGGTAATGTGTCAGTTTACCGTTGTACTGTACTCTCCCAAGCGCTTAGTAAAGTGCTCTACACAAAGTAAGCACTCAATAAATACGACCGACTGAACGACTGAATGGTGCGGAAGAGCTAGGAGAGATGAGTGCTTAGAACAGTGACTTCACCTGTAAAAATGGGGATAAAGACTGCGAGCCCCACATGGGACAACCTGATTTCCCTGTCTCTACCCCAGCGTTTAGGACAGCGTTTGGCACGTAGTAAGTGCTTAACAAATAATAATAATAACGATGGCATTTGTTAAGCGCTATGTGCAAAGCACCGTTCTAAGCGCTGGGTGAGATACAAGGTGATCGGGTTGTCCCATGTGGGGCTCACAGTCTTCAACTCCATTTCACAGATGAGGTAGCTGGGGCTCAGAGAAGTGAAGTGACTTGCCCAAGGTCACACAGCAGACATGTGGCAGAGCCGGGATTCGAACCCATGACCTCTGACTCCAAAGCCCGCACCCTTTCCACTTAGCCACGCTGCTTCTCTATTATTATAATTATTAATATTATGATGATGATGACGACGATGACAAAGGTAAGGAGGGTTGTGCAAAGGAGGGGTAGGGGAGGGAGATCTTGAAGACCAACATCCTCAATTCTCTCCCCATCCCTGCCCCCCAATATCTAGACTGTGAGCCCACTGTTGGGTAGGGACCGTCTCTATATGTTGCCAACCTGTACTTCCCAAGCGCTTAGTCCAGTGTTCTGCACACAGTAAGCGCTCAATAAATACGATTGATTGATTGATTGACTGGGGTCTGGCCCTATCGGCGGAGGGAGGTGGGTGGGTCGGTTCTTGCCTGCCCGGGCGAACTCCACCAACATCTTGGGCAGCGTGGCCGAGAAGAGCACGGTCTGGTGACCCTCCGGGAGCCGGGAGAGGATCTCCTGGAGTTGCTCAGCAAAGCCCATCTCAAACAGTCTGGGGGGACGGCGGCAGGCCCGGCACAGGATAGGACAGGGGAGGAGAAATCAAGGACCAAAGATCAGGCCTGGGGGCTCGGCGCCCTCTCCCCGGGCCTCGGCTCCCGCGGGAGGAGTGAGCGCGCGGATGTCTGTGTGTATACAGGTTTCTGTGAGCGTGAGAAGCAGTGTGGTTTAGTGGATAGAGCATGGGCCGGGACTCTTTTAGACTGTGAGCCCACTGTTGGGTAGGGACTGTCTCTATAGGTTGCCAATTTGTACTTCCCAAGCGCTTAGTACAGTGCTCTGCACACAGTAAGCGCTCAATAAATACGATTGACGATGATGAGTCGGAAGGACCTGGGTGCTAAACCTGGCTCCGCTACATGTCCGCAGGGAGACCTTGGGCTAGTCATGTCTAGCCCAAGGAGCCCAAGGAGAGGAAGAAGCCCCCTCCTTCCTCTCCCCCTCCTCATCCCCCCCGCCTTACCTCCTTCCCCTCCCCACAGCACCTGTTTATATGTTTGTACGTATTTATTACTCATTTATTTATTTGTACGTTTGTTCTATTTATTTTATTTTGTTAATACGTTTTGTTCTCTGTCTCCCCCTTCTAGACTGTGAGCCCACTGGTGGGTAGGGACCGTCTCTATATGTTGCCAACTTGGACTTCCCAAGCACTTAGTACAGTGCTCTGCACACAGTAAGTGCTCAATAAATACGACTGAATGAATGAATGTCTGTGCCTCAGTTACCTCTAATGTAAAATAGGGATAAGAGTGTGAGCCCCACGTGACATGCATTGTGTCCAACCTGATTAACCTATACTTATCCCAGTGCTTACAACAGCACTTGGCACATAATAATAATAATAATAATGATGGCATTTGTTAAGCGCTTACTACGTGCAAAGCACCGTTTTATAAGCGCTGGTGGGGGGGCTACAAGGTGATCAGGTTGTCCCACGTGGGGCTCACAGTCTTAATCCCCATTTTCCAGATGAGGGAACTGAGGCCCAGACAAGTCAAGTGACTTGCCCAGAGTCACACAGCTGACAATTGGCGGAGTTGGGATGACTCCAAGTCCGGGCTCTTTCCCCTGAGCCACGCTGCTTCGCTAGTAAGCTCTGCTTAACGAGTACCGTGATTATCATTATGTGTCCGGGCACGGCTCTGTCTCCGTTCCACCCCCCGGCTCTGCCCCGAAGAAGGGAACGCCTCAGGGACGGACTCCGCCGCCCTCCCCCAGCCCCCCGGCGCACCTGTCGGCCTCGTCGAACACCACGTACTCCACGCTCTGCAGCTTCAAGTTCATCTCCACGGCCACGTGCATCAGGCGGCCGGGGGTGGCGAGGATTCTGCAACCAGACAGCGGCTCCCGTCCCGGCCTCCTCTGCCCCGCCAACCCCTTCCCCATCTCTCCGCCGCTTCCGCTCCACCATCCACCTCTCCTTCCTCCACCCACCCCTTCCCCTTCCAGTCAGCCGCTGCCCTTCATGGCCAACAGGCCTCCATCTCCCTTCCCCGGGTGCTCGGGGGAAGGACACCGGGATATCGGGTCCCCTAAGGGGACGATCTGCCAGATGCTAGAGCTCCCTCCCTCTCGACTCCCCACTTACATGTCAGGGTTCTCGTGCAAGGCTGCGAACTGGTCCTCCATCCTAGAAAGAAGAGGAAGTGGGGTCACTCGCACCGCAATCCCCAACCCCATCACCCCGGAGACCCCGATGAACTCCCCCGGGGCAGACTACTCCGGGCTCAGGTTTACCCCAAGACTCTTCGGGAAACCGTGAGTAGACGGGAGGCGGGGGGTTGGGGGGACCCCCTAGAGAGACAGTCATCATCATCATCAATCGTATTTATTGAGCGCTTACTGTGTGCAGAGCACTGTACTAAGCGCTTGGGAAATACAAGTTGGTAACATATAGAGACAGTCCCTACCCAGCAGTGGGCTCACAGTCTAAAAGGGGGAGATAGAGAACAAAACCAAACATACTAAAAAAATAAAATAAATAGTCCCAGTCCAATCCCAGGGACTGCTCAAACCGGGAAGGGGGCACTGGAAATGAGGGCCAGCCTGGGGCAGTGAGGGGAACCCAGATCACGGTCACTCCAGAGGGGCCGAGGGGAGGACTCTGGGCCATACCCCCGTAGGTACCCAAATGGGGGAAAGCTACCTTCTGGGTTTGGGGGCGGGGGACGGGGCGGAGGGGGGGTCTTACCTGTCTCCACCCAGGATCAGGGCCGTCTTGAGGCCAGTGAATTTTCCCAGCTGCGGGTGGAGGGAGAGAGGAGGGGAGGTCAGGGTTGGGCAGCAGCAGCATCCCCTGCCCCAAATGCTAACACTCACAACCATCACTGGCCCCTCGTCCGTGGTACTGAGCTGAGCGGCTGCTAGGGGTCCTGTACTAGATGCCGGGGGCCAGCTGAAGCACAGCAAGTGACCCCTGCCCTCCGGGAGCTTGCACCACGTTCCCCAGACAGACAGCTCCTCCAGGAGGTCTTCCCTGATGATCTCTTCCCCACCCTGTATTGCCATTCAGCCTTTCCACGTCACCCCGTTGTCGACTTGTACTTGTACAGTGCTCTGCACACAGTAAGCGCTCAATAAATATGATTGAATGAATGAATGATCCCCAGCTATTGGGTACTCACCCTTTGCCCCGCACAAACCTATTCACTTCATTCTTTCCTCTTACCTGCCATTTATTTTAGCATTTGTCTCCTTGACCTCCACTGTGCTGAGCGCTGCGCTCAGAACAGGCAGCACCCCCAGGTCGGCCCCCGTGGCCCGCCGCCCCCACCAACGCCCCCGCGGTCCACGGACCTCCTTGGTGAACTTCCTGGTCTGCAGGGCCAGCTCCCGTGTGGGTGAGAGGACCAGGGCCCGGGCCCCGGCCTGGGCACTGTGGGCTTTGAGCTTCTCGAACATGGGGATGAGGAAGCAGGCCGTCTTTCCGCTGCCCGTCCTGGCCATGGCCACCACATCCTTCCCGTCCAGGATCACCGGGATGGTCTGCGGGGGCAGAGAGATTCGCTGACTGACCAACTGGGCCAGGGGAACCCCCAGGGCACCGACCAGGGGGCCATCCCAGAACTGGGATCAGGTCCTCTGTGCTCTGTCCCCATCCCACTCACCTTCCTCTGGATGGGGGTCGGCACCTTGTACCCCTTCTTCATGACGCCTTTGAAAACCGGGTAGCTCAGGCCTAGGGAACAGCAGTGTCCAGTCACCCCCGGGCCCGGGACCAGGGCTGCCCAAGCGGTCAGCCCAGTCCATGGATCCATCCTCCCAAGCGCTTAGTACAGTGCTCTGCACACAGTAAGCGCTCAATAAATACGATTGATGATGATGATCCTCCTCCCCGTTCCGGGCCCCCGCTCACCCATGGACTGGAAGCCTCCCGACTTCTTTTTCTTCTTGTTCTGAACGCGGACCAGCTCCCGGGTGTCAGGCTCCACGTCTGAGAGGCAGTCGGAGGTGGGGAAGGCTGGTAGGGGCTTGCTGGAGCCCGGCTGAGTTGGGGGAGACGATATGTTAGCCGGGGTGAGGGGACCCAAGGGGGAAGGAGTGGAGGACCCCACGGGCAGCGGGGACAGGAAGGTGCCCCCGACCCTTCCCAGCCCATCCCCACTCCACCATTCTCAGGAAAAGCGGGGTGCTGACCCATTAGGTCAGATTAGGTCTTCTAGACTGTGAGCCCACTGTTGGGTAGGGACCGTCTCTATATGTTGCCAACTTGGACTTCCCAAGCGCTTAGTACAGTGCTCTGCGCACAGTAAGCGCTCAATAAATACGACTGATTGATTGACTGATTGATGATTAGGTGTCTGGGAGACCAAGAACAATACGGTGCAGGGTGGGATTCCTTCTGGTTTTCTGGGCTCTTTCATCATCATCATCATCAATCGTATTTATTGAGCGCTTACTATGTGCAGAGCACTGTACTAAGCGCTTGGGAAGTACAAATTGGCAACATATACAGTCCCTGCCCAACAGGAATCAGGTGAATGGGGGCAGGGAAAAGGTGGGAGAGGAGCAGGAGCAAGCGACCCTTCCCCACAGCACCCGTATATATGTTTGTACATATTCATTACTCTATTTTACTTGTACATATCTATTCTATTTATTTTATTTTGTTAGTATGTTTGGTTTTGCCCTCTGTCTCCCCCTTCTAGACTGTGAGCCCACTGTTGGGTAGGGACTGTCTCTATATGTTGCCGACTTGTACTTCCCAAGCGCTTAGTACAGTGCTCTGCACACAGTAAGCGCTCAGTAAATACGACTGATTGATTGATTAATTGATTGATAGTAAACAGAGCACTGGACTGCAAGTCAGGTGACCTGGGTTTTAATCCCAGTTCCACCATTCGTCTTACTCTCGGCTTCAAGGCTGTCCATCACCTCGCTCCCTCCTACCTCACCTCCCTTCTTTCCTTCTCCAGTCCAGCCCGCACCCTCCGCTCCTCCGCCGCTAATCTCCTCACCGTACCTCGTTCTCGCCTGTCCCGCCATCGACCCCCGACCCCCGTCCTCCCCCTGGCCTGGAATGCCCTCCCTCTGCCCATCCGCCAAGCTCGCTCTCTTCCTCCCTTCCTCCTAGCTCTCTTCATCCCCATTTTACGGATGAGGTCACTGAGGCCCAAAGAATAATAATAATAATAATGATGGCATTTATTATAATTGTATATATATATATGCATATATGTTTATACGTATTTATTACTCTATTTTACTTGTACATATTTAGTCTATTTTATTTTGTTAATGTTTTGTTTTGTTGTCTGTCTCCCCCTTCTAGGCTGTGAGCCTGCTGTTGGGTAGGGACCGTCTCTAGATGTTACCAACTTGGACTTCCCAAGCGCTTAGTACAGTGCTCTGCACACAGTAAGCGCTCAATAAGTACGATTGAATGAATGAATGAATTCATCTGCCGTATGAATTTGGGCAAGTCACTTCAGAGTAGTTTTTCTGCATTTATTTGGGTACTTCAGGATTTGTGGCAGTGAAACTAGGACTCTGACCTCACGGTAGAATTAGGTGAACTCATATCCCATTTTGTCTTTATTTTCTTCAGCTTCCTTCTAGACTGTGAGCCCACTGTTGGGTAGGGACTGTCTATATGTTGCCAACTTGTACTTCCCAAGCGCTTAGTACAGTGCTCTGCACACAGTAAGCGCTCAATAAATACGATTGATTGATTGATTCATTCATCTGAGCCTTAGTGTCCTCATCTGTACAATGAGGCTTCCAATACATGCACATCCAACAAGCGCTTAGTGCAGTACTCCGCACACAGTAAGCGCTCAATAAATAAAATTGAATGAAATCCAACAATTACTTTCCCCACCTTCAAAGCCTTACTAAAGGCACATCTCTCTCTCAAGAGGCCTTCCCTAAACACTCTTTCCCTCTTTTCCCACTCCCTTTCATGTTGCCCGGATTTGCTCCCTTTATTCACCCCTCCCTCAACCCCAAAGCATTTACTTATATTTATTATAAATATAATTATAATATAATAATATAATATATACACCATTTATTTATATTAATGTTTGTCTCCCCCCACCCCCGAGACTGCAAACTCATTGTAGGCAGGGGCTGTTTTCTGTTATTTTATAATCTCCCTAAGTGCTTCCTATAGTGCTCTGCACATAGTACGCGCTCAATAAATGACTGTTTTCCAACTCCGTTAAACTGTTTCACTGCATTCTTCCCAAGCTCTTCCTACAGTGTGAGAAGCAGTGTGGCTTGATGGAAAAAGCACAGGTTTGGGAGTCAGAGGTCATGGGTTCTAATCCCGCCTCTGCCACTTGTCTGCTGTGTGACCTTGGGCAAGTCACAGCTTCTTTGTCAATCAATCAATCAATCAATCGTATTTATTGAGCGCTTACTATGTGCAGAGCACTGTACTAAGCGCTTGGGAAGTACAAATTGGCATCACATAGAGACAGTCCCTACCCAACAGTGGGCTCACAGTCTAAAAGGGGGAGACAGACGCTGCTTCGACTGTACGAAGATGACTGAATACGACTGAAGATGATGATGATGATTAGAACCCGTGACCTCTGACTCCAAAGCCCGGGCTCTCTCCACGGAGCCACGCTGCTTCTCTTAGGAAGCGCTTAGCAAATATCAATCAATCAATCGTATTTATTGGGCGCTTACTGTGTGCCGAACACTGTACTAAGCGCTTGGGAAGTACAAGTCGGCAACATAGGGAGACGGTCCCTACCCAACAGTGGGCTCACAGTCTAAAAATACTATCATGATTATTACCATCCGGGCCCGGCTCGGAGCCCTCGGCCTTTCAATCCTTCGATCTTACTTATTGAGCGCTGACTGTGCTCGGAGCCCCGTACTAATCAATCAGTGGTATTTATTGAGCGCTTACTGGGTGCAGAGCACTGTACTGAGCGCTTGGGAAGTACAAGTTGGCAAAGTCCAGTCTTTACAAAGTACAGTCTTTTAGACTGTGAGCCCACTGTTGGGTAGGGACTGTCTATGTTGCCAACTTGGACTTCCCCAGCGCTTAGTCCAGTGCTCTGCACACAGTAAGCGCTCAATAAATACGCTTGAGGATGATGATGATGATGATTAGAACCCGTGACCTCTGACTCCAAAGCCCGAGCTCTCTCCACGGAGCCACGCTGCTTCTCTTAGGAAGCGCTTACCAAATATCAATCAATCAATCGTATTTATTGGGCGCTTACTGTGTGCCGAGCACTGTACTAAGCGCTTGGGAAGTCCAAGTTGGCAACATATAGAGACAGCCCCTACCCAACAGTGGGCTCACAGTCTAAAAATACTATCATGATTATTACCACCCGGGCCCGGCTGGGAGCCCTCGGCCTTTCAATCCTTCGATCTTACTTATTGAGCGCTGACTGTGCTCGGAGCCCCGTACTAATCAATCGGTGGTATTTACTGAGCGCTTACTGGGTGCAGAGCACTGTACTGAGCGCTTGGGAAGTACAAGTTGGCAAAGTACAGTCTTTTAGACTGTGAGCCCACTGTTGGGCAGGGACCGTCTGTATGTGTTGGCAACTTGGACTTCCCAAGCGCTTAGTACAGTGCTCTGCACATAGTAAGCGCTCCATAAATACGATTGAGGATGATGAACACGCGGTTGCCACGCGGTTGGGGAGGGCGGCAGGGGTGTCCCCGGTTCTCCCACAGCACCTGTATATATGTATATATGGTTGTCCATATTTATTACTCTATTTTTATTTATTTATTTTACTTGTACATTTCTATCCTATTTCTTTTATTTTGTTGGTCTGTTTGGTTCTGTTCTCTGTCTCCCCCTTTTAGACTGTGAGCCCACTGTTGGGTAGGGACTGTCTCTATGTGTTGCCAATTTGGACTTCCCAAGCGCTTAGTCCAGTGCTCTGCACATAGTAAGCGCTCAATAAATACGATTGATTGATTGATTGATTGATTCTCCGGGGGGGGTCCGGGGCGGGGGGGGGGGGCCGCACCTTCCGGGACGGGGCGGGCTCCTGGGCCCGGATGTCCAGCTCGCCGTCGTCCGCGTCGCCGTCCGGGCCCGGCCGGGGCTGCGGGGCCCCCGCCGCCGCCGCCGCCGCCCGCCGGTGCCTGGGCCCCTTCCGCCGCCGCTGGGCCATGCCGGGGGACGCGCAGCGCTTAGCACAGCGCTTAGCACAGCACCGCACAGCGCTCAGCACAGCACCGGACCGCACCGGACCCGCCGCGTGCTCCGGCACAGACACGCGGCGGCGGCGGCCGGCAGGGGGCGTGCTCTGGCGCCGGATGGCGGGGCCGGTCGCCGGCAGGGGGCGTGGCTTGACGCCGGAGGGGCGTGGCTTGACGCCGGTAGGACCGTGGCCTGCCGCCGGAGGGGCGTGGCCTGCCGCCGGTCGGGGGGCGTGGCCTGGCGCCGGATGGCGTGGCCTGTCGCCGGTGGGGGGCGTGGCCTGTCGCCGGTGGGGGGCGTGGTCTGTCGCCGGCAGGGGCGTGGCCTGTCGCCGGTCGGGTGGCGTGGCCTGTCGCCGGTAGGGGGCGTGGCCTGGCGCCAGTAGGAGTAGTGGCCTGCCGCCGGATGGCGTGGCCTGTCGCCGGTAGGGGGCGTGGCCTGGCGCCGGATGGCGTGGCCTGTCGCCGGTAGGGGGCGTGGCCTAGCAACGGTCGGGGGCGTGGCCTGGCGCCGGATGGCGTGGTCTGTCGCCGGTCGGGGGCGTGGCAAGGCGCCGGACGGCATGGCCTGTCGCCGGTAGGGGGCGTGGCCTGTCGCCGGACGCCGTGGTCTGTCGCCGGTAGGAGGCGTGGTCTGGAGCCGGAGGGGCGTGGCCTGTCGCCGGAGGGGCGTGCCCTGTCGCCGGTAGGGGGCGTGGTCTGCCGCCGGACGGTGTGGCCTGTCGCCGGTAGGGGGCGTGGTCTGGCGCCGTCCTAAGTGCTGGGGAGGAAGCAGCTTGGCTCAGTGGGAAGAGCCCGGGCTTTGGAGCCAGAGGTCATGGGTTCAAATCCCGGCTCCGCCACTTGTCAGCTGTGAGACTTCGGGCGAGTCACTTCACTTCTCTGGGCCTCAGTGACCTCATCTGTAAAATGGGGATTAAGACTGCGAGACCCCCGGTGGGACAACCTGATCAAGCGGGGCTGCGGAACGAAGAAAGCAAATATCAAAGATCTGTGCTGAGACACCTTAATCCCGGGGCCCAGGCCAAAGCACTCGAACCAGGATGCTCAGAATCCGAAAAGTTTCTCTTCCACCGGAACTTGGTGCCGTGACTCGGATGACAACGCTCGACGACGGTCCGGAGCGGTCCATCATCATCATCATCATCAATTGTATTTATTGAGCGCTTACTATGTGCAGAACACTGTACTAAGCGCTTGGGAAGTACAAATTGGCAACATATAGAGACAGTCCCTACCCGACAGTGGGCTCACAGTCTAGAAGGGGGAGACAGAGAACAAAACCAAACATGCTAACAAAATAAAATAAATGGAATAGATAGGTACAAGTAAGATAAATAAATAGAGTAATAAATCTGTACAAACATATATACATATATACAGGTGCTGTGGGGAAGGGAAGAGGTAAGATGGGGGGACGGAGAGGGGGACGAGGGGGAGAAGAAGGAAGGGGCTCAGTCTGGGAAGGCCTCCTGGAGGAGGTGAGCTCTCAGCAGGGCCTTGAAGGGAGGAAGAGAGCTAGCTTGGCGGAGGGGCAGAGGGATTGGGGGCATTCCGGGCCCGGGGGAGGACGTGGGCCGGGGGTCGATGGCGGGACAGGCAAGAGCGAGGTACGGTGAGGAGATCAGCGGCGGAGGAGCGGAGGGTGCGGGCTGGGCTGGAGAAGGACAGAAGGGAGGTGAGGTAGGAGGGGGCGAGGGGATGGATGGACAGCCTTGAAGCCCAGGGTGAGGAGTTTCTGCCTGATGCGCAGATTGATTGGTAGCCACTGGAGATTTTTGAGGAGGGGAGTGATATGCCCAGAGCGTTTCTGGACAAAGATAATCCGGGCAGCAGCATGAAGTATGGATTGAAGTGGAGAGAGACACGAGGATGGGAGATCAGAGAGAAGGCTGATGCAGTAGTCCAGACGGGATAGGATGAGAGCTCTCAGCGACTCTCAAGTGCAACCGCCGAGCCTCAGCAGGTCCCAAAATCCAGGGCCATGGGAGAGCGTGGATCCTACGCAACCTCAAAAGTTGCTCTCGATTAACCAGCAGTGGCAGCCCATAGAGATGCTGCAGAAGGTGAGGAAACCGACCGCCCGACCGAGGGGACCGAGCCGCCGCCCCCCGCATTCCCGGGAATCCAGCGGAATCATCATCATCAATCATCAATCGTATTTATTGAGCGCTTGCTATGTGCAGAGCACTGTACTAAGCGCTTGGGAAGTACAAATGGGCAACATAGAGAGACAGTCCCTACCCAACAGTGGGCTCACAGTCTAGAAGGGGGAGACAGAGAACAAAACCAAACATACTAACAAAATAAAATAAATAGGATAGATATGTACAAGTAAAATAGAGTCATAAATATGTACAAACATATATACATATATAGGGTGCTGTGGGGAAGGGAAGGAGGTAAGATGGGGGGGATGGAGAGGGGGACGAGGGGGAGAGGAAGGAATCGCCTCTGCACAACCTCATCTTCTGAACCGGTGCGCAGAGATACTTCTGCTGCATTCTCAGAGCGTCCCCCCCCTTCCCGGAGGGACCGCCTAGCGGGACGGCGACCGGACAGGTGGCATCCAGGCCTAAACCCAGCACTCCCTGTTTGGCATCCCGGTCTTTTCCAGAAAGGTGGAATCGGGGATGGCAGAGCTGAGCCTCGGCCACGTGGCGGACACGCTGATGGGGAGCCGTGCGACCGGAGGCGTTTCTAATCAATCAGTCAATCAATCGTATTTATTGAGCGCTTACTATGTGCAGAGCACTGGACTAAGCGCTTGGGAAGTACAAATTGGCAACACACAGAGACAGTCCCTACCCAACAGTGGGCTCACAGTCTAAAGGGGGGAGACAGAGAACAAAACCAAACATACCAACAAAATAAAATAAATAGGATAGAAATGTACAAGTAAAATAAATAAATAAATAGAGTAATAAATATGTACAGCCATATATACATATATACAGGTGCTGTGGGGAAGGGAAGGAGGTAAGATGGGTTTCTAATGGCGAAAGGCGTCCCGTGTCCATCGCGGCCCAACTCCTCCGGGATCCAACCCAGCCTGCACCCTCAGCTCCTCTGCCGCTAATCTCCTCCCCGTTAGGCCTCGTTCTCGCCTGTCCCGCCGTCGACCCCCGGCCCACGTCCTCCCCCGGGCCTGGAATAGCCCCCAATCCCTCTGCCCATCCGCCAAGCAGGCTCTCTTCCTCCCTTCAAGGCCCTACTGAGAGCTCACCTCCTCCAGGAGGCCTTCCCAGACTGAGCCCCTTCCTTCCTCTCCCCCTCGTCCCCCTCTCCATCCCCCCATCTTACCTCCTTCCCTTCCCCACAGCACCTGTATATATGTATGTATGTTTGTACATATTTACTACTCTATTTATTTATCTTACTTGTGCATATCTATTCTATTTATTTTATTTTGTTAGTATGTTTGGTTTTGTTCTCTGTCTCCCCGTTCTAGACTGTGAGCCCACTGTTGGGTAGGGACTGTCTCTATATGTTGCCGACTTGTACTTCCCAAGCACTTAGTCCAGTGCTCTGCACACAGTAAGCGCTCAATAAATACGATTGAATGAATCACCTTGTATCCTCCCCAGCGCTTAGAACAGTGCTTGCCACATAGTAAGCGCTTAACCCACTGTTGGGTAGGGACTGTCTCCATATGTTGCCAACTTGGACTTCCCAAGCGGTTAGTCCAGTGCTCTGCACACGGTAAGCGCTCGATAAATACGATTGAATGAATGAATCACCTTGTATCCTCCCCAGCGCTTAGCACAGTGCTTGCCACAGAGTAAGCGCTTAACCCACTGTTGGGTAGGGACCGTCTCTAGATGTTGCCAACTTGTACTTCCCAAGCGCTTAGTCCAGTGCTCAGCACACAGTAATTGCTCAATAAATACGATTGATTGATTGATTAAATAATGCCATTATTATTATTACTATTATTATGGTTGGAGTCTTCGTGGTCGCAGGAGGAGACGAGGCCTGTCGCGGAAGGAGGCGCCTTAGGGGGCGTGGCCTGACGCCTCAGGGGGCGTGGCTTCTCTGGGCGCATCCATGATGGCGGGGAGGGGGGAAATAAAAGATACCCCTCCCTTATCTCCACCCCTCCGTCTCTTCTCACCTTCCTCCAGAGGTCCCTCAGTGGATAATTAAATTTATGCTAATTCTCCACACTCCCACCTTCCTGACATTTGGTTTCGGGAAGCGGAGACCCGGGATGACGTCATCATCCCCCCTCCTCAGGGGAAGATGGTTTCGCCCGCGGCCGCCTTTGCGACGGCGTCGCTGTTGGCGCTGGCCGGGAGGGGGGGCGCGCGTGCGCCGGCCTTCCTTTGGTGAGTAATAATGATAATAATAATAATAATAATGGCATTTATTAAGCGCTTACTATGTGCCAGGCACTGTTCTAAGCGCTGGGGGACATACAAGGTCATATATACCTGTATATATGTATATATGTTTGTACACATTTATTACTCTATTATTTATTTATTTATTTTACTTGTACATATCTATTCTATTTATTTTATTTTGTTAATATGTTTGGTTTTGTTCTCTGTCTCCCCCTTCTAGACTGTGAGCCCACTGTTGGGGAGGGACCATCTCTATATGTTGCCAACTTGGACTTCCCAAGCGCTGGGGGACATACAAGGTCATATATACCTGTATATATGTATATATGTTTGTACATATTTATTACTCTATTATTTATTTATTTTACTTGTACATATCTATTCTATTTATTTTATTTTGTTAATATGTTTGGTTTTGTTCTCTGTCTCCCCCTTCTAGACTGTGAGCCCACTGTTGGGGAGGGACCGTCTCTATATGTTGCCAACTTGGACTTCCCAAGCGCTGGGAGACATACAAGGTCATATATACCTGTATATATGTATATATGTTTGTACATATTTATTACTCTATTTATTTTACTTGTACATATCTATTCTATTTATTTTATTTTGTTAATATGTTTGGTTTTGTTCTTTGTCTCCCCCTTCTAGACTGTGAGCCCGCTGTTGGGTAGGGACCGTCTCTATGTGTTGCCAACTTGTACTTCCCAAGCGCTTAGTGCAGTGCTCTGCACACAGTAAGCGCTCAATAAATACGATTGCTTGATTGATCAGGTTGTCCCATGTGGGGCTCACAGTCTTCCCATTTTACAGATGAGGTAACCGAGGCACAGAGAATCAATCAGTCAGTCGTATTTATTGAGCGCTTACTGTGTGCCGAGCACTGGACTAAGCGCTTGGGAAGTACAAGTTGGCAACAGATAGAGACGGTCCCTACCCAACGGCGGGCTCACAGTCTAGAAGGGGGAGACAGAGAACAAAACAGATCATATTAACAAAATAAAATAAATAGAATAGATATGTACAAGTAAAATAAGTAAATAAATAGAGTAATAAATCCGTACAAACATATATCCATATATACAGGTGCTGTGGGGAAGGGAAGGAGGTAAGGCGGGGGTGGGGTGGAGAGGGGGTGGAGGGGGAGAGGAAGGAGGGGGCTCAGTCTGGGAAGGCCTCAAGTTAAGTGACTCGCCCAAGGTCACACAGCAGACAAGGGGCAGAGCCGGGATTAGAACCCACGACCTCTGACTCCCAAGCCCGGGCTCTTCCCACTAAGCCACGCTGCTTAGTGATAGTATTAGTAATAGTGATAGTATTTGTTAAGCGCTTGCTATGTTCAAAACACTGTTCTAAGCGCTGGGCAGCTTACAAGGTGATCAGGTTAATAGTAATAATAGCATTTATTAAGCGCTTACTATGTGCAAAGCACCGTTCTAAGCGCTGGGGAGCTTACAAGGTGATCAGGTTGCCCCACGGGGGGCTCACAGTCTTAGTCCCCATCACTGAGGCACAGAGAATAATAATAATAATAATAATGATGATTCATTCATTCATTCAGTCGTATTTATTGAGTGCTTACTGTGTGCAGAGCACTGATGGCATTTGTTAAGCGCTTACGAAGTGCAAAGCACTGTTCTAAGCGCTGGGGAGGTTGCAAGGTGGTCAGGTTGTCCCACGGGGGGCTCACAGTCTTCATCCCCATCAATCAATCAATCAATCGTATTTATTGAGTGCTTACTGTGTGCAGAGCACTGAGCTAAGCGCTTGTCAGTGTGCCATCAGTGAGGCACAGAGAATAATAATAATGATAATGATAATGATGATGGCATTTGTTAAGCGCTTACTATGTGCAAAGCACTGTTCTAAGCGCTGGGGAGGTTACAAGGTGGTCAGGTTGTCCCTCGGGGGGCTCACAGTCTTAATCCCCATCACTGAGGCACAGAGAATAGTAATAATAATAATAATGATGACGGCATTTATTAAGCGCTTACTATGTGCAAAGCACTGTTCTAAGCGCTGGGGAGGTTCAAGGTGATCAGGTTGTCCCACGGGGGGCTCACAGTCTTAATCCCCATTTTACAGATGAGGTAACTGAGGTACAGAGAAGTTAAGTGACTTACCCAAGGTCACACAGCTGACAGTTGGTGGAGCCGGGATTTGAGCCCATGACCTCTGACTCCAAAGCCCTGGCTCTTTCCACTGAGCCACGCTGCTTCTCTAATAAAAATGATAGTATTTGTTAAGCGTTCAGTATGTGCAAAGCACTGTTCTAAGCGCTGGAGAGGTTACAGGGTGGTCAGGTTGTCCCATGGGGGGCTCACAGTCTTAATCCCCATTTTACAGATGAGGTCACTGAGGCACAGAGAATAATAATAATAATGATGGCATTTGTTAAGCGGTTACTATGTGCAAAGCACTGCTCTAAGCACTGGGGAGGATACAAGGTGATCAGGTTGTCCCATGTGGGGCTCACAGTCTTAATCTCCATTTTACAGATGAGGTCACTGAGGCACAGAGAATAATAATAATAATAGCATTTGTTAAGCGCTTACTATGTGCAAAGCACTATTCTAAGCGCAGGGGGGATACAAGGTGATCACGTTATCCCACGTGAGCTCACAATCTTAATCCCCATTTTACAGATGAGGTAACTGAGGCTCAGAGAAGTGAAGCGACTTGCCCAAGGTCACACAGCTGACGACAATTGGCGGAGTTGAGATTTGAACCCATGACCTCCGACTCCAAAGCCCGGGCTCTTTCCACTGAGCCACGCTGCTTCTCCTAAGTAGCATGCGGGTTGGGACCCCACAAACCATCAGTGCAATTTACTGGGCGCTTACTATGTGCGGAGCATTGTCTTAAGCGCTGGGGAGAGCACAAGAGTCCCTTAGACCTCAGCTTGTTATGCGCAGAGCACTGTTCTGAGCGCTTGGAATTCATTCATTCAATCGTTTTTATTGCTCGCTTACTGTGTGCAGAGCACTGTACTAAGCGCTTGGAATAATAATAATGATGGCATTTGTTAAGCGCTTACTATGTGCCAAGCACTGTTCTAAGCACTGGGGGGGATACAAGGTAATCAGATTGTCCCACGTGGGGCTCACAGTCTTCATCCCCATTTTATTCATTCGTCCTTATTGAGCGCTCACTGTGTGCAGAGCACTGTACTAAGCGCTTGGAGTATTAATAATGATGATGGCATTTGTTAAGCGCTTACTATGTGCCAAGTACTGTTCTAAGCACTGCGGGGGGATACAAGGTCATCAGGTTGTCCTACATCATCATCATCATCAATTGTATTTATTGAGCGCTTACTGTGTGCAGAGCACTGTACTAAGCGCTTGGGAAGTACAAATTAGAGACAGTTCCTACCCAACAGTGGGCTCACAGTCTAAAAGGGGGAGACAAAACCAAACATACTAACAAAATAAAATAAATAGTGCTGACAGTCTTCATCCCCATTTTATTCATTCATATTCATTGTGCACTTACTGCGTGCAGAGCTCTGTGGTAAGCACTTGGAATAATAATAATCATATGACTTTTTTATGGCATTTATTAAGTGCTTACTATGTGCAAAGCACTGTTCTAAGCGCTGAGGGAGATACAAGGTAATCAGGTTGTCCCACATGGGGCTCACAGTCTTCATCCCCATTTTATTCATTCGTCTTTGAGCGCTTACTGTGTGCAGAGCACTGTACTAAGCGCTTGGGAAGTATAAATCGCCAACATATAGAGACAGTCCCTACCCAACAACGGGCTCACAGTCTAGAAGAATGTTGGTATTTGTTAAACGCTATGTGCCAAGCCCTGTTCTAAGCGCTGGGGGTGATACAAGGTCATCAGGTTGTCCCACATGGGGCTCACAGTCTTAATCCCCATTTTACAGATGGGGGAGCTGAGGCCCAGAGAAGTTAAGTGACCTGCCCAAAGTCACACAGTTGACAAGTGGTGGAACCCAGATTAGAACCCACGTCCTCTAACTTCTAGGACCAGCCACGCTGCTTCTCTCCCTCCCTCTGCCCATCCGCCAAGCTCGCTCTCTTCCTCCCTTCAAGGCCCTGCTGAGAGCTCACCTCCTCCAGGAGGCCTTCCCAGACTGAGCCCCTTCCTTCCTCTCCCCCTCGCCCCTCTCTCCATCCCCCCTGTCTTACCTCCTTCCCTTCCCCACAGCGCCTGTATATATGGATATATGTTTGTACATATTTATTACTCCATTTATTTATTTATCTTACTTGTACATATCGATTCTATTTATTTTATTTTGTTAATATGTTTGGTTTTGTTCTCTGTCTCCCCCTTCTAGACTGGTGAGCCCACTGTTGGGTAGGGACCGTCTCTATATGTTGCCGACTTGTACTTCCCAAGCGCTTAGTACAATGCTGTGCACACAGTAAGTGCTCAATAAATACGATTGATTGGTTCTCTCTCAAGCTCTTAGCTCAGCGCCTTGTGCACAGTAAGCTCTTGTTAAATACATTTGATTGAGAGAGATGGATTCAGTATCTTTAGCCTTTGGGATGTGCTAGTGGCCCCGAAAAATCACGTTCCCTACGGAGGGGACCTCCCCACCCTCGGCCCCAACTTCCCACCGTCACTCAGACGAGAAGCAGAAGATCCCATCGCCTTCGCTGCCTGTAGACTAGGAAACACCAACGGCAGGAGCTGGAAAACCGCCTCCCTCCTCCCTCCATCCCTCTTTCCGCTGGTCCCTTTCTCTGTTTTCCAGTGCAGTGACCCTCCCTCCGGGGTCTGCTATCCACTGCTCCGCAGCACTGATTTCATCTCTTTGTTCCCAGCTGGAAGCCAAGGCCCAGAGAGGGCATGAGACAGCTCCAAGATCACACAGCAGGTCTGGGACTAGATTCCCTGAGGGTCCTTCTGCGGTTTCCTGGGCTGCCACCTCAGAGGGCATCGTCGACGTCACTGGTATTTATTGAGTGTTTAACATGTGGAGAGCACTGTACTAAGCCTGTGGGAGAGCTCAATACAACAGAATTGGCAGGAGGCTGGGGGGAGGCCGACCCCTTTAGGGGAAGGCTCTTGGGGGCTTTGAGATTGCCAGATGCTCCGGAGGGGTGGCCAATCAATCAATCAATCAATCGTATTTATTGAGCCCTTACTGTGTGCAGAGCACTGTACTAAGCACTTGGGAAGTACAAGTTGGCAACATATAGAGACAGTCCCTACACAACAGTGGGCTCACAGTCTAAAGGAGTGGGCTCACAGTCTAAAAGAGTGGGCTGGCCAAGGCCCAGAGAGGGCATGAGACAGCTCCAAGATCACACAGCAGATCTGGGACTGGATTCCCTGAGGCTCCTTGTACAGTTTCCTGGGCTGCCACCTCAAAGGGCATCATCGACATCACTGGTATTTATTGAGTGTTTAACGTGTGGAGAGCACTGGACTAAGCCTGTGGGAGAGCTCAGTACAACAGAATTGGCAGGAGGTTGGGGGGAAGCCGACCCCTTTAGGGGTAGGCTCTTGGGGGCTTTGAGATCGCCGGATGCTCCGGAGGGGTGGCCAAGTCCCAGAGAGGGCATGAGACAGCTCCAAGGTCACACAGCAGGGCTGGGACTGGATTCCCTGAGGCTTCTTGTGACAGTTTCCTGGGCTGCCACCTCAGAGGGCATCATCGACATCACTGGTATTGAGTGTTTAACGTGTGGAGAGCACTGGACTAAGCCTGTGGGAGAGCTCAGTACAACAGAATTGGCAGGAGGCTGGGGGGAGGCCGACCCCTTTAGGAGTAGGCTCTTGGGGGCTTTGAGATCGCCTGATGCTCCGGAGGGGTGGCCAATCAATCAATCAATCAATCGTATTTATTGAACGCTTACTGTGTTCAGAGCACTGTACTAAGCGCTTGGGGAGTACAAGTTGGCAACATATACAGTCCCTACCCAACAGTGGGCTCACAGTCTAAAAGAGTGGGCTGGCCAAGGCCCAGAGAGGGCATGAGACAGCTCCAAGATCACACAGCAGGTCTGGGACTGGATTCCCTGAGGCTCCTTGTGACAGTTTCCTGGGCTGCCACCTCAGAGGGCATCATCTACATCACTGGTATTGAGTGTTTAGCGTGTGGAGAGCACTGGACTAAGCCTGTGGGAGAGCTCAGTACAACAGAAATGGCAGGAGGCCGACCCCTTTAGGGGTAGGCTCTTGGGGGCTTTGAGATCGCCGGGTGCTCCGGAGGGGTGGCCGAGGCCCAGAGAGGGCATGAGACAGCTCCAAGATCAAACAGCAGGGCTGGGACTAGATATCCTGAACTCCTTGTACAGTTTCCTGGGCTGCCACCTCAGAGGGCATCATCGACATCACTAGTATTTACTGAGTGTTTAACGTGTGGAGAGCACTGTACTAAGCCTGTGGGAGAGCTCAGTATAACAGAATTGGCAGGAGGCTGGGGGGAAGCCGACCCCTTTAGGGGTAGGCTCTTGGGGGCTTTGAGATCGCCGGATGCCCCGGAGGGGTGGCCAATCAATCAATCAATCAATCGTATTGAGCGCTTACTGTGTGCGGAGCACTGTACTAAGCGCTTGGGAAGTACAAGTTGGCAACATATAGAGACAGTCCCTACCCAACAGTGGGCTCACAGTCTAAAAGAGTGGGCTGGCCAAGGCCCAGAGAGGTCATGAGACAGCTCCAAGATCACACAGCAGGTCTGGGACTGGATTCCCTGAGGCTCCTTGTGACAGTTTCCTGGGCTGCCACCTCAGAGGGCATCATCGACGTCATTGGTATTGGGTGTTTAGCGTGTGGAGAGCGCTGTACTAAGCCTGTGGGAGAGCTCAGTACAACAGAATTGGCAGGAGGCCGACCCCTTTAGGAGTAGGCTCTTGGGGGCTTTGAGATCGCCGGATGCTCCGGAGGGGTGGCCAAGGCCCAGAGAGGGCATGAGACAGCTCCAAGATCACACAGCAGGGCTGGGACTAGATTCCCTGAGGCTCCTTGTACAGTTTCCTGGGCTGCCACCTCAGAGGGCATCATCGACATCACTGGTATTGGGTGTTTAGCGTGTGGAGAGCACTGTACTAAGCCTGTGGGAGAGCTCAGTACAACAGAATTGGCAGGAGGCCGACCCCTTTAGGAGTAGGCTCTTGGGGGCTTTGAGATCGCCGGGTGCTCCGGAGGGGTGGGGAGCGTCTCTCCCCTCAGCTGCGATGTTTTTATTCCAGGCCGAGCGACCGTTTGGGCTCTCTCCCCCCCCGCCTCCGTCCCGCCCCATGAAGACCTCGTTGGAGCTGGCCGTCAGCGGCATCCAGGCCCTCCAGCTCCGTCGGAAGGGCCGGGGCAGCTACAGGGTGAAGTCCAGAGCGTCCTACGTGGACGAGACCCTGTTCGGCCGCCCCGCCGGGAGCCGGCCGCCGCCGCCCGAGTTTGACCCACCGTGGGCGGAGGAGGCCCGGACCGGGCAGGGTGGAGGGCGGGCGCCGGTGGTGGACGGGAGCGGCTGGAAGTTGGAAGCCACCCCGTCCCGTGGCAGTAGCCCTTCCTGCACCCCCAGGAAAAAGAACAAATACAGGTAAGCTGCGTGGCTTAGACGGGAATCAATCAATCAATCGTATTCATTCATTCATTCATTGAGCGCTTCCTGTGTGCAGAGCACTGTACTAAGCGCTTGGGAAGTCCAAGTTGGCCACATCTAGAGACGGCCCCTACCCAGCAACGGGCTCACAGTCTAGAAGGGGGAGACAGACAACAAAACAGAACATATTAACAAAATAAAACAGAGTAGTAAATATGTACAATATGTAATTAGGTCGGACACAGTCCATGTCCTCCGCAGGAACATAGGAGAAGCAGCGCTTACTGTGTGCAGAGCACTGTACTAAGCGCTTGGGAAGTCCAAGTTGGCAACATAGAGAGACGGTCCCTACCCAACAACGGGCTCACAGTCTAGAAGGGGGAGACAGACAACAGAACAGAACATATTAACAAAATAAAATAGAGTAGTAAATATGTACAATATGTAATTAGGTCGGACACAGTCCATGTCGTCTGCAGGAACATAGGAGAAGCAGCGCTTACTGTGTGCAGAGCACTGTACTAAGCGCTTGGGAAGTCCAAGTTGGCAACATCTAGAGACGGCCCCTACCCAACAACGGGCTCACAGTCTAGAAGGGGGAGACAGGCGACAAAACAGAACATATTAACAAAATAAAATAGAGTAGTAAATATGTACAATATGTAATTAGGTCGGACACTGTCCATGTCCTCCACAGGAAGATAGGAGAAGCAGCGCTTACTGTGTGCAGAGCACTGTACTAAGCGCTTGGGAAGTCCAAGTTGGCAACATAGAGAGACGGTCCGTACCCAACAACGGGCTCACAGTCTAGAAGGGGGAGACAGACAACAGAACAGGACATATTAACAAAATAAAATAGAGTAGTAAATATGTACAATATGTAATTAGGTCGGACACAGTCCATGTCCTCCGCAGGAACATAGGAGAAGCAGCGCTTACTGTGTGCAGAGCACTGTACTAAGCGCTTGGGAAGTCCAAGTTGGCAACATCTAGAGACGGTCCCTACCCAACAACGGGCTCACAGTCTAGAAGGGGGAGACAGACGACAAAACAGAACATATTAACAAAATAAAACAGAGTAGTAAATATGTACAATATGTAATTAGGTCGGACACAGTCCATGTCCTCTGCAGGAACATAGGAGAAGCAGCGCTTACTGTGTGCAGGGCACTGTACTAAGCGCTTGGGAAGTCCAAGTTGGCAACATCTAGAGACGGTCCCTACCCAACAACGGGCTCACAGTCTTGAAGGGGGAGACAGGCAACAAAACAGAACATATTAACAAAATAAAATAGAGTAGTAAATATGTACAATATGTAATTAGGTCGGACACAGTCCATGTCCTCCACAGGAACATAGGAGAAGCAGCGCTTACTGTGTGCAGAGCACAGTACTAAGTGCTTGGGAAGTCCAAGTTGGCAACATCTAGAGACGGTCCCTACCCAACAACGGGCTCACAGTCTTGAAGGGGGAGACAGACAACAAAACAGAACATATTAACAAAATAAAATAGAGTAGTAAATATGTACAATATGTAATTAGGTCAGACACAGTCCATGTCCTCCACAGGAACATAGGAGAAGCAGCGCTTACTGTGTGCAGAGCTCTGTACTAAGCGCTTGGGAAGTACAAGTAGGCAACATCTAGAGACGGTCTCTACCCAACAACGGGCTCACAGTCTAGAAGGGGGAGACAGAGAACAAAACAAATCATATTAACAAAATAAAACAGAGTAGTAAATATGTACAATATGTAATTAGGTCGGACACAGTCCATGTCCTCCGCAGGAACATAGGAGAAGCAGCGCTTACTGTGTGCAGAGCTCTGTACTAAGCGCTTAGCATTGTGCTAACCCAGTAGCTGCTCAATAAATGCTTTCATCATCATCATCATCATCATCATCAATCGTATTTATTGAGCGCTTACTATGTGCAGAGCACTGTACTAAGCGCTTGGGAAGTACAAATTGGCAACACATAGAGACAGTCCCTACCCAACAGTGGGCTCACAGTCTAAAAGGGGGAGACAGAGAACAAAACCAAACATACCAACAAAATAAAATAAATAGGATAGATATGTACAAGTAAATAAATAGAGTAATAAATATGTACAACCATATATACATATATACAGGTGCTGTGGGGAAGGGAAGGAGGTAAGATGGGGGGATGGAGAGGGGGACGTTCGACTGTTTAATGAGGAAGGGGCTTCATAAAGCACATCCTTCTCCGCTGCTCAGGGAGGAGACATCGGGCTGCTCAAGTCCCACTCCACGTGCGTGTCCAGGCAGCCGAAGATCCCGGGCCGGGTCACCTCTCCCTTGCATTATTATTCAATCATATATATTGAGCACTTACTGTATGCAGAACACTGTCAATCAATCAATCAATCGTATTTATTGAGCGCTTACTGTGTGCAGAGCACTGTACTCAGTGCTTGGGAAGTCCAAGTCCAACAGTGGGCTCACAGTCTAAAAGAAGCAGCGTGGCTCAGTGGGAAAGAGCCCGGGCTTTGGAGTCAGAGGTCATGGGTTCAAATCCCGGCTCCGCCAGTTAGCTGTGTGACTTTGGGCAAGTCACTTAACTTCTCTGGGCCTCAGTTCCCTCATCTGTAAAATGGGGATGAAGACTGTGAGCCCCCCCCCCGTGGGACAACCTGATCATCTTGTAACCTCTCCAGCGCTTAGAACAGTGCTCTGCACATAGTAAGCGCTTAATAAATGCCATTATTATTATTATTATTATTATTATTATTATTATGTCTGCTGTGTGACCCTGGGTAAGTCACTTAACTACTGTCCCTCAGTTCCCTCATCTGTGGGGATTGAGTGCGAGTCCCATGTGGGACAGAGACTCTGTCCAGCTTGACCTTGGGTAAGTCACCTCACTTCTCTGAGCTTCAGTTCCCTCATCTGTAATCAATCAGTCAATCAATCAATCGTATTTATTGAGCGCTTACGGTGTGCAGAGCACTGTACTAAGCGCTTGGGAAGTCCAAGTTGGCAACATATAGAGACAGTCCCTACCCAACAGTGGGCTCACAGTCTAAAAGAAGCAGCGTGGCTTTGTGGATACAGCACGGGCTGGGACTTAGAAGGTCCTGGGTTCTAATCCCGGCTGGGCCACATGTCTGCTGCGTGACCCTGGCTGAGTCACTTAACTACTGTCCCTCAGTTACCTCATCCGTGGGGACTGAGTGCGAGCCCCGTGTGGGACAGAGACTCTGTCCAGCTTGACCTTGGGTAAGTCACCTCATTCATTCATTCATTCATTCAATTGTATTTATTGAGCGCTTACTGTGTGCAGAACATTGGACTAAGCGCTTGGGAAGAACAAGTCGGCAACACATAGAGACGGTCCCTACCCAACAACAGGCTCACAGTCTAGAAGGGGGAGACAGACCACAAAACAAAACATGTGGACAGGTGTCAAGTCATCAGAATAAATAGAAATAAAGCTAGATGCACATCATTAACAAAATAAATAGAATAGTAAATGTGTACGAGTAAAATAGAGTGATAAATCTGTACAAACATATAATAATAACAATAATAATAATATTCACCTCACTTCTCTGAGCCTCAGTTCGCTCATCTGTAATCAATCAATCAGTCGTATTTATTGAGCGCTTACGGTGTGCAGAGCACTGGACTAAGCGCTTGGGAAGTACAAGTTGGCAACACATAGAGACAGTCCCTACGCAACAGTGGGCTCCCAGTCTAGAAGGGGGAGACAGACAAAACAAAACATGTAGATGGGTGTCAAAATCGTCAGAACAAATAGAATTAAAGCTAGATGCACATCATTAACAAAATAAATAGAATAGTAAATGTGTACAAGTAAAATAGAGTGATAAATCTGTACAAACATATATAATAATAATAATAATCACCTCACTTCTCTGAGCCTCAGTTCCCTCATCTGTAATCTGTAAATACGTAATCTGTAAATACGTAAATCTGTAAATCGTATCTGTAAATACGATTGATGATGATGATGATAATCAATCATATTTATTGAGCGCTTACGGTGTGCAGAGCACTGTACTAAGCGCTTGGGAAGTACAAGTTGGCAACACATAGAGACAGTCCCTACCCAACGGTGGGCTTACAGTCTAAAAGGGGGAGACAGAGAACAAAACCAAACATACTAACAAAATAAAATAAATAGAATAGATATGTACAAGTAAAATAAATAAATAAATAGAGTAATAAATATGTACAAACATATAGACATATATACAGGTGCTGTGGGGAAGGGAAGGAGGTAAGATGGGGGGGATGGAGAGGGGACAAGGGGGAGAGGAAGGAAGGGGCTCAGTCTGGGAAGGCCTCCTGGAGGAGGTGAGCTCTCAGTAGGGCCTTGAAGGGAGGACCTCAGTTACCTCATCTGTAAAATGGGGATTGAGTGCGAGCCCCATGTGGGACAGAGACTCTGTCCAACTGGACCCTGGGAAAGTCACTTCACTTCTCTGAGCCTCAGTTCCCTCATCTGTAATATGGGGATTAAGACTGTGAGCCCCACGTGGGAACAGTGCTGCACACATAGTAAGCGCTTAACAAATGCCATCATTATTATTATTATTATTTTTAAATAATGAATAATTATGGTGCTCGTTAAGCGCTTACTATGTGCCAGGCACGGTACTAAGTGCTGCAGTGGATAAAAGCAAATCGGACTGGTCACAGTCCCTGTCCCATGTGGCGCTCATAGTCTCACTCCCCATTTTGCAGGCGAGGCAACTGAGGCACAGAGAAGTTCATTCAATCATACTGATTGAGCGCTTACTGTGTGCAGAGCACTGTACTAAGCGCTTGGAAAGTACAGCTCGGCAACAGATAGAGACATGAAGTAGCTCATCTCCTCCAGGAGGCCTTCCCAGACTGAGTCCCCCCTTTTCCTCTCCTCCTCCTCCCCTCCCCATCACCCCCACCTCCCTCTGCCATACCCCCTTCCCCTCCCCACAGCACTTGTATATATTTGTACATATGTATGACTCTATTTTATTAATGATGTATATATAGCTATAATTCTATTTATTTTGACGGTATTGACACCTGTCTACTTGTTTTGTTTTGCTGTCTGTCTCCCCCTTCTTGACTGTGAACCCATTGTTGGGTAGGGACTGTCTCCATTCATTCATTCATTCAATCGTATTTATTGAGCACTTACTGTGTGCAGAGCACTGTACTAAGCGCTTGGGAAGTACAAGTTGGCAACATATAGAGAGGGTCCCTACCCAACAATGGGCTCACAGTCTAGAAGGGGAGACAGACAACAAAACAAAACATGTGAACAGGTGTCAAGTCGTCAGAACAAATAGAATTAAAACTAAATGCACATCATTAACAAAATAAGTAGAACGGTAAATTTGCCGATTTGGCCTTCCCAAGCTCTGCACACTGTAAGCGCTTAATAAATGCGATTGAATGAATGAATTTGCCCAAGATCGCACAGCAGACAAGTGGCGGAGCCAGGATAATAATAATAATAATGATAATAATAATAATAATAATAATAATAATAATAATAATAATAGCATTTGTTAAGCACTTACTGTGTGCAAAGTCCCCCTCCTTCCTCTACCCCTCGTCCCCCTGTCCATCCCCCCGTCTTACCTCCTTCCCTTCCCCACAGCACCTGTATATATATATATATATATATATTTGTGCATATTTATTACTCTATTTATTTATTTTACTTGTACATATCTATTCTATTTATTTTATTTTGTTAATATGTTTGGTTTTGTTCTCTGTCTCCCCCTTCTAGACTGTGAGCCCACTGTTGGGTAGGGACCGTCTCTATACGTTGCCAACTTGTACTTACCAAGCGCTTAGTCCAGTGCTCTGCACACAGTAAGCGCTCAATAAATACGATTGATTGATTGATTGCAAAGCACTGTTCTAAGCACTGGGGAGGATACAAGGTCATCAGGTTGTCCCACATGGGGCTCACAGTCTTAATCAGTTCCCTCATCTGTGAAATGGGGATGAAGACTGTGAGCCCCCCTGTGGGACAACCTGGTCACCTTGTAACCTCCCCATTGCTTAAAACAGTGCTTTTCACATAGTAAGTGCTTAATAAATGCCATCATCATTATTATTATGATTATGAATCCCCATTTTATAGCTGAGGTAACAGGCATATATTAAGCACTTAACAAATACCACAATTACTATTGTTATTATGCACAGATTCATTCATTCAATCATATTTATTGAGTGCTTTCTGTGTGCAGAGCACTGTACTAGGCGCTTGGGAAGTACAAGATGTAATAATAATAATAATAATGGCATTTGTTAGTGCTTACTATGTGCAAAGCACTGTTCTAAGCGCTGAGGGGGATACAAGGTGATCAGGTTTTCCCACGTGGGGCTCACAGTCATCATCATCATCATCATCAATCGTATTTATTGAGCGCTTACTGTGTGCAGAGCACTGCACTAAGCGCTTGGGAAGTACAAGTTGGCAACATATAGAGACAGTCCCTACCCAACAGTGGGCTCACAGTCTAAAAGGGGGAGACAGAGAACAAAACCAAACATACTAACAAAATAAAATAAATAGAATAGATGTGTACAAGTAAAATAAATAAATAAAGTAACAAATATGTACAAACATATATACATATAAACAGGTGCTGTGGGGAAGGGAAGGAGATGGGGGGGTGGAGAGGGGCACGAGGGGGAGAGGAAGGAAGGGGCCCAGTCTCAGTCTTAATCCCCATTTGACAGATGAGGTAACTGAGGCACAGAGAAGTTGTGACTTTTCCAAATCAATCAATCAATCGTATTTACTGAGCGCTTACTGTGTGCAGAGCACTGTACTTCCCAAGCGCTTTGTACTTCCCAAGCGCTTAGTACAGTGCTCTGCACATAGTAAGCGCTCAATAAATACGATTGATGATGATGATGATGTACCATAGTCACACAGCTGATATGTGGTGGAGCTGGGATCAGACCCCATGACTTTCCGCCTGCCAGGCCGGTGCTCTAACCAACAGGCCGCTTACCCCAGCTCTTAGAACTGGAATAGTAATTGCTGAATAGTGTAGTAATAGTAATACTATTTCAGAATAGTCATTGCTGAAAAAGTACCATAATTAATTGGGGATGGGAGAGGGCGGGGTTCTATTTATTTTATTTTGTTAGTATGTTTGGTTTTGTTCTCTGTCTCCCCCGTTTAGACTGTGAGCCCACTGTTGGGTAGGGACCGTCTCTATCTGTTGCCAACTTATACTTCCCAAGCGCTTAGTACAGTGCTCTGCACACAGTAAGCGCTCAATAAATACGATTGATTGATTGATTGATTGACAGCCGCGGTTTCTGCCAGGAGGGGGCGCTCCAGCAAGAGCCTGGGGCTTTGGCGCATGCGCACTCCGCAGCGGCGCCTGCTGTGAAGGTTCAGTGCTACTTATTGAGCGCTTACTGTGTGCAGAGCCCTGTACTAAGCGCTTGGGAGAGTGCCCTAGAACAGTAAACAGACCCATTCCCTTTCATTCATTCATTCAATCGTATTTATTGAGCGCTTACTGTGTGCAGAGCCCTGTACTAAGCGCTTGGGAGAGTACACTAGAACAGTAAACAGGCCCGTTCCCTTTCATTCATTCATTCAATAGTATTTATTGAGCGCTTTCTGTGTGCAGAACCCTGTACTAAGCGCTTGGGAGAGTACTCTAGAACAATAAACAGACCCATTCCTATTCATTTATTCAATAGGATTTATTGAGCGCTTACTGTGTGCAGAGCCCTGTACTAAGCGCTTGGGAGAGTACACTAGAACAATATACAGACGCATTCCCATTCATTCAATCGTATTTATTGAGTGCTTACTGTGTGCAGAGTCCTGTACTAAGCGCTTGGGAGAGTACACTGGAACAATAAACAGACGCATTCCCATTCATTCAATCGTATTTATTGAGTGCTTACTGTGTGCAGAGCCCTGTACTAAGCGCTTGGGAGAGTACACTAGAACAATAAACAGACCCATTCCCATTCATTCATTCAATCGTATTTATTGAGCGCTTACTGTGTGCAGAGCCCTGTACTAAGCACTTGGGAGAGTACACTAGAACAATTGACGCATTCCCATTCATTCAATCGTATTTATTGAGTGCTTACTGTGTGCAGAGCCCTGTACTAAGCTCTTGGGAGAGTACACGAGAACAATAAACAGACGCATTCCCATTCATTCATTCATTCAATCAATCGTATTTATTGAGTGCTTACTGTGTGCAGAGCCCTGTACTAAGCTCTTGGGAGAGTACACTAGAACAATAAACAGACCCATTCCCGTTCGTTCAATCATTCAGTCATATTTATTGAGTGCTTACTGTGTGCAGAGCCCTGTACTAAGCGCTTGGGAGAGTACACTAGAACAATAAACAGACCCATTCCCGTTCGTTCAATCATTCAGTCGTATTTATTGAGTGCTTACTGTGTGCAGAGCCCTGTACTAAGCGCTTGGGAGAGTACACTAGAACAATAAACAGACCCATTCCCATTCATTCATTCATTCAATCATATTTATTGAGCCAGGATTTTAACCCATGACCTCGGACTCCAAAGCCTGCGCTCTTTCCACTGAGCCACACTGCTTCTCAAGGGAAGAAGGAATTCTCCCTTGGTGAATCAAGGGAGCAAGTCAGAGCGACACAGAAGGGAGTTGGAGGAGAGTGGGCAGGGAATGTCACTGCTTATTGTTGTACTGTACTTGCCCAAGCGCTTTGTACAGTGCTCCGCACACAGTCAGCGCTCAATAAATACGATTGAATGAATGAATGAATGAATGAATGAATGAATGGAGGAGCTGTGCCTTCAATAAGGCTTTGAATGGCAGCCTGATCTTTCTTCTCCCTGCCCTCTCCCCCGCAACCAGGCTCATCGCTCACACTCCGTCCTACTGCGACGAGACCCTCTTTGGACGCCGTCCGGAGGGCCCCGGCTGGGAGGCGCCGTGGATGACCAAAGGGGAGGCCGCAAAGCTTCGCCCCCTCCTCTGGACCCCTCCCTCTGCCCCGCAGGGCAGCCCCGCACCCCACCCCAAGGAGACCCCCGTGCGGGCCGTCCACCCCGTGGAGACCCCCGGGGCTGGCCGGGCTGGGAAGGCCAAGAGCGGGGAGCGTCCAGGCGGTGGGCCCGCCTGCCCTAGCCCCTCGAGGCGGGGTCTAGCCCACTCCCCGACCCGTCTGAACACCCCCGCCCACCCCCCAAGCCCACGTGGGCAGCAAGATCCCCATGCCCGGCCTGCCGCCGTGACCTTCCGGAGCCCGCTGGTGACCCCCAGGTTACGCTCGGTCTGCAACTCGGAATTCACTACCTCCCGGCACCCCCCCAATCCCAAGCCCCCCTGGAAGTGAGCCATCCCAACCCCTCCTTGGGCCCTGGAGATGGCACGGAGCAGGTGGGGAGTGGGGGGGCTGAGCGTCTCCCACGCTCCGGAGGAGCTACCTATGCGGCCCCGAGTTCCAGCCGGTGTCCGATTGCTCCACTTGGGATTCCCCGAGCATCCTAGAATTGGAAGCGGGAAAGGGGTATGGAAGGGAGTGGGGTGCTAGCTGAGAAGCAGCGTGGCCCAGTGGAAAGAGCCCGGGCTTTGAAGTCGGTGGTCATGGGTTCAAATCCCGGCTCCGCCGATTGTCAGCTGTGTGACTTTGGGCAGGTCACTTAACTTCTCTGCGCCTCAGTTACCTCATCTGGAAAATGGGGATCGACTGTGAGCCCTCCGAGGGACAACTTGATCACGTTGTAGCTTCCCCGGCGCTTAGAACAGTGCTTTGCACATAGTAAGCGCTTAACAAACACCATTATTATTATTATTTATACTTCTGGGGCTGCACAGTGGATACCCACCTGCCCTCTCATTCCCCACCTCAATCATGCAATCATATTTATTGAACACCTACTGTATTAAGTGCTTGATGTCAATGCCTGCAAGTGACATGAGCCTTGCTGACTTTTAGCAGGCCAGTCCTCCCCGCAGTATCTATCAACCAAACGTATTTATTGAGCACTTACTGTGTGCAGAACGTTGTACTAAGCACTTGGGAGAGAGTACAGTCCAACAGAGTTGGTGGACATGTTCCTTGCCCACGACAAGTTTACAGTCTGGAGTGGCAGACAGACATTGATTGATATAAATCAGAGAAGCAGCGTGGCTCAGTGGAAAGAGCCCGGGCTTTGGAGTCAGAGGACATGGGTTCGAATCCCAGCTCCACCACATGTCTGCTGTGTGACCTTGGGCAAGTCACTTCACTTCTCTGAGCCTCAGTTCCCTCATCTGTAAAACGGGGATTAAGACTGTGAGCCCCACGTGGGACAACCTGATCACCTTGTATCCCCCCAGCACTTAGAACAGTGCTTTGCACATAGTGAGCGCTTAACAAATGCCATTAATAGTATAAATCAATTATGGATGTGTGCCTAAGTGCTGTGGGGCTCAGGGAGGGCTCACAGTCTTTTAGACTGTGAGCCCACTGTTGGGTAGGGACTGTCTCTATATGTTGCCAACTTGTACCTCCCAAGCGCTTAGTACAGTGCTCTGCACACAGTAAGCGCTCAATAAATACGATTGATTGATTGAGGCGTGAATAAAGGGAGCAAATCCAGGGAGTAAGGGCAACACAGAAGGGAGGGAAGAAGAAGCCGGGGGGTGAGCAGGGGGCCACCCATCTTTCATGGGCCTCTGTAGGGGTTGGAGTTGATGTGGTTTCCTCCCGTTTCCTGGGGGAGACCCTGAAGCGTGAAGGATTGTGGCTAGGCCCGGGGTGAAATCAGCCCTAGGGCCCTTGAAGGGTCCACTTTTAGACTGTGAGCCCACTGTTGGGTAGGGACTGTCTCTATATGTTGCCAACTTGTACCTCCCAAGCGCTTAGTACAGTGCTCTGCACACAGTAAGCGCTCAATCAATACGATTGATGATGATGACTTTGTGTTCGCGGAGGGCGGCTTCGGCAGAACAGCAGACTGCCTACACCTGCTCCGTAGTGGGGCACGACGCGTGGAATCAGGGCAGGATGGATGGGGGGAGAGTCTCTTAAGGGCCCCCCATTAGGGGGGTGACATCCTCCTCCCCCACCACACCAAGAGTGGGTCTGGGCTGATCTTCAGCCCTGGTTGGGTGACGCTAGGGTGACCCCAGCCAGGCAGGGCGGGTAATGGGGGGAGCCTGGTCCAGAGGAGACCTGCTGATGTTATCACTCACGTCTGTGCCCGCGACACTGGAGAAATAAAGGTCCACTGATGTAAAAAGCAGTTGTCAGAGGTGGTTACTTCGGGGCTCCGGGAAGGGAGTTGGCCGGTGGGCATTTCGGAAAAAACCTAATAGATGTGTCCAGTGCCAGGTCGCCATACAGGTGCCTATGTAACTTTGGTCTTCTTCGAGGTAGCTGGGGGCACTGGAGAGAAACGGCACGGCCTGATGGACTGAGCACTGGCCCGCAAGTCAGAGGATATGGGTTCTAATTCTGACATTGGCACCTGCCAGCTGTAGGACCTTGGGCAAGTCGCTCAACATCTCCACAATATGGGGGTGAAATACCTGTTCTCTCTTCCCCTTTGACTGTGAGGCCCATGGAGAGCGAGAGTGAGCCTGCCCTGAGTATCCTGTGTCTACGCTAGGGCTTAGCACATAGCACTTAACCAATCAATCAATGGTATTTATTGAGCACTTATTGTGTGCAGAGCACTGTACTAAACACTTGGGAAAGTCTAATACGACAGCGTTGGTAGACACCTTCCCTGGTCACAGAGAGTTTACCGTCTAGAGGGGGAGATGGGCAGTAGAAATAAAAAAATTAACAGATATATAAATAAGTGCTGAGGGGTTGAGGGTGAGGTGAATACAAATACCACAAGTGTTGTTATTACTATTTTTACCGGGCCCTGGCTCCTTGCTCTGCTTCACCCCTTCCCTCCAGGGACTGTGGTTTCCCGGTCAAAGGACCCCACCCATCGCCTAGTTAGACCCCATTTTACGAAGCGTGGGAATTAGCATGAACGATCGCCGAAGGGTCTGGGGGAGATGCTCCGGCTGGCACGCCCCCGCTCCCGCCACATCCAGGGGAGAAGGTTCCCCCAAACAGCACAGCGAGCGTTGGAAAGGAGGAGCCTGTATTTCTGGTCTAGGTGGTTCTCTGGACATGTTTGGTTGGTAGGAAATGAGGTCACACTGGGGGTGGGGGTAGCCATGCCAGCATCTGGGGTCCGGGAAGGGTCCGGGAAGCGTTGAGGGGGGCTGGAAAGGAGGGTGGAGGGGCCCTTTGGATCAGGCGGTTAGGAGGAGGAGGACTGGTGGGGGGACAGGGTCCTTTAGGAAGGGCCTACTTCTTCCCTTTGCCCTTCTTCTTCTTCCTCTTGGACTTCAGCAGGGACCTGATCAGGTAACCCTTCCAGAAGGCCTGGATGAGGGTGGCGGCCCGCACCATGATGATCAGCTCCCTCTCCTCTTCCAGCTTCTTCTTGGAGGTGACCTGCCTCTCTTCCGTGATCTGGGCGTATTCCTGCCGCAGCACCCCGTGCTTCTCCTGCAGTTCGGCCAGCTGGGCCTTCTCTTCGGCGTAGATGGCTTGGAGTTCTTCCAGCTCCGTCTGCGTAGGGGTGGACCGTGGAGGTGTGTGGGATCCCCCACGGCCCCCTGTGAGCTCTCCTCTGCTGCCCGAGGGTCTCCCTCTACCTCACAATGGAGGTTTCTCAGCCCACCAGGCACCTGCTCTTAAAGGAGTCTCGAGGGGAGGACGTCCCCCACGCCATGTCCAGCCTCAGTGCCTGGGACCCTCCCCGCACACTCCCGTCCGGTCTCCGGGGACTTGGGACAGCTGGCGGCCTCCAGCCCCTACGCTGCCCACTTTCTATCACTTCTCAATTCCTCTGACCTCCTGCTCCACCCCAACTCACCAACTTGGACACCCGTTCAATCTCATCATCTCTAGTCACAGGAAGTGCTCAATAAATGTGACCGGTCGATAGTCGCTGTATGATCTCTACCCTCACCACTTCTGAAATTCTTCTAGCCGACCCCAGCCTCCTCACCTGCCTTCTGTCCCACAAATCCCCTCCCCACAAATCTGTCCTGTTCCTTCAGAGACCTCCGATGTTTTGACCCCATACGATTTTCTCAAGTCGTCGTGCCCCATTTAGCCTTCATACCCAAACTACCTTCCCTTGACACACCAATTGATACTCTCGACGCCACCTTCTCTACTGAACTCAACTCACTTGCTCCCCTATCCCTTCCCGTATCCCTTCGTCCATCTCGTACCACTAAACCACAGCACTGGTCACCTCCGTAGTCCGTTCCTTCACTCTTGCGTACAAGCCACGGAGTGCTGCTGGCAGAGATCCAGATATCGAGCTGACCTCATATATCTCGACTTCATCCTTGCCTGCTTTAACTCTGCCCTCCCCACTCCCTGGCAACATTATCTCTCCATGTTTATTGACTCCCATGCCCGTTGCCCTCAACAGTTGTTTCAGGTATTCAACTCCCTCTTCAAAACCCCTGTTCCCCCACCCCATCTCTTCCCACTAATGACCGAGCCACAGACTTTACTGGGAAAATTGAAACCACTGGGTGTGATCTTGCTAAAATCTTCCCTGCTCCTCTCTATTCCCTCCTTCCCTGCCTCTTCTTCATCACTCCCATCTTCCCCAGCAATGTCTCAAGAGATCTCCTGCTCCCTCTCAAAATCCAAACCCCCATCTGCACCTCCGACACCATCCCGACATACCTTATCAAATTGCTTGCCTCTTCCCTTCTTCCCGCCCTGATTGCCATTTTCAATTGTTTGCTCTTCAGTGGCACTTTCCCCACTGCTTTCAGACTCATATCTCCCCTATCCTCCCTTGACCCTATGGCTCCCTCCAGTTATAGCTCCATCTCCCTCCTACCATCCCTCTCCAAACTCCTTGAACAAATCATCTATACCCGATGTCTCTGCTTCTCCAATCTGGCTTCCACCCTCTTCACTCCACAGTAACTGCCCTCTCAAAGGTCACCAATTGTCTCATCCTTGCCAAATCCAATGGCCTCTACTCCATCCTAATCTTCTTCATCCTTGCCAAATCCAATGGCCTCTACACCATCCTAATCTTCAACCTCTCAGGTGCCTTTGACACTGCTTCTCCTTGGAAGCATTATCCAATCTCAGCTTCGTTGACCCTGTCCTCTTCCTGCTTCTCCTCGTATCTCTCTGGCCACTCATTCTCAGTCCTTTTTGCGAGCTCCTCCTCTGTCTTCCATCCCCTAACTGTGGGAGCCCCTCAAGGCTCAGTTCTGGGTCCTTCCATTCTCCAGCTAAACTCATTCCCTTGAAGAACACATTCACTCCCATAGCTTCAACTCCCATCTCTAAAGGGGATGATTCCCAATTCTGCATCTCCAGCTCTGATCTCTCTCCTCCGCTGTCTTGTATCTCCTCCTGCCTTCAGGACACCTCTACTTGGATGTCCAGTCAACACCTCAAATTTAATGTGTCCCAAACAGAACTCCTTTTCTTCCCACCCAAACCCTGTCCTCCCATCCAATTTTCCCATCACTGTAGGCAGTGCCACCATCCTCCCTGTCTCACAAACCCGTAACCTTGGTTCTACCCTTGACTCATCAAGGTAGAACAGTCAACCCACATATTCAGCCTGTTACCAAATCCTGTTGGTTCAACCTTCTCTACCATCGCTAAAATCTGCCCTTCCCTCTCCATCCAAACTGCTACCATGTTAATCCAAGAATTTATCCTTTCCCGTTTTGATTACTTCATCAGCGTCCTTCTGACCTCCCGGCCTCCTGCCTCCTGCCTTTCCCCACTGCAGTCCATACTTCACTCTGCTGCCTGGATAATTTTTCTACAAAATTGTTCACACCATGTTTCTCCACTCCTCAAGAACTTCCAGTGGTTGCCCATTCACCTCTGCATCAGATAGAAACTCCCTACCATTGATTTTAAAGCACTCAATCGGCTCGCCCCCTTCTACCTTGCCTCCCTGATTTATTACAACCCAGTCCACCCCCTTCACTCCTTTCATGCCAATCTACTCACTGTACCTCAATCTCATCTCTCTCGCCCTCTTGCCCGTGTCCTGCCTCTGTCCTGGAATGCCCTCCCTCTCCATATCCTACAGGCAATCACTTTCCCCACCTTCAAAGCCACTGTTGGGTAGGGACCGTCTCTATACGTTGCCAACTTGTACTTCCCAAGCGCTTAGTACAGTGCTCTGCACACAGTAAGTGCTCAATAAGTACGATTGATAATAATAATGATGGTATTTGTTAAGCGCTTACTATGTGCCAACCATTGTTCTAAGCAGTGGGGTAGATTCCAAGAAATCAGGTTGTCCCTCGTGGGACTCACAATCTTAATCCCCATTGTACAGATGAGGGAACTGAGGCGCAGAGAAGTGAAGTGACTTGCCCAAGGTCACACAGCAGACAAGTGGCGGAGGTGGGATTAGAACCCACGTCCACGCTGCTTCTCTTATAAAAAACACATCTCGTCCAGAAGGCCTTCCCTGACTAAGCTCTCATTTCCCCTTCTCCCACCCACTTCTGCAACACCCTTCTTTATTCACCCTTCCCTCAGCGCCCCAGCACTTACCTACATATCCGTAATTTGCTTATTTACATTAACGTCTGTCTTCCCCTCTAGATTGTAAACCCTTTTTATGCGGAGAATATGTCTACCAACTCTGTTGTACTCTCCCAAGCGCTCAGTGTGGTGCTGAGCACACAGAAAGCATTCAATAAATACGATTGATTGATTGATTGATTGACTGCTTCTCCTTTCCTCCACCGTGGTCCGTGCCGGGACCCCGGGCTCAGTGGGCCCAGGGTCGGGGCAGGGAGTGGGGGGGATCAGTTGGGGGGTCCGCTCTGGATCCCCTTCCAGGCAGAGGACAGGGGGCTCTCCCCTTCCCATTGGTGGGGCTCCACCTTAACCACTCATCCCTTCGGGAATGCCGGGACCCTCCGTTTTCTGAGGGGGGATGGCGGACTGGGCTAGCTGGCTGTCTTCTCTCCTTCTGTACCACCAGTGTGGAAAATCCTTTTAGTTGTGAAATAATAATACCTCCTTCCCTTCCCCACAGCACCTGTATATATGTATATATGTATGTATATATGTTTGTACATATTTATTACTCTATTTATTTATTTATTTTACTTGTACATATCTATTCTATTTATTTTATTTTGTTGGTATGTTTGGTTTTGTCTCCCCCTTTTAGACTGTGAGCCCACTGTTGGGTAGGGACTGTCTCTATATGTTGCCAATCTGTACTTCCCAAGCGCTTAGTACAGTGCTCTGCACATAGTAAGCGCTCAATAAATATGATTGATTGATTGATTACTCTATTTATTTATTTATTTTACTTGTACATATCTATTCTATTTATTTTATTTTGTTAGTATGTTTGGTTTGGTTCTCTGTCTCCCCCTTTTAGACTGTGAGCCCACTGTTGGGTAGGGACTGTCTCTATATGTTGCCAATTTGTACTTCCCAAGCACTTAGTACAGTGCTCTGCACATAGTAAGCGCTCAATAAATACGATTGATTGATTGATTGATTACTCTATTTATTTATTTATTTATTTTACTTGTACATATCTATTCTACTTATTTTATTTTGTTGGTATGTTTGGTTTTGTCTCCCCCTTTTAGACTGTGAGCCCACTGTTGGGTAGGGATTGTATATGTTGCCAATCTGTACTTCCCAAGCGCTTAGTACAGTGCTCTGCACACAGTAAGCGCTCAATAAATACGATTGATGATGATGATAATAATAATAATAATAATGGTATTTGTTAAGCACTTACTATGTGCAAAGCACTGTTCAAAGCGCTGGGGAGGTTACAAGGTGATCAGGTTGTCCCACGTGGGGCTCACAGTTTTAATCCTCATTTTGTCAATAATAATTGCGGTACTGACAAAGCATTTACTATGTACCCAGTGGATAGAGCACGGATCTTGGCATCAGAAGGGCCTGGGTTCTAATCCCAGCTCCGCCGCTTGTCTGCTGTGTGACCGTGGGCAAGTCACTTCACTTCTCTGTGCCTGTTACCTCATCTGTAAAACGGGGCTGAAGACAGTGAGCCTCAAGTGGGACATGGACTGTGCCCATCCTGTTTAGCTTGTATCTCTCTCAGCGTTCATTCATTCAGTCGTATTTATTGAGCGCTTACTGTGTGCAGAGCACTGGACTAAGCTCTTGGGAAGTACAAGTTGGCAACATAGAGAGACGGTCCCTACCCAATAACGGGCTCACAGTCTCTCAGCACTTAGTACAGTGCCTGGCACATAATAAACCCTTAACAAATACCATAGAAAACAAAAAACAAAAGCACTGTACTAAGCGCTGGGGTAGATAAAAAAAATAAGCAGGTCCCACATGAGGCTCACAGTCTAAGTAGGCGGGAGAAAGGGTATTGAATAGTATTGAAGGTATAGAGAAGCAGCATGGCTCAGTGGAAAGAGCCCGGGCTTTGGAGTCAGAGGTCATGGGTTCAAATCCCAGCTCCGCCAGTTGTCAGCTGTGTGACTTTGGGCAAGTCACTTCACTTCTCTGGGCCTCAGTTTCCTCATCTGTAAAATGAGGATTAAGACTGTGAGCCCCCCGTGGGACAACCTCATCACCTTGTAAACTCCCCAGCGCTTAGAACAGTGCTTTGCACATAGTAAGCGCTTAATAAATGCCATTATTATTATTATTATAGGTCATGGGTTCAAATCCCAGCTCCGCCAGTTGTCAGCTGTGTGACTTTGGGCAAGTCACTTAACTTCTCTGTGCCTCAGTTACCTCAACTGGAAAATGGGGATGAAGACTGTGAGCCCCCCGTGGGACAACCTGATCATCATCACCATCAATCGTATTTATTGAGCGCATACTATGTGCAGAGCACTGTACTAAGCGCTTGGGAAGTACAAATTGGCCACATATAGAGACAGTCCCTACCCAACAGTGGGCTCACAGTCTAAAAGGGGAAGACAGAGAACAAAACCGAACATACACCAAACCAAACCTGATCACCTTGTATCCCCCCCAGTGCTTAGAACAGTGCTTTGCACATAGTAAGCGCTTAACAAATACCATCATTATTATTATTGAATCCCCATTTTGCAGATGAGGGAACTAAGGCATGGAGAAATAGAGTGACTTGCCCAAGTTCACACAGCAGGCAAGTGGCGGAACTGGGATTAGAACACAAATCCTCTGACTTCCACTAGGCCACGCTTTTTCCCAATCGGCAAGAATTACGATCCCGGGAGTCAGAGGACCCGGGTTCTGATTCTGCCTCTACAACTTGCTTGCTCCGTGATCATGGGCTCGACACTTTCCAGTAGGCCACGTGAAGCAGTGAGGCCCAACACAGGGGAGCAACCCAAGCTCACTACCATCCAGAGACCTGGGTTCTAATCCTGAGTCTGCCACTCACCTACTGTGTGAACTTGGGCACGTTACTTCACATTTTGGGCCTCAGTTTCCTCATCTGGAAAATGGGCGTTAAACACCTTTTCTCCCTCCTCCTCAGACTGTGAGTCCCTTGTGGGATTGAGATTGTGTCTGATCTGTATCTACAGTGCTTTTGCATATTCATTCATTCAGTCAGTCAATCGTATTTATTGAGCGCTTACTGTGTGCAGAGCACTGTACTAAGCGCTTGGGAAGTACAAGTTGGCAACATATAGAGACGGTCCCTACCCAACAGCGGGCTCACAGTGCATAGAGTAAGCACTTAACAAATACCACTATTATGGACAGGGATCTTGCCAGCCATTCTCCCAAGTGCTCAGAAAAGTGCTCTGTGCAGAGTAAGTGTTCAATAAATACCACTGACTGTAGAGAAGCAGCATGGCTTAGTGGAAAGAGGACAGGCTTGGGAGTCAGAGGTCATGGGTTCTAATCCCGACTCTGCCATTTGTCAGCTGTGTGACTTTGGGCAAGTCACTTAACTTCTCTGTGCCTGTTACCTCATCTGTAAAATGGGGATTAAGATTGTGAGCCCCACGTGGGACAACCTGATCACCTTGTATCCCCACAGCGCTTAGAACATTGCTTTGCACATAGTAAGCACTTAACAAATGCCATTATTATTATTATCATTTTTAGGCAGGGGACAGGGGGACATAGGGACTGAGGGGAAATGGTTCCTTTGTAAACTAGGAGGACTCAGTGATCAGAGCAGGCCAAGCTGCCAATCAACCAATCAATCAATTATGTTTATTGAGTGCTCACTAAGTGCAGAGCACTATAATAATAATAATGATGGCATTTATTAAGCACTTACTATGTGCAAAGCACTGTTCTAAGCGCTGGGGAGGTTACAAAGTGAGTCGATTGTCCCACAGGGGGCTCACAGTCTTCATCCCCATTTTACAGATGAGGGAACTGTGGCCCAGAGAGGTGAAGTGACTTGCCCAAAGTCACACAGCTGACAATTGGCGGGGCCGGGATTTGAAGACATGACCTATGAAGCCAAGGCCCTACTGAGAGCTCACCTCCTCCAGGAGGCCTTCCCAGACTGAGCCCCTTCCTTCCTCTCCCCCTCGTCCCCCTCTCCATCCCCCCATCTTACCTCCTTCCCTTCCCCACAGCACCTGTATATATGTACATATGTTTGTACATATTTATTACTCTATTTATTTATTTATTTTACTTGTACATATCTATTCTATTCTATTTATTTTATTTTGTTAGTATGTTTGGTTTTGTTCTCTGTCTCCCCCTTTTAGACTGTGAGCCCACTGTTGGGTAGGGACTGTCTCTAGATGTTGCCAACTTGTACTTCCCAAGCGCTTAGTCCAGTGCTCTGCACACAGTAAGCGCTCAATAAATACGATTGATTGATTGACCTCTGACTCCAAAGCCAGCGCTCTTTCCACTGAGCCACGCTGCTGCTCATGTGACTATGAATGTGACTATGTGTGTGCATGTGTGTTTGTGTGTGTTCGTATGTGTGAGTGAATATGTGTGAGAAGACAGAAGTGGGGTACGCATACAAGGCTGTGTATGTGTGTGGATGTGTCTGTAGGGCCGGAGTATGAATATGAGAGCATACAGGTATGTGGTTGTGGGTGAAATTGTGTTACAGTGACAACGTCCCCAGTGTCAGCAGCCCCTTCCTTCCTCTCCCCCTCATCCCCCTCTCCATCCCCCCATCTTACCTCCTTCCCTTCCCCACAGCACCTGTATATATGTATATATGGTTGTACATATTTATTACTCTATTTATTTATTTATTTATTTATTTTACTTGTACATTTCTATCCTATTTATTTTATTTTGTTGGTATGTTTGGTTTTGTTCTCTGTCTCCCCCTTTTAGACTGTGAGCCCACTGTTGGGTAGGGACTGTCTCTATGTGTTGCCAATTTGTACTTCCCAAGCGCTTAGTACAGTGCTCTGCACATAGTAAGCGCTCAATAAATACGATTGATTGATTGATTGAGAGGTGAATACCAATGACTCTGGGTTTTCTGCAAAAAAGGAGGAAGAGTTGCCTAATGAAAGAGGCTTGGGCCCACCCACCCTGGGTTATGGCCAGGGCTATCGGCTGTATTAAAAGCAGATTTCACTGAGGAATCAGACCCAACATGTTCTTTTCGTACTCCAAGGAGAACGAGGGCTTAAAACTGCCCTGAACAGGTGCTCCTGGGAGAGTACAATACAACAGAAATAGCAAACACCTTCCCTGCCCATAATGAGCTTACAGTCTGGTTGGGGGCGGGGAGAGGGGGACGACAGACATTAATATAAATAAACAGTTTATAATATATAATTTAAAGATATGTACATAAGTGCTGTGCATTTGGGGACAATATCTAATGTCCGAAGGTCACAGATTTGAGAGCACAGATCATCATCATCATCATCAATCGTATTTATTGAGCGCTTACTGTGTGCAGAGCACTGGACTAAGTGCTTGGGAAGTCCAAGTTGGCAACGTATAGAGACGGTCCCTGCCCAACAGTGGGCTCACAGTCTAAAAGGGGGAGACAGAGAACAAAACCAAACATACTAACAAAATAAAATAAATAGAATAGATATGTACAGGTAAAATAAATAAATAGAGTAATAAATAAGTACAAACATATATACATATATACAGGTGCTGTGGGGAAGGGAAGGAGGTAAGATGGGGGGATGGAGAGGGGGACGAGGGGGAGAGGAAGGAAGGGGCTCAGCCTGGGAAGGCCTCCTGGAGGAGGTGAGCTCTCAGTAGGGCCTTGAAGGGAGGAATATAAGTAAACAGTTAATATAAGTCAACAGTTTATAATATATAATTTAAAGATATGTACGTAAGTGCTGTGCATTTGGGGACAATATCTAATGTCCGAAGGTCACAGATCTGAGAGCAAAGATGACACAGAAGGGAGAGCGAGCCTGGGAAAAGAGAGCTTAATTGGGGAAGGCCTCTTGGAGGACTTGAATAATGCTTTGAAGGTGGAAACTAGTTACGCGACCCCCCGAGCATTCTATTTATTTTATTTGTTAGTATGGTTTTGTTCTCTGTCTCCCCCTTTTAGACTGTGAGCCCACTGTTGGGTAGGGACTGTCTCCATATGTTGCCAATTTGTACTTCCCAAGCGTTTAGTACAGTGCCCTGCACACAGTAAGCGCTCAATAAATACAATTGATGATGATGATGATGGAGAGAGGGATGATCTGGCGTCTTTCCGCCAGGGAGAGAAGGCCCCCGGACCTGAAGAACTGAGGAAAAAGCTTGGGGGCGTCTGGGAAATGAACGTCAGGGAGGGTCAGGGCTGGGCTGGAAGGTTTTCCACTGAATTTCTGGGGGTTGGTGGGGAAGGATACCTGTTTCTCTCCCATTTCCCCATCGTATTTCTGGATCCAATTCTCGATTTCAGTCTCTAGTTTATATTTCTTCTGAAAAAAAAAAAAACCACAAACAGAAAAACCACACAGAAAACCTGAACCCAAAGTATCACTTGATTCTAGGCGTCGGCCAACTTTGTGCATCATACTCTCCCAAGTGCTTAGTACAGTGCTCTGCACCTAGTAACCGCTCAATAAAAGCCATTGATTGATTTTAGGTGTATGGCACTACCTGGGGTGGGGGTGGGGGCCATGGCGGGAAGGGCTGCCCCTGATTCGGGACATGAAGCAGCGTGGCTCGTTGGAAAGAGCACGGGCTTTGAGTTAGAGGTCATGGGTTCAAATCTCAACTCCGCCAATTGTCAGCTGTGGGGCTTTGGGCAAGTCACAAACTCCCAGACTGAGCCCCTTCCTTCGTCTCCCCCTCGTCCCCCTCTCCATCCCCCCCATCTTACCTCCTTCCCTTCCCCACAGCACCTGTATAGATGTATATATGTTTGTACATATTTATTACTCTATTTATCTATTTATTTTACTTGTACATATCTATTCTATTTATTTTATTTTGTTAGTATGTTTGGTTTTGTTCTCTGTCTCCCCCTTTTAGACTGTGAGCCCACTATTGGGTAGGGACTGTCTCTATATGTTGCCAAATTGTACTTCCCAAGCGCTTAGTACAGTGCTCTGCACACAGTAAGCGCTCAATAAATACGACTGACGATGATGATGAAGTCACTTAACTTCTCTGTGCCTCAGTTACCTTATCTCTAAAATGGGGATTAAGACTGTGAGCCCCCCGTGGGACAACCTGATCACCTTGTAACCTCCCCAGCGCTTAGAACAGTGCTTTGCCCATAGTAAGCGCTTAATAAATGCCATTGTTATTATTATTATTATTCAGGATGAGGGCAGTGGGCAGGAATTAGCAGGTTGGGAGCCTGTTCCTGCCCCTCTGACTGCTTGACTTCCTCAGCCTCAGTCTTCTTCATCTGGAGAATGGGGATAGTGATACCTGTCGCCTCCTTTCCTTTGGGGTTGAGGCCGGGGGGACTTGGAAGAGATGTCAGATTAAGCCCAGCTCTACCTTTCAAGGGGCCTGACTCCTACCGGTACGGGCTTCCTTGATGCTTAATGGGCAGAATCAATCAATCAAATTTATTTATTTGTTTATTGATTGATTGGTGGGCAGAAAACTCCTGCCCCTTCCCCTCCCCTCCTTCCTGTGGACCCTATCCGCCTGCCCCATCCTCTGCCCCCCTTCCCGAAGGGCCTTTCCCCCTGCCCCATTCCTTCTGCCTCCCTTCCTGAGGACCCTTTCATTCCTCCAGTCGTATTTACTGTGTGCAGAGACCACCGTACTAAGCGCTTGGGAAGCACAGTTCAGCAATAAAGGGAGTTAATCCCCTCCCACAGCCCCCCGCTCACCTTCCTGAGGGCCCCTTCGATTTCGCGGTTCTCCGAGACCAGGGTGTTGGCCTGGGTCCTCTGCACCAGGATGTCCTGCTGGATTTTGGCACAGCGTCCCTGAGAGGCCCGCAGCGCGGACTTCTGCAGCTTCTCGGCATCCTGCCGGCTGCGGTGGAGGTGGGTCTGGGAGAACTTGAGCACGAGCTGCAGTTGGCTCTTCAGCTGCAGGTCGGCGAGGTTTTCCTTCTCCACCTGGGCCCGGGGGGGAAGAGGATGAGTGACGGCTGCCATCCGGGACCACTGAGGCAGGGGACACCTTTGAGGGACAGTGGGAGGGGGACTCCGTCCTGGACCGGTTGGTCTGGGCAAAACCTGGATGGAAACCCTGAGCACTCCAGCCCACTCAGACACCAGACTGTGAGCGCCTTGTAATAATAATAATAATAATAATAATGATGGCATTTATTAAGCGCTTACTAGGTGCAAAGCACTGTTCTAAGCGCTGGGGAGATAACAAGGTGATCAGGTTGTCCCACGGGGGGCTCACAGTCTTAATCCCCATTTTACAGATGAGGTAACTGAGGCACAGAGAAGTTAAGTGACATAATAATAATAATGATGGTATTTGTTAAGTGCTTACTATGTGCAAAGGACTGTTCTGAGCGCTGGGGAAGATACACGGTGATCAGGTTGTCCCACATGGGGCTCACAGTCTTGGTCCCCAGTTTACAGATGAGGGAACTGAGGCCCAGAGAAGTGAAGTGACTTGCCCAAAGTCACACAGCTGACAAGTGGCAGAGTGGGATTCGAACCCATGACCTCTGACTCCAAAGCCCATGATCTTTCCACTAAGCCACAGCTGCTTCTCTGTGCTTGCCCAAGACTTGCCCAAAGTCACACAGCTGACAATTGGCGGAGCCGGAATTTGAACCCATGACCTCTGACTCTGTAGCCTGGGCTCTTTCCACTGAGCCATGCTGCTTCTCTTTCCTTGTAGATAGAGAATGTGTCTAATAATAATAATAATAACTGCGGTATTTGTTAAGCACTTACTATGTGCCAGACACTGGGGGAGATATAAGGTAATTGAGTTGGACACATTCCCCATCCCACATAGGGCCCTTTGTCTTAATACCCATTTTACAGATGAGGTAATTGAGGCACAGAGAAGTTAAGTGACTTGCCCAAGTTTACACAGCAGGCAAGCGGCAGGGAAGAGATTAGAACCCAGGTCCTCTGTCACTCAGGCCTGTAGTTTATCCACAAGGCCATACTGCTTCTACCAACTCCGCTATATTGCGCTCACTCAAGCACTCAGTACAGTGCTCTGCTTAGTGTTAATGTTTAATCAATATCACTGATTGATTGACGGATACAGTGTTCTGCACACAATACGTGCTCAGTAAATACTATTGATTGATTGACTGCTTTTGCCAAGTAGAAGTGGGAAGCAGCATGGGCCCGGGATCCAGGAGCCCTGGGTTCTAATCCCGGCTCCACTACTTGCCTGCTGTGTGACCTCGGCCAAATCACCGAACTTATCTGGGCCTCAGTTTCCTCATCTGTAAGATGGGGATAAGGTAGCTGCTCTCCCTCCCTCTTAGATTGTGAGCCCCACGTGGGATATGACTGATCTGCTTCTTTTGCATGTCCCCTGGTATCTACCGCAGTGCTTTGCAGAGAGTGTTTCGCAAACGCTATCATTATTATTATTATTGACTGTGAGTTTGAAACCAACTGAAGTTCTGCACCAGTCACTCAGGACTACATATTCACAACCAAAACATCACAGAATTGACTGCTGTCAGCGAATTCTGCTATGTATTTAGAGAAGCAGCGTGGCTCAGTGGAAAGAGCCCGGGCTTTGGAGTCAGAGGTCGTGGGTTCAAATCTCGGCTCTGCCAGCTGTGTGACTTTGGGCAAGTCACTTCACTTTGCTGTGCCTCAGTTCCCTCATCTGTAAAATGGGGATTAAGACCGTAAGTCCCCCGTGGGACAACCTGATCACCGTGTAACCTCCCCAGAGGTTAGAACAGTGCTTTGAACATAGTAAGCGCTTAATAAATGCCATCATGATTATTATTATTATTATCAAGCAATCAATGATATCTATCTATTGAGTGCTTACTGTGGGCAGAGCACTGTACTAAGCATGTGGGAGAGTACATTGTAACAGAGTGGGTAGACGTTACTCCCACCCACAATGAGCTCACAGTCTAGGGTAGGGGGACAGACATCAATTCAAATAAATAAAATTTCAGATATGTACATAAGTGGGTGGGGATGGGGTGGGGGAAGAGCCAGGGGAGCAAGTCAGGGTGACGCAGAAGGGAGTGGGAGATGAGGAAAAGTGGGACTTAGTCTGGGAAGGCTTCTTGGAGGAGATGGGCCTTCAGTAAGGCTTTGAATGGGGGGAGGAGAGTCATTGTCTGTCGGATTTGAGGAGGGAGGGCGTTCCAGGCCGGAGGCAGGACGTGGGCGAGGGGTCGGCGGTGAGACAGGTAAGACGGAGGCACTGTGAGAAGGTTAGCCCGAGAGGAGCAAAGTGTGCGGGCTGGGTTGTAGGAGGGAAGCGAGGTCAATCAATCAATCAATCAATCAATCAATCAATCAATCGTATTTATTGAGCGCTTACTGTGTGCACAGCACTGTACTAAGCACTTGGGAAGTCCAAGTTGGCAACATATAGAGACAGTCCCTACCCAACAGTGGGCTCACAGTCTAAAAGGGGGAGACAGAGAACAAAACCAAACATACCAACAAAATAAAATAAATAGAATAGAATAGGTGAAGTAGGAAGGGGAAAGGTGATGGAATGCTTTAAAGTCGATGGTGAGGAGAGAAGCAGCGTGGCTCAGTGGGAAAGAGCCCGGGCTTTGGAGTCAGAGGTCATGGCTTCAAATCCCGGCTCCACCACTTGTCAGCTGTGTGACTTTGGGCCAGCCACTTCACTTCTCTGGGCCTCAGTTCCCTCATCTGGAAAATGGGGATGAAGACTGTGAGCCCCGCGTGGGACAACCTCATCCCCTTGTATCCTCCCAGTGCTTAGAACCATGCTTTGCACATGGTAAGCGCTTCACAAATGCCATCATTATTATCATTTCATTCATTCGACTGTATTGAGTGCTAACTGTGTGCGGAGCACTGTACTAAGCGCTTGAGAGAGGACCAGGCACCAGCTTCCCGCAGTGGCAGGGGGGTGGGGATAGGGAACGGGTCATCATCATCATCAATCGTATTTATCGAGCGCTTACTATGTGCAGAGCACTGTACTAAGCGCTTGGGAAGTACAAATTGGCAACATCTAGAGACCCAACAGTGGGCTCACAGTCTAAAAGGGGGAGACAGAGAACAAAACCAAACATACTAACAAAATAAAATAAATAGAATAGATATGTACAAATGGCAACATCTAGAGACAGTCCCTACGCAACAGTGGGCTCACAGTCTAAAAGGGGGAGACAGAGAACAAAACCAAACATACTAACAAAATAAAATAAATAGAATAGATATGTACAAATGGCAACATCTAGAGACAGTCCCTACGCAACAGTGGGCTCACAGTCTAAAAGGGGGAGACAGAGAACAAAACCAAACATACTAACAAAATAAAATCAATAGAATAGATAGGTACAAATGGCAACATCTAGAGACAGTCCCTACGCAACAGTGGGCTCACAGTCTAAAAGGGGGAGACAGAGAACGAAACCAAACATACTAACAAAACAAAATAAATAGAATAGATATGTACAAATGGCAACATCTAGAGACAGTCCCTACGCAACAGTGGGCTCACAGTCTAAAAGGGGGAGACAGAGAACAAAACCAAACATACTAACAAAATAAAATAAATAGAATAGATATGTACAAATGGCAACATCTAGAGACAGTCCCTACGCAACAGTGGGCTCACAGTCTAAAAGGGGGAGACAGAGAACGAAACCAAACATACTAACAAAATAAAATAAATAGAATAGGTATGTACAAATGGCAACATCTAGAGACAGTCCCTACGCAACAGTGGGCTCACAGTCTAAAAGGGGGAGACAGAGAACAAAACCAAACATACTAACAAAATAAAATAAATAGAATAGATATGTACAAATAAAATAGAGTGCTAAATCTGTACCAACGTATATACATACACCTTCTTACCTCGGCGTTCCGGGTCTGAACCATGGTGTCCAGCTCTCCCTCGAGCGCCAGGATGGCCGCCGAGTTCCTCCTGGCCCGCCGGGCCACCTCCCGCGTGAAGTCCCTCTTCTCCCTCTCCTCCGAGGGGCCGGTGAGGAGCTTCTCGAACACGAAGCCCCGGAGTTGTGCCAGGTGGTCGATGAGGGCCTGGGCGGCCGGGTGGCGGCCGTGGGCCTGGGCTCGCAGGGCGGCGGTGCCCTCGGGCCGGGCCATGAAGAGGCGCAGGATGCCCCGGGTGGAGCCTTTCAGCTCCTGGCGGAGCGAGCGGGGGCCAGGCCGCGGGGGGTCCGGGGGGCTCGGGAGGGCTCGGGGGGACTCGTCCTCACCCCCCAGGCGGCCCGCCAGTTCCTCGTGAATCCTCACCGCCTGGCTCAGCTCCTCCCCGAGCTGGCCCCTGAAGCCGTCCAGGTTGGCGGCCACGTAGGACAGCAGGGTGGCCACCTCTACCTTCTGGACGGCCTCGTCCAGCACCGCCATGACCCTCTTGGTCTCCAGCGTGGTCAGTTTGGTGCGGGTGGGGTCCGGCCGCGGGGCGGGGGGGCTTCAGGGGTGGCGGGGTCGCTTCCGGCGGGCCCCCGCCGGGGTTACTCGGCTCCGTGGCCTGGAAGAGCGGGGACACCAGGACCACGCGGGTGGCCATGTCGGCCTTGGGGGACGGTGGACCGGGCCGCTGGCCGGGGACGCCGGGAAGTGGAGAGTCCGTGTCCCCGTGTCCGTCGCGGTGACCTTTCGGAATGGGAAAATAATAATTATCATAATAACTGTGGTATTGGTTAAGCTCTTACTACGTGCCAGGCACTACATTCATCATCATCATCAATCGTATTTATTGAGCGCTTACTGCGTGCAGAGCACTGTACTAAGCGCTTGGGAAGTACAAATTGGCAACATCTAGAGACAGTCCCTACCCAACAGTGGGCTCACCGTCTAAAAGGGGGAGACGGAGAACAAAACCGAACATACTAACAAAATAAAATAAATAGAATAGATATGTACAAGTAAAATAAATAGAGTAATAAATCATCATCATCATCATCAATCGTATTTATTGAGCGCTTACTGCGTGCAGAGCACTGTACTAAGCGCTTGGGAAGTACAAATTGGCAACATAGAGAGACAGTCCCTACCCAACAGTGGGCTCACAGTCTAAAAGGGGGAGACAAAACCAAACATACTACAAAATAAAATAGAATAGATATGTACAAGTAAAATCAATAAATAAATAGAGTAAGAAATATGTACAAACATATAGACATATATACAGGTGCTGTGGATTAATCACTAGTGCATTAATCACTAGGGTACCACGATCTGCTTCTGAGCGTTGGCCTGGCGGTCTGTTTGAGGGGAGGGCCGGGGCGGGAGGAAGTCCAGGCCACCCTGTCGCCAGAAATAACTCCTGGTCAACTCTGCTTCACGTAGTCTTCTCTTCCTCCCTTCGAGGCCCTACTGAGAGCTCACCTCCTCCAGGAGGCCTTCCCAGACTGGGCCCCTTCCTTCCTCTCCCCCTCGTCCCCCTCTCCATCCCCCTCATCTTACCCCCTTCCCTTCCCCACAGCACCTGTATATATGTAGATATGCTTGTACAGATTTATTACTCTATTTATTTATTTATTTTACTTGTACATATCTGTTCTATTTATTGTATTTTGTTAGTATGTTTGGTTTTGTTCTCTGTCTCCCCCCTTATAGACTGTGAGCCCACTGTTGGGTACGGACTGTCTCTATATGTTGCCAACTTGTACTTCCCAAGCGCTTAGTACAGTGCTCTGCACACAGTAAGCGCTCAATAAATACGATAGGGTAGATAAAAGCTAATCAGGTTGGACACAGTCCCTGTCCCACATGCGGCTCCCCATTATACAGATGAGAAAACAGAGGCATAGAGAAGTGAAGTTGACTTGCCCAACATCACACAGCAGACGAGTGGCGGAGCTGGGATTAGAACCCATGACCCTCCGACCCCCAAGCCTGTGCTCTATCCACTATGCCACGCTGCTTTCGTTGGTTCAACAGGTGTTTCCAGAAGGCCCACGGGATGGGTTGCAACCTAGACTGTTAGTCATTCATTCATTCGATCGTATTTATTGAGCGCTTACTGTGTGCACAGCACTGGACTAAGCGCTTGGGAAGTACAAGTCGGCAACACACAGAGACGGTCGCTGCCCAACAGCGGGCTCACAGTCTAGAAGGGGGAGACAAAGAACAAAACAAAGCATGTTAACAAAATAAAATAAATAGAATAAATATGTACAGATAAAATAAATAGAGTAATAAATACGTACAAACATATATATAGCTTCCCGAGGGCAGGGATTACATCTACTAACTCTACTGGACTCTCACAAGCGTTCAGTACAGCACACAGTTAACTTTTAGCTCCCGGAGGGTGTCTACTAATTCTCTCGGGCTCTCCCAAGCAGGGAGCTCTGCACTCCCTGGACTTTCAGCTCTCTGAGGGTAAGGATCACATCTGCTAACTATTGGACTCTCCCAAGCGCTCAGTACAGTGTTCTACACAGAGTAAGCACTTAACGGCACTGATTGATAAGTGAATGCTCAATGAATGCTGCTACTACTAGTGGTACGAATACTACCATTTCCAGTGGACTCTCTCCCAAGTGTCTACAGTCCCACCTTTCAAGCCTTATTTCCGCAATTTGGCATATTTCCGCCAAGAAGCCATCCCCGACTAAGCCCTCATGTCATCATCATCATCATCAATCGTATTTATTGAGCGCTTACTGTGTGCAGAGCACTGTACTAAGTGCTTGGGAAATACAAGTTGGCAACATATAGAGACAGTCCCTACCCACAGTGGGCTCACGCTCCCTCTGCATCCCCCTTGCACTTCGATTCATGCCCTTTAAGTGCTCAATAAATACTATTGATTGATTGTATCTCCTTCCAATCACAGCCTTGAAGTTCCCTAAGCAGCCTGGCCTGGTGGATTAAAGCAAGAGCCTGAGAGTCCAAAGGACCCGGGTTCTAATCCTGACTCCGCCACTCGTCTGCTGTGTGACCCTGGGCAAGTCACTTTGCTTTTCTGTGCCTCAGTCCCCTCATTTGTAAAATGAGGATTAAGACAGTAAGTGCTGTGGGACTCAAGGTGGGGTGAATTAAGGGGGCGAATCCAATAAATACGATGCCGAAGGAAGCGGGAGAGGAGGAAATAAGGGCTTAGTTGGGGGGAGGCCTCTTGGGGAAGATGTGCTTTTAATAAGGCTTTGAAGGTAGGGAGAGTGATAGATCATCAGATGTGAAGCGGGTGGGGGCAAGTTCCAGGGCAGAGGCAGGGCGTGGGTAAGGGGTTGGTGGCAAGAGAGACAATCAATCAATCAATCATATTTATTGAGCGCTTACTGTGTGCAGAGCACTGTACTAAGCGCTTGGGAAGTACAAGTTGGCAACATATAGAGAGGGTCCCTACCCAACAGCGGGCTCGCAATCTAGAAGAGACAATCGATCGATCAATCAATCGTATTTATTGAGCGCTTCCTGTGTGCAGAGCACTGTACCAAGCGCTTGGGAAGTACAAGTTGGCAACATATAGAGAGGGTCCCCACCCAACAGCGGGTTCGCAGTCTAGAAGAGACAAGATCAAGTACGGTGAGTATGTTGGTGTTAGAAGAGCAGAGTGGGCAGGCTGGGCTTTAGTAGGAAATCTGGGATGGAAGACAGGAGGGGGTGAGGTGACTGAGTGCTTTAAGGCCCATGGTAAGGAGTTTCTGTTTAATGCCGAGATGGGTGGGCAACCATTGGAGGTTTTTGAGGAGTTGGGAACCATGGGCTGAACACAGTTTTGCAGAAGAATGATCTGGGCAGCAAAGTCTGGACTGGAATGGGGAGAGAAAACGTTAGAAGGGATTGAGAGGTAAATGATGACACTTATAATAGTCTTTATTAAGCCTTTACTATGTATCAGGCACTCTTCTAAGTGCTGGCCTAGATACAAGCTAATCAGTCCCTGTCCCACAGCACTTCTTCATTCATTCATTCATTCAATCGTATTGAGTGCTTACTGTGTGCAGAGCACTGTACTAAGTGCTTGGGAAGTACAAGTTGGCAACATAGAAATAGTCCCTACCCAACAACGGGCTCACAGTCTAGAAACGGGCTCACACACGTATCTGTCCTTCCCCTGGCCCGGGAATGCCCTCCCTCCACACAGCCGCCAAGCTAGCTCTTCCTCCCTTCAAAGCCCTACTGAGAGCTCACCTCCTCCAGGAGGCCTTCCCACACTGAGCCCCCTTTTTCCTTTCCTCCTATCCCCCCGCCCTCCCTTCTTCCTCTCCCCACAGCACTTGTATATACATATATATATATATATATATATTTGTACAGATTTATTACTCTATTTATTTTACTTGTACATATTTACTATTCTTTTTATTTTGTTAATGATGTGCATATAGCTTTAATTCTATTTGTTCTGACGATTTTGACACCTGTCTCCATGTTTCGTTTTGTTGTCTGTCTCCCCATTCTAGACTGTGAGCCCATTGTTGGGTAGGGACTATCTCTATATGTTGCCGACTTGTACTTCCCAAGCACTTAATACAGTGCTCTGCACACAGTAAGCACTCAATAAATACGATTGAATGAATGAATATCTATAATTTATTTACTTATATTAAGGTTTGTCTCCTCCCCCAGAGTGTAATAATAATAATAATAATGGCATTTATTACACACTTACCATGTGCAAAGCACTGTTCTAAGCACTGGGGAGGTTACAAGGTGATCAGGTTGTCCCCCGGGGGGGCTCACAGTCTTAATTCCCATTTTACAGATGAGGTAACTGAGGCCCAGAGAAGTTAAGTGACTTGCCCAAAGTCACACAGCTGACAATTGGCAGAGCCGGGATTTGAACCCATGACCTCTGACTCCAAAGCCCGTGCTCTTGTCCACTGAGCCACGTGCTAAAGGACAGGAAATCAATCAATCAATCAAGTGTTTATTGAACACTTACCGTGTGCAGAGCACTGTACTAAGCACTTGGAAAAACACAGTACAACAGAATTAGCAGAAACGTTCCCTGCCCATAATGAGTTTACAATCTAGAGGGAGAGATGGACATTAAAATGCGAATAAATGAGTAATTTATAATAAATCATTTAAAGATATGTACATAAATGCTATGGGGTTGGGGTGGGGCGGATATCAAATGTCCAAAGGTCACAGATCCAAGAGCGTAGACGATGCAGAAGAGAGAGTGAGCCGGGAAAAAGAAAGCTTTATTGGGGAAGGCCTCTTAGAGAAGATAATGTGTCTACCAACTGTGTTTTATTGTACTCTCCCAAGCCCTTAGTACAATACTCTGCATACAGTAAGTGCTCGATAAATACGACTGATTTTTTTTTTGTATCTCAGTTTCCTCAGTGGGGATAAAAATTTAGCCTATGAGTCCCATATGGAACTGGGACTTTGTCCGATCGACGTGTATCTACCTCAGGACTTGGCAAGTAAATGCTATTATTATTATTACTATTACTCCCCCCACTAGACTGTAAGATCGTTATGGTCAAGGAATGTGCCTGTTTATTGTTATATTGTACTCTCCCAAGTGCTTAGTACAGTCCTCTGCACACAGTAAGTGCTCAACAAATAGGATTGAATGAATGAATGGTGGAAGTTGTACACAATAAGTCAGCTATGAGAGGGAGGTGAGGCCCAGTGAGCAGCGGGGCTTGAGGGGAGTGAAGAATGCGAGTTGGGGTTCATTCATTCAATCGTATTTATTGAGTGCTTACTGTGTGCAGAGCACTGTACTAAGCGCTTGGGAAGTACAAGTGGGCAACGTATAGAGTCGGTCCCTACCCAACAGCGGGCTCACAGTCTAGAAGGGGGAGACAGACAACAAAACAAAACATATTAACAAAATAAAATAAATAGAATAGTAAATATGTACAAGTAAAATAAACAGAGTAATAAATCTGTACAAACATATATACAGGTGCTGTGGGGAGGGGAAGGAGGTGGGGCAGGGGGAATGGGGGGGAGAGGAAGGAGAGTAGTCGGAGTGTAGTGTAGTGTAGTGGGGTGTAGTCGGAGAGGAGCAAGGATAGTAATAACAATACTAATGACATTTATGAATGAATGAATGAATGTGAGTTGGGATTCATTCATTCAATCGTATTTATTGAGCACTTACTATGTGCAAAGCACTGTTCTAAGCGCTGGGGAGGTTACAAGGTGATCAGGTTGTCCCATGGGGGGCTCACAGTCTTAATCCTCATTTTACAGATGAGGGAACTGAGGCCCAGAGAAGTGAAGTGACTTGCCCAAAGTCACAAAGCTGACAATTGGCGGAGCCGGGATTTGAACCCATGACTTCCGACTCCAAAGCCCTCGCTCTTTCCACTGAGCCACGCCGCTAGTAGTTGAGAAGTAGTGTGGCCTCGTGGAAAGAGCACGGGCCCGGAAATCAGAGGATGTAGGTGCTAGTCCTGGCTCCTCCACGTCTGCTGTGTGACCTTGGGCAAGTCACTTCACCTCTCTGTACCTCAGTTACTTCATCTGTAAAATGGGGATTCAGATTGCCCCACGTGGGACAACCTGATTACCTTGTATCTACCCCAGCGGTTAGAACAGTGGTTGGCACATAGTAAGTGCTTAACGAACACCATCATTATTAATTATTATTATTAGGGAGAGAGCTGATTGGGTGCCTTAAAGTGGATGGTGAGGAGTTCCTGATTCATGTGGAGATGGATGGGCAACGATTGTAGGATTTTAGAGGAATGGGGAGATGTGCATAGCACAATGTTTTAGGAAATCGATCCAGGCGACAGAGTGAATTATGCACTGGAGTGGGGCGAGCCTGGAGGCAGGGAGGTCGGCGAGGAGGCTGATCCCCGGCTGATGCTTTCAGCCAGGCAGTGTAATCCCCGTTTGGATGGAGGGCAAGGGGCAGATTCAGGAGCTTTTGTGGGAGAAAACCACTAGGCTTTAGTAACAGACTGGATAATAATAATAATAATAATAATAATGGTATTTGTTAAGCGCTTATTATGTGCCAAGCACTGTTCTAAGCGCTGGGGTAAATACCAGGTAATCAGGTTGTCCCACGTGGGGCTCACAGTCTCAATTCCCATTTTACAGACGAGGTAGCTGAGGCCCAGAGAAGTTAAGTGACCTGCCTAAGGTCACACAGCAGACAAGTGGTGGAGCCGGGATTAGAACCCATGACCTCTGACTCCCAAGCCTAGGCTCTTGCCACTAGGCCATGCTGCTCCTCAGCACGGATGAGAGGGATGAGGATGAGAGAAGCAGCATGGCTTAGTGGATAGAGGCCGGCCCTGGGAGTTAGAAGGTCATGGATTCTAATCCCGGTTCCGCCACTCGTCAGCTGTGTGACCTTGGGCAAACCGCTTCACTTCTCTGTGCCTCAGTTACTTCATCTGTAAAATGGGGATTAAGACTGTGAGCCCCAAGTGGGACAACCTGATTTTTTTAATGGCATTTATTAAGCGCTTACTATGTGCAAAGCACTGTTCTAAGCACTGGGGTAGATACAAGATGATCAGGTTGTCTCACGGGGGGTTCGCAGTTCTAATCCACATTTTCTAGATGAGGTAACTGAGGCACAGAGAAGTTAAGTGACCTGCCCAAAGTCACACAGCTAACAAGTGGCGGAGCTGGGATTTGAACCCATGAACTCTGACTCCAAACCCCGGAATCTTTCCACTGAGCCACGGTGCCTCTCTCTGATCACCTTGTATCCCACCCAGCGCTTAGAACAGTGCTTTGCACATAGTAAGCGCTTAACAAATAATTCTTATGAGAAGCAGCATGGCTTCCCAGACTGAGCCCCCTCCTTCCTCTCCCCCTCTTCCCCGCCTTACCTCCTTCCCTCCCCACAGCACCTGTATATACGTATATATGTTTGTACGTATTTATTACTCTATTTTATTTGTACATATTTATTCTATTCATTTTATTTTGTTAATATGTTTTGTTTTGTTGTCTGTCTCCCCCTTCTAGACTGTGAGCCTGCTGTTGGGTAGGGACCGTCTGTCTCTATACGTTGCCAACTTGTACTTCCCAAGAGCTTAGTACAGTGCTCTGCACACAGTAAGCGCTCAATAAATATGAATGAATGAATGAATAATAATAATGATGGCATTTATTAAGCGCTTACTATGTGCAAAGCACTGTTCTAAGCACTAGAGAGGTTATAAGGTGATCAGGTTGTCCCACGGGAGGCTCACAGTCTTAATCCCCATTTTACAGATGAGGTAACTGAGGCACAGAGAAGTTAAGGGACTTGCCCACAGTCACACAGCTGGCAAGTGGCGGAGCGAGGATTTGAACCCATGACCTCTGACTCCAAAGCCCGGGCTCTTTCCACTGAGCCATGCTGCTTCACATTAGTACAGTGCTCTGCACACAGTAAGCGCTCCATAAATACGATTGAATGAATGATATTAATATAAATATATTTGTACATATGTGTACATATTTATTGCTCTATTTATTTATTTTACTTGTACATATCTATTCTATTTATTTTATTTTGTTAATATGTTTGGCTTTGTTCTCTGTCTCCCCCTTCTAGACTGTGAGCCTGTTGCTGGGTAGGGACCGTCTCTAGATGTTGCCAACTGGGACTTCCCAAGCGCTTAGTACAGTGCTCTGCACACAGTCAGCACTCAACAAATACGATTGATTGATTGATTTTGTTAGTATGTTTGGTTTTGTTCTCCGTCTCCCCCTTTTAGACAGTGAGCCCACTGTTGGGTAGGGACTGTCTCTATATGTTGCCAACTTGGACTTCCCAAGCGCTTAGTACAGTGCTCTGCACACAGTAAGCGCTCAATAAATACGATTAAATGAATGAATGAATGAATGTATATATGTTTGTACGTATTTATTGCTCTATTTCCTTATTTGTACAAATTTACTCTATTTTATTTTGTTAATATGTTTTGTTTTGTTGTCTGTCTCCCCCTTCCAGACTGGGAGTCTGCTGTTGGGTAGGGACCGTCTCTAGATGTTGCCAACTTGGACTTCCCAAGCGCTTAGTACAGTGCTCTGCACACAGTAAGCGCTCAAGAAATCAATCAATCAATCAATCGTATTTATTGAGCGCTTACTGTGTGCAGAGCACTGTACTAAGCGCTTGGGAAGTACAAACTGGCAACACATAGAGACAGTCCCTACCCAACAGTGGGCTCACAGTCTAAAAGGGGGAGACATACGATTGATTGATTGAAATGAATATATCAATAATCAATCATTAATGAGTGGGGGGCTGGCGTCTGGGGCTCCCCCTTTTCCCCTCCCCCCAACTCACCCTGTAGCATCTGCGGTCCCTCGGGCCTCCCACAGGCATCCGCGTCCCCGCGTTGCTAGGATACGCCCCGCGGAGGGGCGGGGCGCTCAGGATTTGATCGACACTCCCCTTCGCCAATCATCCTTCCAGCCCCGCCTGTCCTCCCCGCCCCCTGACCTCACTTCCTCCCCCGAGCCGGGGGGGAGAAGGAACACGCCGCGGGCCAATCAAATGTCCCGGCGGCTTCCCTTTCCGCCAATGGGAAGAGCCGAGGGCCGAGGGGGCGGGGCCTCAGCGCCTGTGGGGGGCGGAGTCGAAGGGGGGGCGAGGGCCTGCCCCAGCGACCAATCGGAATATAGCAGGGGGGGCAGGAGCAGCCAATGAGCAGCTCCGGTGGGCGGGGCCTCCAGGGCTTTTGCGCAGCCGCAGTGAGGTGGTCGGCGGCGCGGAAGAGGGGATCCCGGGGGCGTCCTGTAAGGAGTATGGGGAGCGTACAGGACGGGAGGGGGGGGCTGAGGGGGATCTGGGGGGTCCTTGCTGGGCATGGGGAAGGCTAATAATTAATATTTATTTATTTATTTATTTATTTTACTTATACCTATCTATTCTATCTATTCTATTTTATTTTTGTTAGTGTGTTTGGTTTTGTCCTCTGTCTCCCCCTCCTTGGGGATGAAAACTTGTCCTGCCTTGACACTGTGTTCAACCTACTCGGCTTGTTTTTCCCCCCTTGGATAGTAGAGTGGCTGCAACGTAATAAGCGCTTAGGAGAAACCAAAATAAAATCGATTGATTTTTTTTTCCCCCCTCTAATCGTAATTATTATTAATTGATTATAATAATTGTTAATAACAATAATGGTGGCATTTAGTAAGCGCTTACCGTGCTCAAAGCACCGTTGTAAGCGCCGGGGTGGTTACAGGTTGTTCAGGGTGTCCCACGGGGCGCTCACAGTCTTAATTCCCATTTTACAAATGAGGTAACTGAGGCCCAGAGAAGTTAGGTGACTTGCCTAACTTCCACACTGAGCCCCTTCCTTCCTCTCCCCATCGTCCCCCCTCCGTCCCCCCATCTTACCTCCTTCCCTTCCCCACAGCACCTGTATATATGTATATATGTTTGTACATATTTATTACTCTATTTTACTTGTACATATCTATTCTATTTATTTTATTTTGTTAGTATGTTTGGTTTTGTTCTCTGTCTCCCCCTTTTAGATGGTAAGCCCACTGTTGGGTAGGGACTGTCTCTATATGTTGCCAACTTGGACTTCCCAAGCGCTTAGTACAGTGCTCTGCACACAGTAAGCGCTCAATAAATACGATTGATTGATTCTAGACTGTGAGCCCACTGTTGGGTAGGGACTGTCTCTATATGTTGCCAGCTTGTACTTCCCAAGCGCTTAGTCCAGTGCTCTGCACACAGTAAGCGCTCAATAAATACGATTGATTGATTGATAATAATAATAATGATGGCATCTATTAAGCGCTTACTATGTGCAAAGCACTGTTCTAAACGCTGGGAAGGATGCAAGGCGATCAGGTTGTCCTACGTGGGGCTCACAGTCTTAATCTTTTAGACTGTGAGCCCACTGTTGGGTAGGGACTGTCTCTATATGTTGCCAACTTCTACTTCCCAAGCGCTTAGTCCAGTGCTCTGCACACAGTAAGTGCTCAATAAATACGATTGATTGATTAATCCCCATTTTACAGATGAGGTAACCGAGGCCCAGAGAAGTGAAGTGACTTGCCCAAAGTCACACAGCTGACAATTGGCAGAGCCGGGATTTGAACCCATGACCTCTGACTCCAAAGCCCGGGCTCTTTCCACCGAGCCACACTGCTTCTCTGATGATGCTGGTGTTTGTTAAGCATGTAATATGATGATAGCATTTATTAAGCTCTTACTATGTGCAAAGCACTGTCCTAAGCGCCGGGAAGGATACAAGGCGATCAGGTTGTCCTACGTGGGGCTCACAGTCTTAATCCCCACTTTACAGATGAGGGAACTGAGGCCCAGAGAATCAATCAATCGTATTTATTGAGCGCTTAGTGTGTGCAGAGCACTGTACTAAGCGCTTGGGAAGTACAAGTTGCCAACGTATAGAGACAGGCCCTACCCAGCAGTGGGCTCACAGTCTAAAAGCGGGATCACAGTCTAAAAGAGAAGTGACTTACCCAAAGTCACACAGCTGACAATTGGCAGAGCTGGGATTTGAACCCGTGACCTCTGACTCCAAAGCCCGGGCTCTTTTCCACTGAGCCATGCTGCCTCTCTAATAATGATGGCATTTGTTAAGCACCTACTATGTGCAAAGCAGGGTTCTAAGCGCTGGGGGGGATACAAGGCGATCAGGTTGTCCTGCGTGGGGCTCACAGTCTTAATCCCCACTTTACAGATCAGGTAACTGAGGCCCAGAGAATCAATCAATCAATCAATCGTATTTATTGAGCGCTTGCTGTGTGCAGAGCACTGTACTAAGCGCTTGGGAAGTACAAGTTGGCAACATAGAGAGACAGTCCCTACCCAACAGTGGGCTCACAGTCTAAAAGAGAAGTGAAGTGACTTGCCCAAAGTCACCCAGCTGACAATTGGCAGAGCCGGAATTTGAACCCATGACCTCTGACTCCAAAGCCCGGGCTCTTTTCCACTGAGCCATGCTGCTCTCTAATAATAATAATGATGGCATTTGTTAAGCGCTTACTGTGTGCAAAGCACTGTTCTAAGCGCTGGGAAGGATACAAGGCGATCGGATTGTCCTGCGTGGGGTTCACAGTCTTAATCCTCATTTTACAAATGAGGAACTGAGGCCCAGAGAAGTTAAGTGACTTGCCCAAAGTCATTCATTCATTCAATTGTATTTATTGAGCGCTTACTGTGTGCAGAGCACTGTACTAAGCGCTTGGGAAGTACAAATTGGCAACATATAGAGATGGTCCCTACCCAGCCGTGGGCTCACAGTCTAGAAGGGGGAAGGTGGCAGAGCTGGGATTAGAACCCATGATCTCCGACTCCCAAGCCCGGGCTCTTTCCACTGAGCCACACTGCTTCTCTGATAATGCTGGTATTTGTTAAGCGCTTAATATGATAGCATTTATTAAGCGCTTACAATGTGCAAAGCACTGTTCTAAGCGCTGGGGAGGTTACACGGTGATCAGGTTGTCCCACGAGGGGCTCACAGTCAATCCCCATTTTACAGATGAGGTGCAGAGAAGTTAAGTGACTTCATTCATTCATTCAGTCGTATTTATTGAGCGATTCCTGTGTGCAGAGCACTGTACTAAGCGCTTGGGAAGTACAGGTTGGCAACATGTAGAGACGGTCCCTACCCAACAGCGGGCTCACAGTCTAGAAGGGGGAGACAGACAACAAAACAAAACATATTAACAAATTAAAATAAATAGAATAGTAAATAGGTACAAGTAAAATAAATAGAGTAATAAATACGTACAAACATATATACAGGGTTAGGGTTACACAGCTGACAAGTGGGGGAGCTGGGATTTGAACCCGTGACCTCCAACTCCAAAGCCTGGGCTCTTTCCACTGAGCCACGCTGCTTCTCCAATAATAATGGCATTTGTTAAGTGCTTACTATGCGCGAAGCACTGTTCTAAGCGCCGGGAGGATTGCAAGGTGATCAGGTTGTCCCACATGGGGCTCACAGTCTTAATCCCCATTTTACAGATGAGGTAACTGAGGCTCAGAGAAGTTAAATGATTTGCCCAAGGTCACACAGCAGACAATAATAATAATAATAATAATGTTGGTATTTGTTAAGCACTTACTATGTGCAAAGCACTGTTCTAAGCGGTGGGGTAGATACAAGGTAATCAGGTTGTCCCACCTGGGACTCACAGTCTTCATCCCCATTTTCCAGGTGAGGGAACTGAGGCCCAGAGAAGTGAAGTGACTTGCCCAAAGTCACACAGCTGACAAGTGGCGGAGCTGGGATTTGAACCCACGACCTCTGACTCCAAAGCCCGGCTCTTTCCACTGTGCCATGCTGCTTGTCTTATTAAGCGCTTACTCATTCTCACCTGTCCCACCGTCGACCCCGGGCCCGGAATGCCCCCAATCCCTCTGCCCATCCGCCAAGCTTGCTCTCTTCCTCCCTTCAAGGCCCTACTGAGAGCTCACCTCCTCCAGGAGGCCTTCCCAGACTGAGCCCCTTCCTTCCTCTCCCCCTCCTCCCCCTCTCTATCCCCCCCATCTTACCTCCTTCCCTTCCCCACAGCACCTGTATAGATGTATATATGTTTGTACATATTTATTACTCTCTTTATTTTACTTGTACCTATCTATTCTATTTATTTTATTTTGTTAGTATGTTTGTTTTTGTTCTCTGTCTCCCCCTTCTAGACTGTGAGCCCGCTGTTAGGTAGGGATTGTCTCTGTATGTTGCCAACTTGTACTTCCCAAGCGCTTAGTACAGTGCTCTGCACACAGTGAGCGCTCAATAAATGCGATTGATGATGATGATGATGATGATAAGCAGCATGGCTCAGTAGAAAGAGCCCGGGCTTTGAAGTCAGAGGTCATGGGTTCAAATCCTGGCTCTGCCAGTTGTCAGCTGTGTGACTTTGGGCAAGTCACTTCACTTCTCTGGGCCTCAGTGACCTCATCTGGAAAATGGGGATGAAGACTGTGAGCCCCCCATGGGACAACCTGATCACCTTATCACCTCCCCAGCGCTTAGAACAGTGCTTTGCACATAGTAAGCGCTTAATAAATGTCATTATTAAGTCACTTCTCTGGGCGTCAGTGACCTCATCTGTAAAATGGGGATGAAGACTGTGAGCCCCCCGTGGGACAACCTGATCTCCTTGTAACCTCCCCAGCGCTTAGAACAGTGCGTTGCACATAGTAAGCGCTTAATAAATGCCATTATTATTATTAGTAGTAGTAGTAGGAGGAGAGTAGTGAGGTGTGATAGGAGGGGTGAGATGATTGAGTGCTTTAAAGCCAGTGGTGAGAGGAGTTTTTGTTGGAAACCTGGTGCGGTGGCATCTCCACCCTCTGTGCCAACAAGAAAATTGCCCTCCGGGCCTGGACTGAAGGTAGTTTGATGGATTTCTGATGATTTGTTTTATTCTGATGACTTGCTTTATTCTGATGACTTGTCGCCTGACCATCATCAATCGTATTTATTGAGCGCTTACTGTGTGCAGAGTACTGTACTAAGCACTTGGGAAGTACAAGTTGGCAACATCTAGAGACAGTCCCTACCCAACAGTGGGCTCACAGTCTAAAAGGGGGAGACAGAGAACAAAACCAAACATACCAACAAAATAAAATAAAACCACATGTTTTGTTGTGTTGTCTGTCTCCCCCTTCTAGACTGTGAGCCCGTTGTTCGGTAGGGGCCGTCTCTGTATGTTGCCAACTTGTACTTCCCAAGCGCTTAGTGCAGTGCTCTGCACACAGTAATCGCTCATTAGAGAAGCAGCGTGGTTCAGTGGAAAGAGCCCGGGCTTTGGAGTCAGAGTTCGTGGGTTCAAATCCCGGCTCCGTCACTTGTCAGCTGTGTGACTTTGGGCAAGTCACTTCACTTCTCTGGGCCTCAGTTACCTCACCTGGAAAATGGGGATGAAGACTGTGAGCCCCCCTTGGGACAACCTGATTGCCTTGTAACTTCCCCAGCGCTTAGAACAGTGCTCGGCACACAGTAAGCGCTTAATAAATGCCATCATCATTATTATTATTATTCATTCATTCATTCATTCAATCCTATTTATTGAGCGCTTGCTGTGTGCAGAGCACTGGACTAAGCGCTTGGGACGTACAAGGCGGCAACATATAGAGACGGGCCCTACCCAACAACGGGCTCACAGTCTAGAAGGGGGAGACAGACGACAATACAAAACATGTAGACAGGTGTCAAAATCATCAGAACAAATAGAATTATAGCTATAGGCACATCGTTAACGAGAGAAATAGAATAGTAAATATGTACAAGTTAAATAGAGTAATAAATCCATACAGATATATACAAGTGCTTTGGGGAGGGGAAGGAGGTAGGGCGGGGGGGATGTATATTACTCTCAGTCTCCCCTTCTAGACTATTAGCTCGTGGTGGGAAGGGAATGTATCTGTTGACTGTTGTACTCTCCCAAGCGCCTAGAATAATGCTTTGCACACAGAAAGTGCTCAATAAATACGATTGAATGAATGAGTGAAAGGAATGAGGATAGGAGGGAGAGAGGGAGCTGATTGTCTTAAAGCTGATGGTAAGGAGTTTCTGTTGAATGTGGAGATGGATGGGCAACCACTGAAGGTTTTCAGGAGTCGGGCAGCGTGCAGAGGATGATGTTTTGGGAAAATGATCCAGGCAGCAGGGCAAAGTATGGACTGGAGAGGCCAGAGGTAGGGAGGTCAGCGAGGAGGCTGATGCGGTAGTAGTCGAGGCAGGGTATGATGAGGGCTTGGACCACTGGTGGCAGCCTGCAGTGACAGGGATGGATTCCAGAGATGTTGTGAAGGTAGAACTGACAGGATTAGTGACTGACTGAATATGTGGGTTAAATGAGAGAGATGACTCTAGGATACTATTCGTTCATTCAGTTGTATTTATTGAGCACTTACGGTGTACAGAGCACTGTGCTAAGTGCTTGGAAAGTACAGTTCAGCAATAAAGAGAGGCAATTTCTGCCCACAATGGGCTCACAGTCTACAAGGGGGGAGACAGACATCAAAACAAGTAAACAGGCATCAGTAGCATCAATATTAATAAATAGAATTATAGATATATACACATCAAAACGAGTAAACTGGCATTGATAGATATAAATAGAATTAGAAATATGTACATATATGCACAAAGTGCTGTGGGGGAGAGCAAAGGGAGTGAGTTGGGGTGATGGCGGGGAGGGGGAGCTGAGGAAAAGGGGGGCTTAGTCTGGGAAGGCCTCTTGGAAGGGGGTGAGCGTTCAGTAGGGCTTTGAACGGGGGAATTGTGTTTGGATTTGAGGAAGGAGGGCATTCCAGGCCAAAGGTAGGACAGGCAAGAACGAGGCCCAGTGAGGAGGTTAGCGGTGGCAGAGGAGCGGAGTGTGTGGGCTGGGCTGGAGAAGGGGAGAAGGGAGGTGAGGTAGGAGGGGGTAAGGTGATGGACAGCCTTGAAGCCGAGGGTGAGGAGTTTTTGCTTGACACGGAGGTTGATAGGCAACCTCTGGAGATTTTTGAGAAAAGGGGGACATGCCCAGAACGTTTCAGTAGAAAGAGAATCCGGTCAGCAGTGAAGGATAGACCGAAGTGGGGAGTGACAAGTGGCTGGGAGGTCAGAAAGGAGTCTGCTGCTAATGTGGTACAACCAGTACCATATTTGTGCATTTCTGAAACAGGAGGATGGTGGTGTTTTCGTCAGTGATGGGAAAGCTGTGGAGAGAAGAGGGTTCGAGGGGGGAAGAAGAAGAGCTCAGCCTCAGTCAAGTTCGAGGTGTCGGCGAGGATAGCCAGGTAGAGATGTCCGGAAGTCAGGAGGAAATGTGAGACTGCAGAGGAGAGGGATCCGGCCTGGAGATGTATATTTGGGAATCATCTGCGTAGAGACGGTAGTTGATTCATTCGGAGAGAATGAGTTCTTCGCAGCAGTGGGCGTAGATGGAGGGGACTCAGAACTGAGCCTTGAGAGACTTTTCCGGATATGGGGTGGGAGGCAGCGGAGGAGCTGACAGAGGCGGAGGAGATGACAGTGTCAGTGAAGCCAAGATTAGATAACGTTTCCAGGAGCCGGGGAGGTCGACAGTGTTGAAGACAGCTGAGAGGTCGAGGAGGAGTAGGATGGAGTAGAGAGGCCTTTGGATTTGGCAGGAAGGGGATCATTGGTGACCTGAGATAGGGCAGTTTTGGCGGAGTGGAGGGGATGGAAAGCCAGACAGCAGGGAGTTGGAGGAGAGGAATTGGAGGCGGTGAGTGTACACAACTAGTTTGAGGAGTTTGGAGAGGAATGATAGGGAGGAGGCAGTGGGGTCGAGGACAGGAGAGACACCGGAGTGTTGGAAAGTAGTGGGGAAGGAGCCATTGGAAAGTGAATGGTGGAAGATGATGGTCAGGGAGGGAAGAAGAGCGGAAGGAAATGTTTTAAAAAGGCATCAAGGGATCATCCTCATCATCAATCGTATTTATGGAGCGCTTACTGTGTGCAGAGCACTGTACTAAGCGCTTGGGAAGTACAAATTGGCAACATATAGAGACAGTCCCTACCCAACATTGGGCTCACAGTCTAAAAGGGGGAGACAGAGAAAAAAACCAAACACACTAACAAAATAAAATAGAATAGATATGTACAAGTAAAATAAATAAATAAATAGAGTAATAGATATGGGAAGTACAAGTTGACAACATATAGGGATGGTGTCAGAGGTACAGGTGGAAGGGGTGGATAATACTAATTATTATGATGATGTCTGGGACCTGGTCCCCAAAAAGGATCATAATTTGCTAATCAATTATTAGTACTAAACACCTACCATGGGCAGATTTCTGTACTAAACTTTTGGAGGACTATAATTGAAAGAGTGGACATGATGATGGTATTTGTTAAGTGGTTACTACGTGCCAGGCACTGTACTAAGCTCCGGTGAGGTTCCAAGCAAATTGGATTGGACACAGTCCCCATCTCACGTAGGGCTCACCGTCTTAATCTCCATTTTGCAGGTGAGGAAACTGAGGCACACTGAAGTGACAGTGGCGGAGCTGGGATTACAACCTGTCTTTCTGACCCATGTTCTAGCCTCTAGGCAGTAGCAGCGTGGCTCAGTGGAAGGAGCCTGGGCTTGGGAGTCAGAGGTCGTGGGTTCTAATCCTGGCTCCACCACATGTCTGCTGTGTGACCTTGGGCAAGTCACTTCACTTCTCTGAGCCTCAGTTACCTCATCTGTAAAATGGGGATGAAGACTGTGAGCCCCACGTGGGACAACCTGATCACCTTGTATCCCCCAGTGCTTTGAATAGTGCTTCGCACATAGCAATCGCTTAAAACTGCCATCATTATTATCAATCAATCAATCAATCGTATTTATTGAGCGCTTACTGTATGCAGAGCACTGTACTAAGCGCTTGGGAAGTACAAGTTGGCAACATCTAGAGACAGTCCCTACCCAACAGTGGGCTCGCAGTCTAAAAGGGGGAGACAGGGAACAAAACCAAACATAATAACAAAATAAAATAAATAGAATAGATATGTACAAGTAAAATAAATAGAGTAATAAATATGTACAAACTTATATACATATACTATTATTATTATTAGGCCATGCTGCAGGAGGTGTGGCCTAGTGTAAAGAGCCCTGACTGTGAGCCCATCATTGGGTAGGGACCGTCTCTATATGTTGATGACTTGTACTTCCCAAGCGCTTAGTACAGTGCTCTGCACATAGTAAGCGCTCAATAAATACAATTGAATGAATGAATTAATTAATGAGTCAGAGGACCTGAGTTCTAATCCCATCTCTGATATGTACCCGCTGTGTGATTTGGGCAAATCATTTAAGTTCCCTGTGCCTCAGTTCCCTCAACTGCAAAATGGGGATTCCATACCTGTTCTCCCTCCTGCTTAGACTATGTGCCTCATGTGGGATGTGATTATGTTGTGTCTACCCTGGTGCTTATTACAGTGCTTGGGTCATAGTAAGCGCTTAACAAATAATACCACAATTATTATTGGAAGATGGCTGGGATAGATGAGGAGATTGGGGAGGTAAGGGGGAGATTTTGGGGTTTTGTAGGTCTGATGGTTTCAGTTTTGTCGAAGTCGATGGCAAGGGATCATCATCATCAATCGTATTTATTGAGCGCTTACTGTGTGCAGAGCACTGTACTAAGTGCTTGGGATGGGAGGGATGAAGCGTGGCTCAGTGGAAAGAGCCCGGGCTTTGGAGTCAGAGGTCATGGGTTTGAATCCCGGCTCCACCACATGTCTGCTGTGTGACCTTGGGCAAGTCACTTAACTTCTCTGAGCCTCAGTTCCCTCATCAGTAAAACGGGGATTAAGACTGTGAGCCCCACGTGGGACAACCTGATCACCTTGTATCCCCCCAGCGCTTAGAACAGCGCTTTGCACATACTAAGCGCTTAACAAATGCCATTATTATTATTATTATTATTATGAAGGGGGCGGGGATTTAAGGAGGGAGTTGAAAGTCAGAAGCAGCTGGTGTGAGAGTTGATAAGGGAGAAGAAGCGTTGGACTGTGTCCAACTTGATCCCCTACCTAGTCAATCAATCATCAATCAATCGTATTTATTGAGCGCTTACTGTGTGCAGAGCACTGTACTAAGCGCTTGGGAAGTACAAGATGGCAACATATAGAGACGGTCCCTACCCAACAGTGAGAAGCAGCGTGGCTCAGTGGCAAGAGCCCAGGCTTTGGAGTCAGAGGTCATGGGTTCGAATCCCGGCTCCGCCGCAAGTCTGCTGTGTGACCTTGGGCAAGTCACTTCACTTCTCCGAGCCTCAGTTACCTCACCTGGCAAATGGGGATGAAGACTGTGAGCCCCACATGGGACAGCCTCATTACCTTGTGTCCCCTCCCCAGCGCTGAGAGCAGTGCCTTGCACATAGTAAGCGCTTAACAAATGCCATCGTTATTAGATTATTATTAAAAGGGGGAAAGTCCGACGCTGAGGTCAGTGCTTGGCACGTAGTAAGTGCTTGAATACCACCGCTGTTGTTGTGGGGCGGAGGAGGGCAGTGCTATTGGAGGCGGGGGAGAGTTTGAGATGGACAAGGTTCGATTTCTGCCGGCCACACCGCGGAGCTTGGGCCCCCGTCCGAGGCCGAAGCTGACCGTCGGGCTCTGCTGCTGACATTCATAATAATAATAATAATAATAATAATAATAATGGCATTTATTCAGCGCTTACTATGTGCAAAGCACTGTTCTAAGCGCTGGAGAGGTTACAAGGTGATCGGGTTGTCCCACGGGGGGCTCACAGTCTTCATCCCCATTTTACAGATGAGGTCACTGAGGCCCAGTGAAGTGACTTACCCAAAGTCACACAGCTGACAACTGGCGGAGCCGGGATTTGAACCCGTGACCTCTGACTCCAAAGCCCGGGCTCTTTCCACTGAGCCACGCTGCTTCTTCATCATCATATATAGTCAGTCAAGCGTGGCTCCGCCATTTGTCCGCTGTGTGACCCTGGGCGGGGCACTCCACTTCTCTGTGCCTCAGTGGCCTCATCTGTAAAATGGGGATCGAGACTGTGAGCCCCAGGTGTGACAGGGGCTGTTAACGGCCAGATTTGCTTGTTTCCATGCCAATGCTTAGTACGGTCCTGGCATAAAGTAAGCACTTAACAAATACATTATTGTTATTATTATTATTGAGCACTTACTCTGTACAGAGCTCTGTGCTAAGCACTTGGGAGAGTACAATAATAATAATAATAATAATAATAATAATCATGGCATTTATTAAGCACTTACTAAGTGCAAAGCACTGTTCTAAGCACTGGAGGGATACAAGGTGATCAGGTTGTCCCACGACGGGGGGCTCCGTCAACCCCCATTTTACAGATGAGGTAACTGAAGCCCAGAGAAGTGAAGTGACTTGCCCAAAGTCACACAGCTGACAACTGGCGGAGCCGGGATTTGAACCCATGACCTCTGACTCCAAAGCCCGGGCTCTTTCCACTGAGCCACGCTGCTTCTTCATCATCCTATATAGTCAGTCAAGCGTGGCTCCGCCATTTGTCCGCTGTGTGACCCTGGGCGGGGCACTCCACTTCTCTGCGCCTCAGTGACCTCATCTGTAAAATGGGGATCGAGACTGTGAGCTGCAGGTGTGACAGGGACTGTTAATGGCCAAATTTGCTTGTATCCATGCCAACGCCTAGTACGGTGCCTGGCACATAGTAAGCACTTAACAAATACATTATTAGTATTATTATTATTATTCTAGAGTGTGAGCCCACTGTTGGGTAGGGACTGTATATGTTTCCAACTTGTACTTCCCAAGCGCTTAGTACAGTGCTGTGCACACAGTAAGCGCTCAATAAATACGATTGATTGATTATTGAGCACTTACTCTGTACAGAGCGCTGCACTAAGCACTTGGGAGAGTACAATAATAATAATAATAATAATGATGGCATTTATTAAGCACTTACTATGTGCAAAGCACTGTTCTAAGCGCTGGGGGATACGAGGTGATCAGGTTGTCCCATGACGGGCGGCTCACAGTCAACCCCCATTTTCCAGATGAGGTAACTGAGGCCCAGAGAAGTGAAGTGACTCGCCCAAGGTCACACAGCTGACAATTGGCGGAGCCGGGATTTGAACCCACAACCACTGACTCCAAAGCCCGGGCTCTTTCCACTGAGCCACGCTGCTTCTCTGCTATAACAGACACAGCATAACAACATAACAGTCTACTATAACAGACACATTCCCTGCCTACAGTGAGCTTTCAGTCTAGAGGGGGGGACAAACATTAATGTGAATCAATACATTGCAGATATTTCCCTAATCAATCAATCAATCAATCGTATTTATTGAGCGCTTACTGTGTGCAGAGCACTGTACTAAGCGCTTGGGAAGTACAAATTGGCAACATATAGAGACAGTCGCCACCCAACAGTGGGCTCACAGTCTAAAAGTGAGTGCTGTGGGGCTTGGAGGGGGGCGATGAACGAAGGGAGCAAGTCAGTGTGACAAGGAAAGGGGGAAGAAGAAAAGAGGGTTAGTCAGGGAAGGCCTCTTGGAGGAGTTGGGCTGTAAGGCTTTGAAGTGGGCGAGAGTCATTGTAGGTTTTGAGGAGTGTGGCCTATAATAATAATAATAACAATGGCATTTATTAAGCGCTTACTGTGTGCAAAGCACTGTTCTAAATGCTGGGGAGGTTACAGGGGGATCAGGTTGTCCCCCGGGAGGCTCACAGTCTTCATCCCCATTTTCCAGATGAGGTCACTGAGGCCCAGAGAAGTGAAATGACTTGCTCAAAGTCCCCCAGCTGACAGTTGGCGGTGCCGAGATTTGAACCCATGACCTCTGACTCCAAAGCCCGGGCTCTTTCCACTGAGCTACGCTGCTTCTCCGTAGCGGTGTTGTCAAGCAGATAGAGTATGGACCTGGAGTTAAGGACCTAGGTTCTAATCCTGGCCCTGCCACTTGTCCGCCAAGTGACCTTGGGCAAGTCACTTCACTTTCCCGGGCTTCATTTACCTCGGCTGTAAAATGGGGATTAAGGCCGTGAGCCCTATGCAGGACAGGGACTGCGGTGTCCACCCCTATTTGCCTGTATAATAATAATAATAAGCATTTATTAAGCCCTTACTATGTGCAAAGCACTGTTCTAAGCGCTGGGGAGGTTACAAGGTGATCAGGTTGTCCCACGGGGGGCTCACAGTCTTCATCCCCATTTTACAGATGAGGTAACTGAGGCCCAGAGAAGTGAAGCGACTTGCCCAAAGTCACACAGCTGTCTATTGGCAGAGCCGGGATTCGAACCCTCGACCTCTGACTCCAAAGCCCGGGCTCTTTCCACTGAGCCACGCTGCTTCTCTACCCCAGTGCTTAGTACAGTGCCTGGCGCCGAGTAAACGCTTAACAAATAGCACAGCTATTACTGTTATCTCTTTGACCCTAGAAGATGCCTCTGATGGAGGAGTTCCTGGAAAGCATCCCTGAGGCAGTGGTATCGGAAGGAAGGCGGGCAGACTTTCTTCTGGCGGCCTCCGCCCCCTAGGCCCGAAGGCGGCCGGAGGGGGTGGCATGGCCGGGCGGCTGGACGATGACGTGCCCCTCATTCTCACCTTGGACGACAATGGGCGGGACCCCCCGGCTCCCCACCCCGGCCTGGGCCCGGAGGAGCCCAACCAAAGTAAGAGCCGCGGTCGCACTTGGCCCCTCCGTCGGGGCAGGTGGGCCCGTCCGTAGACCGCCGCCCTTCATAGCCCAAGGTGGTTAATGCCAGGCAGCGGGGCGTCTCGGGTCCCCGGGGGGCACCGAGGGCCACGGTCCCCAGAAGGCTGTCCCTTGTCACGTTTTCGGGTTTAGCGATCGCGGTGCCCGGCGCTGTTCCGTCAAGTTACATTAACTACAACCTCATTCGCACGTACTCAGCCCTCCCACGTCCTCCCCCGGGCCTGGAATGCCCCCAGTCCCTCTGCCCATCTGCCAAGCTAGCTCTCTTCCTCCCTTTAAGGCCCTACTGAGAGCTCACCTCCTCCAGGAGGCCTTCCCACACTGAACCCCTTCCTTCCTCTCCCCCTCGTCCCCCTCTCCATCCCCCCATCTTACCTCCTTCCCTTCCCCACAGCACCTGTATATATGTATATATGTTTGTACATATTTATTACTCTGTTTATTTTACTTGTACATATCTATTCCATTTATTTTATTTTGTTAGTATGTTTGGTTTTGTTCTCTGTCTCCCCCCTTTTAGACTGTGAGCCCACTGTTGGGTAGGGACTGTCTCTATATGTTGCCAATTTGTACTTCCCAAGGGCTTAGTACAGTGCTCTGCACATAGTAAGCGCTCAATAAATACGATTGATGATGATGATGATGAGGCCTTCCCACACTCAGCCCCTTCCTTCCTCTCCCCTTCGTCCCCCTTTCTGTCCCCCGCATCTTACCTCCTTCCCTTCCCCACAGCACTTGTATATATGTATATATGTTTGTACATATTTATTACTCTATTTATTTTACTTGTACCTATCTATTCCATTTATTTTATTTTGTTAGTATGTTTGGTTTTGTTCTCTGTCTCCCCCTTCTAGCCTGTGAGCCCACTGTTGGGTAGGGACTGTCTCTATATGTTGCCAGCTTGTACTTCCCAAGCGCTTAGTCCAGTGCTCTGCACACAGTAAGCGCTCAATAAATACGATTGATTGATTGATTGATTGCTTGTCCGCCTTTCCGGCCAAAGGCCACTCCTTTCTGGCCAGCGCATCACGCCGATCCCTCTTTTAAACTGTGAGCCCACTGTTGGGTAGGGACCGTCTCTGTGTGTTGCCACCTTGGACTTCCCAAGCGCTTAGTCCAGCGCTCTGCACACAGTAAGCGCTCAATAAATACGATTGATTGATTGATTCCTCGGCCGCCGACTCCCGGCGGTCCGAGCCTCGGCGGTACCGGCTCCTTCAAACGCTCCCCCTGCCCGCCCGGCTTTCATTTCCCAATTTCAGCTCGCCACCCGGCAGTCGTGTGCGTCTTCCGTCTCCCGCCGAGTCCCACCCGGTGTAGACGGGTTAAAGCGAGCAGAGCTTGGAGGCCGGGAGGCCGGGAGACCGACCGACTGTACTAGAACAGTGCTTTGCACATAGTAAGCCCTTAATAAATGCCATCGTTATTATATCTGTAATTTGTTTATATTAATGTCTGCCCCCACCCCTCCGCCCCCCAGACTGTAAGCTCGTTGTGGCAGGGAATGTGTCTGTGTTGGGTAGGGACTGTCTCTGTTTCCAACTTGTACTTCCCAAGCGCTTAGTACAGTGCTCTGCACACAGTAAGCGCTCAATAAATACGATTGATTGATTCCTGGCCTTCCTTGGCCATCCCACCCACTGGGGTCACCGAGGCCGGGCAGCGCCGTGGGGAGACCCCTGGGCCAAACCCACCTTGAGCTCTGTGAGGCCTAGTGCCGGCCCTCGTAGTAGAGAAGCAGCATGGCCTAGTGGATAGAGCCCAGGCTCGGGAGTCAGGAGGTCACGAGTTCGAATCCCAGCTCTGCCACTTGTCTGCTGCGTGACCTTGGGCAAGTCACTTTGCTTCCCTGGCCCATTACCTCATCCGTAAAAGTGGGGATTAAAACTGTGGGACAGGGACTAGGTTCAATCCAATTTGCTTGGCTCCTACCCAGCGCCTAGTACAGTTCCTGGCACATAGTAAGCGCTTAACAAATACGACAGTTATTATTATTATTATCATGGGACAACCTGATCACCGTGTATCCTCCCCAGCACTTAGAAAACAGTGCTCTGCACATAGTAAGCACTTAACTCCCCCTCGTCCCCCTCTCCATCCCCCCATCTTACCTCCTTCCCTTCCCCACAGCACCTGTATATATGTATATATGTTTGGACATATTTATTACTCTATTTATTTTACTTGCACATATCTATTCTATTTATTTAATTTTGTTAATATGTTTGGTTTTGTTCTCTGTCTCCCCCTTTTAGACTGTGAGCCCACTGTTGGGTAGGGACTGTCTCTGTATGTTGCCAACTTGTACTTCCCAAGCGCTTAGTCCAGTGCTCTGCACACAGTAAGCGCTCAATAAATACGATTGATTGATTGATTGATTGATTGATTATCCATCAGCCAGTAGTGTTGATTGAGCATCTCCTGGGGGCAGAGCACTGTACTAAATGCTGGGGAGTGGACGAGGGAATAATAATAATAATAATGATGGCATTTGTTAAGCGCTTCCTATGTGCGAAGCACTGAGACGACCTTCATTCATTGTCATATTGAGTGCTTACTGTGTGCAGAGCACTGTACTAAGCGCTTGGGAAGTACAAGTTGGCAACATATAGAGACAGTCCCTAACCAATAACGGACATGATAGACGATCCCTTGCCTATGAGGAACTTATGTGTGGGAGAGAGACAGAAACAACCAATCAATCGTAGTTACTTAGTGTGCGGAGCACTGTAGTGAGCACAGCACTGTAGTGAGCGCTTGGGAGGGGCCAATAGATTTAGGAGGCACCATCCCTGCCCTTAAGGAGTTTACAGTTTACTGTGTTCAGAGCAATTCAGAGAAGCAGTGTGGCCCAGTGGCTAGAACACAGGTCTGGGCATCAGAAGGCTGCTCTCTGGGGTCAGGACACTGTCTCGGGTGCTCTCTGGCAGCAGGGTGCTATACTGGACGCCCCCTGGGTTCAGGGTGCTGTCCCAGCTGCCGGGCTCAGGGCTCTGTTCTGGTTGCCTTCTAGGTGCAGAGCATTCAGTAATTCGTTCGTATCTGTTGAGTGCTTCCTGTGTGCAGCCCACTGTACTAAGCGTTGGGAGAGTATAGTATAACAATAAGCAGATGCATTCCTTGCCTACAACGAGCTTACAGTCTAAAGGGGGAGGGGGGGATGGAAATTAATATAAATAAATAAATAACAGATAAGTACAGCAGTGTGGCTCAGTGGAAAAGAGCCACGGGCTATGGAATCAGAGGTCACGGGTTCTAATCCTGGCTCCGCCAATCGTCAGCTGTGTGACTGACTGAGCCCCTTCCTTCCTCTCCCCCTCGTCCCCCTCTCCGTCCCCCACATCTTACCTCCTTCCCTTCCCCACACCACCTGTATATATGTATATATGTTTGTACATATTTATTACTCTATTTATTTTACTTGTACATATCTATTCTATTTATTTTATTTTGTTAGTATGTTTGGTTTTGTTTTCTGTCTCCCCCTTTTAGACTGTGAGCCCACTGTTGGCTAGGGACTGTCTCTATATGTTGCCAACTTGTACTTCCCAAGCGCTTAGTACAGTGCTCTGCACATAGTAAGCGCTCAATAAATACGACTGATGATGATGAAGTCACTTCACTTCTCTGTGCCTCGGTTACCTCATCTGTAAAGTGGGGATTAAGACTGTAAGCCCCCCGTGGGACTACCTGATCACCCTGTAACCTTCCCATTGCTTAGAACAGTGCTTTGCACACAGTAAGCGCTTAATAAATACCATCATTATTATTATTATCATTATTATTACATAAGTTCTGTAGGGCTGGGAGGGGGGAAAGGGAGCAAGTCAGAGCGACACAGAAGGGAGTGGGAGCCCCCTCCTTCCTCCGCCTCTCCATCCCCCCTGCCTTACCTCCTTCCCTTCCCCACAGCACCTGTATATATGTATATATGTTTGTACGGATTTATTACTCTATTTATCTTACTTGTACATATCTATTCTATTTATTTTATTTTGTTAATATGTTTTGTTTTGTTCTCTGTCTCCCCCTTCTAGACTGTGAGCCCGCTGTTGGGTAGGGACCGTCCCTATATGTTGCCAACTTGTACTTCCCAAGCGCTAGTACAGTGCTCCGCACACAGTAAGCGCTAAATAAAGCAGCGTGGCTCAGTTGGAAAGAGCCCGGGCTTTGAAGTCAGAGGTCATGGGTTCAAATGCCGGCTTCGCCACTTGTCAGCGGTGTGACTTTGGGCAAGTCACTTCACTTCTCTGGGCCTCAGTTCCCTCATCTGGAAACTGGGGATGAAGACTGGGAGCCCCCCGTGGGACACCCTGATCACCTTGTAACCTTCCCAGTGCTTAGAACAGTGCTTTGCACATAGTAAGCGCTTAATAAATGCTATTATTATTATTATTAATAAATCATCATCAATCGTATTTATTGAGCGCTTACTATGTGCCGAGCACTGTACTAGGTGCTTGGGAAGTACAAATTGGTAACATATAGAGCTTGCGATTTAATGAATGAAAAAGAGGGGCCCCTGGGGAGGAGGAGGGCGAGGGGTGTTTGGAAGCAGTACCCTGAAAGTGGTGTTTAGAGCCCAGCGTTTAGTACGGTGCCTGGCACATAATAAGTGCTTAACAAATACCATCATTATTATTACTGAATAAAGTGCCATTTCTGCCTGCCCCAAGGCCCTGTGGAGATGAAACCGGGCTCGATTCCTAGAAAGGGGAGGCCTGGACTCCGTGTCAGCGTCCTTTTGCCGAACCCCCTGTAGAATCCAGGTCGGAATAGAGTTGGATCTGACTCAGGAGCCCCCGTGATCCCCCTCATTCGTTCATTCATTCAATCAATTGGGCAATTTCTTGCCCAATAAATTCAATCAATTGTATTTATGGAGCGCTTACTGTGTGCAGAGCACTGTACTAAGCTCTTGGGAAGTCCAAGTTGGCCACAACGTGGTCCAGGTCCCCTCACCTGGACCACCCAGCTGGGCCAGCTGGAGAGTTTGTTTCGTTATTATTAATAGTCATTAAACTATTATTGTGACTTTGATTTTCCTTTTTTCACTGTTCCCCCTCTGGCTGGGGTCTTGGGAACGTCGGAGTGAGGGATAGATGACACAGTGGCCGAGTCCGTAGGGGACAGCCAGAGGGATTCCCCCAGCCTTATGGAGAAGATAGTGGATAGAGCCTGGCCCTGAGAGTCAGAAGGTCATGGGTTCTAATCCCGGCTCTGCCACGTGGCTGCTGTGTGACCTGGGACAAGTCACTTCACTTCCCTGTGCCATGGTTCCCTCATCTGTAAAATGGGGATTAAGACTGTGAGCCCCGTGTGGGACAGGGATGGTGTCCAACCCAATTTGCTTAGATTCACTTCAGTGCTTAGTACAGTGCCTGGCACACAGTAAGCACTTAATAATAATAATAATAATAATGGCATTTATTAAGTGCTTACTATGCGCAGAGCATTGTTCTAAGCTCTGGGGAGGTTACAAGGTGATCAGGTTGTCCCACAGGGGGCTCACAGTCTTAATCCTCACTTTATAATAATGATGATAATAATAATGATGGCATTTGTTAAGCGCTTACTATGTGCAAAGCACTGTTCTAAGCGCTGTGGGGGGGATACAAGGTGATCAGGTTGTCCCACAGGGGGCTCACAGTCTTAATCCCCATTTTATAATAATGATGATAATAATAATGATGGCAGTTGTTAAGCACTTACTATGTGCAAAGCACTGTTCTAAGCGCTGGGGGGGGATACAAGGTGCTCAGGTTGTCCCACTTGGGGCTCACAGTCTTCATCCCCATTTTACAGATGAGGGAACTGAGGCTCAGAGAAGTTAAGTGACTTGCCCAAGTTCACACAGCAGACATGTGGCATGTGACATGTGCCCCTTCCTTCCTCTCCCCCTCGTCCCCTTCTCCATCCCCCCATCTTACCTCCTTCCCTTCCCCACAGCACCTGTATGTATGTATATATGTTTGTATATATTTATTACTCTATTTATCTTGTACATATCTATTCTATTTATTTTATTTTGTCAGTCGGCAACAGATAGAGACAGTCCCTACCCAACAGCGGGCTCACAGTCTAGAAGGGGGAGACAGAGAACAAAACCAAACAGCCCCAAAAAATAAAATAAGTAGAATAGATATGTACAAGTAAGATTAATAGAGTAATAGAGGGACATCCAACACCTCTGACTTCTCCCTCTCCATCCTAGATTCTCCCCCAGAGATCCAGAACGGACCATCCACCATCCCTGACTCTTTCCAGTGTTTCAGCACTGATATCCCCCCTCCCTGACTTTCCCTTCTCCATCCCCGCCTCCCCCAGTGACGCTTCATGGACCCCTAGTCAGTGGATTTCTCTTTCAGCCCCAACAAGGAATAGTAGCAGTAGGATTCAGAGCACTTTTATAAGCAATTTCCTGGCCGCGAGGGTCTCCCATCCTCATCCGCCTGTGTCTGCCACATTTCCCATCTTAAATATGGTCCTGTTTCCTGCAGTTTGGGTGGTAAGAGCAGGGGGGTGGACAAGCCCCCGCCATCGGCCATTGCAGGGTGGCTGAGATTCACGACAGGGGAGGGGACCCCCTAAACTTTCTAGAGCCTCCCTCTGAGATTGGGCCATTTTGGGTGTTTCTCTCACTCCCCGTCCCCCTCCCCTCTCTCCCGCAGACGGAAGCAGCTACTCAGTCAGCACCGGGCAAGACCCCGACCGCCCCAGCTGGGACATCAACTACCAAGAGGCCGCCATCTACCTCCAGGTGAGCAGCCCGGACCCCAGCCCCGCTCCTCTAGACTGTAAACTCGCTGTGGGCGGGGACCGTGGCTGTTTATTGTTGCATTGGACTCTCCCAAGCGCCTAGTATGGTGCTCTGCACATAGTAAGCACTCAGTCAATAGGATTGACTGACAGCGGGGACCGGCACGCTGGCGGGTCAGCGGTGGCCATCGCAGCGGTGGTTCCTGGTGCGGAGCGCTGTGCTCAGCGCTAGGAGAAAAGCCAAGGGGGAGAGTTGGACACAATGCCCGGGCCCAGCCAGAGAATGAGGGAGTGGAGAGGGGTTGGGTGATGGACACGTAAGGAAGGGTGAAACAGTGGAAAACACAAGAAGCGGGAAAGGCAAGGACTACGGTGTAGACGACAGGGGAGAGGAGCAGAGTTTCCGGTTACGGTCAACTTTCTGACGTTCAGGAAATTGAGAAGCCCCCCCGCCCCTTGCCCTCTAGCCGGAGAGGGAAGGGCTGAAGGGGATCCCGGTGCAGGGGGGTGAGGGATAATAATAATAATAATGGCATTTATTAAGCGCTTACTATGTGCAAAGCATTGTTCTAATAATAATAATGGCATTTGTTAAGCGCTTACTATGTGCAAAGCAATGTTCTAAGCACTGGGGGGGATACAAGGTCATCAGGTTGTCCCGTGTGGGGCTCAGTCTTCATCCCCACTTTACAGATGAGGTAACTGAGGTCCAGAGAAGTGAAGTGACTTGCCTAAAGTCACCCATCTGACAAGTGGCGGAGCCAGGATTTGAACCTCTGACTCCCAAGCCAAGAATAGTAGCAGTGATGGCTTTTTGTTAAGCGCTTACTATGTGCAAAGCAATGTTCTAAGCGCTGGGGGGGATACAAGGTGATCAGGTTGTCCCATGTGGGGCTCACAGTCTTCATCCCCACTTTACAGATGAGGTAACTGAGGTCCAGAGAAGTATAATAATAATAATAGTGACGGTATTTGTTAAGCATTTACTATACTTCAAGCACCTGACTTGCCCAAGGAAGCGCTGGGGAGGTTACAGGGTGATCGGGTTGTCCCACGGGGGGCCCACAGCCTTAATCCCCATTTTCCAGATGAGGTAACTGAGGCACGGAGAAATGAAGTGACTCGCCCAAAGTCACCCAGCTGACAGTTGGCAGAGCCGGGATTGGAACCCACGACCTCTGACTCCAAAGCCCGGGCTCTTTCCACTGAGCCACGCTGCTTCTCTGTAATGCGTGTGTGGGTGTTCTGGGGGTAGGGGAGCGGCTGTTAAATTTCTGGCAACATGGACTACCATCAGTCAATCCATTGTATTTATTGAGCGCTTACTGTGTGCAGAGCACTATGTTGGTATTTGTTAAGTGCTTAACTATGTGCAAAGCACTGTTCTGAGCGCTGGGGTAGATACAAGGTAATCAGGTTGTCCCCCATGGGACTCACAGTCTTCATCCCCATTTTCCAGATGAGGGAACTGAGGCCCAGAGAAGTGAAGTGACTTGCCCAAAGTCACACAGCTGACAAGTGGCGGAGCCAGGATTTGAACCCACGACCTCTGACTCCAAAGCCCGGGCTCTTTCCACTGAGCCACGCTACAAGGACCGGGGTCATGGGGGAGATTCAACTACCACACGCTGAGGGGGCCTGGACGGCCCTCGACAGCCGCGCGCTTCTCTACTTAGGTCGGGAACCTCCTGTGGGGTAGGGACCGTCTCTGACCTGTTATTAACTTGTATTCAGTCGTATTTATTGAGCGCTTCCTGTGTGCAGAGCACTGGACTAAGCGCTTGGGAAGGACGAGTTGGCAACATATAGAGACGGTCCCTACCCAACAGTGGGCTCACAGTCTAGAAGGGGGAGGCAGGCAACAGAACAAAACCCGTGGACCGGTGTCAAGCTGTCAGAATAAATAGAAATAAAGCTCGATGCACATCATTAACAAAATAAATAGAATGGTAAATATGGACAAGTAAAATAAATAGAGTAATAAATCTGTCCAAACATCTATACAGGTGCTGTGGGGAGGGGAAGGAGGAGAGGAAAAAGGGGGCTCGGTCGGGGAAGGCCTCCTGGAGGAGGTGAGCTCTCAGTAGGGATTTGAAGGGATTCACTTATTTATTTTATTTTATTTTATAATGGCATTTGTTAAGCGCTTACTATGTGCAAAGCACTGTTCTAAGCGCTGAGTTTACAAGGTGATCAGGTTGTCCCATGGGGGGGGCTCACAGTTTTAATCCCCATTTTACAGATGAGGTAACTGAGGCCCAGAGAAGTGAAGTGACTTGCCCAGAGTCACACAGCTGACAGTTGGCGGGGCCGGGATTTGAACCCATGACCTCTGACTCCAAAGCCCGGGCTCCTGCCACTGAGCCACGCTGCTTCTTGTATCTACCCAAGCACTTAGGGCGGTGATTGACACACGGTCAGCGCTTCATAAGTAACCTAGTTTTTCAAGCGCTTAGTCCAGTGCTCTGCACACAGTAAGCGCTCAATAAATACGATTGATTGATTGATTGATTGAGGCAGGAGAAGTGTGAATTATTTAGAGCTGTGTCCGAGGAGCAGGTTTAGAAGAGGAGAGTGAGGGAAGGAAGGGCGAGAGGCTGGGGGTGGAAGGCCAGAGGGGACTTGGAAGCAGCAGAGCACGGGCCCGGGAGGCAAATGGTTATGGGTTCTAATCCTGCCTCCACCCCCCATCTGCTGTGTGACCTTGGGCAAGTCACTTCTCTTCGCCTCATCTGTAAAATGGGGATGGAGACTGTGAGCCCCACATGGGACAGGGACCGTGTCCAACTCAGTTTGCTTGTATCGTCATCATCATCATCTTCAATCGTATTTATTGAGCGCTTACTATGTGCAGAGCACTGTACTAAGCGCTTGGGAAGTACAAATTGGCAACATCTAGAGACAGTCCCTACCCAACAGTGGGCTCACAGTCTAGAAGGGGGAGACAGAGAACCAAACCAAACATACTAACAAAATAAAATAAATAAATAGTATATATGTTTGTACGTATTTGTTATCTATTTATTTTACTTGTACATATCTATTCTATTTATTTTATTTGGTTAATATGTATCCACCCTAGCTCTTAGTACAGCGCCTGGCATGTAGTAAGCAGCCACATGTCTGCTGTGTGATTCGGGGCATGTCACTTCACTTCTCTGGGCCTCAGTTACCCCATTCGTTCATTCAGTCGTATTTATTGAGCGCTTACTGTGTGCAGAGCACTGTACTGAGCGCTTGGGGAGTATAAGTTGGCAACGTATAGAGACGGTCCCTACCCGACAGTGGGCTTACAGTCTAGATGTTACCTCATGTGTAACATGGGGATTAAGAGTGCAAACCCTATGGGGGGCAGGGACTCTGTCCAACCTGACTAACTTATATCTACCCCAGCGCTTGGCACATACTAGGCACTTAACAAGTACCGTATGAAATGGACACACTTACCAAATACCATCATCATTGGGGAAGCAGCGTGGCTCAGTGGAAAGAACATGGGTTTTGGAGTCAATCAATCAGTCAGTCGTATTTATTGAGCGCTTACTGTGTGCAGAGCACTGTACTAAGCGCTTGGGAAGTACAAGGAGTCATTCATTCATTGTCGTATTCATTGAGTGCTTCCTGTGTGCAGAGCACTGTACATCCGCCAAGCTCGCTCTCTTCCTCCCTTCAAGGCCCTACTGAGAGCTCACCTCCTCCAGGAGGCCTTCCCAGACTGAGCCCCTTCCTTCCTCTCCCCCTCGTCCCCCTCTCCATCCCCCCCATCTTACCTCCTTCCCTTCCCCACAGCACCTGTATATATGTATATATGTATGTACATATTTATTACTCTATTTATTTTACTTGTACATATCTATTCTACTTATTTTATTTTGTTAGTATGTTTGGTTTTGTTCTCTGTCTCCCCCTTTTAGACTGTGAGCCCACTGTTGGGTAGGGACTGTCTCTATATGTTGCCAATTTGTACTTCCCAAGCGCTTAGTCCAGTGCTCTGCACATAGTAAGCGCTCAATAAATACGATTGATAATGATGATGATGATGATGATGTACTAAGCGCTTTCAGAGGTCAGGGGTTCAAATCCCGGCTCCGCCACTTGTCAGCTGTGGGACTTTGGGCACACCACTCAACTTCTCTGGGCCTCAGTGACCTCATCCGGAAAAAGGGGATGAGGACTGTGAGCCCCCCGTGGGACAACCTGATCACCTTGTAACCTCCCCAGCGCTTGGCACATAGTAAGCACTTAATAAATGCCATTATCATTATTATTATTATTATTATTATTATTATTATTATTATTATTATCATTGGAAGGAACCCAAAAGCCTCCAGTTCAGAGGAACTCAGGGTGGGCCCACTGACAAGATTCACTTCCTCTCAGGGCCCAGAGGAAAGGGAAGTCCCCCAGAGCTGTTTCTGCTGAAGGCAGCAGGGTGGGCGGAGGAGGGAGGAAGCAGAGGGGCCCAGGCTCAGTCATTCATTCGATCGCATTTATTGAGTGCTTACCGTGTGCAAAGCGCCGTACTAAATCATCAATCGTATTTATTGAGCGCTTACTATGTGCAGAGCACTGTACTAAGCGCTTGGGAAGTACAAATTGGCAACATATAGAGACAGTCCCTACCCAACAGTGGGCTCACAGTCTAAAAGGGGGAGACAGAGAACAAAACCAAACATACTAACAAAATGAAATAAATAGAATAGATATGTACAAGTAAAATAAATAAATAGAGTAATAAATCTGTACAAACATATATACATATATACAGGTGCTGTGGGGAAGGGAAGGAGGTAAGATGGGGGGATGGAGAGGGGGACGAGGAGGAGAGGAAGGAAGGGGCTCAGTCTGGGAAGGCCTCCTGGAGGAGGTGAGCTCTCAGCAGGGCCTTGAAGGGAGGAAGAGAGCGAGCTTGGCGGATGTGCGGAGGGATTGGGGGCATTCCAGGCCCGGGGGATGACGTGGGCTGGGGGTCGATGGCGGGACAGGCAAGAACGAGGTACGGTGAGGAGATTAGCGGCGGAGGAGCAGAGGGTGCGGGCTGGGCTGGAGAAGGACAGAAGGGAGGTGAGGTAGGAGGGGGCGAGGGGATGGACAGCCTTGAAGCCCAGGGTGAGGAGTTTCTGCCTGATGCGCAGATTGATTGGTAGCCACTGGAGATTTTTGAGGAGGGGAGTGATATGCCCAGAGCGTTTCTGGACAAAGATAATCCGGGCAGCAGCATGAAGTATGGATTGAAGTGGGGAGAGACACGAGGATGGGAGATCAGAGAGAAGGCTGATGCAGTAGTCCAGGCGGGATAGGATGAGAGCTTGAATGAGAAGGGTAGCGGTTTGGATGGAGAGGAAAGGGCGGATCTTGGCAATGTTGCGGAGCTGAGAAATGCTGTACTCAGTCCCCTCCCTCTCCCCCTGAGCCCTGCCAACCCTGTTTGACCTCCAGCCCCCTTTCCCCTCGGGGTTGGAGTCCAAGGGCAGAGTGTCGGTGGGAATGGAGGCCGCGGTGTCGGACTTGACCGTCGTCCAGGATCCTGCTGCCTCCTTTGTCAGCGGGGGCCCAGCGACAGAGGAGGTTTGGGCCCTGACCCATCAGCAATGCCGTCAACGCTTCCTACGGGATGTGATGATCGGAAAGGGGTCCACCCTATCCCTGTTTGGCCACCTGGGGCCGGCGAAAAGTCCCGTGACCCACCAGCTTCGTGACAGTTGTGATCCGGCGCTTAAGTTGTGCCCAACACTGCGCTAGAGGCCGGGATTGATAGCAGACGGTCAGACGTCAGCCGTCCCCCTCTCCATCCCCCCCATCTTACCTCCTTCCCTTCCCCACAGCACCTGTATATATGTATATATGTTTGTACATATTTATTACTCTATTTATTTTACTTGTACATATCTATTCTATTTTATTTTGTTAGTATGTTTGGTTTTGTTCTCTGTCTCCCCCTTTTAGACTGTGAGCCCACTGTTGGGTAGGGACTGTCTCTAGATGTTGCCAATTTGTACTTCCCAAGCGCTTAGTACAGTGCTCTGCACATAGTAAGCGCTCAATAAATACGATTGATGATGATGATGGGAGCGAGTCCCTGTCCTCTATGGGGCTCACCGACTAAGAGGGAAGGTGAACGGGGGTCTTCTCCCCATCTTACAGTGGCGAAAGCTGTTAAGTGCTTACTATGTGCCAGACACTGTTCTAAGCGCTGGGAGAGATGCAAGCTGATCAGGTTGGACACGGTCCGTGTCCCACGTGGAACGCAGCCTTAATCCCCATTTTCCAGACGAGGTAACCGAGGCCCAGAGAAGAGAAGCGACTTTCCCGAGCTCACAGCATCATCATCATCATCATCAATCGTATTTATTGAGCGCTTACTGTGTGCAGAGCACTGGACTAAGCACTTGGGAAGTACAAGTTGGCAACATAGAGAGACAGTCCCTACCCAACAGTGGGCTCACAGTCTAAAAGGGGGGAGACAGAGAACAAAACCAAACATACTAACAAAATAAAATAAATAGAATAGATATGTACAAGTAAAATAAATAAATAAATAGAGTAATAAATATGTGCAAACATATATACATCTATACAGGTGCTGTGGGGAAGGGAAGAAGGTAAAATGGGGGGATGGAGAGGGGGAGAGGAAGAAAGGGGCTCAGTCTGGGAAGGCCTCCTGGAGGAGGTGAGCTCTCAGCAGGGCCATGCCAGGATTAGAACCCAGGTCCTCTGACTCCGTGGGAGGGGGGCCTTTGCTCCTAGCCAGGGACCGCTCATCAGCTCCAACGCCCCAAGTGCTTGTATTTTCTTGTACTTCCCAAGTGCTTAGTACAGTGCTCTGCACACAGTGCTCAATAAATACGATTGATTGATTGTATTTGGGAACATTCATTCATTCATCCAATCTTATTTATTGAGCGCTTACGGTGTACAGAGCTGTGACTTTGAGCAAGTCACTTAACTTCTCTGTGCCTCAGTTCTCTCATCTGTAAAATGGGGATTAAAACTGTGAGCCTGCTGTGGGACAACCTGATCACCTTGTAACCTCCCCAGCGCTTAGAACAGTGCTTTGCACATAGTAAGTGCTTAACACATACCAACATTGTTATTATTACAGAGCACTGTACTAAGCGCTTGGGAAGTGCAAGTCAGCAACATACAGAGACGGTCCCTACCCAGCAACGGGCTCACAGTCTAGAAGGGGGTGACACACAAAAAAACAAAACATACTTGTGGTTGCCTCAGCCCAGGCTTGAGGTGAACACTCCTTTAATAATTAAGGTATTTGTTAAGCGCTTACTATGTTCACTCATTCATTCATTGTCGTATTTATTGAGTGCTTTCAGTGTGCAGAGCACTGTACTAAGCGCTTGGGAAGTACAAGTTGGCAACATATAGAGACGGTCCCTACGCAACAGCGGGCTCACAGTCTAGAAGAGGGAGACAGAGAACAAAACCAAACATATTAACAAAATAAAATAAATATAATATGTACAAAGAAAAAGAGTAATAAATACGTACAAACATATATGCATATATACAGGGGCTGTGGGGAAGGGAAGGAGGTAAGGCGGGTGGGGAGGGGGAGCTTTGAGGAGGGGGATTTGAACGCATGACCTCTGACTCCAAAGCCCAGGCTCTTTCCACTGAGCCACGCTGCTTCTAATAATAATAATAATGATAATGGCATTTATTAAGTGCTTACTATGTGCAAAGCACCATTCTAAGTGCTGGGGAGGTTCCAAGGTGATCAGGTTGTCCCTCGGCTGGGGGGGGCTCACAGTCTTAATCCCCATTTTACAGATGAGGGAACTGAGGCCCAGAGAATTGAAGTGACTTGTCCAAAGTCACACGGCTGACGAGTGGCGGAGCCGGGACTTGAACCCATGACCTCTGACTCCAAAGCCCGGGCTCTTTCCGCCGAGCCACGCTGCTTCTCGAAGAAAGACAGGGTGTCAAGCGTATCCGCACCAGACTGCCTCCCAATATCCGTTTTCCCCATGGCTGTTCCAAGAGCTGCAGCATTTATCACAGAGGCCCAGGGCTAGGGGAGGAGGAACAGCTTTGGTAGCTACCGGGCCTAGTGGGCTATTAGCCCAGAGAGAGGAGGCTGAGCCGGGCTATGTGCCAGGCACTGTTCTAAGCGCTGCGATAGATACAAGCTAGTCAGGTTGTCCCCCGTGGGGCTCACAGTCTTCACCCCCATTTTGCAGATGAGGTAATCGATCAATCAATCGCTCAATCAATTAAGCGCTTAGTAAAAAAAGCGCTTAGTACAGTGCTCTGCACACAGTAAGCGCTCAATAAATACGATTGATTGATCAATCAAGCAATCAATCGTATTTATGGAGCGCTGACTGAGTGCAGAGCACTGTTCTAAGCGCTTGGGAAGTCCAAGTCGGCAACATAGAGAGACAGTCCCTACCCAACAGTGGGCTCACAGTCTAGAAGGGGGAGGCAGAGAACAAAACCAAACGTACTAACAAAATAAAATAAATAGAATAGATATGTACAAGTAAGATAGAGTAATAAATATGTACAAAAATAAAATAAATAGAATAGATATGTACAAGTAAGATAGAGTAATAAATATGTACAAACATATATGCATGATGATGATGGCATTTGTTAAGAGCTTACTATGTGCAGAGCACTGTTCTAAGCGCTGGGGGGGATACAAGGTGATCAGGTTGCCCCTCGTGGGGCTCACAATCGATCCCCATTTTACAGATGAGGTAACTGAGGCTCAGAGAAGTTAAGTGACTTGCCCAAGGTCACACAGCCGTCATGTGGTGGAGTCGGGATCCGAACCCATGGCCTCTGACTCCAAAGCCCGGGCTCTTTTCACTGAGCCACGCTGCTTCTCATATATACAGGTGCTGGGGGGAAGGGAAGGAGGTAAGACGGGGGGGATGGAGACGGGGAGGGATGAGGGGGAGAGGAAGGAAGGGGCTCAGCCTGGGAAGGCCTCCTGGAGGAGGTGAGCTCTCAGTAGGGCCTTGAAGGGAGGAAGAGAGCTAGAACTGAAGCCCAGAGAAGTGACATGACTTGCCCAAGGTCACACAGCAGGCCCACGACCCTCCGAATCCCAGGCCCGGGCTCCATCCGCTGTGCCTTGCTGCTTCTCTTTGATGCGTCACTCCTTTCATCATCAATCGTATTTATTGAGCACTTACTGTGTGCAGAGCACTGTACTAAGCGCTTGGGAAGTACAAATTGGCAACATAGAGAGACAGTCCCTACCCAACAGCGGGCTCACAGTCTAAAAGGGGGAGACAGAGAACAAAACCAAACGTACTAACAAAAGAAAATAAATAGGATAGATATGTACAAGTAAAATAAATAGAGTAATAAATATGTACAAACATATATACAGGTGCTGAGGGGAAGGGAAGGAGGTAAGATGCGGGGGATGGAGAGGGGGACGAGGTCTGTTGAGGGTCCAGGTCGTTCCCTCTGTCCTTCCGTGTCCGTCCGTCCGTATTAGCTGGGGAATTCCGACTGCTCCTCCTTCCTATCCCTCCCGCCCCCGGCCTGCTCCGGGCTCACGGCCCTGTGGCGCTTTTGCAGGAAGGCGAGAACAACGACAAGTTCTTCACCCACCCCAAGGATGCCAAAGCCCTGGCGGCCTACCTCTTCGCCCACAACCATGGCTTCTACCTGATGGAGCTGGCCACCGCCCTGCTGCTGCTGCTGCTGTCTCTCTGCGAGGCGCCCGCCGTGCCCGCCCTCCGGCTAGGCATCTACGTGAGTGTCCGGGGCCCCGGGGCCGCCCCGCTCCCGCCCGGGGGTGCCTGCCCCCAGTGGGTGTCATAATAATAATAATAATAATAATAATAATGATAATAATAATGCTGGTATTTGTTAAGCGCTTACTAGTCATTCATTCAGTCATCATCAACCGTATTTATTAATAATAATAATAATAATGGCATTTGTTAAGCGCTTACTATGTGCAAAGCACTGTTCTAAGCGCTGGGGGGGGATACAAGGTGAGCAAGTTGTCCCACATGGGGCTCACAGTCTTAATCTCCATTTTACAGATGGAGTAACTGAGGCTCAGAGAAGTTAAGTGACTTGCCCAAGGTCACACAGCAGATGTGGCAGAGCCGGGATTCGAACCCATGACCTCTGACTCCAAAGCCCGTTCTCTTTCCACTGAGCCATGCTGCTTCTCCAATAATGATGGCATTTGTTAAGCACTTACTATGTGCAAAGCGCTATTCTAAGCGCTGGGGGGGATACAATGTGAACAAGTTGTCCCACGGGGGGCCTCAAAGTCTTAATCCCCATTTTTACAGATGAGGGAACTGAGGCTCAGAGAAGTTAAGTGACTTGTCCCTTCTAGACTGTGAGCCCACTGTTGGGTAGGGACTGTCTCTCTGTGTTGCCAACTTGTACTTCCCAAGCGCTTAGTACACTGCTGTGCACACAGTAAGCGCTCAATAAATACGATTGATTGATTGCCCAAGGTCACACAGCAGACTTGTGGTGAAGCTGGCATTCGAACCGACGACCTCTGACCCCAAAGCCCGGGCTCTTTCCGCTGAGCCACGCTGCTTCTCTGTATTTATTGAGTGCTTACTATGTGCAGAGCACTGTACTAATTGGCAACATATAGAGACAGTCCCTAACCAACAGTGGGCCCACATCAATCATATTTTTTGAGCGCTTACTGTGTGCAGAGCACTGGACTAAGCACTTGGGAAGTACAAGCTCTGGGGTTTAAGATGGGGAGCCCCATATGGGACAAGGACTGTCTCCAACCTGATTCACTTGTGCCTACCCCAGTGCTTAGAGCAGAGCTTGGCGCCTCGTAAGTGCTCAGCGAGGACCGTAGTTATTATTATTCGAGGTGAAGAACTGTGTCTGGTGTCCCTCCGTCTAAACGATGCGCTTGCAAATTTCGCTCTTCTAGACTGTGAGCCCGCTGTTGGTAGGGACCGTCTCTATATGTTGCCCACTTGTACTTCCCAAGCGCTTAGTCCAGTGCTCTGCACACAGTAAGCGCTCAATAAATACGATTGACCGACTGACTGACAAGTTGGCAACATAAAGGTGTTGCCAACTTGTACTTCCCAAGCGCTTAGTCCAGTGCTCTGCACACAGTAAGCGCTCAATAAATACGATTGACTGACTGACTGACTAAGTTGGCAACATAAAGGTGTTGCCAACTTGTACTTCCCAAGCGCTTAGTCCAGTGCTCTGCACACAGTAAGCGCTCAATAAATACAATTGACTGATTGATTGATATAGAGACGGTCCCTACCCAGCAGTGGGCTCACAGTCTAGAAGGGGGAGACAGAACAAAACAAAACCTATTAACAAAATAAAATAAATAGAATAAATATGTACAAATAAAATAAATAAATAAATAGAGTAATAAATACGTACAAACATTTATACATATATTCAGGTGCTGTGGGGATGGAGAGGGGGTGGAGAGGGAGAGGAAAGAGGGGGCCAAGCACTGTTCTAAGCGCCGGGGTAGATACAAGGTAATCAGGTTGTCCCACATGGGGCTCGCAATCTTCATCCCCATTTTACAGATGAGGTAACCGAGGCCCAGGGAAGGTAAGTGACTTGCCCAAGGTCACACAGCTGACAAACGGCGGAGTTGGGATTAGAACCCATAACCTCCGACTCCCAAGCCCGGCCTCTTTCCACTGAGCCCCACGCTGCTTCTCTAAGGCCACCGAGCTTTGCCGGGTCGAACGGGAGCCCAGCCTCCCGCCCGGTGAGTGCGGAGTGGAGAAGGAAGAAATGGAGCGGCAGGGAGAGAAGAAATAGATCGGCGTCGCCCGGGAAAGGCCAGGATGGGATGATGTTGGCGGGGGGGGGACGGACACAGAGCGCGTCTAGTAAATAGGCATTGAAAGTACGGAGTAAAGGCCATTTGGTGATTATCCTCACTCTTTCTCCTTCCCTCTTGACCGTCTGCCCAGAAAGCCAGGCCTAACTAAGTTTTTCTTTTCCCCACTTCCTTTCCGGGAAGTTGGCTTCGGAGAAATCCTATTGTCTACTGTTTTCCACCCCTAGTCTGTAATCTGCTTTAATGTTGGTTTCTCCTGCCAGACTGTAAGCTCCTTTCATTCATTCATCCAGGCAGTCGTCTTTATTGAGCGCTTACTGTGTGCAGAGCACTGTGGTAAGTGCTTGGGAAGTACAAGTTGGCAACCTATAGAGACGGTCCCTTCCCAACAGTGGGCTCACAGTCTAGAAGTCTTGAGTACCAGGATCGTGTCTACCTACTTCATTGTAATAATAATAATAATAATAATGATGGCATTTATTAAGCGCTTACTATGTGCAAAGCACTGTTCTAAGCGCTGGGGAGGTTACAAGGTGATCAGGTTGTCCCACGGGGGGCTCACAGTCTTAATCCCCATTTTACAGATGAGGTCACTGAGGCCCAGAGAAGTGAAGTGACTTGCCCAAAGTCACACAGCTGGCAATTGGCAGAGCCGGGATTTGAACCCACGACCTCTGCCTCCAAAGCCCGTGCTCTTTCCCCCTGAGCCACGCTGCTTCTACGGTATTGTACTCTCCCAAGCGCTCAGTACAGTGTAATGCGCACAGACTGCAAGCTCCTTGAGGGCAGGGATCGCATCTCCCAAATCCAGTGTATTCTCCCAGGTGCTCAGTACAGTTCTCTGCATACAGTAGACTGTGAGCACCTTCAGAGCAGGGATTACGCCTGCTAATTATATTGTCATTCAGCCGTATTTATTGAGCGCTTACTGTGTGCAGAGCACTGTACTAAGCACTTGGGAAGTACAAGCTGGCAACATATAGAGTGCAAGCGCTTAGTACAGTGCTCTGCACACAGTAAGCGCTCAATAAATACGATTGATTGATTGATACAGAGATACAGGCTCACAGGGTAGAAGGCCAGCAGTTGTCCTCCCCGTAATGCTCAGTAAAGGACTCCTCAGGGAAGCATCATGGCTTGGTGGATTGCACACAGGCCTGGGAGTTAGAAGGACCTGGGTTCTAATCCTGATTCTGCCACTTGTCCGCTGTGTGACCTTGGGCCGGTCACATCATTTCTCTGTGCCTCTGTTACCTCCTCTGGAAAATGGGGATTAAAACTGAGACCAACATGGAGCAGGAACTGTGTTCAACCCAATTACCTTGTATCTGCCCCATCATCAATCGTATTTATTGAGCGCTTACTGTGTGCAGAGCACTGTACTAAGCGCTTGGGAAGTACAAGTTGGCAACATATAGCGACAGTCCCTACCCAACACTGGGCTCACAGTCTAAAAGGGGGAGACAGAGAACAAAACCAAACATACTAACAAAATGAAAAAAATAGAATAGATATGTACAAGTAAAATAAATAAATAAATAGAGTAACAAATATGTACAAACATATATACATATATACAGGTACCCCAGTGCTCAGTACAGTGCCTGGCACACAATAAGCGCTTAACAAATACCACAGTTATTATTACTATATGCTGTTGATTGATAGATTGAGGCAGGAGGGAGAGGCCTGGGACTCCAATTAATTAGAGGTATTTATCGACTACTTCCTGCACGCACAGCGCTGTACTAAGCGCTTGGGACGGTTGGTAGACGCGATCCCTGCCCACAAGGCGCTTCCATTCTACAAAGGCGAGGCATCGGAACCGACTGGCACGTGGGATTTCCGGCGGGCAGCAGGGACTGCGGTGAGGCTCACGGTGGCCCTGTGGCTTTCAGGTGCACGCGACCCTGGAGCTGTTGGCACTGATGGTGGTGGTGTTCGAGCTGAGCGTGAAGATGCGCTGGTTGGGCTTCCACACTTTCGTCCGGCACAAGCGGACCGTGGTCAAGGTAGAGTCGCCGGCCCCCGGCGTCCAGCCCCGCTGTCCGAGCCAGGCCCCTCTCCCTCTCCACCTGCTCCCGCCGGGATTCCCTGGAGGCCCGCTTCCTGGGCATGGATGACTTTTGGCTCCCTGAGCTTTCTCATCCCAGAGGTGGCTGCTGTCTGCTGAAGGGGAGGGGCAGAATGGCTGGCTGGGGTGCCACTCTGGATCGGCCCCCTCCTCATTGTCCTTCCTCTCCCCTAACCCCTAGACCATCCTGCCCTCCCCTTCCCGTACACCATCCCTTTCTCCCTCTCTGCCATGCCCACCCCTTCCCCCCAGTAGGCCGTCCCTCTCGTCTCCTTGTACGCCCTTCCTCTCCCTGTATACTCTCCCCTCCACCACCCTCCTCTCCCCTTCCCTGTAGACTGTCTCCTTCTCCTCTTCCCTGTAATAATAATAATGGCATTTATTAAGCGCTTACTATGTGCGAAGCACTGTTTTAAACGCTGGGAAGGTTACAAGGTGATCAGGTTGTCCCAGGCGGGGTGCTCACAGTCTTAATCCCCATTTTCCAGATGAGGCCCAGAGAAGTTAAGTGACTTGCCCAGAGTCTGGCGGGGCCGGAATTTGAACCCAGGACCTCTGACTCCAAAGCCTGGGCTCTTTCCACTGAGCCACGCTGCTTCTCTGTAGACTGTAGACCGTCCCCCTCTCCCCTTCCCATAGACCATCCTCCCCTCCTCCGTAGACCATCTCTCCCCTTCCCCATCCACCATCCTCCCTCTCCCTTGCCTGTAGACGGTCGTGCTGTTGGTGCAGTTCATCGAAGCCATCGTGGTGCTGGTACGTCAGACGTCACACGTGCGGGTCACCCGGGCCCTGCGCTGCATCTTCCTGGTAGACTGTCGCTACTGTGGCGGCGTCCGACGGTGAGGGGCACCGGGGATGCTTGGACAGGTTGGGGGAAGAGCAGGGGTGCTCCCTGGGCCCCATGAAAGCTCCCGAGCTAGTCATCGGCCGGTCGCCGGGCTTGCGGTCAAGTAGATGGGTGTCCGGCCCCGCTGAGCGGCCACGGACCCTTTCCGGAGCTCGTATCGATCAGTAGTCATGAAGACCCGATTGTCGTAATACTCATTTGGTGCCAAGCTCTGCACCGGCAGCCGGGCACGTCTAAGGTGCTCAGACCGGACCGCCCCTACCCACCATGGGCTCAGACCGGGGAGGGAGGATGGGGATCTGATCCTTGTTTTACAGAGGAGGAAACAGAAGCCCAGAGTGGGGTAGTGGCCTGCCAAAGGTCACACAGCAGGCCGGGGACAGAGTCAGACCTGGCTCCGGGCCCCCTGGATCATGCTTTAATAATAATAATAATGCTGGCACTTATTAAGCGCTTACTATGTGCAAAGCACCGTTCTAAGCGCTGGGGAGATTCCAAGGTGATCAGGTTGTCCCACGGGGGGCTCACAGTCTTCATCCCCATTTTCCAGGTGAGGTAACTGAGGCCCAGAGAAGTGAAGTGACTTGCCCAGAGTCACCCAGCTGGCAATTGGCGGAGCCGGGATTTGAACCCATGACCTCTGACTCCAAAGCGGGGGCTCTTTCCACCGAGCCACGCTGCTTCTCTGAGACCCCTTCGAGGCCTTTGATGTTTCGAGGCCCCGGTGGGCGGAGAAGGGAGGCCCCGTGGGTGGGCAGGTGAAGGGGTGTCTTTTGTGCCTGTCCCCAAGGCTGGAAGGGAGTGGGCTGTCTCCCCACCAAACTCCGGGCCGTCCCCCTGGGACAGCGCGACACACCTCAAAAGCTGCAGGTTTCTGCTTGCTTCCAGCTTTCCAGGCCAGTCTTTCTTCCCCTGCCCAGGTGCCGCAGCTTCAGACAGAGCATGGGGATGGGAGGCGGGAGACCTGGGTTCCAGTCCCGGCCCTACCCCAGCCCTGCTGGGTGACCTTGGGTGAATCACTGAACTTCTCTGGACTTCAGTTTCCTCCTCTGTAAAATGGGCAGAAGATCCCCGCACCTCCCTGCCCCTTAGGCTGGGAGCCCCGGGTGGGACAGGAACTGGGTCCGACCTGATCGTCTCGGCTGTCCCCCAGCGCTCAGCACAGTGCTTGGCACACAGTAAGTGCTTAATATGCACCATTGCCATCATCCACATCATCACCGTCTTTATCATCATTGTTGTTATCGTTAATTTGACCATTATTATTGTTAAAGCTTTCTTCTCCTCCTTCACCATGTGGACCCATTTTCTCAGCCCTTCCTGCTGTCCAGTGTGGACTGGATTAGTTTGTTGGGCATCTCCTGTCCCCCTGCCACCTTCTAAATCAATCAATCGTATTTATTGAGCGCTTACTGTGTGCAGAGCACTGTACTAAGCGCTTGGGAAGTACAAGTCGGCAACATATAGAGACAGTCCCTACCCAACAGCGGGCTCACAGTCTAGAAGGGGGAGACAGAGAACAAAACCAGACATACTAACAAAATAAAATAAATAGAATAGATATGTACAAGTAAGATAAATAGAGTAATAAATATGTACAAACATACATACATATATACAGGTGCTGTGGGGAAGGGAAGGAGGTAAGATGGGGGGGGATGGAGAGGGGGACGAGCAGGCGACCCCAGTCCTGACGCTGGGGGGAATGGTCGGGAAACCGAGGCGGCAGGGCCCCTCCTGGGGACCATTTAGTCAGGAGGGGGCCACCTCCGACTCCAGCTCTGGTGTGCGGGAAGTGGAATTGGGGGCCCATACGGGACGGCCCCCCTCCCCGCACCAGACCTCCTGTGACCCGGATGGCCTTCTCTCCCGGCCAGGAACCTGCGGCAGATCTTCCAGTCTCTGCCCCCCTTCATCGACATTCTCCTCCTCCTGCTCTTCTTCATGGTCATCTTCGCCGTCCTGGGTCAGTGTCCCACTGGGAAGGGCCCCCTGCTCACAGCCCCCCTTCGCCAAGGAGTCCCTGTCCCTCCGTCTTCTCAGCCCAGGAGTGGTGGGGGGTTGTGAGATCCTCCCCCGGTGATTGGGGGTGGGACCTGGGGTGGAGCCGTGAGACACTGCATTAGCAGTGTGGGACCCTCCCCGGGTGGCTGGAGGTGAGATCTGGGAGTGGGGAGAGTTGCTGTTGCTGGGTGCCTGGACCCCGGGGTCCTCCCGGAGCATCTCTGGCTCTGGGACCTAGGCGGTCTAAGCCCCTTCCCCTTGTGCTTTTCCACTCTGCAGGTTTTTATCTGTTCTCTCCCAACCCCTTGGACCCCGTAAGTATGACCAGATTGTCTCTTAGCATCCTCCCTCCCCCAGCCCGTTGAGCGACCGACCCCAGAGGGAATTTGCGGCGGTGGAGGATGAGCTGGGATTAATGCCAGGGGCCTTGACCCCTCTCTGGTCCCTCCCGTGACCAACCCCGGGGTCCTGGTCCGGCGGCCAGGGCCATATCCACCCTCCAGGCTGAGCGATAGCTTCTGGCTTCCCTTCAGGGCTCCGTCTGTACCAGTCCTGCTGCCCTCAGTGCTGGAGCGAGGGCGGGGATTGGGCTCAGGCCCTGGAAGGCAACCTAGCCATCCCTCCCTGAGGCTCCAGCGGGCTTCTGGGGACCCTGGAGGGAGCCCAGACCCATGGGGGAAAAAAGAACAGAACCAGCACGGCAGAAAAGTCATGCTGCGGCCGTCTGTGACCGGCGTGTGGGGCGGGGGTCTTTAGGTCCCTTTTCTCTCCCTCGTGGTTACACCAGAGGGCCCAGACGGCCCCCTGACACCCAATTGAGCCAGCCCCCTTCCTTAAAGGGGCCCCGGTGAGAACCCTGGTCACTTATGGGTATAAACTGAGTCCCCTGGGAGCAGACTGGAGGCCGGGGATGGGGTCTGAGCCACTGTGGGGACCACGTCAGCCCTTAGCTGAGACTGCCCAGTCCCTATTTCATCCTCACTGCAAGCACTTGGGGGGACTTGGGGAGTCAGTCCTGCCTTTTGACACCTCCTGGGCCCACGGCGCAGTGGGTGGGCAGGGCTGGGACGGAGAGGTCTCTGGGCTCCCTTCCCTGTGGGGTCCCCAGCTCGATCCGGGTCCCGCCGTGGGCCGTCTCACCTGGGTGTCTCTTGCAGTATTTCAACAGCTTGGAGAACAGCATCGTCAACCTCTTTGTCCTCCTGACCACTGCCAAGTGAGTCTTTCCCTGTACTCCGGGAAGTGGCCTTGAGTGGGCTGGCCCGGATCCGCTCTCCTTCGGCTGGGTCCTGCCCCGCCACAACCACCCTGCATTCCCTGAAAAGTCTTTCCGGCGAGGCAGGGCCCCAACATGGTGGTGGGACAGTGGGTTTTCCTTCAGAGGAGGTTGGGCTGAGTTGTTTCCTGGTTGGGGACTACTTCTCCCTTCCTACTCTGCCCTCCCTTCTCCCCTCTCTCCCTCCATCACTGTGAGACAGGGATTGGGGGGAGGGTGCAGAGAGCTCTGGATTTGACAGACTGTTTCAGGGTTGGTCCCCCTACCCCCACCAGATCCCCTCCAGCCACTCGCGGCAGAGTTCCCCCCAACTTTGGTCCCCAGGAAAGCCCAGTTGAGCTATCTGCGATGTTCAGCAGGCAGGGAAACGTACTTGCTGATATTCACTCAATTGATTTGAGGTAGGGAGAGGAGTAGAACTCAGGTGGCGGGGCTTTCAGCCTAGGCTTGAGAGGGGCTGACCTTCCTTCCTGGGACCAGAGTGGGGCCAAGCAGTGGTCAGTTCAGGCCAACTTGGGGCCTGACAGGAGGAGTCTATTGGCTGGAAGCTTTTCCTGGGCAGGGATGGATCCCGGGCAGGAATCCAGAGCCCAGAGTGTTGTTGGCTGGCTGTCCTTCCTTCTGCACACCAGGAAATGAATCCTGGCCAGGCCCTGTTGCTGGGGAGACCAGTCAATCAGTCTGTCAGTCAGTGGTATTCAAGTGCTTACTGTTTGCTGAGGACTTGGGAGAGTCCAGTCGAGTTAGCGTCCAAGGAAATATCAGTCCCCTAGAAGAGAGACAGGCCGTACAGTGAATTACAGGGAGGGAAAGCAAAGGAGTATAAGGAGGTGCACAGAAGTGCTCTGGGGACTGAGTACCTAAGTGCCTGGACCCAAGCGTGTTGGTGATGCAGTGGGAGATGAGAGGTTAGCGAAGACTTCTTGGAGGAGGTGGGATTTTAATAGATGGGGTCAGTCTCAGAGCTGCCGTCAACGGTGTCCCAGCCGGGAGGAGAACCTCTACTCCACCCCCCCTGTTTTGTGAAAGAAAGAGTTGGGGTGGCCTGCGCCCCCCAAACCAGCCAGACCATCCCTGTCCATCTGGCCTAGTGGATAGAGCATGGAGCTGGGAGTTGGAAGATCATGGGTTCCAACCCTGGCTCTGCCACTTGTCCGCTGTGTGATCCCGGCAAGTCACTTCACCTCTCCGGGCCTCAGTTACCTCATCTGTAAAATGGGGATTAAGACTTTGAGCCCCAGGTGGGACAGGGACTGTGTCCAACCCAACTTGCTTGTGTCCACCCCAGCGCTTGGTACAGTGCCTGAACATAGCGCTTAACAAATACCACAGTTATTATTAATATTATTCCCCCCACCACCTTACCCCTGATCAGCCTGTCGGGGCCAGGGGCTGAGGGCCGGGCTGGGGCAGACTGCTGCGGTGAAACCTTTGGAAGGTGAGGCTGAGGGGGACGGATGGTACTGAGCAGCCCCCTCAGTGGGCACTGGGGTTGGAGAGGACGAGGCGGGAGGGTCTGGGCTGGGGGGAGCCTGAAGTGGGGGCGGGAGGGAGTCGGCATCCTCCAGCACTGACCCTGTTGCTGGGGCTGGAGGGGGCAAAGTGGAGGTGTTATCCAACCCTGACCGGCCCCATCGGCGGGTTCTGGTCACGGGGATGCAGTTTCCCAGATGTGATGATGCCTTCCTACTCCCGGAGCGGTTGGTCCTGTGTCTTCTTCATCGTGTACCTCTCCATCGAGCTGTACTTCATCATGAGCTTGGTGAGTTGGCCCTGGGCAGACGAGGGGCGGTAAGGGCTGGCAGTATTGTCACTGTGCCGCTCCGCGGCCTAAGCTAGGCCCTCCCGGGTCCAGTCAGAGAGCTGGGATGGACGCGGCTGGGGGGAACCCAGGTCCCAATCCACCTTGCCCCTGTGGCGAGGACGCCGATGGTCGTCCCCCCCCCCGCCTTCTCAGGGCCAGCCAGAGGCCGGGCGTCCTCACTCCCAGCTATCTGCCCTTCCCTCCTCCTCCTTTCGTTCATTCATTCATTCATTCAATTCAATTGTATTTATTGAGCGCCTACTGTGTGCAGAGCACTGAACTAAGCTCTTGGAAAGTACAATTCAGCAATAGACAGAGGCAATCCCTGCCCACACCAGGCTTACAGTCTAGAAGGGGGGAGACAGACATCAAAACAAGTAAACAGGCATCGATATGAATAAATAGAATTATAGATATGTACATCTATACACAAGTGCTGTGGGGCGGGGAGGGGGGGTAGAGCAAAGGGAGCGAGTCGAGGCATTGCAGAGGGGAGGGGGAGCTGAGGAAAAGGAGGGCTTAGTCTTCCCTCGTGGGCCTTCCTGGCATTTCCAGCGGCCAGCTGGTGTTGGGGAAAGGGTTCCCTTTCCAGGCTCAGGACCCCCTTACTCTTTGGCGAATGGGAGGGCGAGACACACACTTGATATCCATCTTCAGGCCAGGGAAGGGAAAAGGAACACAAGATGGAAAGTAATAATTGTGGCCTGCATTAGGCGTTGGGTTAGAGCAAATAGATCAGATCTAGCCCCCGTTCCAAATGGGGCTCACTGGCTATGCAGGGGAGAGAACTGGGGAGCGAGCTATTCCTCACTCGCCTTGAGGACCTCAGGACCAGAAGGAATGGGGTAAATAATAATAATAATTGCGATATTTGTTAAGTGCTTACTATTTGCCAAGCAGTGTACTAAGCGCTGCGATGAATACAAGCAAATCAGTTTGGACGTAGTCCCTGTCGCACATGAGGCTCACAGTCTCAATCCTGGTTTTCCAGATGAGGTAACTAAGGCCCAGAGAATTGAAGTGACTTGCCCAAGGTCACACAGCAGACAAGTGGTGGTATTAGAACCAAGGTCCTTCTGACTCCTAAGGTCCATCCACTGGGCAGTGGCTGCTTTTCCAAACTGGAGGAGGAAGGATTTGTGTGAGACTTTGGACTGCCAAGAGCACTAAAATCTAGTGTTAAATAAGGGAGGACTTTGAATGAGGGAGCAGAGAAGGATCCTCTCGCACAAGGTGCTAACCGCTGGGGTGGATGCAGGGTATTCAGAGGGAACACAATCCCTGTCCTGTCCTGGGGGTCCCAATCTGAGAGGAAGGGAGAGAAAGTGTTTAATAGCCGTCTTTCAGGAAACTGAGGCCTGGAGAAGCTAAGTAGTCGTGGTCTACTTATTGCACCCATTTGGTGCAATGCACTATACTGGGGTAATTGCACTCAGAGGGCCCGTGGAGGAGCCAGGATGGGAACCCTGGTGCCCTGTGTTCCAGTCCTGCGCCCGTCTACGAAGTGGCTCTGCTCTGGGTTGGTGAGCAGAGGTTTGAGAGCCTGGGCCCTTCCCCCGCAGCTCCTCGCCGTCGTGTTCGACACCTTCAACGACTTTGAGAAGCGGAAGTTTAAGTCCCTGCTGCTGCACAAACGGACCGCCATCCAGCATGCCTATTGCCTCCTCACCAGCCAACGGGTATGAAAGATGGGCCCCGGGCAGGATTTGTTAAAGCGCTTGCTGTGTGCCAAGCACTGTGCTTGGCACTGTGCTCGATTTGGGGGGATCTGACAAGATAATCAGGTCGGACAGTCTCTGACCCAGGTGGGGTTCGCAGTCAAGCTTGGGGGCAAATCGGGATCGAATCCCCATTTTCAGATGAGGAAACTGGGGGCCAGCGAAGTGAAGTGGTTTGCGCAAAGTCATCCAGCAGGCCAGTGGCGGAGCGGGGATTAGAACCCGGGTCCCCGGATTCCTAGACGAGGGCTCTGGCTACTAGGTTACCTTGCTTCTTCAACTTGAGCAGCGAGCGACACCCCCTTCTCCCCCCGCAAGCCGGTCACCTTCCTGCCGGTGTTTTGGGGAGGAGGCCCATGAGGCAAGAGCAGTTTACGGGGGGGTCCCCGAGGTGGGTGAGGAGCGTGAGTTGAGCCATAGCTGAGCGGAAGCCCAGCTGTGGGGATTGTGTCAGGAGCTGTTCGCTTAGGACCCTATTTATTACTCTATTTATTTTACTTGTACATATCCATTCTATTTTATTTTGTTAATATGTTTTGTTTTGTTCTCTGTCTCCCCCTTCTAGACCGTGAGCCCACTGTTGGGTAGGGACCGTCTCTATATGTTGCCAATTTGTACTTCCCAAGCGCTTAGTCCAGTGCTCTGCACACAGTAAGCGCTCAATAAATACGATTGATTGATTGATTGATTGACCCCTGGGCCCAGCCAGGCTCCATCCTGGGGGTCCGTGCTGCCACGGACCTGGGCTCTGTGTTCCTGGGACTCTTGGCTCTCCCCCAGCTGGCCTCTGGCCCTCTCCCCATGTACGGACTCCATGTTCCCTAGCCTCCGGCTCTCTCCCCAGGTGCAGGCCGGGATCACATACAAGCACTTCGAAGGGTTGATGCGGTTCTTCCAGCCACGGATGCGAGCCCGGGAACGCTATCTCACCTTCAAAGCCCTCAATCAAAGCAATATGCCCGTCCTCAGGTGAGCCAGGGGCCAGTGGCCGCATACCTGGTGTCTGGGGTTTTGGCTCACCTGAACTGGTCAAGCCCCCTCTGTATCCTATACCCCCTGACCCCAGTCTGGCCTAGCCACGCCCCTCCATGCCCGGGCATCCTGAGCTGCCAACATGCTAGGAAGACTGGGCACATTGCCCCACCTGGGCCCTGACCCCGTCCACGCCTGGCGTCACCTCTCCCGCTGGCCCTTCCCCTGCCCCCTGGCACTTCGCAGGCCGGTACCCCCCGGGCGTTGTGTTGGCTGCGGGGCTGGTGAGGTGATCCCAGCCGGCCGTGCTCCCGGAGACTTCGGGATGTTTGCGGGTTGGGACGAGGGGTTGGGCCAGTGGCTGAAGGGCTGGGGTCCGCTCCCTTTCCCGGTGACCCCCTCTCCCTCCCCATGCCCCCTGACCATCCACCCCGCCCCCCCACCCAAGGGAAGGAGAGGAAGCCGGGTTGGGGGACAGAAGCGGTGCAGAGCTCTTGAGGGCTTGACCCAAACCCTCCTTTCTCCTTCCCTTCCGCCCGTACAGCCTGGAGGATTTTTATGATATCTATGAAGTCGCTGCCTTAAAGTGGAAGGTGAGCGTGTTGGGAGTTCGGGGCGGGGGACCGGGCCAGGCCCAGAGGCCGGAGAGCAGAGGCCGGCTAGGGTTCACAGAGCCGCCCTCAGCCGTTTACCTAAACCCATTTCCGTCGGACCCGAGGGAAGAGTGAAGCAGGAAGAGGGGATTCGGGGGAGGGGGCAGGTCTGCTCGCCAGGACGCTAACCCGGTCTCCCCCCACACCCCGGCCAGGCCAAGAGGAACCGCGAGTACTGGTTTGATGAGCTTCCGCGGACGGCCTTCCTCATCTTCAAAGGTCGCTCTCTGTCTGGGCCAGCGTGGCCCTGCCGCGCTTCCAGCCTCCTGTCTGTCTGCCTTATCTGTCAGCCTCTGCCCCACTCCCAGCCTTCTCTGTCTGTCTATCGGCCTCAGCCCCGCTCTCTGACTTCTGCCTGCCAGCCTCTGCCCTGCTCCCAGCCTCCCGGTTTTCTGTCTGCCAGCCTCTGCCCCCGCCCATCTAATGATAATAATAATAGTGGTATTTGTTAAGTGCTTACTTTATGCCATGCACTGCACCTAAGCGCTGGGGCATATACCAGTGAATCGGGTTGGACACAGTCCCTGTCCCGCGTGAGCCTCAGTCTCATTCAGGTTGTCCCACGGGGGGCTCACGGTTGTCGTTCGGTCTAACCCCACGCCAGAGGATTGCGTCAGGCGACGAGTTTTGTTCCTCGTTACAGGAAGACCGAAGTAAGAGGTCTGGTGTCTTTTGAATTTTATTTCTTCGATCATGTCGATCGGAAAATTTCAGTGAAATCGTCCCGTTGGCCTCCTTGTCCCTGAAAAGTACCGAAAAGCGTTTACAACGTGGGACCTGCCCAAATCCCAAACTAGCACTGACTCCATTCATTCGGTGTCGCATTTATTGAGTGCTTACCGTGTGCAGAGCACTGTAAGCAGCGTGGCTCAGTGGAAAGAGCCTGAGGTCATGGGTTCAAATCCCGACTCCACCGCTTGTCAGCTGTGTGACAGGCATATGTATGCTTGTCATCTGTATACATGTATGTCTCTATATGTTGCCAATTTGTACTTCCCAAGCGCTTAGTACAGTGCTCTGCACATAGTAAGCGCTCAATAAATATGATTGATGATGATGATATATACCTGTATATACCTGTATATATACATACCTGTATATATACATGACCTGTATATATGTATATATGTTTGTACATATTTATTACTCTATTTATTTTACTTGTACATATCTGTTCTATTTATTTTATCTATTCTATTCTGTTTGCCAACTTGTACTTCCCAAGCGCTTAGTACAGTGCTCTGCACACGGTAAGCACTCAATAAATACGATTGATTGATGGATTGATTCCCCATTTTACAGATGAGGTAACTGAGGCATAGAGAAGCGAGGGGACTTGCCCAAGGTCACACAGCAGGCAAGGGGCGGAGGTGGAATTAGAACCCATGACCTTCTGACTCTCAGGCTCATGCTCCATCCACTGTGACACGCTGCGTCTCTCTGTCTCTGTATGTCTCCAAATGTCAGCCTCTGCCCCACTCCCAGCCTTCTGTCGGTCTGTTTGTCAGCCTCTGCTCTGGCCCATCTCTATATGTTGGCAACTTGTACTTCCCAAGCGCTTAGTACAGTGCTGTGCACACAGTAAGCGCTCAATAAATACGATTGAATGAATGAATGAATCTCTCTATCTCTCTTTGTCCGTCTGTCACCGTCTGCTAGTCTCTGCCCTGGCCCATCTTTCCGTCTCTACCTGTCAGCCTCCATCCGGCTCCGGGAAGCAGCATGGCCTAGTGGCTAGAGCACGGGCCTGGGAGTAAGAAGGACCTGGGTTCTAATTCCCGCTCCGCCACTAGTCTACTGTGTGACTTTGGGCAAGTCACTTAACTTCTCTGTGGCTGTTACCTCATCTATAAAATAGGGATTATTACCGTGAGTCGTCATCATCATCATCAATCGTATTTATTGAGCGCTTACTGTGTGCAGAGCACTGTACTAAGCGCTTGGGAAGTACAAATTGGCAACATATAGAGACAGTCCCTACCCAACAGTGGGCTCACAGTCTAAAAGGGGGAGACAGGGAACAAAACCAAACATACTAACAAAATAAAATAAATAGGATAGATATGTACAAGTAAAATAAATAAATAAATAGAGTAATAAATAGGTACAAACATATACACATATATACAGGTGCTGTGGGGAAGGGAAGGAGATAAGATGGGGGGGATGGAGGGGGGACGAGGGGAGTCCCACGAGGGACATGGACTGTATCCAACCTGATTAGCTTATATCTATCCCATAGCTTAAGCGGTTAGTACAGTGCTCTGCACGCAGTAAGCGCTCAATCAATCAATCAATCAATCGTATTTATTGAGCGCTTACTATGTGCAGAGCACTGTACTAAGCGCTTGGGAAGTACAAATTGGCAACATATAGAGACAGTCCCTACCCAACAGTGGGCTTACAGTCTAAAAGGGGGAGACAGAGAACAAAACCAAACATACTAACAAAATAAAATAAATAGAATAGATATGTACAAATAAAATAAATAAATAGAGTAAAAAATATGTACAAACATATATACATATATACAGGTGCTGTGGGGAAGGGAAGGAGATAAGATGGGGGGGATGGAGGGGGACGAGGGGAGTCCCACGAGGGACATGGACTGTATCCAACCCGATTAGCTTATATCTATCCCATAGCTTAAGCGCTTAGTACAGTGCTCTGCACACAGTAAGCACTCAAATACGATTGAATGAATGAATGAATAGCTGAGAAAAGTTCTTGACACATAGTAAGCTCTTAACAAATGCTGTAATTATTCTCTTTCAGTCTCTGCCTCCATCTGTCAGCCCCTTACCCATCCCATCTGCTTCTGTCTGTCAGCCTCTGCCCTGGTCCTTCTGTCTTTCTCTGTATCTTTTAGTCTGCGTGGCCGTGTCTGTCTGTCTGTCACAGACTATTACTTTCCTGTTCCTCTCTTGGTCTGTTTCTCTGACTCTCTAATAATGATGGTATTTGTTAATAATAATAGTAATGGCATTTGTTAAGCGCTTACTATGCGTGAAGCACTGTTCTAAACTCTGGGGGGGGATACAGGGTGATCAGGTGGTCCCACGTGGGGCTTGCTGTCTTAATCCCCATTTTACAGATAAGGTAACTGAGGCTCAGAGAAGTGAAGTTCCCCCTTCTAGACTGTGAGCCCGCTGTTGGGTAGGGACCGTCTCTATATGTTGCCAACTTGTACTTCCCAAGCACTTAGTACAGTGCTCTGCACACAGTAAGTGCTCAATAAATACGATTGAATGAATGAGTGAAGTGACTTGCCCAAAGTCATACAGTTGACAAGTGGCGGAGCCGGGATTAGAACCCATGACCTCTGACTCAGGGTTATGTTGCCGATTTGTACTTCCCAAGCGCTTAGTACAGTGCTCTGCACATAGTAAGCGCTCAATAAATACGATTGATGATGATGATGATGACTCTCAAGCCCATGCTCTTTCCACTCTCCTTCTAGCACTAGGGTGGCTACAAAATAACCATGTTGGACACAGTCCCTGTCTCCACATAATAATAATAATAATGGCATTTTTAAAGTGCTTACTATGTGCAAAGCAGTGTTCTAAGCGCTGGGGATCCGGTTGTCCCAAGGGGGGCTCAATCTTAATCCCCATTTTCCAGATGAGGTAACGGAGGCCCAGAGAAGTTAAATGACTTGCCCGAAGTCACCCAGCTGACAATTGGCAGAGCCGGTATTTGAACCCATGACCTCTGACTCCAAAACCCGTGCTCTTTCCACGGAGCCACACTGCTTCTCCGAACAAGAGGCTCATGTTCTCAAGACCCACCTGAACTGTCGTATTCCTCAGCCTCTCAGACACAGCCGTCCCCTTCTGAGGGACCACCTCCTCCTGGAGGCCTTCTGGGGCTACCTAACACTTTCCTCTCCCCACCCACTTTCCAGGTTGAGTCGCAGCCCATCAGCCGCCTCAGCCCTCACTGTCACCTTCATCCCAGCCTCTCTTGCTCCACTGTCTCTGCCTCGATCACCGCGTCGCTGACCTGCTCCCTCTTTCTGCCCCTCTGCCTCTGATGTGGTCTGTCTGGCTCTGACTCAGTCTGTCGGTCTGTGGCCGATTGGGGGTATCTTTCTCCGACCTGGTCTGTGTCTGACCTGGTGAGCCCTTGTCGGTGTGTGTGTCTCTGATCTGGTTGGTCTGCCTGGTTCTCAGCCTTTATGTCTGTCTCTGATCTGTCTGTTTGCCCGTGTCTGACCCAATCTCTTGGTCTAACTGTCTCTCACCCGGAATGTCGGTCTCTGTCGTGGTCCGTCTGCCTCACTGTCGGTGTTTCCCGATCCGTCTGCCTCACTGTCGGTGGCCCAGGCTGGCTTCCTCTATGTCACCTGGTCCGTCTGCCCGTCTCTGACCTGATCTGTCCGTCTGCCTGCGTGTGGCTCAGTTTGTCTGCCTGTGGTCCAACTGAAGCTAGCATTGGCTGGACGGGGGGCCGGAGGAGACAGGGCATTCCTGGGAATAAAATGTGATGTGATCTCTTTCCCTCCCCCCCACCAGGCATTAACATCCTGGTCAAATCCAGGGCATTCCAGTACTTCATGTGTAAGTGAGGGGCCGCTTGCTGCTGCCAGAGAAGGCTTGGTGCGGGGGGTGGGGGGGGCGTTTGGTTTTCTGGAGGGGCTCGGGGTGGGGGGTCTTAGCGGCGGAACCCAGAGGATGGGATCGAGCCTCGTCCGGCTCAGAGCCGGTGCCGTGGCTGGGCAGTTGGCCCGATTCAGCGGGCATTCCCAGGACCTTGGTCAGCTTGCCCTTGGTCCCTGTTCCCCACCTGGGGCCGAGGAGGTGCGGATTGGTCAGGGTGACCTGTGGAGCTCAGAGCGTGTAGCCGAGGCGAGCGGCTTTTGGAAATTCCCCGGCCCTTTTCCGGTTCTCTGGCTTGCCGCTGCCTCTGAAGGACTGGCGTGGGTGGCGGGCGGCTTCGCTGGGGCCTAGGAGCTGGGGGAATGGGTGGGGACTGGAAACAGGAGGGGAGAGCTTGTGGGGGGAGAGATGTCAGGGCAAGGGCTTGAGGAAGTCACGCCTGGGAGCCCTGACATGGCAGGAGAGGCTGGGGTTGGGGAGTGGGGCTGGGTTACCTCTTCCCTGGGGTCCTCACAGCCATCTTTCCCGCCCTCTGACGGGGTCCCTCGGGGGGCTGTCTCCGCTTCCAGACGTGGTGGTGGCCGTGAATGGGCTGTGGATCCTCGTGGAGACGTGTATGCTGCAAGGTATGGTGGGCGCTCCCTGCCTGGGAGGGACCACCTCCTTCCGCAAGCCCTCCTGCCTTCCTAACCTCTCATCTTCCTGGTCGGGCCGTCTTGTCTACTTCCTCAGCCTTCCCGTATTATCCATTTGTTATATGGACTGTCGTGATTGCTCCCCAGGGCTGACAGAAGGCTGAGCACTGGTAATAAATGCTTGGGGGAGCCCAACAGAATTAATAGACATGGTCCCTGCCCTGAAGGAGTTTACGCTCTAGTGCTGAGTTATTACGTGAGAATCAGATTTGTGGTATTTGTTAAGCGCTTACTGTGTGCCTGGCACTTTACTAAGTGCTGTGGGGGATACAAGCTAATTAGATTGGACACAGTCCCTGTCCCGCCTGGAGCTCCCAGTCTTAATCCCCATTTTACAGATGAGGTAACTGAGGCACAGAGAAGTGAAATGACTTGCCCAAGGTCAGACAGCAGACAAGTGGTGGAACTGGAATTAGAACCCAGGTCCTTCGGACTCTCAGACCTGTGTTGTATCCACTAGGCCATGCTGCTTCTCTAAGATATAGTTAAGGTATGGTTCCTGGCCTACAAGGAGCAGGAGTGGTAAGGGTTTGGGATCTAATCAATCAATCATATGTATTGAGCGCTTACTGTGTGCAGAGCACTGTACCAAGTGCTTGGGGAAGTACAAGTTGGCAACATATAGAGACGGTCCCTACCCAACAGCGGGCTCACAGTCTAGAAGGGGGAGACAGAGAACAAAACCAAACATATTAACAAAATAAAATAATGGATATGTACAAGTAAAATAGAGTAATAAATATGTACAAACATATATACATATATACAGGTGCTGTGGGGAAGGGAAGGAGGTAAGATGGGGGGCATGGAGAGGGGGACGAGGTGGAGAGACATAAGACATAGTTAAGGCATGGTTCCTGGCCTACAAGGAGCAGGAGTGGTAAGGGTTTGGGATCTAATCAATCAATCAATCATATGTATTGAGCGCTTACTGTGTGCAGAGCACTGTACCAAGCGCTTGGGGAAGTACAAGTTGGCAGCATATAGAGACGGTCCCTACCCAACAGCGGGCTCACAGTCTAGAAGGGGGAGACAGAGAAAAAACCAAACATATTAACAAAATAAAATAATGGGTATGTACAAGTAAAATAGAGTAATAAATCTGTACAAACATATATACATAGATACAGGTGCTGTGGGGAAGGGAAGGAGGTAAGATAGGGGGATGGAGAGGGGGACGAGGGGGAGAGACATAAGACATAGTTAAACATATATACATATATACAGGTGCTGTGGGGAAGGGAAGGAGGTAAGATGGGGGGATGGAGAGGGGGACGAGGGGGAGAGACATAAGACATAGTTAAGGCATGGTTCCTGGCCTACAAGGAGCTGAAGTGGTAAGGGTTTGGGATCTAAGTAAGAGAAGCCAGAGGACACAATCCAGGCAACAATAAGGACTAATTAAGAGAGCAATTCCAGCGTACTGATAGTTAAGCGGTGCTTGGCTGAAGTTCTGAAGGCCCCTGGGCTTCTGTCCTTAGGTTCACTTGTGCCTATTATTTAGGCCTGTGCACATTTGTGTTCTCTCCCTCTCCCTTTCCCTCTCCCTCTCTCCCTCCCCCAAACCGGCAGTTTGTTTAATCTTTTGTCCATTGGACTGTAAATTCTCTGACAGAGAATGCAGTTTTTGCTTCTTTTTTCCGCTTCCAGCGCAGGTACACGTGCTCCGCTCACATTAGGCCCCAGTCCAATGCTCTGCAAAGAGCAGGCACCCGGTATAGGGCTCTAGGCACAGTAAAGGTCCAGTACAGGGCTTTGCAAACAGTAATAATAATACTACTACTAATAATAATAATGGTATTTGTTAAGCACTTACTATGTGCCAAGCACTGTTCTAAGCGCTGGAGTAGATCCGAGGTAATCAGGTTGTCCCACGTGGGGCTCACAGTCTTAATCGCCATTTTACACTTGAGGGAACTGAGGCACAGAGAAGTTAAGTGATTTGCCCAAGGTCACCCAGCAGACAAGTGGCGGAGCTGGGATTAGAACCCATGACTTCTGACTCCCAAGCCCAGGTTCTTGCCAGTGAGCCACACTGCTTCTCAACAATAGGTGTCAAACAGTAGGTGTCCAGTAATAATAATAATTACGGCCTTTGTTAAGTGCTTACTGTGTGCCAGGCACTGTATTAAGTTTTAGGATGGGTACAAGTAGATGGGGTTGGACACAGCCCTGTCCCGCGTGGAGCTCACAGTCTCAATCCCCGTTTTACAGATGAGGGAACTGAGGCCCAGAGAAGTGAAGTGACTTGTCCAAGGTCACACAGCAGGCAAGTGGTTGAGCAGGGATGAGAATTCACGATGTTCCAACTCCCAGGCCCATGCTCTATCCACTATGCCATGCTGCTTCTTATGCTGTGCTGCTTCTGAACATGGCTTTGCACACAGTAGGCATCCAGTACAGGCTTTGCATGTAGTAGACATCCAGTACAGGCTTTGCACACAGTAGGTGTCCATTACAGGGCTCTGTACCCATTAGGAGTTCAGTAGAGGGCAGTGCCCACAACAGGCATCCAGTATGGGGCTCTGCTCTCGGTAATAATAATAATAATAATGGCATTTATTAAGCGCTTACTATGTGCAAAGCACTGTTTCTAAGCGCTGGGGAGGTTACAAGGTGATCAGATTGTCCCACTGGGGGCTGACAGCCTTAATCCCCATTTTAAAGATGAGGGAACTGAGGCCGAGAGAAGTGAAGTGACTTGCCCAAAGGTACACAGCTGACAAGCTGTTTTAAGCGCTTAGTACAATCAATCAATCGTATTTATTGAGCGCTTACTATGTGCAGAGCACTGTACTAAGCGCTTGGGAAGTACAGATTGGCAACATATAGAGACAGTCCCTACCCAACAGTGGGCTCACAGTCTAAAAGGGGGAGACAGAGAACAAAACCAAACATACTAACAAAATAAAATAAATAGAATAGATATGTACAAGTAAAATAGAGTAATAAATATGTACAAACATATATACAGGTGCAGTTACTATGCACTTACTATGTGCAGAGCACTGTACTAAGCGCTTGGGAAGTACAAGTCGGCAACACATAGAGACAGTACAGTGCTCTGCACACAGTAAGCGCTCAATAAATACGATTGATTGAATGAATGACAAGTGGCGGAGCTGGGATTTGAACCCATGACCTCTGACTCCAAAGCCCGGGCTCTTTCCACTGAGCCACGCTGCTTCTCGGTAGCCATCCAGCGTATAGCTCCGTGTACAGTAGGCATCCAATGCAGGGCTCTGCAAACAGTACACGTTCAGTCCAGGGCTAATCCACCCGGGATAACGAAGTAGGAGTCTCCCGCTGGGAATGACAAATGAGTCTCGGTCGGAGACGTGGGAGCGGGAACCTGCGCAGATGAGTTGCTGCTAGATCTGGTGGCCTGCTCGGCACCATTCAATCAATCAATCGTACTTATTGAGCGCTTACTGTGTGCAGAGCACTGTACTAAGCGCTTGGGAAGTCCAAGTTGGCAACATATAGAGACGGTCCCTACCCAACAGTGGGCTCACATTCACTTCACCTGACCTGTTCCCTCTGGGGCCCGGGGTGCGGCGGGCAGAGGGGGTGAGCCTGGTGCCCACAGCCTTTTGGGGAGATGCCCCTTCTCCCCCTTTTAGACTGTGAGCCCACTGTTGGGTAGGGACTGTCTCTATATGTTGCCAACTTGTACTTCCCAAGCGCTTAGTACAGTGCTCTGCACACAGCGCTCAATAAATACGATTGATGATGATGATGATGACGACTGTGTGCAAGGGGGCAGCTTGTGTGCTCTCCCCTTTGAGAGTCTCTTATTCATTATTCATTCAGTTCATTCCGTCGTATTTATTGAGCGCTTTCTGTGTGCAGAGCACTGTACTAAGTCCTTGAGGACTGTACTCAGCGCTTGAATAATTATGGTATTTGTTAAGCCCTCACTGTGTACCCACCACTGCTGGGAAAGATACATGGTAACCCGGTCGCCCCACGTGGGGCTGACAGTCTTCATCCCCATTTTCCAGATGAGGGAACTGAGGCCCAGAGAAGTGAAGTGACTTGCCCAAAGTCACACAGCAGACAAGTGGCGGAGCCGGAATTAGAACCAGCAACCTCTGACTCCTAAACCCGTGCTCTGTCCAGTAAGCCACACTGCTTTTCATTATTAATAATTAAGTGATTAATAATGATGGTACTTGTTAAGCGCTTACTCTGTGCCGTGTACTGTTCTAAGCGCTGGGGTAGATAAAAGTTAATCAATCAATCAATCAATCGTATTTATTGAGCGCTTACTGTGTGCCGAGCACTGTACCAAGCGCTTGGGAAGTACAAGTTGGCAACATCTAGAGACAGTCCCTACCCAACAGCGGGCTCACAGTCTAAAAGGGGGAGACGGAGAACAAAACCAAACATACTAACAAAATAAAATAAATAGAATAGATATGTACAAGTAAAATAAATAGAGTAATAAATATGTACAAACGTATATACATATGTACAGGTGCTGTGGGGAAGGGAAGGAGGTAAGATGAGGGGGATGGAGAGGGGGATGAGGGGGAGAGGAAGGAAGGGGCTCAGTCTGGGAAGGCCTCCTGGAGGAGGTGAGCTCTCAGTAGGGCCTTGAGGTTGGACACAATCCCTGTCCCAGACGGGGCTCACACTGTTAATCCCCATATTACAGACGAGGTAACTGAGGCCCAGAGAAATGAAGCGACTTGCCCAAGGTCACACATCAGGCGTGTGGTGCGGCCGGGATTAGAACCCATCATCATCATCAATCGTATTTATTGAGCGCTTACTATGTGCAGAGCAGTGTACTAAGCGCTTGGGAAGTACAAATTGGCAACATATAGAGACAGTCCCTACCCAACAGTGGGCTCACAGTCTAAAACCCAGGCTGACTCCAGGCCTTTCTTCTCTCCACTAAGCCACGCTGCTCCTCTTATCCAGTTGTTCCTTCTCTCTGCCTTCCAGGGGGAAACTTCTTCTCCAAGGAAGTGCCCTGGAGTTCCATCTTTTTCCTGACCGGTGAGTTCTCCAAGTTCCTGGGGGAACTGTGCCAGGAAACCCTTTTCAAGGAGGGCTGTGGGCTGGGAATATTGTGTGTCGGGATGCATTCAGTCAATCAATCAATCAATCAATCGTATTTATTGAGCGCTTACTGTGTACAGAGCACATTCGTGCAGGGTTGCGTGGGTTTATGTGTTCACTTGATGATGATGATAGCATTTATTTAGCGCTTACTATGTGCAAAGCACTGTTCTAAGCGCCGGGGGGGATACAGGGTGATCAGGTTGTCCCACGTGGGGCTCACAGCCTTAATCCCCATTCTACACATGAGGGAACTGAGGCCCAGAGAAGTGAAGTGACTTGCCCAAAGTCACACAGCTGACAAGTGGCAGAGCTGGGATTTGAACCCATGACCTCCGACTCCAAAGCCCGGGCTCTTTCCACTGAGCCCTGCTGCTTCTCTTGGAAGGTTGTGTGGCCGGGTGCGGGTTCTGTGGGTTTGTGTATTTACATGGAAAGTTGTGTGTATTTGTGGAGGTCGGTGTGTCCATGTGGAAGGCTGTGTGGCCAGGTGTGTGTATTTGTGAAGGATGGTGCAGGTTTATGCATGTGTAAACGTGGAACAATAATAATAGTAATGGCATTTAGTAAGCGCTTACTATGTGCAAAGCACTGTTCTAAGCGCTGGGGAGGTTACAAGGTGATCAGGTTGGCCCACGGGGGGCTCAGAGTTTTAATCCCCATTTTCCAGATGAGGTAACTGAGGCCCAGAGAAGTTAAGTGATTTATTCAAAGTCACACAGCTGACAATTGGCAGAGCTGGGATTTGAACCCATGACCTCTGACTCCAAAGCCCTTACTTCTTTCATTCATTCATTCAATCGTATTTATTGAGCGCTTACTGTGTGCAGAGCACTGTACTAAGCGCTTAGCACCGTACTTTCCACTGAGCCACGCTGCTTCTCCTATGTGCCAGTGTGGAAGGGTGTGTGACGGGTCTGCATCACTCTGATTTGTTCCCTTTGTTCATCTCCCCTTCCCAGCCCCACAGCACTTGTGTACAGATCTGCCATTTATTTATTTACGTAATGTCTGTCTCCCCCTACTCTAGACTGTAAGCTCATTGTGGGCAGGGAATGTGTCTGTGTATTGTATCCTCCCAAGTGCTTAATACAGTGCTCCTTAAGTGCTCAATAAATACGATTGAATGAATGACCGGCTGTGCGGGCGTGTGTGAGTGGAAGGTGTGTATTTGTGGAGGTTTGTGTGGCTGTTTTTCCCAACCTGGCTTCTCTGGGCAGTGTACGGGGTGGAGCTCTTCCTGAAAACCACTGGTTTGGGTCCCGTGGAGTACCTCTCCTCCGGCTGGAATCTGTGAGTGGGTCCGGATGGCGGGGGGCTGGACAGCGGGGGTCCGGACAGGAGAGGGCGGGAAGGGGAGGGCCAGACGGGGGGATGTTTGGAGGTTGTGGGGGGCGGATGGAGGAGGACCAGATTCGGTGGGGCTGGTAGGAGGAGACTGGATTGGGGAGGGGACTGAATTGGAGATGGCGGGGATCAACTGGATGTGGCAGGGAACCGGATGGAGAAAGCCTGGGAGTTGGGCGGTGGGAGTGACCCACCTGCTTACGATCAGAGGGTCCCAAAGAGAGCCCTCGGCCCCCGGTCAGAAAGCTTCCGAGATCCAGGACGCCTCGATGAGCGGGGCTGCCTGAGTCCCCTGCTTGGCGCCAGGTCTGGGAAAGAAGCTTCTGGCTTCCTGGAATTCAGACCCCCCTCCCCACGCTTCAAACGAGTCCACAAAGTCGGGGGTCTTACCGTGGGTGGGATGACGATTGTCGACCAGTGCAGAGGCCGGTGTCAGGCTGGGGAGAGGAGACGGGCGGTGGTGGTGGCCCCTGTTGCAGGGAGGAGCCGGACTTGGGGCAGATAACTCTGTTGGAAGGTGGGGGCCAAAGTGGGGGACGGCAGGACGAGGGGACGGGAATGGGATCGGAAGCTGTGCGGTTCTCTTTCCCTGTGGTCTCCAGATTCGACTTCTCGGTCACAGTGTTGGCCTTCCTGGGACTCGTGGCCTTGGCCTTCGACATGGGCCCCTTGTATTTCATCATGGTCCTGCGTCCCCTCCAGCTGCTGCGGTGAGAGGGGACAGCGGTCGGGGGGACCCAGGGAGGACAGAGGTCGTGGGGGCTGGCGGGCAGTAGTCCACCCTTTCCCCCCGGCTCTAAGGAAAAGAGAGGTGCCGGGAAGGGCGTGGGAGGGAAACATCCCTCGAGATGGGCGATGCCTCCCCCGTGCCGACGGCGACTGCGCCGGCTGTCCGTCCCACAGGCTGTTCAAACAGAAGAATCGCTATCGGAACGTGCTGGACACCATGTTCGAACTGCTGCCTCGCATGGCCAGGTGTTTGCCGCCCCTTCCCCACCACTTCCCCTCCCCTCCAGCCCCTGCCTTCATCCTCCTCTTGTGTGTTGGGGTCGGAGGCCGGGCTCCGTCCCCAGCCGGGTTTGCCGACGTTGGGGCCGTGCTCCCTGATGCTGCCAGCTCGAGCCAGCCTTGGCCGGTCCCTCCCCCCGCTGACCTGTGTCTCCCCTCCCTCCATCCTCCCCCACCCAGCCTGGCCCTGACCCTGCTCATCCTGTACTATTCCTTCGCCATCGTGGGCATGGAGTTCTTCTCCGGCACGCTGTACCCCAACTGCTGCAAGTGAGTGTCTGCCCCAGCTCCCCTTCTCCCTCACCGTGCAGATTCCTCCGCTGCACCTCCCTCCGACCCCAGGACTGGCTGGGGATTTTCCCGGGGTCTCCTCTCTTGGCGGGGGAGACTGGAGGGGAACAGCCCCAGCAGCCCCACTCTCTTGGCCGAGGCCCCGGGGGTTGGGGCGGCCAGCCGTCGGGATCGGGTCCCTGAACGGCCCCCGTCCCTCCCGGGGCAGCGCGAGTACCGTCGCCAAGTCATACCGCTGGATCAACCGCACTGAGGGCAACAGGACCCTGGAGGACCAAGGCTACTACTATCTCAACAACTTCGACCACATCCTCAGCAGCTTTGGTGAGAGCCCCCCGGGGGCCGCCCCCCATCCCCGTCCTCTGTCCCCGCCCTCGGACGGGACCTGGCTCGGGGAGAGGGCCGGCTCTTCGTTCGGCCCAGGGGTCCGGCCGGCGGACGGTCCCACCTGCTTGTCCGTGCCTCTGAAGCCCGCGGGGCCCCGTGGCACGATCCATGAGGTCCTGAGAAACAGCGTGGCTCAGTGGAAAGAGCCCGGGCTTTGGAGTCAAGTCATGGGTTCAAATCCCGGCTCCACCGATTGTCAGCTGTGTGACTTTGGGCAAGTCACTTAACTTCTCTGTGCCTCAGTTCCCTGATCGGTAAAATGGGGATTAAGACTGTGAGCCCCACGTGCGACAACCTGATCACCTTGTATCCTCCCAGTGCTTAGAATGGTGCTTTGCACATAGTAAGCGCTTAACAAATACCATCATCATCATCATCATCCGTGGGTCCTGCCTCCCGGCCCTTGCCTGCACCCCTTCCCGACGCCCCCCAACTCTGTGGGTCGTTCCCTCTGGGAGTACGCCTACCATCCCCACTGGGGACCGAAGCCTTGGCTGGGCCGGACAGGACACCCACCTGCTGCCCGCCGAGGCCTCGCCCCCTTCCCTCAGGGCTCTGCCCTACACAACTGCCCCCCCCCCCCCCCCATCTAGAGAAATCGCCTAGTACCCTCTGGCTGCAGAGTGCTTTGCAGAGAGTGCAGACCCGAGGGGGAGGGGTGGGGTCCGGAGTGGGCTCTGACGGGCGGGCTGGCGCCGAGATGCTGAGCCGCCATCTCTGGCTCCCGCAGTGACCTTGTTCGAGCTGACCGTGGTCAACAACTGGTACATCATCATGGTGAGGAACCCTGCCCCGTGGCTGCACCCTCCTGGGCCCCTGCCCCCTGTCTCTGTCCACCCCCCCACCTTCCCTTTCCCACTTCAGCAGCCATTCCCCTGCGGCGGGGCCTTCCCTCCGAGGACCGGCCCTCTTGGGGTCAGGGCGGGGTTACCCGGGGGGGGAGCTGGGTTTGGCCCCGACCCCCATGGGGGCATAGGGGAGGGTACCCCTCCTGGAGAGGCCAGAGCAACCCCTCTCTTGGAGAAGCGGCGTGGCTCAGTGTAAAGAGCGCGGGCTTGGGAGTCAGAAGTCATGGGTTCGAATCCCCGCTCAGCCACTGGTCAGCTGTGTGACCTTGGGCAAGCCACTTAACTTCTCTGTGCCTCAGTTACCTCATCTTTAAGATGGGGGTTAAGACTGTGAGCCCGTGTGGGACAACCTGATCAACCTGTATCCTCCCCAGCGCTTACAACAGTGCTTTGCACATAGGAAGCGCTTAACAAATACCAACATATTATTATTATTATTATTATTATTATTGCATAGCCTCCCCTTCCTCCCCAGCCCTTCTTCCTTCCCTCTCCCCCCTTCTCACACTCCTCCCTCTCTCCATCCCCCCCTTCTTCCAGGAAGGAGTCACCTCTCAGACGTCGCACTGGAGCCGCCTTTATTTCATGATCTTCTACATTGTGACCATGGCAAGTCACCGCATCCCCGTCTGTGGGCCCCTCTTTCCTCCTCCTTTCTCCTCTCCACCTCCTCCCCACCTCTCTTCCCACATCCAGACGGCTAGAGGTCAGAGCCCCGGACCGGGGCCTGGCCTAGCACAAATTGTGAGCCCTGGGGAGAGAGCGGACTGGCCTGTGGAGGCAGGAGGTGGAGCGTATGTGTGCGACTGTGACCCTGCAGTGGGAAGGGCACCTCCTGTCCTCGAGGGAGAAGGGGCCACTTGCGTCAGCCCCCAGCTTCCAGGACCGACTAGCTTCTCTTTTTGCCGTAAAAGATCTCAAGGGATGGAGCCCCCACAGCAGCCTCTCTTGCTCACCCTTCTGTGCTGTGTCTCCCTGATAGTAGGAAGTCCTTCCTTGGGCCCCCCCCAGAACATCTCCCGTTGTCCCTTTGAGCCCACTCATCCTCGGTGGACGTGGAGAACCCTAGCCGGCCTCCTGTCAGAAGCCGAGAGAGAGTCCCCCCCGTGCCTTCTTGCTTCCTTGTCAGCCTCTCCTGAACAACTCTAGTGAAACGCGCTTGGTCCGCTTCCCCTGCAGTCCAGCCCCCAAAGCTGGCCCAGGACTGTGCTGACCAGGAGGGTTGAAGGAGGGGCTGGAAGGACTGGCCACTCAATCGGGTCACGCCTGGCTGTCTAATCATCCCGGGCGGCCTGGAGGTTAACAGCTCACCTTCCCCTCTGTCGACCTGATACCCTGACCACCGCTCCTCTGCCGACCCACCCTTCTGACCGCTTCTATGAGTCCCCCCAGGCCATTCCCTCCGAACTACCCCCTTGACCGCTCCTCTCCAAGTCCCCTCTGACCCTCCCCTCTGCCGACCCCCCCCCGACCGCTGCCTAGGTGGTGATGACCATCATCGTGGCCTTCATCCTTGAGGCCTTCGTCTTCCGCATGAACTTCAGTCGGAAGAACCAGGGCTCAGAAGGTGGGTCTTGGCCTCCTGCTCGCACTCCCACTTAATGGCGGGGAAACCGGGTTCCAACGGTTGAGGTGAGAGAGGGCAGCGGGATTAGTTCCACCCCCATCAAAATGGGACCCAAGTGTCCCCGCCCTCCCCCCCGCCATCGAACCCAGGCCGATGCGTTGCCTCTCCCCTCCTCATCCTCCGCTCCCACCCCTCTCCGGCGCAGTGGATGGCGGCATCGTGCTGGAGAAGGAGCTGTCCCGAGCGGAGCTGGGGGCCCTCCTGGAGCAGGGCCGGCTGAGGCGGGGGGCCCCCTCGGATTTGGCCCAGCTGCACGAGGCCCTCGCACTCCTGGACAAGGCCGGGGTGAGGACCATCGGGCCGGGACCCTGGGGGCTGCCCCCCGGGCACAGAGGCGGGAGGGTGGCTGGGGGACCCCGGGAGGTTCAGCATCCTGGGAATCAACACGGTTGAGTGGAGAGTGTGCAGCTGGGAAGCGGGAGGCCTGGGGTCTAGCCCCGTCCATCATCAATCGTATTTACTGAGCGCTTACTGTGTGCAGAGCACTGTACTAAGCGCTTGGGAATTGCAAGTTGGCAACATATAGAGACAGTCCCTACCCAACAGTGGGCTCACAGTCTAAAAGGGGGAGACAGAGAACAAAACCAAACATATTAACAAAATAAAATAAATAGAATAGATATGTACAAGTAAAATAAATAAATAGAGTAATAAATATGTACAAACATATATACATATAGACAGGTGCTGTGGGGAAGGGAAGGAGGTAAGATGGGGGGGATGGAGAAGGAGACGAGGGGGAGAGGAAGGAAGGGGCCCAGTCTGGGGAGGCCTCCTGGAGGAGGTGAGCTTTCAGTAGGGCCTTGAAGGGAGGAAGAGAGCTAGCTTGGCGGATGGGCAGAGGGATTGGGGGCATTTCAGGCCCGGGGGATGACGTGGGCCGGGGGTCGATGGTGGGACCGGCGAGAACGAGGTACGGTGAGGAGATCAGCGGCGGAGGAGCGGAGGGTGCGGGCTGGGCTGGAGAAGGAGAGAAGGGAGGTGAGGTGCCTGGCTTCCTGTGTGACCTGGGGTTCATTGCCACTGAACCTCTCTGGGCCTCAGGTTCTTCCACTGTAGAATAATAATAATAATAATGATGGCATTTGTTAAGTGCTTACTATGTGCCAATCACTCTTTTAAGCGCTGGCGGGGTGGGGTACAGGGTAATCAGGTTGTTCCACATGGGGCGCACAGTCTTAATCCCCATTTTACAGATGAGGTAACTAAGACACAGAGAAGGTAAGTGACTTGCCCAGTCACCCAGCTGACAAGTGGTGGAGCCGGGATTAGAACCCATGACCTCTGACTCCCAAGCCCGGGCTCTTTCCACTGAGCTACACTGCTTCATCATCATCATCATCAATCGTATTTATTGAGCGCTTACTGTGTGCAGAGCACTGTACTAAGCGCTTGGGAAGTACAAGTTGGCAACATATGTAGAAGCAGCATGGCCTAATGGATAGAGCACGTGTTTGGGAGTCAGAAGGACCTGGGTTCTAATGCCGGCTCTGCCACTTGTTCACTTCACTTCTCTGGGCCTCGGTCATCTCATTTGTAAAATGGGATCAAGATTATTATTATTATGGTATTTGTTAAGTGCTTACTATGTGCCAAGCACTGATTGTGAACCCCTTGTGGGGCAGGGACTGTGTTCAACCTGATCTGCTTGTATCCACCCCAGCACTTAGTACAGTGCCTGGCATCATCATCATCATCAATCGTATTTATTGAGCACTTACTATGTTCAGAGCACTGTACTAAGCGCTTGGGAAGTACAAATTGGCAACATATAGAGACAGTCCCTACCCAACAGTGGGCTCACAGTCTAAAAGGGGGAGACAGAGAACAAAACCAAACATACCAACAAAATAAAATAAATAGAATAGATATGTACAAGTAAAATAAATAGAGTAATAAATATGTACAAACATATATCCATATATACAGGTGCTGTGGGGAAGGGAAGGAGGTAAGATGGGGGGGATGGAGAGGGGGACGAGGGGGAGAGGAAGGAAGGGGCTCAGTCTGGGAAGGCCTCCTGGAGGAGGTGAGCTCTCAGCAGGGCCTTGAAGGGAGGAAGAGAGCTAGCTTGGCGGATGGGCAGAGGGATTGGGGGCACTCCAGGCCCGGGGAATGACGTGGGCCGGGGGTCGATGGCGGGACAGGCGAGAACGAGGTACAGGGAGGAGATTAGCGGCAGAGGAGCGGAGGGTGCAGGCTGGGCTGGAGAAGGAGAGAAGGGAGGTGAGGTAGGAGGGGGCGAGGGGATGGACAGCCTTGAAGCCCAGGGTGAGGAGTTTCTGCCTGATGCGCAGACTGATTGGTAGCCACTGGAGATTTTTGAGGACATAATAAGCGCTTAACAGATGCCGCACTTATCATTATTATTATTAAAATGGGAATCAGACCCTATTTCCCTTCCCTCCTGGCCTGGGAGGGGCCCATCGGAGCCCCGCTGGGGACAGGGCTGGATCCAATCTGCTCTCTCTCGATCTGCCCCACTGTTCAGCCTGGTGCTGGCACCTGGATACCCAATATTAGTCTCTGTATTTGAGTGTGTAGGGCCAAAGTGACCACACTGGCTGAGCAAGAGTGGGAGGCAATGTAGGGCTCCAGGTGTCCAGGGGGTTGCAACCCCTGAAGGCTCCAGGGTTCCAGATATTCCAGGGCACCAGGATTCCAACTCCCCAGGACTCCAGGATCCTAGCGAACGAGCATGACATCAGAGGATGTGGATTCTAATCCCGTCTCTGCCACTTGTCTGCCATGTGATGTTGGGCAAGCCGCTTAACTTCTCTGTGCCACTTCTCTGTAAAATGGGGATAAAGACTGTGAGCCCCACGTGGGACAGCCTGATTACCTTGTATTCATTCATTCATTCAGTCGTATTTATTGAGCACTTACTGTGTGCAGAGCACTGTACTAAGCGCTTGGGAAGTCCAAGTCGGCAACATAGAGAGACGGTCCCCACCCAACAACGGGGTCACAGTCTAGAAGGGGGAGACAGAGAACAAAACAAAACATGTAGACAGGTGTCGAAACCGGCAGAATAGATACAGAGGAGCAGCGTGGCTCAGTGGAAAGAGCCTGGGCTTTGGAATCAGAGGTCAGGGGTTCAAATGCCGGCTCCGCCAACTGTCAGCTGTGCGACTTTGGGCAAGTCACTTAACTTCTCTGTGCCTCAGTTACCTCATCTGTAAAATGGGGATGAAGACTGTGAGTCCCCCGTGGGACAACCTGATCACCCTGTAACCTCCCCAGCGCTTAGAACAGTGCTTTGCACATAGTAAGCGCTTAATAAATGCCATCATTATAATCATTATTATTATTATTAAGATACCTTGTAGCTACCCCAGTGCTTAGAACAGTGCTTTGCACATAGTAAGTGCTTAATAAATGCCATCATTATTATTATTATTATTATTAAGATACCTTATATCTACCCCAGTGGTTAGAACAGTGCTTGGCACATAGCGCTTCACAAATACCATAATCATTATTATTGTTATTAGGTCCCCAAGGGCTCCAGGGCTGCGGGCCTCCAGGGCTCCGGGGTTCCAGGCACCCCAGGGCTCCAGGACTGCAGGCTCCCTAGGTGCCCATCTGTGTCTTGGGGCTTCCCTGCAACTCATCTCCCTTCTCTCCCAGCAAAGCTCTATGGTGTTCCTGGGGCGCCGATCCAGGACCAAAAGTGACCTGAGCATAAAAATGTACCAAGAGGAGATCCAGGTAGGTGGTGCCGAGCCCAGGCCGGGGCCAGGGCTGGTGGGGGCGGAGTGCCTGGGTGGAGAAGTCCGCTCTGACCTTCCGCTGGCCACTGTGGACTTGAAACTGACTCCCACCCCGAGGGTCGTAGCTCTTCTCCCCACCCCAGCAGGAATCGGGCTTCTTGGGTGGCTTGGGAATGCCCTCTGCCCACGCCGGAGGGGAGGGCGGACCAGTCTCCACATAGTCCAGGATTTCCTACCATCCTGATTGTAGACATTCCCAGATTCCCGTACACTTATCTGGACTCCACACTCCTTGCTGTTTTGAGGAGGTGGCCAGAGGGAACTGTGCCCGGGCTGGCGTGTGAGCTGGGTGAAAGCCCCCCAGTATTGGGCGCTGACCTTGGGTTGCCCTGTCCCGTCTCTCCTCTGCTAAAGGAATGGTACGAGGAGCATTCACGGAGGCAGGAAGATCGGCAGCAAAAGCACGGTGGGGCGGCACCCCCCCTCCCGGCCCGGCCAGGCTGCGGGGGCCCGGCAGCGATCTCAGACGGTCACCTAGGCCTGGCTGACTGACCCTCTCGTTTCTATGCAATTACCCTAGAGTGTTGTTTAATTCCCTGCCCTGGAGGGCCAGGGGTGGTGGGGGGCAAGGGAGGGGATGGGGTTGAGGGGCTGCATCCGAGGTGACAGTTTGGTTTTTAATTCCCTCCTGCACCTCCCTGGGTCACCCCCCTCCCCCCAGACCCCAGATTCCATCCCCCCGTGGGCCACCCCAGCCCTGAACTGCTTCCACCCTCACCTCCCTGGATCCTCTCCGGAGGGCAGTGGGCACCCTGAGATTTGAGACCACCCACCTCAAACAGAATCCCACTGCCCCCTGGGGCTGCCTTCCGGGCAGGGTGGCAGCCCCGGAGGGGACACCCTCCCCTATTCAGGCTGACCCCTCCCCTTGCCCGGGAGAGTGTCCGGTTGATGGAGGATCCTGCCGGCTGCCCTCCCACCATTCGGGGCCCCCTGGCAAAATCACCGTGACACCACGGGAAGCCAGGAAATGAGCTCATAAATACGGTAACCTGCTCCACTAGGGGCTTCTGTCCTTAGGACACAGGGAAAGAACAATCAGGGAGTGAGCTTATATTCATATATATATATATATATATATATATATATATATATGTATGTATATATACACATGTATATGTATATTCTATATAGGATCTATTTTTATCCAGTTTTTCCAGTTAAGCAAGTGCAGGCTCAGGGCGGTGGGGGCTCATTCCTACAAAGCCCCTTTCCTGTTGGCCCAGGCCCAGCTGGAAGCCCCCAAGTTAGGCTTTAGCGGTGGGGGGGAGGCGGTCAGAGCTGTGGGAAATGGGCTGAGCACAACCAACTGGGGCTGACCCCCAGACTTCCACCCCCTCACTGGGCCTGAAAGAGTGGACGGCCAAGGCCTCCTGCCTCCGCCCCATGGTCTTCCTCTCCTCCCCAGGGTGGGAACTGGGGTCCCCTCACGGCCCGGCTGCCTTGGCTATGGTCAGGGGGGTGCGGGGGACCCGGTAAGAGCTGGACCAGAAGTCGGAGTAAAGCCAGTGAAGGAGAGACTTGGGTTCAAGTGACTGAAGCCCAAGCTTCTTCCCTGGGATGCCATGAAAAGTCCGGCTGAACAGGCCCAGAAATCCCTGGTCTCCAGCCGGATCCTAATTGCGACAGTTTCTGTGGCCCAGGAGAAGGCCGGCCTCCCCCAGGGGTGGGCCGGACAACTGAGTGTCAGTGTGGAGACTCTCATCCCCCTGCCCCAACCCAAGAGAACGATCCCTGCTGGCTGGACAACGTGGGGTCGAGGGCCCCAAGAAGTCCAGTGATATGTCCAAAGAGTCCTTTCGGCCTCTGCCCCGGGGTGGGCTGCACCCCCCTGCCCTCGGGGGTGGGTTTGAAAGAAGATAGCACCTTTGGGGGTTAAGGGGTGCCCCTCTCCACCCCTGCTCCTCCCCAACCCCGTTCAGCCCCTAGCCTTACTCATCACCACTCAGACAATCATTTTGTACAGACGAGGGAAGAAGCGTTGTAAGGTTTTGTACTTGGGCAGTTTGTGATATAAACAGTCCCCCGCTCGAGGGTCTTTGGATTTCAGGCACATTCATAAAGGATCGTCTGCTTGGGACAGATGATAGGCGGATGGTGGCCGTTCCTTTGGTGTGGGTGTGGTGGCTTCTTGCGGAATTTTGGTTCCGGGGAGGGCAGGCTGGGAAACCTTGTGTGAATCTGGAAGGCTGGTTTTGGAGCCCCTTTTGCGAGACACTTCCCCTTGGGAGGCAGAAACACGCTTCCCAGCTCTCTAGTGCGCTCTGGAACCGTCCCTGAGGTCGCTAGCACCCCTGCCACCCCCCATTCTACAGGTGGGAAGGTTGGTGTGAGGCAAGAAGAGGTGTCTCATCTTCCTGCCCCCTCCACTCTGTTTTTCTGGTCGGGGTGGGGAGTAAGGGACCAGCCCATCCTGGTTGTATCTTAGACCACAGTGCCCCCAGATCGTTTGCTTGGACGTCCCCGCCTGCCTCAGCTTCCAGCCTGCATCTCCAAAAGTCTCGGTCTCTTTCCTATGGTATTTGTTAAGTGCTTATTGTGTGCCAGGCGCTGTACTAAGTAAGCACTGGGGTAGATACAAGGCTGTCAGGTTGGACTCAGTCCCTGCCCCACATGGGGTTCACAGTTTATTCCCCCTTTTAAAGATGAGGCAACTGAGGCACACAGAAGTGACTTGCCAAGGTCATACCAGATCACCTTGTATCCCCCAGCGCTTAGAACATAGTAAGCGCTTAACAAATGCCATCATTATTATTATTATATACAGCAGACAAGTGGAGGAGTCAGAATTAGAACCCAGGTCCTTCTGACTCTCAAGCTCTTGCTCTATCTACTAGGACACGCTGTTTCTCTGGCCTCCAGCCCTCAGCCTCCACCCACTGAACTCCATCCCGGACTCCAGCCTCCAACTCCAACAGAGCCTTCACTCCTAGCCCCCAGCCCCTGAACCCCATTTCCCAGCTCCTCTCCCAGTCTCCGGCCCCTACCCCTCAAAGTTCTCCCAATGCCCTCTCCGCGAACCTGATCCTAGATTTGATATCCGTTTATTATACGCCTATCCGCAGCAATCCATCTTCCCTCCCTCCCCGGTAAATCCAGGGGTCCCTGAGTAATGAGGTCTTCAGGCCTCCTGACCCAGCAGTTGACTGCAGGAAAGTTATTTGTTTTCTGTCCCTTTCCGGCCTCCCTCCTGTGGATTACCAGGTCCCATCCACTCGTGGTTCCAGAGTGGGAGTCACACCCCTGCTTCAGATGACGAGTCCACACACAAGCTGAGAGGCAGAGACTGGTGGCCCACAGCGGGTAGGTGACCGGACCAGCCTGCAGCTCCGCGGTTGTCATCTCTCTCTCGGAGACCCACTCCGGGCGGGCAGAGAGCGGGGGATGCCGTCGGGCGTCTCCCGGGTCCCCGCCGAGTGGGCTCAGCTGGCGGCCGGTCGGATCACCCCGAATTCGGTGAGCAGAGCCACGGTGACGAAGGCCACGTAGAAGAGGAGGAGGCAGAAGCCATAGCTTCTGCCCAACTGGAAACACTGCAGTGGCACCGCCACCAGGGAGAACACCAGGCTCAGGCCCAGTGCCCCCGCCAGGACCCAAGCCACGAGCCCGTCTACCTCCAGCTGTGGGCAGGACACATGCAGTGGCAGAGGGAAGGAGTAGAGCAGAGACAGAGGACCAGTCAGAGATGCGGAGACCCAGACGGGGACAGAGAAAGAGGGGCAGAAATGAGAGACAGGCAGACCAAGGGGGGAAATGACAGGTGTAAAAGAAACAGGAAGGGAGAGGGAGAAATTGTCAGTCAATGGGACTCCTTGCCCCTCCCCCCTCCCCACTTCCTTGCCAGATGGGCTAGTGGCTGCGCATTTATTAGCCCGTCACGCTTTGAGAGTTATTTTTGTTTTTAAAGAGCTCTTTGGGCGGTGTTTGCTAGGAGGCTGAATGTTCTCAGCCTTAATAAGGGCTTGGAAGTTGGTGTGGGGGGGACTCTCTCCACCCCTTCTAGCTCAGATCCAGAACCCAGGTCCCTGGCAGCCCGGGCAGGAGGTGGGCTAATGATCCCAGGCACGTTGGCCATATTTCTGAGCTGGGGGGCTACCTTCTGGGCGACCCCACACTCTCTACAATGCATCCTTGGTTTTATTAGAATCGTTTTTTTTTGTTTGTGAGGGTCAGTAAAATGCTAGACTGTCCTTGAGGACAGGGAGCATGAGTACTAACTATTGTCATCTCCCAAGTGCTCAGTACAGTGCTCTATTCACAGTAGACTAATCTCCTTGAAGGCTATTGACTCTTCTACTCAACCAAGTGCTCAGTACACTGTACACAGCAGACTGTAAGCTCCTCGAGGGCAGAGATCTTCTCCAAAGCGCTCAGTACAGTGCTCTATTCATAGTAGACTAATCTTCTTGAAGGCTACTGACTCTTCTACTCAGCCAAGTGCTCAGTACACTGTACACAGTACACTGTAAGCTCCTCAAGGGCAGAGATCTTCTCCAAAGCGCTCAGTACAGTGCTCTGCATACAGAAGACTGTAAGGTCCTTGGAGACAGGGATCATGCCTACCAACTTTATTGTGTTCTCCCAAGCACTCACCCCAGTGCTCTGCACACAGTAGACTACAATCTCCCTGAGGGCAGGGACCATGACTGCTGTCTACCGTATTTTCCCAAGTAATCAATCCAGTGCTCAGCACAAAGTCAGAAGGTCATGGGTTCTAATTCCGGCTCCACCACTTTTGTGCTGTAATGACCTTGGGCAAGTCAGTTTATTTCTCTGTGCCTCAGTTACCTCATCTGTAAAATGGGGATTAATAATAATATTAATGGTATTTGGTAAGTGCTTACTATGTGCCAATCACTGTTCTAAGCACTGGGATAGATTCAAGGTAATCAGGTTGTCCCACGTGGGGCTCACAGTCTTAATCACCATTTTACAGATGAGGTAACTGAGGCACAGAGAAGTTAAGTGGCTCGCCCAAGGTCCCGCGGCAGACAAGTGGCAGAGCTGGAATTAGAACCCACATCCTCTGTCTCTCAAGTCTGTGCTCTTTCCATTAAGCCGCACTGCTTCTCCGATTAAGACTGTGAGCCCCACGTGGGACAGGGACTGGGTCCGACCTGATTTGCTGGTATTTATTCTAGCGCTTAGTACAGTGCCTGGCACAAACTGCGTAACAAATACCATAATAATAATTATTATTAAAGGTGCTTCATAAGTGCCCCTGATGGACTGACTGATGATGTCTTTGAGGATGGGACGGATGAAGGAGTGAGCGCTTAACCATTACCGTAATTATCATCATCACACCCAGAGAACTTCCACTGGAATGGGAAAGGTGTTGGGCCTCATTATTGAACATTTCCTGGGTGCAGAGCCCTGTACTAAGCGCTTCAGAGAGTACGGTGCGTAAATTGGTAGATACAGTCCCTGCCCGCGACGAGCTGGCAGTCTGATGGTCGAAATCCCAATCCCTCAGTGGAGGGGAGGGGTTCAGGTGAATGAGGACTCGGGCACAACCCGATGGAGATGGAGCCCCCAAACCTGTCCAGTTCTGAGGATGGAGGCTGGGGGAAACTGTCAGGGTCCCCATCTCTGTTTCTGTCCCTTCCTTCCAAGGGGTGGGGTCACCCACCTTCACGTTCGCGTGGCTCCTGGTGATTTCCAGGATGCAGCCCAGCCCTACTCCCACCAGCATGTCTAACCAGGGCTCAGGAAAACCAGCCAGGCCTCCCTGCCCGCACCCGTTGCGGCTGCCCCTGGGCCATCTTCAGAGGAGGCCGTTATTCCCCCCTCCCGCTCCCTCCGGCCCCGGGAGGCTGGAGAATCAGGGGTTGTTCATGAAAAACAGGGCTCAGAGAGGTTAAGTGACTTGCCCAGCATCACACAGCGTGGCTCAGTGGAAAGAGCCCGGGCTTTGGAGTCGGAGGTCGTGGGTTCAAATCCTGGCTCCACCAACTGTCAGCTGTGTGACTTCGGGCAAGTCACTTCAATCAATCAATCAATCGTATTTATTGAGCGCTTACTCTGTGCACAGCACTGTACTAAGCGCTTGGGAAGTCGGCAACACATAGAGACAGTCCCTACCCAACAGCGGGCTCACAGTCTAGAAGATAATAATATTGATGATGATATTTGTTAAGCGCTTACTACGTGTGAAGCACTGTACTCAATGGTGGAGGGATATAAGGTTATCAGTTGTCCCACATGGGGCTCACAGTTTTAATCCTCATTTTACAGATGAGCTAACTGAGGCACGGAGAAGTTAAGTGACTTGCCCAAAGTCACACAACTGACAGGCAGCGGAGCCGGGATTAGAACCCATGACCTCTGACTCCCAAGCCTGTGCTCTTCCCACTGAGCCTCGCTGCTTCACTGCTCTGGGCCTCAGTTACCCCATCTGTAAAATGGGGATTAAGACTGTGAGCCCCCCCCATGGGACAACCTGATCACCTTGTAACCTCCCCAGCGCTTAGAACAGTGCTTTGCACAGAGTAAGCGCTTAATAAATGCCATTATTATTATTATTATTACCTCTGAATTTGCATCTCAGCCCCAGCGCTCCACCCCCGGGGCCCTCCATGAGGTGGTAGAAAGTTGGGGGGCGGGAGAGGCAGGGCCTTGTGGGCGTTAGTTTGGGGGGTGCCCTTGTACTCTGCACCCCCCAGTTGAGTTTAGGCAGGAGCCTCCTCAGCCCCGTGGGGGTCCCGGCCATCACCCTGCTGGGTCTTGCTAGGCCAGACTTGAGAGGCCCCCTCGTCCCCGGCCTCGGCCCCCCTCGATTTTCCCAAGGAGCCCAGCCCCTGGTCCGGGGGCGAGAGGAGCGGGGTTGTCCGGTGCGAAAAGGATACTGAAGATTATGCCCCCGAAGCAGGCTGAGAAGGCCATTCGCGGGTACCCCTGCCGGGCCAGCGTCAGGTCAGAGAAGGCATCTGCCCAGGAAGGAAAGGGGACGGCTTGGGGCGGGGGCACAGCCGAGGGTCTCCTCGCTGCCGGCTCCTGGCCCCGAGGGTCCCGCTGGCCCTCGCCCCCCCACCCACCGACTTCTCACCCCCAATGCTGTTGCCCCAGGCCAATAAGGTGAGGCCCAGGACAGTGTTGCTCAACTGGAAGATGACTCCTAGAGTCCGCAGGATGTTCACCACCTCGGTGGCTGCTGCGTTGATCCAGAGCGCGCTGACCACGAAGCCCAGGAATGCAAAGAGCTGCGGGAAGGAGCCCGGGGTGAATGCCAGGCCGGGAACGGGGCAGGAGAAGCTCGGAGACTCTCCTAGCTCTGGGCCCACCCAACCCATAATAATAATAATGATGATGATGATAGTAAACCTATCAGTTTCCCCAATTACAAAACGGGACCAGCATCCTTAATGTCTCATGCCTGGCATCCCAGCACGCCTCGGGCACCAGGTTGGCGGGGGAGTTGTTTCAGGATGGACGTTTCTCTTCATATTGGGGGACGGGGGTCAACCATCCCCCCTGGACCCCGAAGGCCACTGGTGTGGGAGCCTGTCAGGAAGACGGGCCCACGTCTTACCCCTGGCCTGGAATGCCCTCCCTCCGCACATCTGCCAAGCTTGCTCTCTTCCTCCATTCAAGGCCCTACTGAAAGCTCACCTCCTCCAGGAGGACTTCCCAAACTAAGCCCCCTCCTTCCTCTCCCCCTCCTCCTCCTCCCAATCCCCCCGACCTACCTCCTTCCCCTCCCCACAGCACCTGTATATATGTATATATGTTTGTACATATTTATAACTCTATTTATTTATTTTATTTGTACATGTTTATTCTATTTATTTTATTTTGTTAATACGTTTTGTTTTGTTCTCTGTCTCCCCCTTCTAGACTGTGAGCCCACTGTTGGGTAGGGACCGTCTCTATATGTTGCCAAATTGTACTTCCCAAGCGCTTAGTACAGTGCTCTGCACACAGTAAGCGCTCAATAAATATGATTGAATGAATGAATGAATGAATGAATGAAGATGCCAGCCTGTCCCTTTGTCTGCCCAGAGGCCTGGGAGGGGATGGGGTTAGGGTGCACCTGGTGGGGGGGGGTGGGGGGGGGGTCGCTCGTCTTACCCAGTGCAATCTTGGGGGCTCCTTGTTGGATGTAGCGAAGAAGGTGACGGTGGCGACAAGGGTCCCCACGATCACAACCACGCCCCACACGGGAAACACGCCCTGGATCTCAAACAGCCCATCTGTCGGGGGCAAAAGCGGAGCCGGGAGGGTTGGGGGGCTGCCAGCCCAGTGGATGAGGAACTCACCTCTGGGGAGGGGCCTGCAGCAGGACCGGGGAAGGGGTTTTTTGGACCAGGCAGTCAGGACTCTGGGGACCTTCTGCCTCCTGACCCTCCTTTGCTTTTACTCCAACTTGGCCTCAGTTTCTCCATAATAATAATAATGATGGCATTTATTAAGCGCTTACCATGTGCAAAGCACTGTTCTAAGCACCGGGGAGGTTACAAGGTGATCAGGTTGTCCCACGGCGGGGCTCACAGTCTTAATCCCCATTTTACAGGCGAGGGAACTGAGGCCCAGAGAAGTTAAGTGACTTGCTCAAAATCACACAGCTGACAATCGGCGGAGCCGGGATTTGAACCCATGGCCTCTGACTCCAAAGTCCGGGCTCTTTCCACTGAGCCACGCTGCTTCTCCATCAGAAAATTGTGGGGAGGAAGCTTCATTAGACTTTTAGACTGTGAGCCCACTGTTGGGTAGGGACTGTATATGTTGCCAACTTGTACTTCCCAAGCGCTTAGTACAGTGCTCTGCACACAGTAAGCGCTCAATAAATATGATTGATTGATTGATTGATTGATTTATTAGAGCATGGCCAGCCAAGGGGACCCTTCAACAAGCAACCAGTCCCCCGAGTTCCAGAAAACTGGATTGAGGGTAAAATCCAGAGAGAGATTGAGGGTGCCTCCCTCTGAAGGGGGTCAGAAGTAGGAGCGGCATGGCTTTGTGAAAAGAACACAGGCCTGAGAATCAGAGGACCTTGTGTGACCTTGGGGAAGTCACTTCACTTCTCTGTGCCTCAGTTTCCTCATCTGAAAAATGGGGATTCAATGCCCGTTCTCTCTCTTACTTGGACTGTGAGCCCCATACGGTACAGGGACTGTGTCCAAACTGAGTAACTTGCATGCTTAGAACAGTGTTCAGTACATGGTAAGAATTTAACAAATATAATAACGATGATGATGATGATGGTAATAATAATAGTCACAATGATAAAAGGTCTGACAGTCTTCCAGCCAGTGGCCCACAAAGTCGAGGCAGACTGGGCAGAAGTAGGGGCTGCATGGCTTTGTGAAAAGAGCACAGGCCTGAGAATCAGAGGACCTTGTGTGACCTTGGGGAAGTCACTTCACTTCTCTGTGCCTCAGTTTCCTCATCTGAAAAATGGGGATTCAATGCCCGTTCTCTCTCTTACTTGGACTGTGAGCCCCATACGGTACAGGGACTGTGTCCAAACTGAGTAACTTGTATGCTTAGAACAGTGTTCAGTACATGGTAAGAATTTAACAAATATAATAACGATGATGATGATGATGGTGGTAATAATAACAACAGTCACAATGATAAAAGGTCTGACAGTCTTCCAGCCAGTGGCCCACAAAGTTGAGGCAGATTAGGCAGAAGTAGGAGCGGCATGGCTTTGTGAAAAGAGCACAGGCCTGAGAATCAGAGGACCTTGTGTGACCTTGGGGAAGTCACTTCACTTCTCTGTGCCTCAGTTTCCTCATCTGAAAAATGGGGATTCAATGCCTGTTCTCTCTCTTACTTGGACTGTGAGCCCCCTACGGTACAGGGACTGTGTCCAAAATGAGTAACTTGTATGCTTAGAACAGTGTTCAGTACATAGTAAGAATTTAACAAACATAATAACGATGATGATGGTAATAATAATAGCCACAATGATAAAAGATCTGACAGTCTTCCAGCCAGTGGCCCACAAAGTCGAGGCAGATTGGGCTGGACTAGGCTCTGGTGGCTCAGATTGGGGTTGGGTGGGATCCGCCCTTTCCTCTCCATCCATACCGCTACCCTGCTCATTCAAGCTCTCATCCTATCCCGTCTGGACTACTGCATCAGCCTTCTCTCTGATCTCCCATCCTCATATCTCTCCCCACTTCAATCCACACTTCACGTTGCTGCCCAGATTATCTTTGTCCAGAAACGCTCTGGGCATATCACTCCCCTCCTCAAAAATCTCCAGTGGCTACCGATCAATCTGCGCATCAGGCAGAAACTCCTCACCCTGGGCTTCAAGGCTGTCCATCCATCCCCTCGCCCCCTCCTACCTCACCTCCCTTCTGTCCTTCTCCAGCCCAGCCCGCACCCTCCGCTCCTCCGCCGCTAATCTCCTCACTGTACCTCGCTCTCGCCTGTCCCGCCATCGACCCCCGGCCCACGTCATCCCCCGGGCCTGGAATGCCCTCCTTCTGCCCATCTGCCAAGTTAGCTCTCTTCCTCCCTTCAAGGCCCTACTGAGAGCTCACCTCCTCCAGGAGGCCTTCCCAGACCGAGCCCCTTCCTTCCTCTCCCCCTCGTCCCCCTCTCCATCCCCCCCATCTTACCTCCTTCCCTTCCCCACAGCACCTGTATATATGTATATATGTTTGTACATATTTATTACTCTATTTATTTTACTTGTACATATCTATTCTATTTATTTTATTTTGTTAGTATGTTTGGTTTTGTTCTCTGTCTCCCCCTTTTAGACTGCGAGCCCACTGTTGGGTAGGGACTGTCTCTATATGTTGCCAATTTGTACTTCCCAAGCGCTTAGTCCAGTGCTCTGCACATAGTAAGCGCTCAATAAATACGATTGATTGATTGATTGATTGGAATCATGTCACTCCCAGGAACGAGACTGGAGGGTCAGAGGACAGACCAGAGGGCGGGGGGCGGACGGGGCTGGGTCACTCACAGGCACCGGACTGGAGGGTCAGGGCACACACCAGGGGGCTGCTGACCAGATGGAGGCAGTTGAGGGGGCGTTTCCAGTTGCGATCGTCCTTGTCGGGGTCCACCACGGGCACCGTGAGCCGCAGCACCAATTCCACGGGCACCTCCATGGGAGGGGGTCAGTCCATCAGGGATGGGGCAGGCGGCGGGAAGGGGTGTCCCTGGGATATGACTCCCCAAAACCTGCCCCTCCCACTCTCTCCACTGCCCCATTCCCAACCCCGGCACAACCTGCCCAGAGGCCCCTAACTCCTCAGCCCCTCCCTTGTCTCCCCCTTGCAGGAAAATACCACCATTATTATTATTATCAGCATTGATCAAGCACCCACTGTGAGCAGGGCACCGTACTGGGCATCCACCGTGAGCATAATATAATAATGATGGCATTTATTAAGCGCTTACTATGTGCAAAGCACTGTTCTAAGCGCTGGGGAGGTTACAAGGTGATCAGGTTGTCCCGTGGGGGGCTCAGTCTTCATCCCCATTTTACAGATGAGGGAACTGAGGCCCAGACAATAATAATGATGGCATTTATTAAGCGCTATGTGCAAAGCACTGTTCTGAGCGCTGGCACTGCAGACAAGTTAAGTGACTTGCCCGAAGTCACACAGCTGACAATTGGTGGAGCCGGAATTCGAACCCATGACCTCTGACTCCAAAACCCAGGCTCTTTTCCACTGAGCCATGCTGCTTCTCGGTAGCATGACCCTCTACTGGGTGCCCACCATGAGCAGGCCACTGTACTGGGCATCCACCGCGAGCAGGGCACTGAACTGGGCTCCCACTGAGGACAGGGTACTATACCGGGTGTCCACTCTTAAGGAGGGCACTGTACTGGGTGCCTTCTGAGGGCAGCACCCTGTATGGTCACCCACTGCAAGCGGACCACTGTACTGGGCATCCACTTTGAACAGGGCACTGTACTAGGCGTGTGAGAAGGTACAATAGCAGAAAAAGACAAGCTTGCTGCGGGCACAAATCGCAATACCACTGTACTGGGCATCCACTTTGAACAGGGCACTGTACTAGGCGTGTGAGAAGGTACAATAGCAGAAAAAGACAAGCGTGCTGCGGGCACAAATTGCAATACCCCTGCACTGGGCATCCACTTTGAACGGGGCACTGTACTAGGCGTGTGAGAAGGTACAATAGCAGAAAAAGACAAGCTTGCTGCGGGCACAAATTGCAATACCACTGTACTGGGCATCCACTTTGAACGGGGCACTGTACTAGGCGTGTGAGAAGGTACAATAGCAGAAAAAGACAAGCTTGCTGCGGGCACAAATCGCAATACCAATGAAGGTTCAATGGTACCTTCAAAACTTTGAAGAGTTTCCAATACCAGGGCTTCCTCCGCCACGTCCGGTAGTTCAGGGGGTTGATGGCCCGGCACAGTATCTGCCCCGTCGTCTCCTCGTAGGGGAGCAGGGGCTGGAACTCATCCTCTGGGGCAGGAGAGGGGTAGGAGGCTCAGTGTTGGGCAGGGACTGTCTCTATATCTTGCCAAATTGGACTTTCCAAGCGCTTAGACAGTGCTCCGCACACAGTAAGCGCTCAATAACTATAAATGAATGAACGAATGGGGCCCTGGTCTGCCCTACAACATCCACCTGTGAGCCCACTGTTGGGTAGGGACTGTCTCTATTATGTTGCCAGCTTGTACTTCCCAAGAGCTTAGTACAGTGCTCTGCACACAGAAAGCGCTCAATAAATACAGTGGATTGATTGATCCACCAGAAGGATGGTAAATTTGTGCCCCGCAGGCCGACAGTCTCGTCTCTGGGTCTCAGCCCTGACCGCTGCCAGTCTAGTCCTTCTAGAGTGTGAGCCCGCTGTTGGATAGGGACTGTCTCTATATGTTGCCAGCTTGTACTTCCCAAGCGCTTAGTACAGTGCTCTGCACACAGTAAGCGCTCAATAAATACAGTGGATTGATTGATCCACTGGAAGGATGTTAAATTTGTGCCCCGCAGGCCGACAGTCTCGTCTCTGGGTCTCAGCCCTGACCGCTGCCACAGTCTAGTCCTTCTAGAGTGTGAGCCCGCTGTTGGGTAGGGACCGTCTCTGTATGTTGCCAGCTTGTACTTCCCAAGCACTTATTACAGTGCTCTGCACACAGTAAGCGCTCAATAAATACAATTGATTGATTGATCCACCAGAAGGATGTTAAATTTGTGCCCCGCAGGCCGACAGTCTTGTCTCTAGGTCTCAGCCCTGACCGCTGCCACAGTCTAGTCCTTCTAGACTGTGAGCCCACTGTTGGGTAGGGACTGTCTCTATACATTGCCAGCTTGTACTTCCCAAGCGCTTAGTACAGTGCTCTGCACACAGAAAGCGCTCAATAAATACAATTGATTGATTGATCCACCAGAAGGATGTTAAATGTGTGCCCCGCAGGCCGACAGTCTTGTCTCTGGGTCTCAGCCCTGACCGCTGCCACAGTCTAGTCCTTCTAGACTGTGAGCCCGCTGTTGGGTAGGGACCATCTCTATATGTTGCCAGCTTGTACTTCCCAAGCGCTTAGTACAGTGCTCTGCACACAGTAAGCGCTCAATAAATACGATTGATTGATTGATTGATTGCCAGGCTGCCAGTCTCATCTCTAGGCCTCGGCTCTGGCCTCCGGGGACGGTCCCCGGCCCCCGGCCCGTGGTCCTCCGGCCCGGGCTCAGACCCTCGGGACCCCTCCCTCCCTCGCTCTCCCCGACGCACACCAGGGCTTACCGTACTCATAGCTGTGGGCCACGGCGGGGCTTCCATCATCCGAGTCCCCCAGGAGCTCTGCAGGGGAGGAGGCCGAACGGGTAGGCTCCCCGCTACCCAAAATGCCAGAAACTCCCCTCTCTTCCCCTCATCCCTCCGGGGGCCAGGGTCTCCTCTCCCTCTCTCACACCCCAGGTACTCCTCCTTACCCGGGGTGCCAGGGGCGGAATGGGGCAGGGCTGCGTTGCGCTGCCAGCGATAGATCCAAGTGCAGAGGACAACGGTGACGACGTAGAAGACATAGAGCCCGATGTAGCCTATGGCAGGAGTGGGTGTGTGATGGGGCAGGAGGAGGTGACAAAGACTGCCGGCCTCAAATCATCTGCCCCCTACTCTGGCTGTGCCCCCTACCCAGAAATACCCACTGACTATTCATGTACCACAATCCCGGCTCTGCCAACTGTCAGCCCGGTGACTTTGGACAAGTCACTTCACTTCTCTGTGCCTCAGTCACCTCATCTTCTAGACTGTGAGCCCACTGTTGGGTAGGGACTGCCTCTGTATGTTGCCAACTTGTACTTCCCAAGCGCTTAGTACGGTGCTCTGCACACAGTAAGCGCTCAATAAATACGATTGATTGACTGATCTGTAAAATGGGGATGACGACTGTGACCCCCACGTGGGACACCCTGATTACCCTGTATCTACCCCAGCGCATAGAACAGCGCTTTGCACATAGTAAGCGCTCAATAAATGCCCTCATTATCATTAGTATTATCAATCAACTTCTCAATGGGAGCAACGTGGCTCAGTGGAAAGAGCCCGGGCTTGGGAGTCAGAGGTCATGGGTTTGAATCCTGGCTCCGCCAAATAATAATAATAATAATGGCATTTATTAAGCGCTTACTATGCGGAAAGCAAATGTCTGCTGTGTGACCTTGGGCAAGTCACTTAACTTCTCTGAGCCTCATCTGTAAAATGGGGATTAAGACTGTGAGCCCCACATGGGACAGCTTGATCACCTTGTATCCCCCCGGCACTTGGAACAGTGCTTTGCACATAGTAAGCGCTTAACAAATGCCATCATCATCATCATCTTTGGGTTCCCATCATGCATTTGACACACTGCCACATCCCCACACTTCTCTAGCTCCTTCCATCCCCTGCCTGTCCTTTTCCTACTGTTCGTCTCCTCCACTCCCTCCTCCGGCCCATGGTTTGCCCATTTCCTGGCCCCACCGGCCCTCCTCATCCCCATGGCAGATCCCACTGACCGAGGGCCCAGGCCAGAGTGATTCTTCCGAGGTACAGGGCAGTGAAGGTCCCAAAGACGGCAGCCAGGTAGAAGATAGTGTCTCGGAGGAAGGGCCGGGAGGCGGCCTGGAAGGGTCTGACCAATGCAATTCCACCGGCCACCACGGTCGTGACGAACACCCCCGCGCCTGGGGGGCCGAAGCCCACCTCCGCTCAGGACCAGGGGATCCGGCCTCCCCTTCACCACCCCCGGCCAGCCCCCTAACCTCTCCAGGACGAGGGAAGGCTCAGAAAACCCTTTTTTGCAGGGGGTTCTCCAGCCCCAGGAAACTCTCTGGTCCGGTCAGAGGCTTGGTCGGGGGGGGGGAGTGGAGGCGGGGAGGCTGGAGCCCAGCCCCAAGCTTTAATTCTATTTGTTCTGACGATTTTGACACCTGTCTACATGTTTCTTTTTGTCGTCTGTCTCCCCCTTCTCGACCGTGAGCCCGTTGTTGGGTAGGGACCATCTCTGTATGTTGCCGACCTGTACTTCCCAAGCGCTTAGTACAGTGCTCTGCACACAGGAAGCGCTCAATAAATACGATTGAATGAATGAATGAATGAATGAATGAAGAGAGGGGGCTCTGGGGACCCTTAGATGGAATCCAGAAAGGCACCGGCCTCGGCGCCGCGGCCTGCTCCCTCCCTGAGCCCCCCACAAGCCTGCCCCATGGGAAAGGAGAAAGGGGCATGACTGGGGACCCCCCAAGGACCCCTGGGATGGGCAGGGGGGCTATACCGAAGAGGGCCCCCAGGGCCAGGCTGGCAGTCCGGGGGTCAGAGAAGGCCACCACCGCACTGAAGACATCAGGAGCCCCATTCCCAAAGGCCAGGAAGGTGACACCATGGAGACCGAGGTCAAGGAGCAGTCACTGCCCAGATTGGCCACCCCCAGATGCCCCTACCCCCCTACCACAGAGACTCAGTGCCCAAGGGCAGCAACAGATCTCACCACCCACTGTTCCACCCTCTCCAGCGATGTCCCATCATCATCATCATCAATCGTATTTATTGAGCGCTTACTGTGTGCAGAGCACTGTACTAAGCGCTTGGGAAGTACAAGTTGGGGGACCTTCCCAGACTGAGCCCCCTCCTTCCTCTCCCCTTCTCCATCCCCCCCACCTTACCTCCTTCCCTTCCCTACAGCACCTGTGTATATGTTTGTATGTATTTATTACTCTATTTATTTATTTTACTTGTACATATCTATTCTATTTATTTTATTTTGTTAATTATGTTTTGCTTTGTTCTCTGTCTCCCCCTTCTAGACTGTGAGCCCACTGTTGGGTAGGGACCGTCTCTATATGTTGCCAACTTGGACTTCCCAAGCGCTTAGTACAGTGCTCTGCACACAGTAAGCGCTCAATAAATACGATTGATTGATTGATGGGCTGTAAGCTCAATGTGGGGAGGGAACCTAGTTATTTCCCAACTAATATTATACTCTCCCAAGCGCATAGTACAGTGGTCTGTACACAGTAAGTGCTCAATACATATGGCTGATTGATCCCATGGGTCCATCCCCTTGGAAACCTCTGCCTCCCTGTCCTCTAGCCTCCACCTCACTCCCGGCCTCCACCGCATCCCTGCCCTCTACCGTATTCCCAGCCTTGACCTCATCCCATCTCCTCCCCATCCCCCAGCCTCCACCTCATCCCTGGCCTCCACCTTATCCTTGGCTTCCACCTTATCCTCAGCCTCCAGCCCATCCCCAACCTCCACCCCATATTTGGCCTCCACCCGATCCTCGGCCTCTACCCCATCCCTAGCCTCCTTTCCATCCCTAGCCTCCTCCACTTCCATGAACCTCCACTTTGTCCCCAATCTCCTCCCCACACCCCTTGGGCTCCTCCACGGCCTCATCCCGGGCCCAGCCTCCAGGAAGGATACTGCCACATTGTGGGCCAGCTTCAGTGTAGTGGAGATGGCGGAGAGGTTGGGGCAGAAACTAGGGGTGGGGAAAAGCTGAACGCTGCGGCCCAGATCACCCCCCGGCCCCCAACTGTGACACCCTTTCTTCTCTGGCTTCCCTGTGCCCCACCACTTCTGACCCCTCCCCGGCCACCCTCTAGGAGACCACCCCACGACCCCCGAGCTCAGCATCCCCAAGACCCTGCCCACAATCACTCATCTGTGAATCGGGGGGGCCCTCCAGTCCTGCCCACCTCTCTTCCTCCTGTGAGAAGCCGGAGATTATGGGGTGGGGGGAACCGGGGGAACCCTCCGGCTGAACTTACAACTTCTCAGCTGTGACTCCGAGGATCAGGAAGAGATAGAGCAGCCAGACAGCCTGGGGGCAGAGTTCCGTGTTGGGGGCGAGGGTGAGATCCCCAGAAGGGTTGGCGGTTCTGGTCCAGAATCTGCTGCCAAGACCCCCTGCCCCAGCCCACCGCCTTCCTCTGGGACTCCCTCTGGTCCCACTGTTGGGTAGGGACCGTCTCTATATGTTGCCAAAGTGCTTAGTACAGTGCTCTGCACACAGTAAGTGCTCAATAAATATGATTGATGGATTAATTGGTCCTCCTCCAAACCAGGTCTCCTCCTCTCCATCCCTCTGGTCCTCCTCCAAACCAGATCTCCTCCTCTCCGCCTACCTTGCCCCCCTAGATCCTCCCCTTCGCCCCCCCCACAGTTCCCTCTCTGCTACCCCTCAGGTCCCCCCCCCTCCTCCCCTGCAGCCCCCTCCGTCCCCATCCCGGGGCCCCAGCAGGACTCACGTAGAGGGTGACGGCCAGGGGTGTCAGGGCCGGGGGGAAGAGGCAGTAGGCCCCGTCGAGGTAGTTGAGGAAGCCGCCGTCGGTCTGGCAGTCCGCCGTGGTCCGCACGAAGGGGCACCGCTCCGCGGGGGCCAGGCTGCTCACTTCCCGGCACTGGTAGGACCGGACCGTGGGACAACCGGTGGGTGGGTCGGCCCGAGCCCGGTCGGGTTCGGCTCGACCCTCCCTTGGCTGACTGAACCACGTTAAACAGCCAGCTCCGTGGACCCCAAAACACAGGAGATGCCGACCTCCCTGAGGGCCTCCCGGAGTCTTCAGCCCTTTGCCCTCTCCCCAGGGGCCCTGGAAAAATTTGGGTGGGTGGCTGGGGGAGTTTTTGTGTGTATGGGCAGAGTTGGACTTATCTCTCTGGGGAGATAAAGGCCTGATTTAGTTGGGGGCCTGGGAAGTCACTAGGGTTCGGAAGGCAGGTGATCCTGCCAGCCCCACCCAGGTGAAGCAATCCTGGTGTGACTGGTTTCTCAGCGAGGGCCAGGAAGAAGAGGCCCCTCCGTCCAGTGCGGGGGTGGGAGGGTCATCATCATCATCAATCGTATTTATTGAGCGCTTACTATGTGCAGAGCACCGTACTAAGCGCTTGGGAAGTACAAATTGGCAACATCTAGAGACAGTCCCTACCCAACAGTGGGCTCACAGTCTAAAAGGGGGAGACAGAGAACAAAACCAAACATACGAACAAAATAAAATAAATAGAATAGATATGTACAACTAAAATAAATAGAGTAATAAATATGTACAAACATTTATACATATATACAGGTGCTGTGGGGAAGGGAAGGAGGTAAGATGGGGGGGACGGAGAGGGGGACGAGGGGGAGAGGAAGGAAGGGGCTCAGTCTGGGAAGGCCAAGTCAAGTCGCAGTCAGCCCAGGTGCCAGATTGGGTTGCCCCGTGGCCAGAACACAGGGCTAGGAGTCAGAGGACCCGGGTTCTAATCCTGGCTCTGCCACTTATCTGCTCTGTGACCCGGGTTCTAATCCTGGCTCTGCCACTTATCTGCTCTGTGACCTTGGGTAAGTCACTTAACTTCCCTTCTAGACTGTGAGCCCGTTGTTGGGTAGGGGCCGTCTCTGTATGTTGCCAACTTGTACTTCCCAAGCGCTTGGTACAGTACTCTGCACACAGTAAACGCTCAATAAATACAACTGAATGAATGAATGAACTTCTCTCTGCCTCAGTTACCTCATCTGTAAAATGGGGATTAAGACTGTGAGCCCTATGTGAAACAGGGACTGTGTCTAACCTGATTATCTTGTATCTACCCCAGGACTCAGTACAGTGCCTCACACATAATAAGCACTTAACAAATACCGTAAACACAAAAGGAGACTCGGCTTCAAGTTTCGCTCTGCCCCCGACCTGTTATGTGACCTTGGGCCAATCACTGAACCTCTCTGGGCCTCTTATCATCATCATCATCATCAATCGTATTTACTGAGCGCTTACTGTGTGCAGAGCACTGTACTAAGCGCTTGGGAAGTACAAATTGGCAACACATAGAGACAGTCCCTACCCAACAGTGGGCTCACGGTCTAAAAGGGGGAGACAGAGAACAAAACCAAACATACGAACAAAATAAAATAAATAGAATAGATATGTACAAGCAAAATAAATAAATAAATAAATACTATTAGACTGGGAGCCCCAAGTGCTACAAAGACTGTATCCGATCTGATAATCCTTTATCTACCCAGCGCTGGAGAACAGTGCTTCGCACATAGTAAGCGCTTAATAAATGCCATCATTACATAGCAAGGGATTAATCTTAATAAGGATCATTATTATTATTATTATTAGTAGTAGTAGTAATATATATGTTTGTATATATGTTTGTACATATTTCTCTATTTATTTATTTATTTATTTTACTTGTACATATCTATTCTATTTATTTTATTTTGTTAGCATGTTTGGTTTTGTCCTCTGTCTCCCCCTTTTAGTCTGTGAGCCCAATGTGGGGTAGGGACTGTCTCTGTATGTTGCCAATTTGTACTTCCCAAGCGCTTAGTACAGTGCTCTGCATATAGTAAGTGCTCAATAAATATGATTGATTGATTGATTGATAGTAGTAGTAGTAGAAGTATACTATGTCCCAATGACACTTACCCCACACAGCTGGCTTGTGCCAACTACCCACCACTGAATGCAGACAATGGATTTGTAAAATCACCCTCTTCCCGGCCTCTTCCTTTGGCCAGGAGGGAAGGTGTTCGGAGGGCCCATTCATTCATTCAATCGTACTTATTAAGTGCTTACTGTGTGCACAGCACTGTGCTGAGGGCCCAGGCAGATGCCACCACCGCCTCCCTTGGAAAAAACTGGCGCAGTGAGAAGCAGCGTGGCTCAGTGGAAAGAGCCCGGGCTTTGGAGTCAGAGGTCATGGGTTCAAACCCCGGCTCCACCAATAGTCGGCTGCGTGGCTCTGGGCAAGTCCCTTAAATTCTCTGTGCCTCAGTGACCTCATCTGTAAAATGGGGATTAAGCCTGTGAGCCCCCTGAGGGACAACCTGATCACCTTGTAACCTACCCAGAGCTTAGAACAGTGCTTTGCACATAGTAAGCGCTTAATAAATGCCATCATTATTATTATTAAAGAGCACGGGCTTTGGAGTCAGAGGTCATGGGTTCAAATCCTGGCTCTGCCAACTGTCTGTTGTGTGACTCTGGGCAAGTCCCTTAAATTCTCTGTGCCTCAGTGACCTCATCTGTAGAATGGGGATTAAGCCTGTGAGCCCCCTGAGGAACAACCTGATCACTTTGTAACCTCCCCAGCGCTTAGAACAGTGCTTTGCGCATGGTAAGCGCTTAATAAATGCCATCATTATTATTATTAAAGAGCACGGGCTTTGGAGTCAGAGGTCATGGGTTCAAATCCCAGCTCCGCCAACTGTCTGCTGTGTGACTTTGGGCAAGTCACTTAACTTCTCTGGGCCTCGGTTACCTCATCTGTAAAATGGGGATGAAGACTGTGAGCCCCCCCGTGGGACAACCTGATCACCTTGTAACCTCCCCAGCGCTTAGAGCCGTGCTTTGCACATAGTAAGCGCTTAATAAATGCCAGCATTATTATCTCCTTCTCCCTTAATAATAATAATAATGGCATTTATTAAGTGCTTACTATGTGCAAAGAACTGTTCTAAGCGCTGAGCACTGTCCTAAGTGTTCCCCTGACTTGCTCCCTCCTCACTCCTTCCCAGCACCACAGCACTTATGTCCGTATCTGTCATTTATTTATTTATACTAATGTCTGTCTCTCCTTCTACACTGTAAGCTTGTCACGGGCAGGGAATAGGTCTGGTAATTGTTATATTGTACTCTCCCAAGTGCTTAGTACACAGCAAGCGCCCAATAAGTACGATGGAATGAATCAATCAATCAATCTCCAGCTTACTAGAAGCAGCATGGTGTAATGAATAAAGCACAGGCCTGGGGGCCAGAGTCATGAGTTCTAATCCCGGCTCCACCACTTGTCTGTTATGTGACTTTGGGCAAGTCACTTCACTTCTCTGTGCCTCAGTTCCCTCATCTGTAAAATGGGGATTAAGACAGTGGACAGGGACTGTGTCCAACCTGATTACTTTGCATCTACCCCAGTGCTTAGAACAGTGCTTGGCACACACTAAGCTCTTAGCAAATATAAGTGCTTAACAAAGTGGCTCACTGGAAAGAGCCCGGGCTTTGGAGTCAGAGGTCATGGGTTCGGAGCCCGGCTCCGCCACATGTCTGCTGTGGGACCTTGGGCAAGTCACTTAACTTCTCTGAGCCTCAGTTCCCTCATCTGTAAAATGGGGATTAAGACTGGGAGCCCCACGTGGGACAACTTGATCACCTTGTATCCCCCCAGTGCTTAGAACGGTGCTCTGCACATAGTAAGCGCTTAACAAATGCCATCATTATCAAGCGCTTAGTACAGTGCTCTGCACATGGTAAGCGCTCAATAAATACGATTGATGATGATAATAATAATAATTATTATTACTCCTAGGCCCCACGCCACCCCCTTCACCCTCCCCCTCTGCTCGCTACCCCTTTCCCCTCCACCCCTCAACTTCTTCATCTTCCACCCTCTGCCCCTCCACCCCTTACAGTCTCTCCATCCTCCACCCTTCAATCTCTCTAAGTCTCTACCCTTCACCTCTCCACCCTCCACCCCTCCGCCCTTCAGCCCTCCTCCTCCAGCCCCAGAGATGCCCACCATCTGGATCCTTCCCAAATTCCCACTGTTTCCTTTACTCTGCGTTCTCCCTCGGAGGAAGGAGAGTCCCCCAGGCACCCCTTTTGTCCTGGCCACTGCCCCACGTGCCCTCATCTATCCAGTCTGCAAGCCTGAGCCCAGACAGTAAGGAAGAAGGGATCAGCCCTGTCTTGTCCCGTGTCACTACCCCAAGGCAAGGTCAACTCGGAAGAACCCCAATTTCCTCCCTCCTAATAATAATAATAATAACGGCGGTATTTGTTAAGCGCTTACTATGTGCCAAGCACTGTTCTAAGCGCTGGGGGGGGGGGATACAAGGTGATCAGGTTGTCCCACTTGGGGCTCACAGTCTTAATCCCCATTGTACAGATGAGGTAAATGAGGCACAGGGAAGTTAAGTGGCTTGCCCAAGGTCACACAGCTGGCAAGTGGCGGAGCCGGGATTCGAACCCATGACCTCTGACTCCCAAGCCCACGCTCTTTCCACTGAGCCACGCTCCACCTCACCCAGGGGGCACAGGCAGCTTGGAGGTCTAGGGTTCACTCATTCATCCATTCAGTCGTATTTATTGAGCGCATACTGTGTGCAGAGCACTGTACTAAGAAGCAGCTGTGGCTTAGTGGAAAGATCATGGGCTTTGGAGTCAGAGGTCATGGGTTCAAATCCCAGCTCTGCCACTTGTCAGCTGTGGGACTTTGGGCAAGTCACTTAACTTCTCTGGGCCTCAGTTCCCTCATCTGTAAAATGGGGACTAAGACTGTGAGCCCCATGTGGGGCAACCTGATAACCTTGTATCTTCCCCAGCCCTTAGAACAGTGCTTTGCACATAGTAAGCGCTTAACAAATACCATTATTATTATTATTACTAAGCGCTTGGGAAGTACAAGTTGGCAACATATAGAGACAGTCCCTACCCAACAGTGGGCTCACAGTCTAGAAGTTGCAAGGGCTAATCAGAATCATAATCACAATGGTCTTCATTTTGCACTCCCTCTATGTCATGCATGATGCTAAGCGCTGGGATATATTAGAACAGTGCTTGGCACATAGTAAGTGCTTAACAAATGCCATCATTATTATTATTATTATTTTATATCCAATACGAGCACATTGGATGCAGTCCCCGTCACAGCATGGCCTAGGGGAAAGTGCTCGGGCCTGAGAGTCGGAAGGTCCTGGGTTCTAATCCTGGCTCTGTCACGTGTCTGCTGTATGACCTTGGGCAGGTTATTTCACTTCTCTGGGCTTCAGTTACCTCATCGGTAAAATGAGGATTCACTCCTACTTCCTCCTACTTAGACTGTGAGCTCCATATGGGACAGAGACTGTGTCCAACCTGATTAATTAAGCGCTTAGTACAGTGCTCTGCACACAGTAAGTGCTCAATAAATACGATTGATTGATTAACTTGTACCTACCCCAGCACTTAGAACAGTGCTTGGCACAGAGAAAGTGCTTAACAAGTACTATTATTGTCATCATTATTATTATAATTATGTCCCACACTGGGCTTACAAATTAATGGGGAAGGAGAATAGGTATTGAATCCCTACTTAGCAGATTAGGAAACTGAGGCCCAAATAAGTTATCTAGCAATAATAATAATAATAATGGTAACGATTGATTAATTGCATTGATTGATTATTCTATTTATTTTATTTTGCTAGTATGTTTGGTTTTGTTCTCCGTCTCCCCCTTTTAGACTGTGAGCCCACTGTTGGGTAGGGACTGTCTCTATATGTTGCCAATTTGTACTTCCCAAGCGCTTAGTACAGTGCTCTGCACACAGTGAGCGCTCAATAAATACGATTGATGATGATGATTAATTGTAGTGACTGATTAATTGTATTGAGTGATTACTGCGTGCAAAGCACTGTAATAAGCAGTTGGGAGGGTACAATATAACATCAAACACATTCCCTGCCCACAACGAGCTCACAGTCTAGAAGGGGAGACAGACATTAATTTAAATAAAGAGATAGATGAATAAATAAATTACAGATATTTACTGATGTATACATATACGCCGTGGGGAAGGGAGAGAGGATGAATGAAGGAGCAAGCATGGGCAGCACAGAAGGGAGTGCGAGAAGAGGAGGGGAGGGCTCAGTCAGGGAAGGCTTCCTGGAGGAGGCGTGCCTTCAATAAGGCTTTGAAGTGGGGGAGAGCAATTATCTGTCTATGTCTCCTTCCCTTCCCCACAGCACCTGTATTTATGTTTGTGCATATTTATTACTCTATTTATTTATTTTACTTGTACATATCTATTCTATTTATTTTATTTTGTTAGTATGTTTGGTTTTGTTCTCTGTCTCCCCCTTTTAGACTGTGAGCCCACTGTTGGGTAGGGACTGTCTCTCTATGTTGCCAATTTGTACTTCCCAAGCGCTTAGTACAGTGCTCTGCACATAGTAAGCGCTCAATAAATACGATTGATGATGATGAGGAGGAGGAGGAGGAGGGAGGGCATTCCAGGCCAGAGATAGGATGTGGGCAACCAAGGCAGTTTCTTGAGGAGTGGGGAAACACAGTCTGAATGTTTTTGAAGGAAAATGATTCGGGCAGCAGTGTGGAGTAGGGACTGGCGTGGAAAGAGACAGGAGACAGGGAGGTCAGCAAGGAGGCTGATACAATAATCAAGGTGGGATATGATAAGTGCTTGCATTAATGGGGTAAGTCAAGTTACTTGTCCAAGATCACAGAGAAGGAAAGTGGTGAAGCCATCTGTTTGGCTCATTGCTTTTTTTTTTTTTTTTACTCTTTTATTTATTTATTTATTTTATTTGTACATATCTATTCTATTTATTTTATTTTGTTAGTATGTTTGGTTTTGTTCTCTGTCTCCCCCTTCTAGACTGTGAGCCCACTGTTGGGTAGGGACTGTCTCTGTATGTTGCCAATTTGTACTTCCCAAGCGCTTAGTACAGTGCTCTGCACATAGTAAGCGCTCAATAAATACGATTGATGATGATGATGGAATCGGGACTAGAACCCAGGTCCTCGAGTTTCGAGGCCTATGTTCTTCCCAGTAGGCCACGCTGCCTCAGCTCTCATAATAATAATAATAATAATGGCATTTATTAAGCACTTACTATGTGCAGATCACTGTCCTAAGTGCTGGGGAGGTTACAAGGTGATCAGGTTGTCCCACGGGGGGCTCACAGTCTTAATCCCCATTTTACAGATGAGGGAACTGAGGCACAGAGAAGTTAAGTGACTTGCCCAAAGTCACACAGCTGACAACTGGCTCACAGTCTTAATCCCCATTTTACGGATGAGGTAACTGAGGCCCAGAGAAGTTAAGTGACTTGCCCAAAGTCACACAGCAGACGACTGGGGGAGCTGGGATTTGAGCCCATGACCTCTGACTCCAAAGCCTATGCTCTTTCCACTGAGCCACGCTGCTTCTCACCGCACCCGTGTTTTGGTTTTTTGTCTGTCTCCCCCTTCTAAGACTGTGAGCCCATTGTTGGCTAGGGACCGTCTCTACATGTTGCCAACTTGTACTTCCCAAGCGGTTAGTACAGTGCTCTGCACACAGTAAGCGCTCAATAAATACGACTGAATGAATTGGCAGAGGCAGGATTCGAACCCATGACCCCTGACTCCAAAGCACATGCTCTTTCCACTGAGCCACGCTGTTTCTCTTCCCCTCGCCTGCCAGGAATGTTCAAGGAGAGGCTGCCAAGTCCTTTCCTTCCTGCTGTCTGGCTGACCCTAAACCCCCACAGTTGGAAGAGAAGGTCATTCGGTCCAGCCTCCTGCCTCCAAACAAGCCTGCTCCTACCCTAGGCCAAAACTGAGGGCCGCCTGTCTTGTTCTATTGTACTCTCCCAAGTGCTTAGTACAGTGCTTTATACACAGTAGGCTCTCAATCAATCAATCAATCAATCGTATTTATTGAGCGCTTACTGTGTGCAGAGCACTGTACTAAGCGCTTGGGAAGTACAAGTTGGCAACCTACACTTGAATGAATGAATGACTGGTCTTCGAGATTCTACAAATTCCCTTCAAGACCTGCCAAAGAGTCACTCCCTAGGTTTAACCACAGTCCCTCTCGCTGCAATCGTGATCACCTACTTTTCCTTTCGCACGTGGGGTGGAGGCGGAGGGGGTCTTCGGAGGGGCCAAAGATCTAACAGAACAGAAAGGGCCAATGTGGGCGTCTCTCCAGCCCCCTCCCAGAAGATTCCGGGCCAGAAGGCTCTCCATCACCTCACCCCCTCCTACCTCACCTCCCTTCTCTCCTTCTCCAGCCCACCCCGCACCCTCCGCCACTAATCTCCTCACCATGCCTCCTTCATCATCATCAATCATATTTATTGAGCGCTTACTATGTGCAGAGCACTGTACTAAGCGCTTGGGAAGTACAAATTGGCAACATATAGAGACAGTCCCTACCCAACAGTGGGCTCACAGTCTAAAAGGGGGAGACAGAGAACAAAACCAAACATACTAACAAAATAAAATAAATACAATAGATATGTACAAGTAAAATAAATAGAGTAATAAATATGTACAAACATATATACATATATACAGGTGCTGTGGGGAAGGGAAGGAAGGGTGCCTGTCCCACCATCGACCCCCGGCCCACGTCATCCCCCGGGCCTGGAATGCCCCCAATCCCTCTGCCCATCCGCCAAGCTAGCTCTCTTCCTCCCTTCAAGGCCCTACTGAGAGCTCACCTCCTCCAGGAGGCCTTCCCAGACTGAGCCCCTTCCTTCCTCTCCCCCTCATCCCCCTCTCCATCTCCCCCATCTTTCCTCCTTCCCTTCCCCACAGCACCTGTATATACGTTTGTACATATTTATTACTCTATTTATTTATTTATTTATTTATCTGACTTGTACATATCTATTCTATTTATTTTATTTTGTTAGTATGTTTGGTTTTGTTCTCTGTCTCCCCCTTCTAGACCGTGAGCCCGCTGTTGGGTAGGGACTGTCTCTATGTGTATTGAGCACAGTAAGCGCTCAATAAATCATCATCATCATCAATCGTATTTACTGAGCGCTGACTGTGTGCAGAGCACTGTACTAAGCGCTTGGGAAGTCCAAGTTGGCAACATATAGAGACAGTCCCTACCCAGCAGTGGGCTCACAGTCTAAAAGGGGGAGACAGAGACCAAAACCAGACATACTAACAAAATAAGATAAATAGAATAAATACGATTGATTGATTGATTGATCTGTGAAGAGCGGGGCTGGGAGTCCGAGCCACCCTCACAAAACTGGAAGCTGGCGGCAGCCACTGCCCCTCCTGCCCCTAACAGGGGGGCGAATCTTCGCCTTTTTCCTGTGCTGGCCTCCTGCCCGCTCCCTCCCCTGCCCCCTCTTTCCCACCCTGTCCCAGATACTCACATCCATAGCCCCTTCTGGGGTTTTCCAGAGGTCCAGGGGCCTGGAAGCCCCCGCGATCCCGGGAAGAGCCCACAGCCAACTCAGGCCCCTCGTCGCCACGCCGGCGGCTACTGGTCCGCGGGCTTCCTCCGGCGGGGCCCGGGAAGGGCCCGGGATGGCTGCTTACCCTGCTGAGGTGGTTGGGTTTCGTAACGCTCTGGGACGGTCAGGAGGCCTGCAGAAAGAGAGAGATACCAGGGGTCCGTGGGGGGACGGGAGCTGTTTGAGGTTTAGGGTTTTTTCTTCTTAAAGGAATTTGGAAACCCTCCTCGGGGCCCTGGGTATTGATCAACCCCAGCAAAGGGCCGGCAGTTAGACCACCTTCTTGGGGAGGAGGAGTGGCGGGCAACAGCAGTCTCAGTAATAACAATAATGATGGTATTTGTTAAGCGCTTACTATGTGCAAAGCCCTGTTCTAAGCGCTGAAGAGGTTACAAGGTGATCAGGTTGGCCCATGGCGGGGGGGCTCACAGTTTTAATCCTCGTTTTCCAGATGAGGTAGCTGAGGCCCAGAGAAGTGAAGTGACTCGCCCAAAGTCACACAGCTGACAGTTGGTGGAGCTGGGATTTGAACCCATGACCTCTGACTCCAAAGCCCGGGCTCTTTCCACTGGGCCATGCTGCTTCTCTGTTGTAATAGTAGTAGTAGTAGTAATAATAATAATGGCATTTATTAAGCGCTTACTATGTGCAAGGCACTGTTCTAAGTGCTGGGGAGGTTACAAGGTGATCAAGTGGTCCCAAGGGGGCTCACAGTCTTAATCCCCATTTTACAGATGAGGGAACTGAGGCCCAGAGAAGTGAAGTGACTTGCCCAAAGTCACACAGCTGACAAGTGGCGGAGCAGGGATTTGAACCCATGTCCTCTGACTCCAAAGTCCGTGCTCTTTCCATTGAGCCACGAGTAGTAGTAGTAGTAGTAGTAATACTCCTAGCAGCAACTGTAGTAACAATGGTACCTGTTAAGTGCTTACTACGTGCCAAGTACTGTACCATATTTTTATATACTGTATATATGTTTGTACATATTTATTACTCTATTTATTTATTTTTTTTACTTGTACATATCTATTCTATTTTATTTTGTTAGGATGTTTGGTTTTGTTCTCTGTCTCCCCCTTTTAGACTGTAAGCCCACTGTTGGGTAGGGACCGTCTCTATATGTTGCTAACTTGTACTTCCCAAGCGCTTAGTACAGTGCTCTGCATACAGTAAGCGCTCAATAAATACGATTGATTGATTGATTGATTGATTAAACACTGGGGTCGATACAAGTTGATCAGGTTGGAGACAGTCCCTGTCCCACATGGGGCTCACACTCTTCACCCCCCCTTTTACAGATGGGGTAACTGAGGCCCAGAGAAGTGAAGTGCTTTGTCCAAGGTCACACAGCAGACAAAGGATAGAGCCGGGATCAGAACCCAGGTCCTTCTAACTCCCAGGCCTGTGATTCTTCAACTAAGATAATAATAATAATGATGATGGTATTTGTTAAGCGCTTACTGTGCCAAGCACTGTTCTAAGCGCTGGAGATACAAGATATGTACCAGAAGGAGTAACAGCAGTATTAGCAGTATTAGAGAAGCAACGTGGCCTAGTGGAAAGAGCACAGGCTTTGGAGTCAGAGGTCGTGGGTTCAAATCCCGGCTCCGCCACTTGTCAGCTGTGTGACTTTGGGCAAGTCACTTCACTTCTCTGTGCTTCACTTACCTCATCTGGAAAATGGGGATTAAGACTGTGAGCCCCACATAGGACAACCTGATTACCTTGCCTCTACCCCAGCGCTTAGAACAGTGCTTGGCACATTGTAAGCGCTTAACAAATACCATCATTATTATTATTATTAGCAGCAGCAGCAGTACAGTAACTGCGGCAGTAGACGCAATAGTAATAGCAGTAGTAGTAGTAGCAACAGCTGTGCCAACATGGAGCTTCTACATTCTAGCATGGGAGACAAACATAAACATATTTACAAGTAGATAGGTCAAAATAAATAATTGAGCCAAAGTAAATCTATGAGGGCTGAGGAGGGGGGTGAATCAGTAGCTCAGTGCTGGAATTGGATGCAGGGATAATAATAATGATGGTATTTGTTAAGCGCTTACTATGTGCAAAACACTTCTAAGTGCTGGGGGGATACAAGGTGATCAAGTTGTCCCATGTGGGGCTCACAGTCTTAATCCCCATTTTCCAGATGAGGGAACCGAGGCACAGAGAAGTTAAGTGACTTGCCCACAGTCACACAACTGACATTTGGCAGAGCCGGGATTTGAACCCATGATGTCTGACTCCAAAGCCCGGGTTCTTTCCACTGAGCCACGCTGCTTCTCTAGGGATGATAGGGCTCAGGGCACTGGGATAAGAATCCGGGAAGGCTGGTGGGAGAAGGTGGGCTTTCAGGAGGGCTGGAAAGGTGGAGAGAGGCAGGGATGGAGATCCAGGCCAGAGGATCAGTGTGAGCAAGAGACAGCTAGAAGAGCTCGCTGATCAGCCTTCTCTCTGATCTCCCATCCTCGTGTCTCTCTCCACTTCAATCCACACTTCATGCTGCTGCCCGGATTATCTTTGTCCAGAAATGCTCTGGGCATATTACTCCCCTCCTCAAAAATCTCCAGTGGCTACCAATCAATCTGCGCATCAGGCAGAAACTCCTCACCCTGGGCTTCAAGGCTGTCCATCCATCACCTCGCCCCCTCCTACCTCACCTCCCTTCTCTCCTTGTCCAGCCCAGCCCGCACCCTCCGCTCCTCCACCGCTAATCTCCTCCCCGTACCTCGCTCTCGCCTGTCCCGCCATCGACCCCCGGCCCACGTCGTCCCCCGGGCCTGAAATGCCCCCAATCCCTCTGCCCCTCCGCCAAGCTAGCTCTCTTCCTCCCTTCAAGGCCCTACTGAGAGCTCACCTCCTCCAGGAGGCCTTCCCACACTCAGCCCCTTCCTTCCTCTCCCCCTCGTCCCCCTCTCCATCCCCCCCATCTTACCTCCTTCCCTTCCCCACAGCACCTGTATATATGTATGTATGTTTGTACGTATTTATTACTCTATTTATTTATCTTACTTGTGCATATCTATTCTATTTATTTTATTTTGTTAGTATGTTTGGTTTTGTTCTCTGTCTCCCTCTTCTACACTGTGAGCCCACTGTTGGGTAGGGACTGTCTCTATATGTTGCCAACTTGTACTTCCCAAGCGCTTAGTCCAGTGCTCTTCACACAGTAAGCGCTCAATAAATACGATTGATGATGATGATCCCAAGATATCCCATTCCATCCATATCCAGCCCCACCCCCACTTCTTGCTTCCCACCAACAGCAATCAAATCTAGACCAAATCAAATCTAGTCTTTTAGACTGTGAGCCCACTGCTGGGTAGGGACTGTCTCTATATGTTGCCAACTTGTACTTCCCAAGCGCTTAGTACAGTGCTCTTTTAGACTGTGAGCCCACTGTTGGGTAGGGACTGTCTCTATGTGTTGCCAACTTGTACTTCCCAAGTACAGTGCTCTGCACACAGTAAGCGCTCAATAAATACAATTGATGATGATGTTGCTCTGCACACAGTAAGCGCTCAATAAATACAATTGATTGGTTGATTGATTGACCAGAGAAGGACTGGAGGTCTCTGGATGCCCAAACCTCGAGGCTGGGAGTTGGGAAACCCGGGTTCTTGTCCCGGTTCCGCCCCTGGCCTGCTGTATTTTTTCTGTTTTGTTTTGTTTTTAAATGGTATTTGCGAAGCGCTTACTATGTGCCAGAGACTGTTCTAAGCGCTAGGGTAGATACAAGATAATCAGGTTGGACACTGTCCCTGTTTGGTTTTGTTCTCTGTCTCCCGCTTTTAGACTGTGAGCCCACTGTTGGGTAGGGACTGTCTCTATATGTTGCCAATTTGTACTTCCCAAGTGCTTAGTACAGTGCTCTGCACATAGTAAGCGCTCAATAAATACAATTGATGATGATGATGATGTCCCTGTGCCATTTGAGGCTCACACAACCCCCATTTTACAGATGAGGTAACTGAGGCACAGCATTAGAACCCAGGTCCTTCTGACTCCGGGGCCTGTGCTCTTTCCATTAAGCCATGCTGTCTCCCTGGGGACGAGTCACTCACTCTGTCAGGACCTCAGTTTTCTCACCTGAAAATGGGGATCAGGGCCCTGCTAGATGGTCAGACCCGTGCAGAACAGGATTGTGTCGGATTAGATTATCCTTGTAACTCCCCCCCGCCACCGGCACTTGCCACAGTGCTTGGCACAGGAGCTCTCTTCATCCCTTCAAAGCCCTACTGAGAGCCCACCTCCTCCAGGAGGCCTTCCCAGAATGAGCCCCCCTTTTCCTCCGCTCCTCCTCCCCTCCCCATCGCTCCCACTCCCTCCCTCTGTTCCACCCCTTCCTCTCCCCACAGCACTTGTGTGTATTTGTACATTCACTCAATTGTATTTATTGAGCGCTTACTCATCATCATCATCAATCGTATTTATTGAGCGCTTACTATGTGCAGAGCACTGTACTAAGCACTTGGGAAGTACAAATTGGCAACATATAGAGACAGTCCCTACCCAACATTGGGCTCACAGTCTAAAAGGGGGAGACAGAGGACAAAACCAAACATACTAACAAAATAAAATAGAATAGATATGTACAAGTAAAATAAATAGAGTAATAAATATGTACAAACATATATACATATATACAGGTGATGTGGGGAAGGGAAGGGGGTAAGATGGGGGGGATGGAGAGGGGGATGAGGGGGAGAGGAAGGAAGGGGCTCAGTCTGGGAAGCACTGGGAAGCACTGTACTAAGCGCTTGGGAAGTACAAGTTGGTAACATATAGAGACGGTCCCTACCCAACAGCGGGTTCACATATTTATTACTCTATTTTATGAATGGTGTGTATATAACTATAATTCTATTTATCTTTTCTGATGGTACTGACACCAGTCTACTTGTTTTGTTTTGTTGTCTGTCTCCCCCTTCTAGACTGTGAGCCCGTTGTTGGGTAGGGACCGTCTCTATACGTTGCCGATTTGTACTTCCCAAGCGCTTAGTACAGTGCTCTGCACACAGTAAGCGCTCAATAAATACGATTGAATGCACACAGTAAGCGCTCAATAAATACAATTGATGATGATGATGATGAATGAATGATAAATAAATAAATAATGGTATTTGTTAAGCACTTAACTGTGCAGGCACTGTACTAAGCGTTGGGTTAGCACGGGTCTGGCCATCTAGCAGGGCCCTGATCCCCATTTTCAGGTGAGAAAACTGAGGTCCTGACAGAGCGAGTGATGTGTCCCCAGGGAGACAGTATGGCTTAATGGTTAGAGCACAGGCCCCGGAGTCAGAAGGACCTGGGTTCTAATGCTGTGCCTCAGTTACCTCATCTGTAAAATGGGGGTTAATAATAATAATAATAATAATAATAATAATAATAATAATAATAATAATGGCATTTGTTAAGCACTTACTATGTGCAGAGCACTGTTCTAAGCGCTGGGGGGGATACAAGGTGATCAAGTTGTCCCACGTGGGGCTCACAGTCTTAATCCCCATTTTACAGATGAGGTAACTGAGGCTCAGAGAAGTTAAGTGTCTTGCCCAAGGTCACACAGCAGCCATGTGGCGGAGCGGCATTCGAACCCATGACCTCTGACTCCAAAGCCCGTGCTCTTTCCACTGAGCCACGCTGCTTCTCAAAGAGTTAAGAGTGTGAGCCTCACATCATCATCATCATCAATCGTATTTATTGAGCGCTTACTATGTGCAGAGCACTGTACTAAGCATTTGGGAAATAAAAATTGGCAACACATGGCACAGGGACAGTGTCCAACCTGATTATCTTGTATCTACCCTAGCGCTTAGAACAGTTTCTGGCACATAGTAAGCGCTTAACCAATACCATTTAAAAACAAAACAAAACAGAAAAAAATACAGCAGGCCAGGGGCGGAACCGGGACTAGAACCCGGGTTTCCCAACTCCCAGCCTCGAGGTTTGGGCACACAGCCTTAATCCCCATTTTCCAGATGAGGCAACTGAGGCACAGAGAAGTGAGGTGCCTTGCCCAGGTTCACATAGCAGATCGGGTTGGACACCGTCTCTGTCCCACGGGGAGCTCACAGCCTCCACCCCCATTTTCCAGATGAGGGAACTGAGGCCCAGAGAAGTGAAGTGACTTGCCCACGGCAGGCAAGTGGCGGAGGTGGGATTAGAACCCATGACCTTCTGACTCCCAGCCCCGTGCTCTAGCCACAGGACCACAGCTTCCCCAAGATAAGTATTTCAACACATGCCATCATCACGAAGGGGGAAAGGGTCACGTCTGGGAAGGGAAATGGAGCCGAAAGTTGATGCCTAAAACTCACGGCGTTGTTTTTCTCTAATTGTCGCGGTTAATAACAGCAAGAGGAGAAGGACAGCCATAATTATGATAGCTTGTCTGCTAATTCTGCTGTACTGGACTCCCGCAAGTGCTTCCTACACTGCTCTGCGTATAAGTGCTCAGCAAATATCATTCATTGATCGACTGATTAATCAAGGTACTTGTTAAGCACCTACTATGTGCCAGGCACTGTACTACGCGCTGGGTTAGATACAAGACTGTTAAATTGGACACAGCCCCTTTCTCACACAGGGCTCACAGTCTTAATCCCCATTTTCCAGAGGAGGGAACTGAGGCACAGAGGAGTGAAGTGGTACTTCCCAAGCGCTTAGTACAGTGCTCTGCACACAGTAAGCGCTCAATAAATACGATTGATTGATTGATTGAAGAGCCTTGCCCAAGTTCACACAGCAGAAAAGTGGCGGAGCCGGGATTGGAAGCCAGGTCCTTCTGACTCCAAGGCTCGGGCTCTAGTCACTAGGCCACAGTGTTTCTCTGATTGATTGATTGATGGGTGACTCTTGGTGCTTAGTACAGTGCTCTGCACACAGTAAGCGCTCAATAAATACGATTGAATGAATGAATGAATGAACTTGTACTTCCCAAGCGCTTAGTACAGTGCTCTGCACAAAGTAAGCGCTCAATAAATACGATTGAATAAATGAACGAACTTGTGCTTCCCAAGCGCTTACTACAGCTCTGCACAGGGTAGGTGCTCAATAAATAAGGCCCTACTGAGAGTTCTCCTCCTCCAGGAGGCCTTCCCAGACTGAGCCCCCTCCTTCCTCACCCTCTTCCCCCTCTCCATTCCCCCCACCTTACCTCCTTCTCTTCCCCACATCACCTGTATATATATGTATATATGTTTGTACATATTTATTACTCTATTTATTTTACTGGTACATATTTATTCTATTTATTTTGTTTTGTTAATATGTTTTGTTTTGTTCTCTGTCCCCCCCTTCTAGACTGTGAGCCCACTGTTGGGTAGGGACCGTCTCTGTTGCCAACTTGTACTTCCCAAGCACTTAGTACAGTGCTCTGCACACAGTAACCGCTCAAAAAATATGATTGAATGAATGAACTTGTACTTCCCAAGCACTTACTACAGTGCTCTGCACAGGGTAGGCGCTCAATAAATAAGGCCCTACTGAGAGTTCACCTCCTCCAGGAGGCCTTCCCAGACGGAGCCCCCTCCTTCCTCACCCTCTTCCCCCTCTCCATTCCCCCCACCTTACCTCCTTCTCTTCCCCACAGCACCTGTATATATATGTATATATGTTTGTACATATTTATTACTCTATTTTACTGGTACATATTTATTCTATTTATTTTGTTTTTTTAATATGTTTTGTTCTCTGTCCCCCCTCTTCTAGACTGTGAGCCCACTGTTGGGTAGGGACCGTCTCTATATGTTGCCAACTTGTACTTCCCAAGCGCTTAGTACAGTGCTCTGCACACAGTAACCGCTCAATAAATACGATTGAATGAATGAATGAACTTGTACTTCCCAAGCACCTACTACAGTGCTCTGCACAGGGTAGGCGCTCAATAAATAAGGCCCTACTGAGAGTTCACCCCCTCCAGGAGGCCTTCCCAGACTGAGCCCCCTCCTTCCTCACCGCCTCTTCCCCCTCTCCATGCCCCCGCCTTACCTCCTTCTCTTCCCCACAGCACCTGTATATATATGTATATATGTTTGTACATATTTATTACTCTATTTTACTGGTACATATTTATTCTATTTATTTTGTTTTGTTAATATGTTTTGTTTTGTTCTCTGTCCCCTCCTTCTAGACTTTGAGCCCACTGTTGGGTAGGGACCGTCTCTATATGTTGCCAACCTGTACTTCCCAAGTGCTTAGTCCAGTGCTCTGCACATAGTAAGCGCTCAATAAATATGATTGATGATGATGATGATTCCCCCCGCCTTCCCTCCTTCCCTTCCCCACAGCACGTGCATATATATATATATATATATATATATATATATATGCATATATGTTTGTACATATTACTCTATTTATTTTACTTGTACATATTTATTCTATTTATTTTGTTTTGTTAATATGTTTTGTTTTGTTCTCTGTCCCCCCCTTCTAGACTGAGTGCCCACTGTTGGGTAGGGACCGTCTCTATATGTTGCCAACTTGTACTTCCTAAGCGCTTAGTCCAGTGCTCTGCACACAGTAACCGCTCAATAAATACGATTGAATGAATGAATGAACCTGTACTTCCCAAGCACTTACTACAGTGCTCTGCACAGGGTAGGCGCTCAATAAATAAGGCCCTACTGAGAGTTCACCCCCTCCAGGAGGCCTTCCCAGACTGAGCCCCCTCCTTCCTCACCCCCTCTTCCCCCTCTCCATGCCCCCGGCCTTACCTCCTTCCCTTCCCCACAGCACCTGTATATATGTTTGTACATATTTATTACTCTATTTATTTATTTTACTTGTACATATTTATTCTATTTATTTTGTTTTGTTAATATGTTTTGTTTTGTTCTCTGTCCCCCCCCTTCTAGACTGTGAGCCCACTGTTGGGTAGGGACCGTCTCTATATGTTGCCAACCTGTACTTCCCAAGCGCTTAGTCCAGTGCTCTGCACACGGTAAGCGCTCAATAAATACGATTGATTGACAAACTGATCAGCTTGTAACCTCCCGAGCGCTTAGAACAGCGCTTTGCAAGTAGTACGCGCTTAATAAATGCCATCATTATTATTAAAGGAGAGAGCCGCGGGACCCTCCCACCCAACCCAGAATCACGGTCTGGACGGTTTTGTCTCCCCCTTTTAGACTGTGAGCCCACTGTTGGGTAGGGACTGTCTCTAGATGTTGCCAATTTGTACTTCCCAAGCGCTTAGTACAGTGCTCTGCACACAGTAAGCGCTCAATAAATACGATTGATGATGAAGGAATGAGTGTTTGTATAGATTTATTACTCTATTTTACTTGTACATATTTACTATTCCCTTTATTTTATTTTGTGAATATATTCTATTTTGTTGTCTGTCTTCCCCTTCTAGACTGTAAGCCCGCTGTTGGGTAGGGACCAGCTCTAGATGTTGTCAACTTGCACTTCCCAAGCACTTAGTACAATGCTCTTCACACAGTAAGCGCTCAATAAATACAATTGAATGAATGAATACAGATTTATTACTCTATTTTACTTGTACATATTTACTACTCTATTTTATTTTGTTAATATGTTTTGTTTTGTTGTCTGTCTCCCCCTTCTAGACTGTGAGCCCGCTGTTGGATAGGGACCGTCTCTAGATGTTGCCAACTTGGACTCCCAAGCGCTTAGTACAGTGCTCTGCACACAGTAAGCGCTCAATAAATACAATTTAATGAATGAATGCATGACCCAATTTGCTTGTATCCACCTCAGCGCTTAGTACAGTGCCTGGCACACAGTAAGGGCTTAACAAAGGCCACAATAATTTTCCCGTATCCACCTCGGCGCTTAGTACAGTGCCTGGCACACAGTAAGGGCTTAACAAAGGCCACGATTATTTGCTCGTATCCACCTCGGCGCTTAGTACAGTGCCTGGCACACAGTAAGGGCTTAACAAGGCCACGATAATTTGCCTGTATCCACCTCGGCGCTTAGTACAGTGCCTGGCACAGTAAGGGCTTAACAAAGGCCACGATAATTTGCCTGTATCCACCTCAGCGCTTAGTACAGTGCCTGGCACACAGTAAGGGCTTAACAAAGGCCACGATAATTTGCTCGTATCCACCTCAGCACTTAGTACAGTGCCTGGCACACAGTAAGGGCTTAACAAAAGCCACGATTATTTGCTCGTATCCACCTCATCGCTTAGTACAGTGCCTGGCACACAGGAAGGGCTTAACAAAGGCCACGATAATTTGCCCGTATCCACCTCGGCGCTTAGTACAGTGCCTGGCACCCAGTAAGGGCTTAGCAAAGGCCACGATGATTAGGAGTCGAAGCAGAGGAAAGGGAGGCTTCCCCATCCCCCCGGTCCGGAAGGGGCAGGAAACGGCCCAATCTCTTCAGCAGGAAGGAACTTGGGCAAAGGAACAGCCGGAAAAGTTTCCGCGCTCCCCCTACCCTCCGGCCCACCGGGCACACAAGCGCTTAGGACAGTGCTGTGCACATAGTAAGCGCTCAATAAATACGATTGATTATGATGATGATGATCCTCCCTGGCACCAAGAAGTTGCCACCTTCGGACAACAGAGTCCAGCCCGTCCAGCAGGCAACCCCCCCCCCCCAAATTGTCCCCCCAGATTTTGTCCCCTACCTGTCCCTCGCATGATCCCGGAGCTGCTGTGCTGAGCACCGTCCTCTCCCCGAAGATTCCTCCCGGGCCACTGGCAAGGCCCCTGCTCAGTCCCCGGGCAACCCCCGGGACACTTCCAAGTAGCCAACCGGAGGGCCAGCTCCTCCTCCTCCTCCTCCTCCTCCTCCTCCTCCTCCTCCTCCTCCTCCTCCTCCTCCCCTCCTCCTTAAAGTGACAACGCGCCACCCTAATCAATCAATCCATCCATCCATCAATCGTATTTATTGAGCGCTTACTGTGTGCACAGTCTTTTAGACTGTGAGCCCACTGTTGGGTAGGGCCTGTCTCTCTATGTTGCCAACTTGGACTTCCCAAGCGCTTAGGACAGTGCTCTGCACATAGTAAGCGCTCAATAAATACGATTGATGATGATGATGATCCTCCCTGGCACCAAGCAGTTGCCACCTTGTACTTCCCAAGCGCTTAGGACAGTGCTCTGCACATAGTAAGCGCTCAATAAATACGATTGATGATGATGATGGTCCTCCCTGGCACCAAGAAGTTGCCACCTTCGGACAACAGGGTCCAGCCCGTCCAGCGGGCAGCCCTCCCCAAATTGTACCCCCAAATTTTGTCCCTTACCTGTCCCTCGCATGATCCCGGGGCTGCTGTGCTGAGCACTGTCCTCTCCCCGAAGATTCCTCCCGGGCCACTGGCAAGGCCCCTGCTCAGTCCCCGGGCAACCCCCGGACACGTCCAACTAGCCAACCGGGGGGCCAGCTCCTCCTCCTCCTCCTCCTCCTCCTCCTCCTCCTCCCCTCCTCCTTAAAGTGACAACGCGCCACCTTAATCAATCAATCCATCCATCCATCAATCGTATTTATTGAGCGCTTACTGCGTGCACAGTCTTTTAGACTGTGAGCCCCTTTTAGACTGGGAGCCCACTGTTGGGTAGGGCCTGTCTCTCTATGTTGCCAACTTGGACTTCCCAAGCGCTTAGGACAGTGCTCTGCACACAGTAAGCACTCAGTAAATACGATTGATTGATTGATTGATCGATTGATTGATTGTAAACTCCCCAGCGCTTAGAACAGTGCTTTGCACATAGTAAGCGCTTAATAAATGCCATTATTATTATTATTATTATTATTACAAGTCGGCGACATTAAAGGAGCAGGACCCACCGAGCGGGCGACAAGGGACAGCGTGGCATGATGGACAGACCACGGGCCTGAGAGGCAGAAGGACCTGGGTTCTAATCCCGGCACCCACCACTTGTCTGCCCTGTGACCGTGGACAAGTCTGTGCCCCAGTTACCTCATCTGGAAAATGGGGATTGAGACTGGAAGCCTCCTGTGGGCCCACTGTTGGGTAGGGACTGTCTCTCTATGTTGCCAACTTGGACTTCCCAAGCGCTTAGTCCAGCGCTCTGCACACAGTAAGCGCTCAGTAAATACGATTGATTGATTGCAGAGCACTGGACTAAGCGCTTGGGAAGTACAAGTCGGCAACATTAAAGGAGCAGGACCCCCCGAGTGGGTGACAAGGGACAGCGTGGCATAATGGACAGACCACGGGCCTGAGAGGCAGAAGGACCTGGGTTCTAATCCCGGCCCCCACCACTCGTCTGCCCTGGGACCTTGGACAAGTCACTTCGCTTCTCTGTGCCCCAGTTACCTCATCTGGAAAATGGGGATTGAGACTGGGAGCCTCCTGTGGGACAGAGACTGTGTTCAATCTGATTTGCTTGTATCCAATCAATCAATCATCAATCAATTGTATTTATTGAGCGCTTACTGTGTGCAGAGCACTGGACTAAGCGCTTGGGACGTACAAGTCGGCAACACATAGAGACAGTCCCTACCCAACAGCAGGCTCACAGTCTAGAAGGGGGAGACAGAGAACAAAACAGCGTTTAGTATAGTGCCTTGCATATTAATAATAATAATAAAAATGGCATTTATTAAGAGCTTACTATGTGCAAGGCACTGTTCTCAGCGCTGGGGGTATAATAATAATAATGGCATTTATTAAGCACTTACTATGTGCAAAGCACTGTTCTAAGCACTGGGGAGGTTACAAGGTGATCAGGTTGTCTCACGTGGGGCTCAAAGTCTTAATCCCCATTTTACAGATGAGGTAACTGAGGCCCAGAGAAGTGAAGTGACTTGCCCAAAGTCACACAGCAGACAACTGGCAGAGCCAGGATTTGAACCCACGAACTCTGACTCCAAAGTCCGTGCTCTTTCCACTGAGCCACGCTGCTTCTCTAATCTGTTCTTCTCCTCTCTTCTCTGTTCAATCTGATTTGCTTGTATCCAGCGTTTAGTATAGTGCCTTGTATATTGTAAGCGCTTAACAAATACCATTATTATTATCCCCCCCCTTCTAGACTGTGAGCCCGTTGTTGGGCAGGGACCGTCTCTATATGTTGCCGACTTGTACTTCCCAATGCTTAGTACAGTGCTCTGCACACAGTAAGCGCTCAATAAATAAGAAAAGTGGCGTGGCTCAGAGGAAAGAGCCCGGGCTTTGGAGTCAGAGGTCGTGGGTTCAAATCCCGCTCTGCCAATTGTCAGCTGAGTGACTTTGGGCATCTCTGTGCCTCAGTTCCCTCATCTGTAAAATGGGGATTAAGACTGTGAGCCCCCTGTGGGACAACCTGATCACCTTGTAACGTCCCCAACGCTTAGAACAGGGCTTTGCACATAGCAAGCACTTACAGCAGCACGGCTCAGTGGAAAGAGCCCGCGCTTTGGAGTCAGAGGTCATGGGTTCGAATCCCGACTCCACCAACGGGCCTGCTGTGTGACCTTGGGCAAGGCACTTAACTTCTCGGAGCCTCAGTTCCCTCATCTGTAAAATGGGGATGATGACTGTGAGCCCCACGTGGGGCAACCTGATCACCTTGTATCCCCCCCAGCGCTTAGAACAGTGCCTTGCACATAGTAAGCGCTTAACAAATGCCATTATTATTTTTTATTATTATTATAAATACCATTATTATTATTATTATTATAAATACGATTGACTGAATGAATGAACAACAGGAGGGTGGGGGGGAGAGGTCACTGTCCCCCCCAAGGGGCCTCAGCAGAGCTGACCTGGGCAGACTCAGACCGGAGCTTTCCTCTACCCTAAAGCCTTCCAATTTCTTCCCTAAGAGGCCCAGGAGAGGGTCTGGATTTGAGGTGGGAAGGTGGGGATTCTGTGTCATGACTGAAAACCAAAAAGCAGAAGAAGGAGGTTAGGTTAGGGTTAGAGAACCAGTGTGGCTTGGTGGAAACAGCCCGGGTTTGGGAGTCGGAGGCCGTGATCCCGGCCCCGCCACTTGTCTGCGGTGTGACCTTGGGCAAGGCACGTCACTTCTCTGGGCCTCAGTTCCCTCGTCTGGAAAATGGGGGTGAAGACGGTGAGCCCCCAAGGGACAACCTGATTACCTTGGATCCCCCCCAGCGCTTAGAACAGTGCTTGGCACATAGTAAGCACTTAACAAATACCATCACTGCTATTATTATTATTATTATTATTAAGGAGAAGGCTCCACATTCTAGACGTTCGAAGACTCTAGAAGCAGCCTGGCCTAGCGGATAGAGCATGGGTCTGGGATTTCGAAGGAGCAGGGTTCTAATCCCCACTCCACCCTTTGTCTACCACCTGTATGCGGATGATACCCAAATCTCCATCTCCTCCCCTGATCTCTCTCCCTCTCTTCAGTCTCACATCTCCTCCTGCCTTCAAGACATCTCCACCTTGGATGTCCTCCCATCACCTCAAACTTCACCTGTCCGAAACAGAGCTCTTATGTTCCCACTCAAACCCTGTCCTCTCCTGAACTTTCCCGTCACTGTAGATGGCACCACCATCTTTCCTGTCTCACAAGCCCTTAATCTCGGCATCATCCTTGACTCTGTTATCCAGCGCTTAGAACAGTGTTCCAGCTCTTAGAACAGTGCTTGGCATATAGTAAGTGCTTGACAAATACTATCATTATTATTATTATTCAACCCACATATTCAATCCATCAACAAATACTGTCAGTCCCACCTTCACAACATCGCTAAAATCCATCCTTTCCTCTCCACCCAAACTGCTACCACGTTAATACACTCATCCTATCCCGCCTGGATGACTGCATAAACCTCCTTGCTGAACTCCCTCTTCCTCCCTTCAAAGCCCTACTGAGAGCTCACCTCCTCCAGGAGGCCTTCCCAGACTGAGCCCCTTCCTTCCTCTCCCCCTCGTCCCCCTTTCCATCCCCCCATCTTACCTCCTTCCCTTCCCCACACCACCTGTATATATGTATATATGTTTGTACATATTTATTACTCTATTTATTTTACTTGTACATATCTATTCTATTTATTTTATTTTGTTAGTATGTTTGGTTTTGTTCTCTGTCTCCCCCTTCTAGACTGTGAGCCCAATGTTGGGTAGGGACTGTCTCTATATTTTGCCAACTTGTACTTCCCAAGCGCTTAGTACAGTGCTCTGCACACAGTAAGCGCTCAATAAATACGATTGATGATGATGATGATGATGATGTCTCCCCCTTCTAGACTGTGAGCCCGCTGTTGGGTAGGGACCGTCTCTATATGTTGCCAACTTGTACTTCCCGAGCGCTTAGTACAGTGCTCTGCACACAGTAAGCGCTCAATAAATACGATTGAATGAATGAATGAACTCCCAGCCTCCTGCCTCTCATTCATTCAGTCGTATTTACTGAGCGCTTACTGTGTGCAGGGCACTGTACTAAGCGTTTGGAAAGTACAGTTCAGCCACAGATAGGGACAATCCCTTCCCAACAACGGGCTCACAGTCTAGAAGGGGGAGACGGACAACAAAACAAAACAAGCAGACAGGCGTCAATACCATCAGGATAAATAGATGAACTGTGACCAACCTTGTTACCCTGTATCTATATCTACTTTGTATCAATCAATCAATCAATCGTATTTATTGAGCGCTTACTGTGTGCAGAGCACTGTACTCCCCACTCCAGTCCATACTTCACTGTGCTGCCCGGATCATTTTCCTACCAAAACGTTCAGGACATGACACCCCCCCCAGCCCCCGCCACATCAAATAACTCCAGCAGTTGCCCATCCATCTCCTTATCAAACAAAAACTCCTCACCATTGGCTTTAAAGCTTTCCATCATCTTGCCCCCTCCTATCTCACCTCGCTTCTCTCCTTCTACAACCCAGCCTGCACACTTGGCTCTTTCAGTGCTAACCTTCTCACTGTGCTTCCATCTCACCTATCTCGACTCCGACCCGTAGCCCACGTCCTGCCTCTGGCCTGGAATGCCGTCCCTCCTCTAATCCGACAATTACTCTCCTTCCCTTCAAAGCCTTATTGAATCAATCAATCAATCGATCGTATTTATTGAGCACTTACTGTGTGCGGAGCACTGTACTAAGCGCTTGGGAAGTACAAGTTGGCAACATATAGAGACAGTCCCTACCCAACAGTGGGCTCACAGTCTAGAAGGGACTGAAGACACATCTCCTCCAAGAGGCCTTCCCTAAATCCCACTTTTCCTCATCTCCCACTTCCTTCTGCATCTCCCTGACTTATTCTCTTTGCTCCTGCCCACTCCCAGCCCCACCACACTCATTTACATATGTGTAATTTTATTTATCTATATTTATATCTCTTCCCCCCCACCCCAGACTGTAAGCTCCTTGTGAACAGGGAATGTGACTGTTTATTGTTGTACTCTACTCTCCCAGGTGCTTTGTACAATGATCTGCACACAGTAAGTGCTCAGTAAATACGATTGAATGAAAGAACGAATGAATGACCTTGAGCAAATCACTTCACTTCTCTGTCCCTCAGTTATCTCATCTGTAAAACGGGGATTAAGATTGGGAGCCCCATGTGGGACAGTCAATCAGTCAATCGTATTGAGCGCTTACTATGTGCAGAGCACTGTACTAAGAGCTTGGGAGAGTGCAATATGACAATAAACAGAGGCATCCCCTACCCACAATTCATTCATTCATTCATTCATTCATATTTACTGAGCGCTTACTGTGTGCAGAGCACTGTACTAAGCGCTTGGCAAGTACAAGTTGGCAACACATAGAGACGGTCCCTACCCAACAGTGGGCTCACAGTCTAGAAGGGGGAGGCAGAGAACAAAACAAAACATACATTCCTACGAATCTCCATTTTACAGATGAGGTTCAGTGCTCTGCACACAGTTAGCGCTCAATAAATACCACTAAGTACCCTGTAATAATAATAATGATGTTGGCATTTATCAAGCGCTTACTATGGGTTTACATCATAGAGGGAGAGACAGACATTAATCCAGCGCTTAAAACAGTGCTTGGCACATAGTATGCGCTTAACAAATGCCATTATTATAAATAAATTACAGATGTGTAATTAAGTTCTGTGATGCTGGGGGCCGGGGGGGGGGGGGGGGATGAATAAAAGAAGTGAGTCAGGGCGATGCAGAAGGAAATGAGAGAAGAGGAAGAGGAGGGCTTAATCAGGGAAGAACAGAAACTGTGTCCAACCCAATTTGCTAGAATCCAACCCTCATCATCATCATCAATCGTATTTATTGAGTGCTTACTATGTGCAGAGCACTGTACTAAGCGCTTGGGAAGTGCAAATTGGCAACATATAGAGACAGTCCCTACCCAACAGCGGGCTCACAGTCTAAAAGGGGGAGACAGAGAACAAAACCAAACATACTAACAAAATAAAATAAATAGAATAGATATGTACAAATAAAATAAATAAATAAATGGAGTAATAAATATGTACAAACATATATACATATAGACAGGCCCGACCCATAGTAAGCGCTTAACGGATACCACAACTATCATTACTGTTATTATTCTGCACTTCCCTTCACCCTGATATCAATCAATCAATCGTATTTATTGAGCGCTTACTATGTGCAGAGCACTGTACTAAGCGCTTGGTACAAGCGCTCAAGAGCTCGGATCATCATTTAGGGGGCTGGGAGGTAGGGGGAGGTTTCTAAACGGTCCCTTAATCCCGTGATGGCTGTAACTCTTTGCTAATCACCTATCAGCCTGCCTCACCAGTCATGAGATTCCTGGTAGAAGAACAAGGGGGAGGGGGACAGGAAGCTCCCTGTCCTTTGATCTGTGGACTTGGGATTCTCCTGAGTTCTCCTGGCTTGGTGGATTTGCTGGGGGCAGAGATTCCCTGCCTTGAAGGTCCAGAGGGAAAGGTGGGAGGATTTGGCTTCCTTCCTAGGGAGGGTAGGATTGCCCCCTCCGGGTTTCTGGGATTACAGGAGAGGCGGGAGTGAGGAAGGGAGTCGGAAGGGCCTGGATTCTCCTGTGTAGGCAGGGGAGAGGCTTGGAGTTTATGGAATTGTTGTCCGCAGACCCCCACAGCGCCAAGGCTAGGAGACACCCAGGGAAGCTTGAAGGCCACTGGCTCAGAATAAACAAAAGCAAACAACCCTTCTTCCATCCAGCATGGAGTAGTGGGTAGAGTCGGAAGGTCATCGGTTATTAATAATAATAATAATGGCATTTGTTATAATAATAATAATGGCATTTATTAAGCACTTCCTATGTGCAAAGCACTGTTCTAAGCGCTGGGGAGGTTACAAGGTGATCAGGTTGTCCCTCGGGGGGCTCACAGTCTTAATCCCCATTTTACAATGAGGTAACTGAGGCCCAGAGAAGTGAAGTGACTTGCCCAAAGTCACACAGCTGACAGTTGGCAGAGCCGGGATTTGAACCCATGACCTCTGACTCCAAAGCCCATGCGCTTTCCACTGAGCCACGCCGCTTCTCAAAAGTGGTAGAGTTGGATTAGAACCCAGGTCCTCTAACTCCCATGCCCATGCTCTTTCCATTAGGCCACACTGCTTCCCACACTTGTAATAATAGCTCGGATTGGGGTGGTCCTTTAATCTCCTCCAAGTGCTCTGGCATTGACGCTTCCTTTTTTTAATGGTATTTGTTAAGCACTTATTATGTATCAGGTGCAGTTCCAAGTACTGGGGTAGGTACAAGATAATTAGGTTGGACACAGTCCATGTCCCACATGGGGCTCACAGTCTTGATCCCCATTTTACAGATGAGGTGACTGAGTCACAGAGAAGCGAAGGCACTTGCCCAGGGTCACACAGTCAACAAGTGTGTTGACTCCTCTCCTCCTCTTCCCCTCCCCTTCGCCCCTACTCCCTCCCTCTGCCCTACCTCCATCCTATCCCCACAGCACTTGTGTATATTTGTACATATTTATTACTCTATTTATTTTATCAATGTTGTGCATATAGCTATAATTCTATTTATCTATTCTGATGGCACTGACACCTGTCTATTTTGTTTTGTTGTCTGTTTCCCCCTTCTAGACTGTGAGCCCGTTGCTGGGTAGGGACCGTCTCTATAAGTTGCCAATTTGTACTTTCCAAGCGCTTAGTCCAGTGCTCTGCACACAGTAAGCGCTCAATAAATACGACCGAATGAATGAATGTGGTGGCAGAACCGGGATTAGAATCCAGCTCCTTCTGATTTCCAGGCCTGTGCTCTATCCATTAGGCCATGCTGCTTCTCAGGACAAAAGGCATTGTGTTCATCCACGCTTTCTGGAAGTGAAAATAGGCATGGAGAGAAAATAGGTTGGGTGGATTTTTTGAGATAGGCCTGACAGAACTGGAATTAGAGTGTCACTCCACAGGCCATGTCACTCTGTCATCATCAATCGTATTTATTGAGCGCTTACTATGTGCAGAGCACTGTACTAAGCGCTTAGCACTGTCTGTCAATCAATCAATCAATCACGGAGGAGACGAAGAGAAAGGAAGTAGATGAGCCCCTGCCCTCAAGGAGCTTCGAGTTCCAAAGGAAGGATTGTCGGAGTCCAAGGCTGCCCCGGGTTTGCGATTTGCAATCTTTCCCTTATCTATATTCCTCCCTCAGCTGCCCTCCCAAATCCTAGGTTGCTGGGACTAACTAGGCCTGTAAAGTGCTTTGAGATCCTCAGAGATAATGACAAACTAAACCCGACAGTTTAGCCCATGCCTTTTATTTTGGATTGCAGAGCACTGTATTGAGAATCTACTGTATGCAGTCAATAAATCAGTGGTATTTACTGAGTGCTTACTTCATGCACAGTGCTTGGGAGAGTAAAGAACAACAGTGATGGTACTGTACTGGGGGTCTACTGGCTGCAGAACTTGCACTGACTGCTTATTATTAATAATAATAATAATAATAATAGTAATTATGGTATTTGTTAAGCTCTTACTACGTTCCAAGCTGTTAAGTGCTGAGCACCAATCCCAGATTTGTACCGTGTGCGGAGCACTGTACTGAGCATCTGTATAGTAGAGGGCTCTACTGAATGCTTGAAAACATATAATGGAAGGGAAATAATTATAATAACAATAATAATTGTGGTATTTGCTAAGTGCTTACTATATACCAGTAATAATATTTCTTAAACATTTACTATGTGCCAAGCACTATTCTAAGCTCTGGGGTAAATACAAGGTAATCAGGTTGTCCCATGTGAGGCTCACACTTTTAATCCCCTTTTTACAGATGAGGGAACTGAGATGCAGAGAAGTTAAGTGACTTGCCCAAGATCACACAGCAGGCAAGTGGCGGAGCCGGGATTAGAACCCACATCCTCTGACTCCCACGCCTGGGCTCTGTCCACTGAACCACGCTGCTTCTCTAAGTACCAAGCACTGTACTAAGCGCTGGGGCAGATTTAAGGTAATCACATCCCACATGGGGCTCACAGTCCAACAGGAGGGAGAGTAGGTACTAAATCCCCATTTTGCAGTTGAGGAAAATGAGATACGGAGAAGTTCAGTGACTTACCCAAGATCACAGAGGGGGTAAGTAGCTCAGCTAGAATTAGAAGCCAAGCCCTCTGACTCTCCAGCCCATGCTCCTAACACTAGGCCATGCTGCTTCATTCTGCTTTTGGAGAATGAAGGAGAAGGAGGGTGTTGAAAGAGGGGTGAGGGAAATTGTAATCTCTCTCCCAGGTTTGGGGTTCTGAGCCCATGCCAAATTGGAAAATTATTGGGAAATTATTGGAGAAGCAGCGTGGCTCAGTGGAAAGAGCACGGGCTTTGGAGTCAGAGGTCATGGGTTCGAATCCCGACTCCGCCACATGTCTGCTGTGTGACCTTGGGCAAGTCACTTAACTTCTCTGAGCCTCAGATACCTCATCTGTAAAATGGGGATTAAGACTGTGAACCCCACATGGGACAACCTGATCACTTTGTATCCCCCCCAGCGCTTAGAACAGTGCTTTGCACATAGTAAGCACTTAACAAATGCCAACATTGTATTATTGTATTGTATCTAGATCCTTAGGTATAGTGCAGCGTGGCTCAGTGGAAAGAGCACGGGCTTTGGAGTCAGAGGTCATGGGTTCAAATCCCAGCTCCGCCAATTGTCAGTTGTGTGACTTTGGGCAAGTCACTTAATAATAATAATAATGATAGTATTTGTTAAGCGCTTACTATGTGCACTTAACTTCTCTGTGCCTCAGTTACCTCATCTGGAAAATGGGGGTGATGACTGTGAGCCCCACATAGGACAACCTGATCACCTTGTAACCTCCCTAGCGCTTAGAAGAGTGCTTTGCTCACAGTAGGCGCTTAATAAATGCCATTATTATTATTATTATTATTATTATTATTATTATAGGAATGGGCCCTGGTCAGGTAGCATTGTTTTGTTTGTTTACTGGTAATTGTTCAACGCTTACTATGGGCCAGGCACAACACTCAGCCTGGGGGAGATACCAGCTAATTGGGTTGGACACAGTCCCTGTCCCACGTGAGGCTCTCAGTCTTAATCTGAGGAAGGAACATTTAATCCCCATTTATAGAGGCAGAGAAAAGTGAATCAATCAATCAATCAATCAATCAATTGTATTTACTGAGCGCTTCCTGTGTGCAGAGCACTGTACTAAGCGCTTGGGAAGTCCAAGTTGGCAACATATAGAGACGGTCCCTACCCAACAGCGGGCTCACAGTCTAAAAGGGGGAGACAGAGAACAAAACCAAACATACGAACAAAATAAAATAAATAGAATAGGTATGTACAAGTAAAATAAATAAATAAATAGAGTAATAAATATGTACAAACATATATACAGGTGCTGTGGGGAAGGGAAGGAGGTAAGATGGGGGGAAAGGATTTGCCCAATGTCACAAAGCAGGCAAGTGGAAGAGCAGGATTAGAATCAAGGTCATCTGACTCCTAGATCTGGGCTCTTTCCACTAGGCCATACTGCTTCCCCTCAGTCTGCCCCAGGGCATAGGTGAAACCTGAAAACTTCATGACATCACAGTGCCAAAAAGAGCAAAAGAGCCCAGGAATGGGAGTTAGAAGCCCTGGGTTCTAACTTGCCTGCTGTGCAGTCTAGGGCAAGTCACAACTTCTCTGTGCCTGTTTCTTCCTCCGTAGAAAGGAGATGAGACCCTCAATTTCCCTCCCTCATAAGACTGAGACCCACGTGGAACAGGAACTAAATCAAAGGACCTGGGGTTCTAATCCCGGCTTTGCCACTTTCATTCATTCATTCATTCAATCATATTTATTGAGTGCTTACTGTGTGCAGAGCACTGTACTAAGCACTTGGGAAGTACAAGTTGGCAACATATAGAGACGGTCCCTACCCAACAACGGGCTCACAGTCTAGAAGGGGGAGACAGACAACAACACATATTAACAAAATAAAATAGAATAGTAAATATGTACAAGTAAAATAAATAGAGTAATAAATCTGTGCAAACACATATACAGTTGCTTGCTCTGTGGCCTTCGGCAGGTCACTTCACATCTCTGTGCCTCTGTTTCCTCATCTGTAAAATAGGGATTTGATACCTGTTCTCCCTCTTACTTAGAGTATCAGTCCTTATGTGAGGTAGGGAATGCAGGCAATCTGGTGATCTTGTATCTGCCCCAGCACTTAGCGCAGTCCTTGGCACAGTGTATGTGCTAAACAAATACTATTATTATTATTTTTAGTATTATTGTTGATTGAGAAGAATTTGGGAGGTGTCTCTGTGGTAGCTGTTGATAGATCTCATTGGGTCTTTCATACCAGATCAATCAGTCAATCAAATCAATCAATTGTATTTATTGAGCACTTACTGTGTGCAGAGCACTGTACTGAGCGCTTGGGAAGTACAAGTTGGCAACATATAGAGACAGTCCCTACCCAACAGTGGGCTCACAGTCTAAAAGGGGGAGACAGAGAACAAAACCAAACATATTAACAAAAGAAAATAAATAGAATAGTAAATATGTACAAGTTAAATAAATAAATAAATAGAGTAATAAATATGTACAAACATATATAGATATATACAGGTGCTGTGGAGAAGGGAAGGAGGTAAGGTGAGAGGGTGGAGAGGGGGAGGAGGGGGAGAGGAAGGAGGGGACTCAGTCTGGGAAGGCCTCCTGGAGGAGGTGAGCTCTCAGTAGGGCTTTGAAGGGAGGAAGAGAGCTAGCTTGGCAGATGGGCAGAGGGATTGGGGGCATTCCAGGCCAGGGGGAGGACGTGGGCCGGGGGTTGACGGCGGGACTAAGCTCTTGTACAGTACAAGAGAAGCAGCGTGGCTCAGTGGAAAGAGCACAGACTTGGGAGTCAGACAGAGGTCATGGGTTCAAATTCTGGCTCCGCCACTTGTCAGCTGGATGACTTGGGGCAAGTCACCTCACTTCTCTGGGCCTCAGTTACCTCATCTGTCAAATGGGGATGAAGACTGTGAGCCCCCCGAGGGACAACCTGATCACCTTGTAACCTCCCCAGTGCTTAGAACAGTGCTTTGCACATAGTAAGTGCTTAATAAATGCCATTATTATTATTATTATTACAAGAGAAGCAGCGTGGCTCAATGGAAAGAGACCGGGCTTGGGAGTCAGAGGTCGTGGGTTCAAATCCCGGCTTCGCCAATTGTCAGCTGGGTGACTTTGGGCAAGTCATTTCACTTCTCTGTGCCTCAGTGACCTCATCTGGAAAATGGGGATTAAGACTGTTAGCCCCCTGTGGGACAACCTGATCACCTTGTAACCTCCCTAGTGCTTAGAACAGTGCTCGGCACATAGTAAGCGCTTAATAAATGCCATTGTTATTATTATTATTACAATGTAGCAACAAACAGACATTCCTGCCCACAACAAACTCACAGTCTAGAGGGGGAAACAGACGGTAAAATAAATAAATGAATAGATAAATAAATTACGGATATGTTCATATGTGCTGTGGGGATGGAAGGGAAGATGAATGAAGGAGCAAGTAAGAGCGGCACAAAAGGTAGTGGGAGGAGAGGAGAGGAGGGCTTCGTCAGGGAAGACTTCTTGGAGATGTGAGCCTGTTGTTGGGTAGGGACCGTCTCTATATGTTGCCGACTTGTACTTCCCAAGCGCTTAGTACAGTGCTCTGCACACAGTAAGCGCTCAATAAATACGATTGAAGGAATGAATGTGCTTTCAGTAAGGCACAGCGAGTAGGCATCCAATCCCTATTAGACGAGAGCAGCAGCGTGCTTAGTGGAAAGAGCCCGGGCTTGGGAGTCAGAGGTCGTGGGTTCGAATCTCAGCTCCACCACGTGTCCCTTGTGTGACTTTGGGCATGCCACTTAGCTTCTCTGTGCCTCAGTTACCTCATCTGTCAAATGGGGATTCAGGCTGTGGGCCTCACGTGGGATAACCTGATAGCTTTGCATTTACCCCAGCGCTTAGAACGGCGCTCGGCACATCGTAAGCGCTTAGCAAATACCATCATTATTATATAGAGGAGGAAAGCTGAGGCCTGGAGAAGTTGAGTGATTGAGGCCGGAAATTGGCAAATATGTTGCCAATTTGTACTTCCCAAGCGCTTAGTACAGTGCTCTGCACATAGTAAGCGCTCAATAAATACGATTGATGATTGATGAGGATGAAGGGAGAGTCCGTGGTCACTGCGGCCCTTCAACCCGTGATTGCCGCCTGCTGCCTTCACGTGATCCGGCCTTGGGAGGGAGGAAGGAGGGCAGATTTGTGGGGCCGAGGGTAAGGCTAGGATGGGGTGGGCGGGACTTGGCTGGACGGCCCTGGAGGAGACTGGACTGGGCAGAGGTGGGCTTAGTACAGTGCCTGGCACACAGTAAGTGCTTAACAAATACCACAATTAATAATAATAATAATTATTATTATTATTATTATTTTGGTATTTGTTAAGCACTTACTATGTGCAAAGCACTGTTCTAAGCGCTGGGGAGGATACAAGGTGATCAGGTTGTCCCATGTGGGGCTCTTATCTTACTCCCCATTTTACAGATGAGGTCACTGAGGCCCAGAGAAGTTAAGTGACTTGCCCAAAGTCACACAGCTGATAAGTGGCGGAGCTGGGATTTGAACCCATGACCTCTGACTCCAAAGCCCAGGCTCTTCCCACCGAGCCACGCTGCTTCCCCCAATATAATATTATAATATTATTATATAATATTATAATGATTATATAATATATTATATTACATATAATATAATATACAATATACCATATATTATATCATTATATAAATTATATAATATATAGTATTATATAATATTATAATCTAATATTATATATTAGATTATATATTATTATATATATACTATATATTATAATATAGTATTATAATCTAGTCTTTTAGACTGTGAGCCCACTGTTGGGTAGGGACTGTCTCTATATGTTGCCAATTTGTACTTCCCAAACGCTTAGTACAGTGCTCTGCACATAGTAAGCTCTCAATACATACGACTGATGATATATTATATCATTATATAATATTATATAATGTATAATATTATATAATATTATAATATTACATTAGGTATAATATTATAATAATTATGTATACTATATTGTATATTATATATTATATTATATTATTATATAATATTATATAATGTATAATATTATTATTATACAACTTCACGTTGGACACAGTCCCTGTCCCACAAGGGATTCACACTCTTAGTCCCCATTTTACCGATGACCTGAGGCGAAGAGAAATTAAGCGACTTACCCGAGGTCACACAGCAGACAAGTGGCAGAGTCAGAATTAGAACCCAGGTCCTCGGGACTCCCAAGCCTGGGCTCTATCCACTAAGCCACACTGCTTCTCAGTGTGAAGTCACTTGGGTTTTTAGGGGCGTTTTGAAGGAGGAAGGGTGAAGCTGAGCCGGACGGACCTCCAGGCGAGGCAAAGTTGGAGCATAGGGTGGAGGCACGAGAGGTGGAAGCGAGGAATAATAATAATAATAATAATAATAATAATAATAATAATAATAATAATGGCATTTATTAAGCGCTTACTATGTGCAAAGCACTGTTCTAAGCACTGGGGAGGTTACAAGGTGATCAGGTTGTCCCACGGGGGGTTTACAGTCTTAATCCCCATTTTACAGATGAGGTAACTGAGGCCCAGAGAAGTTGTGACTGGCCCAAAGTCACCCAGCTGACAAGTGGCGGAGCCGGGATTTGAACCCATGACCTCTGACTCCAAAACCCGGGCTCTTTCTACTGAGCCACGCTGCTTTGGCAAAGTTGGAATCAGCATACCTAAACCCAATCCTTCCTTAGGCTTTTCCCTTTGGGACACTAAAAAGAAGAACTTTTCTGTCCTTTGAAGAGGCAGTTCCAGCCTAGGGAGATAATAATAGTCATAATAATGATGGTATTTGGGGTTTTTTTTGGCATTTATTAAGCGCTTACTATGTGCAAAGCACTGTTCTAAGCGCCGGGGAGGTTACAAGGTGATCAGATTGTCCCACGTAGGGCTCACAGTCTTCATCCCCATTTTACAGATGAGGTAACTGAGGCACAGAGAAGTGAAGTGACTTGCCCAAAGTCACACAGCTGACAATTGGCAGAGCCGGGATTTGAACCCATGACCTCTGACTCCAAAGCCCGCGCTCTTTCCACTGAGCCACGCTACTTCTTATTATGTGCCAAGAACTGTTCTAAGCACTGGGGTTGTCCCACAGTCTTAATCCCCATTTTACAGGTGAGGTAACTGAGGCCCAGAGAATGATAATAATAATAATAATGGCATTTGTTAAGCGCTTACTATGTGCAAAGCACTGTTCTAAGCGCTGGGGTGGATACAAGGTGACCAGGTTGTCCCACGTGGGGCTCACAGTCTTCATCCCCATTTTACAGATGAGGTATCGGAGGCACAGAGAAGTTAAGTGACTTTCCCAAAGTCACACAGCTGACAAGTGGCAGAGAGGGGATTAGAACCCATGAGGTGACTTGCCCAAAGTCACACAGCTGATAAGTGGCGGAGCTGCGATTAGAACCCACGACTTCTGATTCCCAAGACCGGGCTCTTTCTTGTAAACCGCACTGCTTCTCGAATGATAATATAATAACGGCATTTGTTAAGCGCTTACTATGTGCCAGGAACTGTTCTAAGCGCCGGGGTAGATACAAGGTAATCGGGTTGGACACAGTCCACGTCCCACGTGGGGCTCAAGGTCTTAAGCCACATTTTAACAGACGAGGGAACTGAGGCCCAGAGAAGTGAAATAACTTGCCCAGAGTCACACAGCCGACGAGTGACGGAGGTAGGATTCGAACCCACAGCCTCTGACTCCCAAGCATGTCTCTTGCCATTAGGCCATGCTGCTTCCCATGGGGCATCACATGAGATGAGGCGTACCATGCTGCTTCACATGAGATGAGGTATCATATCAGACTGTGGGAGAGGAAGGAGAGGGAGGGGGAAACTGAGGTAGCATTCATTTTGAATCCCAGACTAAGCCCCTCCTTTTCCTCTGCTCCCCCTCTACTTCCCATCTCTCTGACTCTCTCCCTTTGCTCTATCCCCCACCCCGCCCCACAGCACTTCATCATCATCATCAATCGTATTTATTGAGCGCTTACTATGTGCAGAGCACTGTACTAAGCGCTTGGGAAGTACAAATTGGCAACATATAGAGACAGTCCCTACACTTGCGTATATATGTACGTATTTATAATTCTATGTATTTATATTACTGATATGTACATATCTAAAATTCTATTTATTTATATTGATGCCTTTAGAGAAGCAGCGTGGCTCAGTGGAAAGAGCCGGGCTTTGGAGTTAGAAGTCGTGGGTTCGAATCCTGGCTCCACCACGTCTGCTATGTGACCTTAGGCAAGTCACTTAACTTCTTGGAGCCTCAGTTACCTCATCTGTACAATGGGGATGATGACTGTGAGCCCCACGCGGGACAACCTGATCACCTTGTATCCCCCCCAGCGTTTAGAACAGTGCTTTGCACATAGTAAGCGCTTAACAAATGTTATTATTATTATTATTATTATTATTATTATTATTATTATTATTATTATTGGGAGTGGGTTCTAATCCTGGCTCTGCCACTTGTCAGCTGTGTGACTTTGGGCAAGTCACTTTACTTCTCTGGGCCTCTGTTCTCTCATCTGTAAAATGGGGATGAAGACAGTGACCCCCAAGTGGGACAACCTGATTACCTTGCATCCCCCCAGCGCTTAGAACAGTGCTTGGAACATAGTAAGCGCTTAACAGATGTCATTATTATTATTATTATTATTGTTATGCCTGTTACTTGTTTTGATGCCTGCCCCCTCTCCCCCCCGCCCCACTTCTAGACTGTGAGCCCGTTGTGGACAGGGATTGTTTCTGTTGCTGAATTGTACTTTCCAAGCGCTTAGTACAGTACTCTGCACACAGTAAACGCTCAAAAAATTCGATTGAATGAATAATGAATGAATCAATGAATCACTGAGGAGCATTAATGGAGCCTGGCCCTTTAAATCGGTCCGCCCCGCCCGCTCCATGCCCTGTCTCCCTCTTCGCCCTGCCCACTACATACACCGCCTCATTCATTCATTCATTCATTCATTCATTCACTCATTCACTCACTCATCCATCCATCCATCCATCCATCCATTCATCCATCCATCCATCCATCCATCCATCCATCCATTAATTCATTCAATCGTATTTATTGAGCGCTTACTGTGTGCAGAGCACTGTACCAAGCGCTTGGAAAGTACAATTCAACAACCAAGACAATCCCTACCCAACAATGGGCTCACAGACTAGAATGGGGAGGCAGACAGCAAAACAAAACAAGTAGACAGGTGTCAAAATTGTCAGAACAAATAGAATTAAAGCTATATGAATATATATATTCATTCATTCATTCAATCGTATTTATTGAGCACTTACTGTGTGTAGAGCACTGTACTAAGCACTTGGGAAGTACAAGTTAGCAACATATAGAGACGGTCCCTACCCAACAACGGGCTCACAGTCTAGAAGGGGAGACAGACAACAAAACAAACCATGTGGACAGGTGTCAAGTTGTCAGAACAAACAGAATTAAAGCTATATGAATATATATATATTATATATATATATTCATTCATTCATTCATTCATTCAATCGTATTGAGCACTTACTGTGCGCAGAGCACTGTACTAAGCACTTGGGAAGTACAAGTCGGCAACATATAGAGACGGTCCCTACCCAACAACGGGTTCACAGTCTAGAAGGGGGAGACAGACAACAAAACAAAACATGTGGACAGGTGTCAAGTCGTCAGAACAAATAGAATTAAAGCTAAATGCACATCATTAACAAAATAAATAGAATAGTAAATAGGTACAAGTAAAATAAATAGAGTAATAAATCTGTACAAACATATATACAGGTGCTGTGGGGAGGGGAAGGAGGTAGGGTGGGGGGGAAGGGGAGGGGGAGAGGAAGGAGGGGGCTCAGTCTGGGAAGGCCTCTTGGAGGAGGTGAGCTCTCAGTAGGGCTTTGAAGGGAGGAAGAGAGCGAGCTTGGCGGATGTGTGGAGGGAGGGCATTCCGGGCCAGGGGGAGGACGTGGGCCGGGGGTCGACAGCGGGACAGGCGAGAACGAGGCCCAGTGAGGAGGTGAGCGGTGGCAGAGGAGCGGAGGGTGCGGGCTGGGATGGAGAAGGAGAGAAGGGAGGTGAGGTAGGAGGGGGTGAGGTGATGGACAGCCTTGAAGCCCAGGGTGAGGAGTTTTTGCTTGATGCGTAGGTTGACAGGCAGCCACTGGAGATTTTTGAGGGGGGGAGTAACATGCCCAGAGCGTTTCTGCACAAAGATGATCCGGGCAGCAGCGTGAAGTATAGACTGAAGTGGGGAGAGACAGGAGGATGGGAGATCGGAGAGGAGGCTGATGCAGTAATCCAGTTGGGATAGGATGAGAGAATGAACCAGCAAGGTGGAGGTTTGGATGGAGAGGAAAGGGCAGATCTTGGCGATGTTGTGGAGGTGAGACCGGCAGGTTTTGGTGATGGATTGGATGTGAGGGGTGAACAAGAGAGTGGGGTCGAGGATGACACCAAGGTTGCGGGCTTGTGAAATGGAAAGGTTGGTAGTGCCATCTACAGTGACGGGAAAGTCAGGGAGAGGGCAGGGTTTGGGAGGGTTCAGTCTTGGACGTATTGAGTTTTAGATGGCGGGCAGACATCCAGATGGAGATGTCCTGGAGGCAGGAGGAGACACAAGCCTGGAGGGAGGAAGAGAGAGCAGGGGTAGAGATGTAGATTTGGGTGTATATTGGGAGGCATTAGCGTAGAGGTGATAGTTGAAGCCATTGAAGCAAATGAGTTCACCAAGGGAGTTAACAAAATAAATAGAGTAATAAATCTGTACAAATATACATAAGTGCTGTGGAGAGGGGAAGGGGGTAGAGCAGAGGGAGGGGGTGGAGCGCTTAGTACAGTGCTCTGCCCACAGTAAGTGCTCAATAAATATGAATGAATCAATCAATCAAAAACAGATAAATTGAATTATAGCTATGTACACATCATTAACAAAATAGAGTAATAAATATGTACAAATATACACAAGTGCTGTGGGGAGGGGAAAAGGGTAAGGCAGAGGGAGGGGGAGGAGTGCTTAGTACAGTGCTCTGCACAAAGTAAGTGCTCAATAAATATGAATGAATGAATGAATCAATCAATCAAAAACAGATAAATTCAATCATTCAATCATATTTATTGAGGGCTTACTGCGTGCAGAGCATTGTACTAAGCACTTGGGAAGTACAAATTGGCAACATATAGAGACGGTCCCCACCCAACAATGGGCTCACAGTCTAGAAGGGGGAGACAGACAACAAAACATAACGTGTAGAAAGGTGTCAATGCCATCAGAATAAATAGAATTATAGCTATATACACATCATTAATAAAATATAGTACAAATAAAATAAATAGAGTAATAAAAATGTACAGGTATACACAAGTTTTGTGGGGAGGGGAAGGTGGATGGGCAGAGGGAGGGAGGGGAGGAGAAGGAGAGAAAAAAGAGAGGGCTCAGTCTGGGAAGGCCACCTGGGAGAGGTGAGCTCTCAGTAGGGCTTTGAAGGGGGGAAGAGAGCAGCTTGGTGGATGTGCGGAGGGAGGGCATTTCAGGCCAGGGGGAGGACGAGGGCCGGGGGTCGACGGCGGGACAGGCGAGAACGAGGCCTAACGGTGAGGAGATTAGTGGCAGAGGAGCAGAGGGTGCGGGCTGGGCTGGAGAAGGAGAGAAGGGAGGTGAGATAGGAGGGGGCAAAGTGATGGAGAGCTCTGAAGCCAATAGTGAGGAGTTTTTGCTTCATGCGAAGGTTGATAGGCAACCACTGGAGATTTTTGAGGAGCGGGGTGACATGCCCAGAGCGTTTCTGGGCAGCAGAGTGAAGTATAGACTGAAACAGGGAGACACAGGAGGATGGGAGATCAGAGAGGAGCCCTTTGCAGTAATCCAGTCGGGATAGGATGAGAGATTGAACCAGCAAGGTGGCGGTTTGGGTGGAGACGAAAGGGCGGATCTTGGCGATGTTGCGGAGGTGAGACCGGCAGGTTTTGGTGACTGACTGGATGTGTGGGGTGAACAAGAGAGCAGAGTAGAGGATGACACCAAGGTTGTGGGCTTGTGAGACGGGAAGGATGGTAGTGCCGTCTACAGTGACGGGAAAGTCAGGGAGAGGACAGGGTTTGGGAGGGAAGATAAAGAGCTCAGTCTTGGACATGTTGAGTTTTAGATGGCGGGCAGACATCCAGATGGAGATGTCCTGAAGGCAGGAGGAGATACGAGCCTGGACCGACTAAGCCCTCATTTCCTCTTCTCCCTCTCCCTTCTGCATCATTCTTGCGTTTGGATTTCATCAATCGTATTTATTGAGCGCTTACTATGTGCAGAGCACTGTACTAAGCGCTTGGGAAGTACAAATTGGCAACATATAGAGACAGTCCCTACCCAACAGTGGGCTCACAGTCTAAAAGGGGAGATAGAGAACAAAACCAAACATACGAACAATTTGCTCCCTTTATTCACCCCAACAGCCTTTATGTACTAAAAACATAAAACTATGTTTTCTAGAAACTGAAACTAAACAAATAAAACTATGGCTAGGTTTATTTACATTAATGTCTGACTCCCCCCTCTAGACTGTGAGCTCATTTTTTTTCTTTTAAAGGTATTTCTTAAGCACTTACTATGTTTGGAACACTGTTCTAAGCGCTGTAGTAGGGAAGAGTTAATTAGGTGGGACACCGTGCCCATCCCATGTGGGGTTTAGAGTGTAAATAGGTGGGAGAACAGGTCCCCAACCTGTTCATCCCTGTTTTACTGTCGAGGAAACGGACACGGAGGAAGTGAGGTGACTTGCCCAAGGTCGCACGGAAAGCGATGGGCAGAGCCAGGATCAATCAATCAATCAATCATATTTATTGAGCGCTTACTGTGTGCAGAGCACTGTACTAAGCACTTGGGAAGTACAAGTCGGCAACACATAGAGACAGTCCCTACCCAACAGCGGGCTCACGGTCTAGAAGGGGGAGACAGAGAACAAAACCAAACATACTAACAAAATAAAATAAATAGATAAGAACTGAAGTCCTTTGACTCACCAAGCTCACGCCCTTTCCACTAGGCCAGAGAAGCATTATATATATATAATTATATATATTATATATAATAGCTGTGTACACATCATTAATAAAATAAATAGAGTGATAAATATGTACAAATTTACACAAGTGCTGTGGGGCAGGGAAGGGGGTAGGGCAGAGTGATGGGGGGGTGATGGGGGGAGGAGGAGAGGTAAAGGGGGGATCAGTCTGGGAAGGCCTCCTGGAGGAGGTGGGCACTCAGCAGGGCTTTTCAGGGGGGAAGAGAGATAGTTAAGAAGAGGGGAAGAGAAGCCTCCTTCTTCATCCCGCCCACTAGTATGTATGGTTTTGTTCTCTGTCTCCCCCTTTTAGACCGTGAGCCCACTGTTGGGTAGGGACTGTCTCTATACATTGCCAATTTGTACTTCCCAAGCGCTTAGTACAGTGCTCTGCACTGCACGTAAGCGCTCAATAAATACGATTGATGATGATGATGATACACGCCCCGGTTTCTTCATGGCCATGCCCACTACACATCCCGCCCCTCCTAGCCCCTCATGGCCCCGCCCAGACCGAGGAGCCCCCCTTTTCCTCTCCTCCTCCCCATAATAACGATGGCATTTGTTAAGCGCTTACTATGTGCAGAGCACTGTTCTAAGCGTCCCCCCACGCCCTACCTCCTTCCCCTCCCCACAGCACCTGTATATATGTTTGTACAGATTTATTACTCTATTTATTTTACTTGTCCATATTTACTATTTATTTATTTATTGATGGCATTTATTAAGCGCTTACTACGATGTGCATCTAGCTTTATTTCTATTTATTCTGACGATTTGACACCCGTCCACATGTTTTGTTTTGTTGTCTGTCTCCCCCTTCTAGACTGTGAGCCCGTTGTTGGGTAGGGACCGCCTCTATACGTTGCCGATTTGTACTCCCCAAGCGCTTAGTAGGGAAGCAGCATGGCTTTAGTGGCCAGAGTACGGGCTTGGGAGTCAGAGGTCGTGGGTTCAAATTCCGGCTCCGCCGCTTGTCAGCTGTGTGACTTTGGGCAAGTCACTTCACTTCTCCGGGCCTCAATTCCCTCATCTGGAAAATGGGGATGGAGACTGGGAGCCCCACGTGGGAAAACCTAATCACCTTGTGTCCCCCTCAGCGCTTAGAACAGTGCTTTGCACATAGTAAGCACTTAACAAATGTCATCATTATTATTAGTAGTACAGTGCTCTGCACACAGTAAGCGCTCAGTAAATACGATTGAATGAATTAATAGCCCCGGCATCCTCTTGGCCTCACCCACTCCATACCCCGCCTTCATCTTCGCCCCGTCCATCACATCCTCCCCCCCTACCTACAGCCAGCGTGGCTCAGTGGAAAGAGCCCGGGCTTTAGAGTCAAAGGTCATGGGTTCAAATCCCGGAATCTAAGCAGGGAGTCATTCCAAAATTCACATAGAAAGAGTAGGAGGAAGAACAAGGATAGAGCAGGAAGTAATAGAGCTACAAGAAGATGAAGCAGATCTATCACACTCTTCTAGACTGTGAGCCCGTGGTTGGGTAGGGGCCGTCTCTATATGTTGCCAACTTGGACTTCCCAAGCGCTTAGTACAGTGCTGTGCACACAGTAAGCACGATTGAATAAATGAATGAATGACTCCACCAATTGTCAGCTGTGTGACCTTGGGCAAGTCACCCAACTTCTCTGAGCCTCAGTTCCCCCATCTGTAAAATGGGGATGAAGACTGTGAACCCCCTGTGGGAGACAACCCGGTCACCTTGTAACCGCCCCAGCGCTTAGAACAGTGCTTTGCTCATAGTGAGCGCCTAATAAATGCCATCATTATTATTATTATTACAGCCCCGCCTCCCTCTTGGCCCCAGCCACTCCATGACCCGCCTCCACCTTTTTTTTTAATGGCATTTATTAAGCGCTTACTGTGTGCCAAGCACTGTTCTAAGCGCTGGGGAGGTGACAAGGTGATCAGGTTGTCCCACGGGGGGCTCACAGTCTTCATCCCCATTTTCCAGATGAGGTCACTGAGGCGCAGAGAAGTGAAGTGACTTGCCCAAAGTCACACAGCTGACAATTGGCGGAGCGGAATTTGAACCCATGACCTCTGACTCCAAAGCCCGGGCTCTTTTCCACTGGGCCACGCTGCTTCTCCACCTTCGCCCCGACCACTCCGTGTCCCACTTTCCTCTTGGCCCCGCCCACTCCATGACCCGCCCCCACCTTTTTTAATGGCATTTATTAATCAATCAATCAATCAATCGTATTTATTGAGCGCTTACTGTGTGCAGAGCACTGTACTAAGCGCTTGAGAAGTACAAGTTGGCAACATATAGAGACAGTCCCTACCCAACAGTGGGCTCACAGTCTAGAAAGCGATTACTATGTGCAAAGCTCTGGTCTAAGCGCTGGGGAGATGACAAGGGGTACTCAGGTTGTTCATTCATTCATCCATTCAATCGTATTTATTGAGCGCTTACTGCGTGCAGAGCTTAATAAATGCTATTATTATACGAGCAGATCAGGTTTTCATTCATTCATTCATTCATTCATTCCATCGTATTTATTGAGCGCTTACTGTGTGCAGAGCACTGGACTAAGTGGTGGGGAAGTACAAGTCGGCAACATATAGAGACGGTCCCTACCTAACATTCATTCATTCATTCATTCAACCGTATTTATTGATCGTTTACTGTGTGCAATCAATCAATCAATCGTATTTATTGAGCGCTTACTGTGTGCAGAGCACTGGACTAAGCGCTTGGGAAGTACTAGTTGGCAACATAGAGAGACGGTCCCTACCCAACAGTGGGCTCACAGTCTAGAAGGGGGAGACAGAAAACAAAACCAAACATACTAACAAAATAAAATAAATAGAATACATATGTACAAGTAAAATAAATATATAGAGTAATAAATATGTACAAACATATATGCATATATACAGGTGGTCCCACGGGGGGGCTCACAGTCTTAATCCCCATTTTACAGATAAGGTAACTGAGGCACAGAGAAGTTAAAGCTCCTCCCACTCCACGCCCCGCCTCCATCTTGACCCCGCCCACCTCCTGGCTCCGCCCACCACATACGTCACCCCTAATAGCCCCGCCCATTGCCCGCCTCACCGTCGTAGCCACGCCCACTCCGTGTCCCGCCCACCACGCGCACCACCCCTAAAAGCCCCGCCCACCACCCTCCTCGCCCTTCGCAGCCCCGCCCACTCCTCGCCCCGCTTCCCTGTTGGCCCCGCCCACCACACACGCAACCCCACAGCCCCGCCCACTCCCCCCTCGCCCGTATGTAGCCCCGCCCACTCCCTGCCCCACTTTCCTATTGGCCCCGCCCACTCCATGCCTCACCTCCCTCCTGGCTCCGCCCACTGCACCCACCGCCCCTAACAGCCCCGCCCACTGCCCCCTCGCCCTTCGTAGCCCCGCCCACTCCATGTCCGCCCACTCCATGACCACCCACTCCATGACCCGCCTCCCTATTGATCCCGCCCACCATACGGCACCCCAATAGCCCCGCCCACTGCCCGCCCCGTCCTTCGTAGCCCCGCCCACTCCACGCCTCGCTTTCCCATTGGCCCCGCCCACCCACGCCCCGCCTCCCGCTAGGCCCCGCCCACTCAACATCTAGCTTTGCTGTTGGCCCCGCCCACCCACGCCCGCCCTTCGTAGCCCCGCCCACTCCACGCCTCTCTTTCCTATTGGCCCCGCCCACCCACACCCCGCCTCCCGGGCGGCCCCGCCCACCCCACGCGTCACCCTAGCAGCCCCGCCCACCCCAGGCCTCACTTTCCTATCCACCCCGCCCACCCCACGCCCCGCCCCCACCTCGGCCCCTCCCACCCACGCATCACCCCTTGTAGCCCCGCCCACCCCACGCTTCGCCCTTCATAGTCCCGCCCACTCCACGCCCGCTTTCCTATTGGCCCCGCCCACTACACGCCCCGCCTCCCGCTCGGCCCCGCCCACCCCACACGTCGCCCTAGCAGCCCCGCCCACTGCCCTCTTCGCCCTTCGTAGCCCCGCCCACTCCACGCCTCACCTTCCTATTGGCCCCGCCCATCCAAGCCCCGTCTCCCGCTCGGCCCCGCCCACTCCTTGTAGCCCCGCCCACTCTACGCCTCGACTTCCTGTTGGCCCCGCCCACTGCACGCCCCGCCCACCACCCACGCCACCCCTAACAGCCCCGCCCACTGCACGCCCCCGCCTTCCTATTGGTCCCGCTCCCCTATTGGCCCCGCCCCCTCTCCGCCCCGCCCCGCCCCCCCCGGGTCGGGCGCCGTGAGGGGGCGTCGAGCGGTGGCGGCGAGGAGGGAAGATGGCGGCCCGGGCCGTGGTCCTGAGGCGGCCGCCGTGCTGCCGGGCCGGACCCTGGGCGGGCCTGGCGGCCCTGCTGTGGGCCGGGACCCTGCTCGCCGGGACCCCCCCCCCGGGGGCCCCCCCAAAGGGAGCCCCCCCAAAGGGAGCCCCCCCAAAGCCGCTCGGTGCTGCTGGACCCCGCCTCCGGGCGGCTGAGCGTACTGGACGGTTGGCACCCCGACGCCGTCGCCTGGGCCAACTTCACCGACGCCATCGCCCGGACCGGGTGAGGAGGGCCCCGAGGGCGGGAGACCATCCTTACAATAATAATGATAATAATAATAACCGCATTTATTATATTGAGCGCTTACTAGGTGCAAAGCACTGTTCTGATAATAATAATGATGATGGTATTTGTTAAGCGCTTACTATGTGCAAAGCACTGTCCTAATAATAATGATGGCATTTGTTAAGCGCTTACTATGTGCAAAGCACTGGTCTAATAATAATGATGATGGTATTTGTTAAGCGCTTACTAGGTGCAAAGCACTGTTCTAATAATAATAATGATGATGGTATTTGTTAAGCGCTTACTATGTGCAAAGCACTGTTCTAATGATAATGATGGCGTTTGTTAAGCGCTTACTAGGTGCAAAGCACTGTTCTAATAATAATAATGATGATGGTATTTGTGAAGCGCTTACTAGGTGCAAAGCACTGTTCTAATAATAATAATGATGATGGTATTTGTGAAGCGCTTACTAGGTGCAAAGCACTGTTCTAATAATAATAATGATGATGGTATTTGTTAAGCGCTTACTAGGTGCAAAGCACTGTTCTAATAATAATAATGATGATGGTATTTGTTAAGCGCTTACTAGGTGCAAAGCACTGTTCTAATAATAATAATGATGATGGTATTTGTTAAGCGCTTACTATGTGTAAAGCACTGTTCTAATGATAATGATGGCATTTGTTAAGCGCTTACTAGGTGCAAAGCACTGTTCTAATAATAATAATGATGATGGTATTTGTTAAGCGCTTACTATGTGCAAAGCACTGTCCTAATAATAATGACTGTCCTAATAATAGTGACGGCATTTGTTAAGCGCTTACTATGTGTAAAGCACTGTTCTAATGATAATGATGGCATTTGTTAAGCGCTTACTAGGTGCAAAGCACTGTTCTAATGATAATGATGGCATTTGTTAAGCGCTTACTAGGTGCAAAGCACTGTTCTAATAATAATGATGATGACGGCGTTTGTTAAGCGCTTACTATGTGCAAAGCACTGTTCTAATAATAATAATGATGGCATTTGTTAAGCGCTTACTATGTGCAAAGCAGTGGTCTAATAATAATAATGATGGTATTTGTTAAGCGCTTACTATGTGCAAAGCACTGTTCTAATAATAATAATGATGATGGTATTTGTTAAGCGCTTACTATGTGTAAAGCACTGTTCTAATGATAATGATGGCATTTGTTAAGCGCTTACTAGGTGCAAAGCACTGTTCTAATAATAATAATGATGGTATTTGTTAAGCGCTTACTATGTGCAAAGCACTGTTCTAATAATAATAATGATGATGGTATTTGTTAAGCGCTTACTAGGTGCAAAGCACTGTCCTAATAATAATGACTGTCCTAATAATAGTGACGGCATTTGTTAATCAATCAATCGTATTTATTGAGCGCTTACTATGTGCAGAGCACTGTACTAAGCGCTTGGGAAGTACAAATTGGCATCACATAGAGACAGTCCCTACCCAACAGTGGGCTCACAGTCTAAAAGGGGGAGACAGAGAACTGAACCAAACATACCAACAAAATAAAATAAGTAGGATAGAAATGTTAAGCGCTTATTATGTGCAAAGCACTGTTCTAATAATAATAATAATGATGGCATTTGTTAAGCGCTTACTATGTGCAAAGCACTGTTCTAATGATAATGATGGCATTTGTTAAGCGCTTACTATGTGCAAAGCACTGTTCTGATCATAATAATGATGATGGTATTTGTTAAGGGCTTACTATGTGCAAAGCACTGTTCTAATAATAATAATGATGGTATTTGTTAAGCGCTTACTAGGTGCAAAGCACTGTTCTAATAATAATAATGATGATGGTATTTGTTAAGCGCTTACTATGTGCAAAGCACTGTCCTAATGATAATGATGGCATTTGTTAAGCGCTTACTATGTGCAAAGCACTGTTCTAATAATAATAATGATGATGGTATTTGTTAAGCGCTTACTATGTGCAAAGCACTGTCCTAATAATAATGACGGCATTTGTTAAGCGCTTGCTATGTGCAAAGCACTGTTCTAATAATAATAATAATGATGGTATTTGTTAAGCGCTTATTGTGTGCAAAGCACTGTCCTAATAATAATGATGGTATTTGTTAAGCGCTTATTGTGTGCAAAGCACTGTCCTAATAATAATGATGGCATTTGTTAAGCGCTTACTAGGTGAAAATCACTGTCCTAATAATAATGACGGCATTTGTTAAGCGCTCACTATGTGCAAAGCACTGTTCTAATAATAATAATGATGATGGCATTTGTTAAGCGCTTACTATGTGCAAAGCACTGTCCTAATAATAATGACGGCGTTTGTTAAGCGCTTACTATGTGCAAAGCACTGTTCTAATAATAATGATGGCGTTTGTTAAGCGCTTACTATGTGCAAAGCACTGTCCTAATAATAATGATGGCATTTGTTAAGCGCTTACTAGGTGCAAAGCACTGTTCTAATAATAATAATGATGGTATTTGTTAAGCGCTTACTATGTGCAAAGCACTGTCCTAATAATAATGATGGCGTTTGTTAAGTGCTTACTATGTGCAAAGCACTGTTCTAATAATAATAATAATAATGATGGCATTTGTTAAGCACTTACTATGTGCAAAGCACTGTTTTAATGATAATGATGGCATTTGTTAAGTGCTTACTATGTGCAAAGCACTGTTCTAATAATAATGATGATGGTATTTGTTAATCGCTTACTATGTGCAAAGCACACTATTCGAAGCGCCGGGGCGGGTACAAGGTGATCAGTTTGTCCCACGTGGGGCTCACAGTCTTCATCCCCATTTTACAGATGAGGGAACCGAGTCTCGGAGAAGTGAAGGGACTCGCCCAAGGTCACACAGCAGACATTTGGTGGAGTCGGGATTCGAACCCATGGCCTCCGACTCCAAAGCCCGGGCTTTTTCCACTGAGCCACGCTGCTTCTCCTTAGCGCCAGGGGGGTTACAAGGAGATCAGGTTGTCCCGGTGGGGGGCCTCACAGTCTTCATCCCCATTTTATAGATGAGAGAATTGAGGCCCAGTGAAGTGACTTGCCCAAAGTCACACAGCTGACAATTGGCAGAGTCGGGATTCGAACCCATGACCCCCGACTCCAAAGCCCGTGCTCTTTCCACTGAGCCACGCTGCTGGCTTTATTTCTATTTATCCTGATGACACCTGTCCACATGTTTTGTTTTGTTGTCTGCCTCCCCCTTCTAGACTGTGAGCCCGTTAATAATAATAATAATGATGATGGCATTTGTTAAGCGCTTGCTATGTGCAAAGCACTGTTCTAAGCGCTGGGGTGGTTACAAGGAGATCAGGTTGTCCCAGGGGGGGCCTCACAGTCTTCATCCCCATTTTATAGATGAGGGAATTGAGGCCCAGAGAAGTGAAGTGACTTGCCCAAAGTCACACAGCTGACAGTTGGCAGAGTCGGGATTCGAACCCATGACCCCTGACTCCAAAGCCCGTGCTCTTTCCACTGAGCCACGCTGCTGGCTTTATTTCTATTTATCCTGATGACACCTGTCCACATGTTTTGTTTTGTTGTCTGCCTCCCCCTTCTAGGCTGTGAGCCCGTTAATAATAATAATAATAATAATGATGGCATTTGCTAAGCGCTTACTATGTGCAAAGCACTGTTCTAAGCCCTGGGGGGGATCCAAGGTGATCAGGTTGTCCCACATGGGGCTCACAGTCTTCTTCCCCATTTTACAGACGAGGTAACAGGCTCAGAGAAGTTAAGTGACTTGCCAAGGGTCACACAGCAGACGTGGCGGTGGCAGGATTCGAACCCATGACCTCCGACTCCAAAGCCCTTGCTCTTTCCACTGAGCCATGCTGCTTCCCGTTGTTGGGTATATGTTGCCAACTTGCACTTCCCAAGCGCTTAGTACAGTGCTCTGCACACAGTAAGTGCTCAATAAATTTGACTGACTGAATGAATAATAATAATAATTATTATTATTATCAGGCTTGGGAGTCAGAGGTCATGGGTTCCAATGCCAGCTCTGCCACTTGTCAACTGTGTGAGTTTGGGCAAGTCATTTCACTTCTCTGGGCCTCAGTTACCTTATCTGTAAAATGGGGATTGACTGTGAGCCCCCCATGGGACAATCTGATCACTTTGTAGCCTCTCCAGTGCTTAGAACAGTGCATTGCACATAGTAAGCGCTTAACAAATGCCATTATTATTATTAATAATTATCATATTAAGGGCTTACTACGTGCTGGGCACTGTACTAAGCGCTGGAATCATTCATTCATTGTCGTATTTATTGAGCGCTTACTGTGTGCAAAGCACCGGACTAAGCGCTTGGGAAGTACAAGTCGGCAGCACATAGAGACAGTCCCTAACCAACGGGCTCACAGTCTAGGAGGTAATAGCATAGATAATAATAATGTTGGTATTTGTTAAGTGCTTACTTTGTGCCGAGCACTGTTCCAAGCGCTGGGGAAGATACAGGGTAAACAGGTTGTCCCACATAATAATAATAATGATAGCATTTATTATATTAATATATTAATGGCATTTTATTTTGTTAATATGTTTGGTTTTGTGCTCTGTCTCCCCCTTCTAGACTGTGAGCCCACTGTTGGGTAGGGACCGTCTCTATCTGTTGCCAACTTGTACTTCCCAAGCGCTTAGTACAGTGCTGTGCACACAGTAAGCGCTCAATAAATACGATTGATTGATTGGTTAATTAATGCCACTGTTCTAAGCGCTGGAGAGGATACAAGGCAATCAGCTTGTCCCACTGGGGTCTCTCAGTCTTCATCCCCATTTTACAGATGAGGGAACTGAGGGCACAGAGAAGTTGTGATTTGCCTAAAGTCCCACAGCTGACAAGTGGCGGGATTAGAACCCACGACTTGTGACACCTAAACCCAGGCTCTATCTACTAAGCTACGCTGCTTTTCTACATGGAAGCAAGATGGATTCAAGAAGGCCTCCGAGCCTTTTCCCCCTCACCACCTCCGCCCCGGGGCAGGGAGGGGAGAAGCTTCCTGGGTCCCGCCCCAGCCTGAGCCTTATCATCATCATTACTGGTATTTATTGCCTGCCTATTATAATATTATTTGTTAAGCACTCACTATGTGTCAAGCGCTGGTGTAGATACAACCTAATGACACTGTCTCGGCCCACTATGGGGCTCACAGTCTTAATTTCCCTCATCTTAAATTCCCTCATCTGTAAAATGGGGGTTAAGACTGTAAGCCCCACATGGGACAACCTCATCTCCTTGTATTCCCCCCAGCGCTTAGAACAGTGCTTTGCATGTAGTAAGCGCTTAACAAATACCAACATTATTATTATTATTATTAATTGCTCACTGGGCTAAGTGCTTGGGAGAGTACAGTGCCACAGAGTTAGCAGACACGATCCCAGCTATCTATAGAGAAGCAGTGTGACGTAGTGGAAATAACCCGGCCTTGGGAGTCAGAGGTTGTGGGTTCTAATCCTGGTTCCGCCACAATCCTTGTTGTGTGACTTTGGGCATTTCACTTAACTTCTCTGTGCCTGTTACCTCATCTGTAAAATAGGGATCAAGACTGTGAGCCCCATGGGGGATAACTTGATTACTTTGTATCTACCACAGTGCTTAGCACATAGTAAGCACTTAACAAGTGCCATCATCATCATCTCCCTCTGGCCCCCTAGGAGAGCCCCTCACCTTCCTGTGCCCATTCCCTTCTCTGGTGTGATGCTTATCCCCGCTTTTGCCCCCTCTCCTCCTCCCCTAGCCCCCTTGGTTGCGAGGGTAAGTGATGGCCAACCTTCTTAATAATTATGATTTTTAGTCAGTGCTTGTGCCGTGCCTAGAAGCAGCGTTGCCTAGCGGGTAGAGCACGGGTTTGGGAGTCAGAAGGACCTGGGTTCTAATTCCGACTCCGCCACTTGTCTGCTGTGTGACCTTGTGCAATTCACTTCTCTGGGCCTCAGTTACCTTATCTGTAAAACGGGTATGGAGATTGTGAGCCTTCCCAGACTGAGCCCCTTCCTTCCTCTCCCCCTCGTCCCCCTCTCCATCCCCCCCATCTTACCTCCTTCCCTTCCCCACAGCACCTGTATATATGTATATATGTTTGTACATATTTATTACTCTATTTATTTATTTTACTTGTACATATCTATTCTATTTATTTTATTTTGTTAGTATGTTTGGTTTTGTTCTCTGTCTCCCCCTTTTAGACTGTGAGCCCACTGTTGGGTAGGGACTGTCTCTGTATGTTGCCAATTTGTACTTCCCAAGCGCTTAGTCCAGTGCTCTGCACATAGTAAGCGCTCAATAAATACGATTGATGATGATGATGATGATGATGATGATGATTACCTTGAATCTACCCCGTCGGTTAGAATAGTGCCCGCCACATAGTAAGCACTTAACAGATACTGTCTTTTTTTTTAAAAAAAAAAAAGGCACTGTGCTAAGCCCCGGCATGGCTTAATGAAGGCACAAACCTGGGAGTCAGAGGACCTGGGTTCTAATCCTGGCCCTGCCACTGAGGCCTAGAGAAGTTAAGTGACTTGTCCAAGGTCATGCCACTGATGGATTGGTTGACCAGGAGGTGGATGGTTGTGTAAGTTTGTGTTGTCACGGGGACAGGCAGGAGCTTGGAGTCAGGATACCCTGGTTGCCACTCCGGAAAGAACTCAGGCCCCCACCAGATCACCTCTGGGGGGGTCTGTCTGCAAGAAGGAGCGAGGGGGGGGGTCCTCATTATTCGAGTGAAAGGTGGTTGGTGTCTGTCTGCAAGAAGGAGCGAGAGAGGCTCCTCATTATTTATTTATGAGGATGTATATATATATATATATATATATATATACATGTATATATGTACATATTTATTGCTCTATTTATTTATTTATTTGTTTTGCTTGTACATATCTATCCTATTTATTTTCTTTTGTTAGTATGTTTGGTTTTGTTCTCTGTCTCCCCCTTTTAGACTGAGCCCACTGTGGGGTAGGGACTGTCTCTATACGTTGCCAATTTGTACTTCCCAAGCGCTTAGTCCAGTGCTCTGCACATAGTAAGCGCTCAATAAATACGGTTGATGATGATGATGATTATTTGAGTGAAAGGGGGGTTGGCCCTGTTGCCTTCAGGAAGAATCCAGGCGCTTTCACAGGTCAATCGGTTGTATTTATTGAGCACTTACTACAAGTGGAGCATTGTAGTAAGCACTTAGGAGAGTACAACATAATAATAATGATAGCATTTATTAAGCGCTTACTATGTGCAAAGCCGTGTTCTAAGCGCTGGGGAGGTTACGAGGTGATCAGGTTGTCCCACGAGGGGCCCACAGTCTTCATCCCCATTTTACACATGAGGGAACTGAGGCCCAGAGAAGTGAAGTGACTGCCCAAAGTCACACAGCTGACAAGTGGCGGAGGCAGGATTTGAACCCACGGCCTCTGACTCCAAAGCCTGGGCTCTTTCCACTGAGCCATGCTGCTTCTCTAACAGCACGCTTCTCATAACAGAGTTATTTTATATTTTATTTTATTTTATTTATTTTATTTTGTTGGTATGTTTGGTTTTGTTCTCTGTCTCCCCCCTTTTAGACTGTGAGCCCACTGTTGGGTAGGGACCGTCTCTGTATGTTGCCAATTTGTACTTCCCAAGCGCTTAGTACAGTGCTCTGCACATAGTAAGCGCTCAATAAATACGATTGATGATGATGATGATGAGTTAAACCGGTCACTGCCTGACTCTGAGCCAGTGCCCTGTCTGGGACTCCGACAGAGAAAGGGTATGGCCCCGTGGATATAGGGGATTAAGACCGTGAGCCCCACGTGGGACAACCTGATCACCTTGTATCCCCCAAGCGCTTAGAACAGTGCTTTGCGCATAGTAAGCATTTAACAAATATTTTCTCCCCCTTCTAGACTGTGAGCCCACTGTTGGGTAGGGACCGTCTCTCTATGTTGCCAACTTGTACTTCCCAAGCGCTTAGTACAGTGCTCTGCACACAGTAAGCGCTCAATAAATATGATTGAATGAATGAATCGTAGTTAGAAGGTCATAGATTCTAATTCCGGCTCCACCCCTTGTCTGCCGCGTGTCCTTGGGCAAGTCACTTCACTTCTCTGCGCCTCAGTTGCCTCATCTGTAAACTGGGGATTAAGACTGTGAGCCCCATGCGGGACGGGACTGTTTCCACCCTGATTTGCTTGTCCCCACTCTAGCGTTTAGTACAGTGCCTGGCACGTAGTAAGAGCTTAACAAATACCACAGTCATCATCAGTCATCATCAGTCGTATTTATTGAGCGCTTACTGTGTGCAGAGCACTGTGCTAAGCGCTTGGGAAGTACAAGTTGGCAACATATGGAGACAGTCCCTACCCAACAGTGGGCTCACAGTCTAGAAGGGGGAGACAGAGAACAAAACCAAGCATACTAACAGAATAAAATAAATAGGATAGATATGTACAAGTAAAATAAATAAATAGAGTAACAAATATGTACAAACATATATACAGGTACAATTACTATTATTAGTAGTACTAGTAGAAGCTCCAGGATGCTTCGAGGAAGTTGGTGTTGGTCACCGTCCTGGACCCCCTGCCCTCATGACTCTCCAGCCCCTGACTCTCCCCTTTCCATCCCTGGCTTTCCATGACCTAATCAATCAATCAATCAATCAATCGATCGTATTTATTGAGCGCTTACTATGTGCAGAGCACTGTACTAAGCGCTTGGGAAGTACAAATTGGCAACACATAGAGACAGTCCCTACCCAACAGTGGGCTTACAGTCTAAAAGGGGGAGACAGAGAACAGAACCAAACATACCAACAAAATAAAATAAATAGGATAGAAATGTACAAGTAAAATAAATAAATAAATAAATAAATAGAGTAATAAATATGTACAACCATATATACATATATACAGGTGCTGTGGGGAAGGGAAGGAGGTAAGATGGGGGGATGGAGAGGGGGACGAGGGGGAGAGGAAGGAAGGGGCTCAGTCTGGGAAGGCCTCCTGGAGGAGGTGAGCTCTCAGCAGGGCCTTGTGGAACTTGTACTTCAACTTGTACAACTCTCCAACTTGTACTTCCCAAGCACTTAGTACAGTGCTCTGCACACAGTAAACGCTCAATAAATACGACTGAATGAATGAATGAATGAAAGAGCAGGGGGCTGGGAGTCAGAAGACATGAGTTCTAGTCGTGGCTGTGCCCCGGCCTGCTCAGTTGCCCTGGGCAAATCACTTAATCTCTTGGTGCCCCAGTTTCTTCCTATGTAAAATGGGGATTGGATCCCAGCCAGCCTTCCCTCCCTCTTAGCCTGTCATCAGAAAGAGCACCAGACTGGTAGTCGTGAGATCTGGGTTCTAATCCTGGATCTTCCACTTGTTTTGATGTGACTTTGGGCAAGTCAGCCATTTTCTCTGGGCCTCAGTTTCCTCATTTGTAAAATGGGGATGAAATACCTGTTCTCCCTCCCCTTTAGACTGTGAGTCCCATGTGGGACAGGATATGTGTCTCACTTGATTATCTTGTATCCACCTCAGTGCTTAGTACAGTGCTTTTGCACGCAGTGCTTAACAAATATAGTTATTCATAGTATAATTATTATCTGTGGGACAGGGACTTTGTCCGATCTGATTATCCCATATCTACCTCAGCATGTGGCATGTCGGAAGCGCTTCATAAATACCCTGGTTATTATTGCAGCTATTTCCCTCAGGAGGCCCAATGTGTCCCCGGATCTGTCCCGCACAACTCCTGACATCTGCCCAACGTCCGGTGCTCGGGACCCCGAGGGCCGATCCCGGGGGGGGAGGAGGTGACCATGTTGGTCCCGAGCCGGTCTCCGGCTCCAGAAAAGGGACGGCCTCTGTCCACCTTGGGGTTCCAGGCAGGAGGCAGGGTGAGGGCGGTGCCTGGGGGGGCTGAAGTCGTCTCTCCGGAGTCTGTCTCTGGCCGGTCCGGCCTGGGTTGTCGTGGCTGTGAAATCCTTCCGAGGTCCTGACCACGCTCCCTCTCTCACCTCCGCGCGGGACCCAGGTGGGCCTTCCTGGAGCTGGGCACCAGCGACCAGTACAACGACAGCCTCCAGGCCTACGCTGCGGGTGTAGCGGAGGCCGCGGTGACGCAGGAGGTAAGGGTGGCCGACGGGGAGTGACTGGCAGGGAGGCGGGGGCTGGGCCGCAGTGGCAGCAGGGCAGGGGCACCCGGTCTCCCTTCTGAATGACGATCCCTCCTCCCCCGCTTTCCTCCCCTTCCCAGCTCATCTACATGCACTGGATGAACACCGCGGTGGATTACTGTGGTCCCTTCAAGTACGAGACCGAATACTGCGAGAAACTCAAGGGCTACGTGGAGGCCAACCTGGCCTGGATGCAGGAACAGATGGAGTCGGGCGAAGATCCCGAATACTGGCACCAGGTGAGCAGGCTCCTGCTGGCCGCCGGCCGGTCCGACTTGAACCCGGGGGCGTGGGCCTGCCTAGCCTGGCCACGGGGCACATTGAGGCGACTCGTCCTTCCTCCATTCATTCTTTCTATTATATTTATTAAGCTCTTATGGTGGCAGACCACTGTACTAAGTGTTTGGGAGAGTACAATATAGCAATAAACAGATACATTCCCCGCCCACAACGAGCTTATAATCCCTTGCTGCGAATGTCCCCGTGCCAAGCTCCTCCCCAGAGCCAACCGCAGGCCCGAGGGAGGAAGGAAGGGTGGATACAAGCAACGTGATTTGCCTGTATCCACCCCAGGGCTTAGTATAGTGCCTGGCACATAGTAAGCACTTAACAAATACCATTACTATTATTATTATTGTATTAATGAGGACTGGGTGGTGGGGAGGTAGCCCCTCCTTTGGATCATCTGGTTGTGGTAATGGGTTAGGGGTGGTCTCCTGACCAGCGTGGGGATGGAGTTGGGTGTGTCCATCGTGGAGGGCGAGGGGGCGGGAATAGTCTCCCGACCAGCCGAGGGTCAGCCCTTCCTGACTCCCCCAGGTCCACCTCACCCTGCTGCAGCTGAAGGGATTGGAGGACAGCTACGAGGGACGAGTATCTTTTCCCACCGGGAGATTGGCCATCAACCCCTTCGGGTTCCTGTAAGTCAGCGACCTCCCCGTGGCCTGGCCCTGCCTAGGAGAGAGCCTTGGCTGGGGGGCGGTCACGTGGGAGGGGGGCCGGCTCTCTCCCCGCAGGCTCCAACCAGCGGGATGGGCTTGGGAGTTGTGACCCGAGGAGGACAGCCCACACCGTTGGGGTTCAGGGCGGAGGGTAGCCCATCTTGCCCATGTTGGGGCCTCAGGGTCGTGTGCCGGCCAGAGACATTGGTGTGGCCAGAGGGGAGTCGAGAGCCTCCCGCCTTCCTCCCCAGGCCCAGCGCAGGAGAGAGCCTGTGTCCTGCCGGTTCAGTCAGGACAGTGGGTCAGGGAGGGTAACGGTGCCCGATCCTCCGCCCTCTCCAGTCTGCCGTTGGCTTACGTTTTCTCCCTCATGTCCGGCTGCTCGGCGGCCGAGGGGGGTCCGGAGGAGCGAGGTGGTGGACGCGGCCCAAGGCAGGGTTTTTCCCCTGTCTCCTCCCTGGCGGTGGCCACGTCACCAAGGGGGGGATCCCAGATCCCTTTCCATCTGATCCCCTCTCTCCTCGCCCCACCAAAGCCTGTTCCAGCTGTCAGGAGACCTGGAAGACCTGGAGCCAGCGCTGAACCGGAGCACGGGCAGCCGGAAGCGGGACCTGGGCACGGGCTCCTGCTCGGCGCTGGTCAAACTGCTGCCCGGCAACCAGGAGCTGCTGGTGGCCCACGACACGTGGAGCTCCTACCAGAACATGCTGCGTATCCTCAAGAAGTATTCGCTGCGCTTCCGGACCGGGCCCCGAGGTGGGACCCGCCAGAGGGAGGGGATGGGGATGGGCCCGGGAGAGCGGAGGAAGTGGGAGGTGAGCATGAGGGGATGGGGGGTGGGGAAGGGGTATTCCTGGTCTGGAAGGAAGCTTCCAGGTTGGAAGGAGACAGCTATGTGAGTGTGTCCACTCCCCCGATGGTGGGCAGGTTCGGCGGGGTGGGAGGCATGGTTGACCCGGTCTGTCTGCCCTCCCTAGAGGGGTCCCCGCTGGTCCCTGGCCACGAGCAGGCCTTCTCCTCTTACCCTGGAACCATCTTTTCCTCCGATGACTTCTACATCCTGAGCAGTGGCTTGGTGAGTCTAGATTCGCCCCTCTCTCGGCTCCTCGCTTGACGTCATCGTTTTCTCCTCCTGTCATTCTGTTCACTTACATTAATGCCTGTTTACTTGCTTTGATGTGTGTGTATATATATATATATATATATATATATATATATATATGGGTAGGGACCGCCTCTATATGTCACCAACTTGTACTTCCCAAGGGCTTAGTACAGTGCCCTGCACACAGTAAGCGCTCAATAAATACGATTGAATGAACAAATCCTTTTCTCCTCTCCCTCAACTCCCAGCCCTGGGGAGACCCAACGGTTTGGGCCCAAGTCCTGGGACCATTTTAGCTAAAATTCCCCTCAGCCTATGGACGCTGAGTTGAGGCAAAGCTGCCACCACCTGCAGTGGGAGAGCAGCAGAAGTAGTGCTTACTGAGTGCCCTCTGCGGACAGTACACTGTACTAAATGCTCTGGAAATACAAAATAAGCAAGCGACAGATTCTCTGTCCACAAAGAGCTTCCACTTAAACGGGGAGCCAGGCTTAAAAATATTTCCCAACAGGGGCAGTAAGCTAAATAATCGATCTTCTATAGAATAAACATAGCTGACTTCCGGGCTTTGGAGTCAGAGGTTGTGGGTTCTAATCCCGGCTCTGCCACTTGTCAGCTGTGTGACTTTGGGCAAGTCACGTCACTTCTCTGGGCCTCAATTACCTCATCTGTAAAATGGGGATTAAAACTGTGAGCCCCACGAGGGACAACCTGATTACCTTGTATCTACCCCAGTGCTTGGCACATAGTAAGTGCTTAACAAATACCATTATTATTATTATACCTCCAAGTACTGAGAGTGAGTAGATACATAAGAGCTGGAGTCGGTTGTGGGGATGATCGGGTTTAGGATCAACTGATCAATTTTATATATTGAGCAAATAATAATAATATTAGGTGCAGAGCACTGACCTAAACGCATGGGAGAGTACAATATAACAGAGTTGGTAGACACGTTCCCTGTCCACTAGGATACTAGGAGATGCATTGAGGAAGGCTGTAGAGTCTAAGCTCTTTGTGGGCAGGGGAATTGCTAACCAACTCGGTTGTAATGTACTCTCCCAAGCACTTAGTCCAGTGCTTTGCACAGAGCTAATAATGATGGTATTTGTTAAGCACTTACTGTGTGCCAAGCACTGCTCTAAGTGCTGGGGTAGAAACAGGTAATCAGGTTGTCCCACGTGGGGCTCACAGTCTCAATCCCCATTTTACAGATGGGGTAACTGAGACACGGAGAAGCTGAGTGACTTGTCCAAAGTCACGCAGCTGATATGTGGCGGAACTGGGATTAGAACCCACAGCCTCTGACTACGAAGCCCAAACTCCACTGAACCACGCTAAATGCCATTGAGAGTTTGGAGACTGATGGGATGAGGTGGGCTTTCGGGAGGGATTTGGTGGTAGGGAGAGTTGGGGGTCTCTCTAATGGGAAAGGAGGGAGTTCCAGGCTAAAAATAGAGTGTTAGCGAGATGACAGAGGTAGGAGAAGGGAGATGAAGGGACGGCTGGAAAGTCAGCTTGGGAGGATCGAAGACTGGGTTGGATAGAGCGGGAGAAGAGAGCAGGTGGGGCCAGATGGTGGAGAACCTGGGACATGATGGGGAGGCGTTTTAGTTTGATCTTGAGGGGCCCAGGGAGCTGACGGAGTGTCTTGAGGAGAAAGAAGAGAAGCATTCATTCAATCGTATTTATTGAGCACTTACTGTGTGCAGAGCACTGTACTAAGCGCTTGGGAAGTACAAGTCGGGAACATAGAGAGACGGTCCCTAAGCAGTGTGGCCTGGTAGAGAGAGAGCATCAGCCTGGGAGTCAGAAGTACCTGGGCTGTAATTCCCGCTCTGCCACTTGTCTTCTCTGACCATGGGGATGTCACTTCTCTGGGCCTCAGTTACCTCATCTGTAAAATGTGAGTTCTTAATAATAATAATGATAATGGCACTTGTCAAGCACTTACTGTGTGCCAGACACTGTACTAAGCACTGGGGTGGACACAAGCAGATCGGGTTGGACACAGTCCCTGTCCCATTTGGGGCCCAGAGTCTCAATCCCCATTTTAAAGAGGGACGTGCATGCAACTGCAATTTTACAGGATAGTCATCATCATCATCAATCGTATTTATTGAGCGCTTACTATATGCAGAGCACTGTACTAGGCGCTTGGGAAGTACAAATTGGCAACATAGAGAGACAGTCCCTACCCCTGATTATTCCAGATGGGAATGGTTCTGGACTGGAGTCTCCACCGGGTCTGCACCCATGTACAAATTAGGGCAGCATTTTGGGAAAATTCTTCTGCTCCTGAATTCTAAGCTGCTTTCTTAACACGAGACTTGAGGCTTAGTGGGTAGAACACGGGCTTGGGAGTCAGAAGGACTTGGGTTCTAATCCTGGCTCCGCTGCTGCTTCTTCCTCTCCCCCTCGTCCCCCTCTCCACCCCCCCGTTTTACGTCCTTCCCTTCCCCACAGCACCTGTATATATGTATATATGTTTGTACATATTTATTACTCTATTTATTTATTTTACTTGTACATATCTATTCTATTTATTTTATTTTGTTAATATGTTTGGATTTGGTCTCTGTCTCCCCCTTCTAGACTGTGAGCCCACTGTTGGGTAGGGACTGTCTCTGGATGTTGCCAACTTGTACTTCCCAAGCGCTTAGTCCAGTGCTCTGCACACAGTAAGCGCTCAATAAATACGATTGATTGATTGGTTTTACAGATGAGGCAGCTGAGGCCCAGAGAAGTGAAGTGACTTGCCAAAGGTCACAAGGCAGACACACAGCCGGTTAGGACTGTGACCCCCATGTGGGACAGGGACTGTGTCCAACCTGATTAGCTTGTATCTACCCCAGTGCTTAGTACAGTGTCTGGCGCATAGTAAGCGCTTAACAAATGCCATATGAAAAAAAAGAGGGAGGGGGAAGCGGGGGAACTGAGCTAGTCTTCAGGGAGATGATCATTGTCAATCGTATTTATTGAGCGCTTACTGTGTGCAGAGCACTGTACTAAGCGCTTGGGAAGTACAAATTGGCAACATATAGAGACAGTCCCTACCCAACAGTGGGCTCACAGTCTAAAAGAGATGATCCAGGCAGCAGCAGGAACCGGGGGGAACGGTGGGGAGATTGGAGTGGGGAGAGGCCGGAGGCCGACTCAACAGCCTCCGACCGCGGTCGGAGCGGAGCCCGTGGCGGGGCAGTAGCAGCTGTGGGGGAGAAGAAAGGGTGGACCCGGGGCACAGGATGGACGGGCAAGGATCGGCTGTGGAGCGAGTGAGAGCCGAGCCATGGCAGCCTGGGCCCTCCCCGAGTCGGTTGTGGCCGCAACGTGTCCTCCGGCCTCCTCTTCTCCACTCCCGTAGGACGGCCGCTTTGGTGCCCCCAGCTCACCTGCTGGGCAACCGGTGGCCTAGTGGCGAGAGCGTGGACTTGGGAGCCAGAGGTCGTGCCTTCCAATCCCGGCGCTACCGCCTGTCTGCCGTATGACCTTGGGCAAGTCATTTTTACTTCTCCGTGCCTTAGTTACCTCATCTGTAAAATGGGGATTGAGACTGTGAGCCCCACGTGGGACAGGGATTATGTCCATCTCAATTAACTTGTATCCATCTTGATACTTACTACAGTGCCGGGTACATAGTAAGCACTTAACAAATGCCATTATTATTATTATTATTATTATTATTATCAGCCCAGGCCGAACTCCAGCCCCTGGGCTTGGGGGCCATTTGGCATTCCAGTGTGCCAGGGACGTGGTCCCTGACCCCGCCGGGGCTCCTGGGATCTCTTCCAGAGCCACAACCGTCACCCCAGGCTCATTGCACAACCCTGTCCCCACCCCCCGTCCTCCTTGGGTGTCCCACACCCTTTCCTGTGGCTCTGGGGCCTCTGGCCCTGCTCAGATCTTTGTCCCACTGCCAGTGTGGTTTTGTCAGGGGGCCGGAGAATTTACAGAAGAGCTGGGGACCAATGGGCTACCTCGCCGTGTCCCTGCCGGCCCCGTCAGAAGATGGTGAGCCACGCTGTTTCCCAACAGCTCAGGACCGTGCCGGGCGCCCATTCATTCAGTCATTCATTCATTCAATCGTATTTATTGAGTATGCAGAGCACTGTACTAAGCGCTTGGGAAGTACAAGTCGGCAACATATAGAGACGGTCCCTACCCAACAACCGGCTCACAGTCTAGAAGGGGGAGACAGACAACAAAACATGTAGACAGGTGCCAAAATCTTCAGAACAAATAGAATTAAAGCCATTTGCTCATCGTTAACAAAATTAATAGAATAGTAAATATGTACAAGTAAAATAAATAGAGTAATAAATCTGTACAAATATGCATACAGGGGCTGTGGGGAGGGGAAGGAGGTAGGGCTGGGGGGATGGGAGGAGGAGAGGAAACGGGGTTCAGTCTGGGAAGGCCTCCTGGAGGAGGTGAGCTCTCAGAAGGGCTTTGAAGGGAGAAAGAGAGCTAGCTTGGCAGATGTGTGAAGGGAGGGCATTCCAGGCCAGGGCGAGGACGTGGGCCGGGGGTCGACGGCGGGACAGGCGAGAACGAGGCACAGTGAGGAGGTTAGTGGCGGCAGAGGAGCGGAGGGTGCGGGCTGGGCTGGAGGAGGAGAGAAGGGAGGTGAGGTAGGAGGGGGCGAGGGGATGGACAGCCTTGATGCCGAGAGTGAGGAGTTTTTGCTTGATGCCTAAGTTGGGCGCTTACTGTGTGCGGAGCACTGTACTAAGCACTTGGGAGAGTACAGTACTACAATGAACAGGCACGTTCCCTGACCACAACCAGCTTACAGTCCAGAGGAGGGGAGACAGACATTAATATAAATGAATAAATTATATTTACACTCAGTAGAAAACTCCCTTCCCTCCATCCCTGACTCAGCCTTCAGTAATCCAGCACAGACCATCCCATCCCATAGCTCGGCCTCCACCACACTCTCCATCCCTGTGATCTTCCCCCAGTGACTCAGCACAGACCATCCCATCCAACACCCCTGACTCTCCCCTCTCAATCCCTGACTCCTCTCAGCGTGTATACTTTCTTTATATTAGCGTCTGTGTCCCCCTCTAGACTGAAATCTCATTGCAGGCAGGGAATGTGTCTGTTCATTGTTGTATTTTCCCAAGGGCTTAGTACAGTGCTCTGCACGCAGTAAGGGCTCAATACAGTCGAATGAATGGACCATCCCACATCCCTGATTCTCCCCTCTCCACCCCTGACTCTCTCCCAGTGAGCCAGCACAGACTGTCCAACACTCCTGGCTCTCCCCCAAGGACCAGCCTGGATGTTTGTCCGTTAGCTGGTCGTGTTTCCAGCTGATAATATGTGTGTGTGTGTCAGTCAGTCGTGTTACTTGTGCGTGCGTTTGTCCATCCCTCACTGCGTCCATGCAGGTGGCCCAGGAGACCACAATCGGGAACAACAATGCTGCCCTGTGGAAATACGTGCATCCCCAGGGCAGCGTCCTGGAGTGGCTGCGGAACATCGTGGCCAACAGGCTGGCCACTGATGGGGCCACGTGGGCCAGCGTGTTCAAGAGGTTCAACAGCGGCACGTGAGCACCCCTTCCCCGCCTTCCCCTGCCCTTCTGCCTGCCAGTTGCCTCCCTCAACCTGTCAAAGCCCCGGGCCAGCACCCCTTCCCCGAATTCCCTCAGCCGTCCCCGTGCCACCCGGCCCCCTCCGGGGCGGCGAGTAGCAAATTGCCCACCCGGGCCCGGGCCCTCGAGACTCCCCGTCTCAGGCCCCCGTGGTGGGGGGTTTGTGCGGGGTCCGTGCAGATACAACAACCAGTGGATGATCGTGGACTACCACGCCTTCTCTCCGGGAGCCGCCGTGCCCCCGGCCGGGGTGCTGACCATCCTGGAGCAGATCCCGTGAGTCCTGGTGGTTTGGGAGGGGGAGATGGGCGGTGGGCTGGTCAGGGGGCTGACCGTCCTGGAGCAGGTCCTGTGAATCTGGTGGGGGGGAAGTGGGGGTGGCCGCACCCATGGCGGGGTTGTTAACCATGCCGGAGCAGGTCCTGTGAGTCCTGGGGGCCTGGGCGGAGCACCCATGTCCACTTCTTGAGTTCGGACTATCTCTACCCCTGCCCCATGGAGGGGGAATGGGAGGCACAGGGATGGGGATGGGAAAAAAGGGAGCTTGTGACTGACAGCCCCCCTCCTCCCTGCAGGGGCTTGGTGGTGATGGCTGACAAGACCGTTGAGCTGTACCAGAGAGGCTACTGGGCCAGTTACAACCTACCGTGAGGATAGCATCTCCCCCTCCCCTCCTTCCCCAGCCACCATCCTCTGCTCCTTGAGGTCTCTCCCTGCCCTCGCCCCGGGAGCCGATGCGGAAGACGGGGCGGCGGGGGACGTTCGGGCGGGCGGACGGGGTGGGGGCATCCTGCATCTGTGCCCCCTGCCGCCCCGCCCCAGGTCCTTCGAGGCAGTGTTCAACGCCAGCGGGTTGCCGGCCCTGGTGGAGCGCTACGGGGACTGGTTCTCCTACAGCCGGACCCCCCGTGCCCTCATCTTCCAGCGGAACCAGTCCCTGGTGCGGGACCTGGAGTCCATGGTCCGGCTCATGAGGTAATAACAATTGTAGTATCCCTCAAGTGCTCACTGTGTGCGAGGCACTGTATTGGGTGGGGACAGTCTCTATATGTTGCCAATTTGTACTTCCCAAGCGCTTAGTACAGTGCTCTGCACATAGTAAGCGCTCAATAAATACGATTGATGATGATGATGATGATTAAGGGCTGGGGTAGATGCAAGCTAATCAAGTCAGAAACGGTCCCTGTCCCACAGAGTCTTAATCCCCATTTTACAGATGAAGTAACCGAGGCATAGAGAATAATATTACTATTACTCTATTACTTTATTCATTACTCTGTTTTACTTGTACATATTTATTCTATTGATTTTATTTTGTTAATATGTTTTGTTGTCTGTCTCCCCCTTCTAGACTGTGAGCCCGCTGTTGGGTAGGGACCGTCCCTATATGTTGCCAACTTGTACCTCCCAAGCGCTTAGTACAGTGCTCTGCACCCAGTAAGCTCTCAATAAATGCGATTGAATGAATAATAATAATAATGAAGGCATTTGTTAAGCGCTTACCGTGTTCAAAGCACTGTTCTAAGCGCTGGGGGAGGATACAAGGTGATCAGGTTGTCCCAAGTGGGGCTCACAGTCTTCATCCCCATTTGACAGATGAGGGAACTGAGGCCCAGAGAAGTGAAGTGACTTGCCCAAAGTCACACAGCTGACAGGCGGCAGTCCTCTGACTCCCAAGCCTGTGCTTTTTCCACTAGGGCATGCTGCTTCTCCTGAGGTGGGGGTGGGTCCAGGGCAGGCCCCGGAGCCCAGGTCTGGTTCATGAGGTGCAGGCAGGGGCGAGGCAGGGCTGGGGGATGGCGGCGGGGAGGCACCTCCCTTAGATTCTGGCTAATCTAACCGCAGGGAAGCCCACTTCCCTAGGTTTCCAGCTGTGGGGGTGAAGGCATCGTTCCCTCGCAAGCCTTATTTCCCCCCGGGTCCCCAGCCAGTCCCCAAAACAACCGAGCGAATTGAAGAAACCCCCCCACACCCTGAGTTTTTCTGCTGTGTTGGCTCTCTGCAGCTGTGACCTGTTCCCCTTACCCTGCCCCATTCACCCATCTACTCCCCACCACCTGCTCATGAGAAAATGGGCTCCCGAGAGGAGGGGGGAATTGAGGAACGGAGAGAACAGGCCGACCCGGCGTTCTGCTTCTTGTCTGGGCTCTGACCCAGGTGTTCTGGCTCCCAGCCCCCTCTGGCCGGGGTTCCGGCCAGAGGAAGCCCCTCAACCATCTCTGAATCTGTCCACCTGAGCGGAGCCCTCCCCTGCCAACCCCCGTCCCTGGCTTGAGCCCTCCCTCCATCCCTCTGCCCATCCAGCTCCTGACCCTGACCTTCGGTCCCTCCGTTTGTCGCCCCGTCCCCCCCGCAGGTTCAACAACTTTGAGCAGGACCCGCTGTCACGGTGCCAGGCCTGCGATCCCCCTCAGAATGCAGAGAACGCCATCTCAGCCCGCTCAGACCTGAACCCCACTAACGGGACCTACCCTTTTGGGGCACTGCGGCAGCGGGTCCACGGTGGCATCGACACGAAGGTGAGTCTCTGACCGACCCCAGTTTTGGGCTGGGGCGGCTGGGCGGGCCGACCCTGAGGGCAGGTGGAAGTTGGGGTCACAGCCGGTGCTGGGGTCCGGGCGGTTCTGGGGTTCCAGGTGGGGCAAGGCCAGGGGTCAGGACCCTCCCCCTCCACCCTTCCAGGTGACGTCGTCCCAGCTCGCCAAGGACTTTCGCTTCGTCGCCACCAGTGGCCCCACTTGGGACCAGGTTCCGGCCTTCCGGTGGAGTTCGTCCCCCTTCAAAGGGCTTGTCCACATGGGCCAACCCGACCTGTGGCGCTTCTCCCCCGTCCACGTCCGCTGGGACTGAGGGGCCGCCTGCACCTCCTGGCCCCTGGCCCGCGTGCTGAGACTGAGATTTCCTTCCCACTGCGTTGGGACCGAGCTCTCCTTCCCACCCCATCTGCTGGGACTTGAAGTCTCCTTCCCACACCATCTGCTGGGACTTGAAGTCTCCTTCCCTCCCCTTCCACCGGGTCTGAGCTCTCCTTCCCTCCCCTTTCTTTGGATCCGAGCTCTCCTTCCCTCCCCAACTGCCGGGACGGAGCTCTCCTTCCCTCCTCATCAACTGGGACTGAGCCTTCCTCCCTGTCCTCAGGGCCTGAGCTCTTTTTCCCTCCTCATCCACCGGGCCTGAGCTTTCCTCTCCATCTGCTTTGCCCAAGCTCTCCTTCCCTCCCCATCATCCGGGTCTGAGCTCTCCTTCCCTCCTTGTCTACTGGGTCCGAGCTCTCCTTCCCTCCTCCAGGCCTGAGCTCCCCGGCCCATCGGCTGGGACTAGGGGACCTGCCCTGCACTGAATCCTTCCCCATCCCCACGAGGACCTCGGGGAATTGTCTCCCCCCCCCCACCCCCTGTTCCACCCCTCGGGACACTCTGCAATCACTATGTCTGCCTTCTGGGCCCCAGAAGTGCCCGGCTGGAGGGCCGTAGCTGTTCTGGCCACTTAATTGCTTTTCCAAAGAAGCTTAGCCTCATTGATCACCTGCCTCACCCAATGGGTACTGACCACAGCCCGGCTGTCTTCCCCCCCGGCCCCGTGGAGCTGTTGAAGCCGTCAGCTGCCCCACACCCAGCCCCGTTCTCCTGTTTCTCCCCTCCCCTGCTCCAGAATTCAAGCTGCCCCCCTTTCCCATAAGCCTTTCGGCCCCAGGGCAGCTGGGCCGGTGCTCCTGGCAAAGTGAGACCCTCCACCCCAACCCCTGTGGCCGGACTGGACTCATGGGCCAGGGTGGGTGTGGTGTTCTCTGGCTTGGCCAGGCTGGGAGACCCGGCTTCCAGCCCTCCTCCACGCTTCCCTGCACCCCTTGGTCCGTCCCGGCCCCGTTTGGTATAGGGGGTCTTCACCTGGGCCAGCTCTAGGATTGTCCCGGGCCCCCCACTGTGGGGCAAAGCTGGCTTGCAGTGTCAGAGGGCCACAGGTTCCTGGAGTCTGGGCGTGGGCACCCTCAAGCCACCCCCGGGGTGACTGCCCCATCAGAGCGCTGCGCTGGACCAGATGTGGTGGATTAAAAGGCTTCACACCAGCTCTGCTTCGTTCTGCTCGGGGGCCTCACCGAGTCCTGCCTCTCTGGGTCCAGCCGAGCAGGCCCTGGTCACTTGCCAAAGTGCCTGTGGGCGCTGGTATTTGGCTGGTACGTGGGAGGGCAGTTATGTTGCTGCCCTCCCTCCCCGGAGCAACACGGTCTGGTGGGCTGAGACTTGGACGGGGACAGGATGGAGAAGATGGAAAAGAGGAAGAAGAAACAGAAAGAGGTGGGGAGGGAGAAGAAGGTATCACGGTAGTGGTGGTGTGTACAGAGCACCCACTGCGGGCAGGGTACTGGACCCAACTTTTGGGAAGTGCAGAACAAGGAAGTGACAAGTACTGTGCCCAGAGGGAGTTTCCACTCTATCAATCAATCAGTCGTATTTATTGAGCGCTTACTGTGTGCAGAGCACTGTACCAAGCGCTTGGGAAGTACAAATTGGCAACACTCTAATGGGGGAAGCATCCACTTCTTCACCTGTAAACTCTCTGAGTAACAAATCAGTGCTGGATTAGTAACCAAAGAATGATACTTATTGAATGCTTGCTGTGTGCCCGACACTACGATGGGAGCTTGGGAGAGGACAGTAGACGTGATCCCTGCCCTTAAGGAGCCTATGATCGATCAGGGGAGTCAGCTTTTTAAATAAATTATATTTAGAGGAAGCAATGTAGTGTCAGTGTTTTTACAGAAATGCCGTTGTGGGTGGACTGAGTCCCTAGGGTTTTAGGGAATATGGACTCAAGTGCTTAGGTGACTCAGTCAGGGGGAAAGTGGAGTGGGGAGAAGGAAGGTGGGGAAGGCTTCTTGGAGGAGAAGCCTAGATAATAATAATAATAATACTAATAGTATTAAGCGCTTACTATGTGCAAAGCACTGTTCTAAGTGCTGGGGGGATACAAGGTAATCAGGTTGTCCCACAGGGGGCTCACAGTCTTAATCCCCATTTTACAGATGAGGTAACTGAGGCCCAGAGAAGTGAAGTGACTTGCCCAAAGTCACACAGCTGACAATTGGCAGAGCCGGGATTTGAACCCCTGACCTCTGACTCCAAAGCCCGGGCTCTTTCCACTGAGCCACGCTGCACGATAAGAGCAGTGGTCTGTCAGATGACCTAATTCCCAGGCCATGCTCTACTACGCAACGCTTCCCATACCATGAGAAGCCAGCATGGCGTAGTGGATAGACAGCGGGCCTAGAAGTCTTGGGTTCCAATTCAGGCACTGCCACTTGTCTGCTGGGTGACCTTGGGCAAGTCACTTCAATTCTCTGACCTCAGTTACCTCATCTGTATAATGGGGATTAAGACTGTGAGCCCCCTGCGGGGCAGGGACTGTGTCCAACCTGATTAGCTTGCATCTACCCCAGTGCTTAGAACAGTGCCTGACACATAGTAAGCGCTTAACAGTACCATTATTTATTGCAATACGCCAGACTGATTTTATAATGTGCCTTCTGCTGCCACCTAGGTACCCCTGTGCAGTTTGGGGTGTGTGCCTCAGTTTCCTCATTCATTCATTCAATCGTATTTATTGAGCACTTACCGTGTGCGGAGCACTGTACTAAGCACTTGGGAGGTACAAATCGGCAACCTATAGAGACGGTTCCTACCCAACAACGGGCTCATAGTCTAGAAGGGGGATTCATTCATTCATTCATTCATTCATTCAATCGTGTTTATTGAGCACTTACTGTGTGCAGAGCACTGTACTAAGCGCTTGGGAAGTCCAAGTTGGCAACATGTAGAGACGGTCCCTACCCAACAGTGGGCTCACAGTCTAGAAGGGGGAGACAGAGAACAAACCAAAACATATTAAAGTAAAATGAATAAATATGTACAAATAAATAGAGTAATAAATACTTACAAACATATATACAGGTGCTGTGGGGAGGGGAAGGAGGTAAGGGTGGGTGGGGAGGGAGAGACACAACAAAACAAGTAGGTGTCAAAACCGTCAGAATAAATAGAATTATAGCTATATTCACATCATTAATGAAATACATAGGTTAATAAATACGTACAAATATATACAAGTGCTGTGGGGAGGGGAAGGGGGTAGGGCAGAGGGGGTGGTGATGGGGAGGGGAGGATGCTGCCATCGTCTCCTATGCTTGTCTTCAGCCCTGGATGAACTCCAGGAGTAGGTGGGGGCTGGCTGGGCATGGGCCTATGCATGGGAATATATATATATATATATTTTTGTGTGTGTGTGTGTGTGTGTGTGTGTGTGTACGTGCAGAATTGAAGTGACTTGCCCAAGGTCACACTGCAACAAGTGTCAGAGGTGAAATTATTATTATTATTATGGTATTTGTTAAGCACTTACTATGTGCCCAGCAGTGCTGAGGTAGATACAAGATAGGTTGTCCCACGTGGGGCTCACAGTTTTAATCCCCATTTTACGGATGAGGTAACTGAGACACAGAGAAGTTAAGCAACTGGCCTAAGGTCACACAGCAGACCAGTGGCAGAGGAGGGATTAGAACCCAGATCCTTCTAGAGAAGCAGTGTGGCTCCGTGGAAAGAGCCCGGGCTTTGGAGTCAGAGGTCATGGGTTCATTCATTCATTCAATCGTATTTATTGAGCGCTTACTGTGTGCAGAGCACTGTACTAAACGCTTGAGAAGTACAAGTTGGCAACATATAGAGACGGTCCCTGCCCAACAGTGGGCTCACAGTCTAGAAGGGGGAGACAGAGAACAAAACAAAACATATTAACAGAATAAAATAAATAGAATAAATATGTACAAGTACAATAAATAAATAGAGTAATAAATATATACAAACATATATACATATATACAGGTGCTGTGGGGAAGGGAAGGAGGTAACACATCCCAGCTCTGCCAACTGTCAGCTGTGTGACTTTAGCCAAGTCACTTAACCTCTCTGTTCCTCAGTTACCTCATCTGTAAAATGGGGATTAAGACTGTAAGCCCCCCGTGGGACAACCTGATCACCTTGAAACCTCCCCAGCGTTTAGAACAGTGCTTTGCATGTAGTAAGTGCTTAATAAATGCCATTATTATTATTATTATTATTATTATTCTGATTCCCAGGCCAATGCTATATCCACTATGCCATGCTGCTTTTCTGTCCCAAACAGGGCTCACACTCAATCCTCATTTTACTGATGAGGTAACAGAGGCCCAGAGAAGTAAAGTGACTTGCTTAAGGTCACACAGCAGACATGCGGGTGGAGTCGGGATTAGAACCCATGGCCTGACTCCTAGGCACCTGCCCTATCCACTAAGCAGTGTAGAGAAGCAGCATGGCTCAGTGGAAAGAGGCCGGGCTTTGGAGTCAGAGGTCATGGGTTTGAATCCCGGCTCCGCCACGTGCCTGCTGTGTGACCTTGGGCAAGTCACTTCACTTCTCTGCGCCTCGGTTACCTCATCTGTAAAATGGGGATGAAGATTGTGAGCCGCACGTAGGACAACCTGATCACCTTGTATCCCCCCAGCGCTTAGAACAGTGCTTTGCACATAGTAAGCGCTTAACAAACGCCAGCATTATTATTATTATAGAGGGGAAGGGGCTGGACTTGCTGACAGGAGGTTGCTGGGGGCGAGGGGCGACTATATCATCATCATCATCATCAATCGTATTTATTGAGCGCTTACTGTGTGCAGAGCACTGTACTAAGCGCTTGGGAAGTACAAGTTGGCAACATCTAGAGACAGTCCCTACCCAACAGTGGGCTCACAGTCTAAAAGGGGGAGACAGAGAACAAAACCAAACATACTAACAAAATAAAATAAATAGAATAGATATGTACAAGTAAAATAAATAAATAAATAGAGTAACAAATATGTACAAACATATATACATATATACAGGTCCTATATAATAGGACCTCTGGCCCAAGAAGCAGCATAGCTTAGTAGAGCCTGGGTTTAGGAGTCGCAAGTCGTGGGTTCGAATCCCGCCTCCGCCACTTGTCAGCTGTGTGACTTTGGGCAAGTCGCAACTTCTCTGTGCCTCAGTGACCTCATCTGTAAAATGGGGATGAAGACCGTGAGCCCCCCGTGGGACAAGCTGATTGCCTTCTCCCCCGTTTAGACTGTGAGCCCACTGTTGGGTAGGGACTGTCTCTCTATGTTGCCAACTTGGACTTCCCAAGCGCTTAGTCCAGTGCTCTGCACACAGTAAGCACTCAATAAATATGATTGATGATGATGATGATGGAGGCTTCCTTTGATAGCCGTCTGGTGGATTCTGAGTCTCGGGAAAACAAACCAGGGACCCCTCCTCTGGCCCAAGGTGAGTAGTTTCCGGGCCCAGCCTGATCAAGCTTCTCCCGCACCTTGTCCCCCTGCCTTCTTTTCCGGCAAGATTTTCTCTGGAATCTTGCCCAGCTCACGTTATCGGGTCCAATCATCATCATCATCAATCGTATTTATTGAGCGCTTACTATGTGCAGAGCACTGTACTAAGCGCTTGGGAAGTACAAATTGGCAACATATAGGGACAGTCCCTACCCAACAGTGGGCTCACAGTCTAAAAGGGGGAGACAGAGAACAAGACTCAACATACTAACAAAATAAAATAAATAGAATAGATATGTACAAGTATTGGGGCCCTCTGGAGCTGGGGAGAGGGCCAACTGAGCCAATCCATCATCAGTTTGGACTTCACCAATCAATCAATCAATCGTATTTATTGAGCGCTTGCTGTGTGCAGAGCACTGGACTAAGCGCTTGGGAAGTACAAGCTGGCAACATATAGAGACGGTCCCTACCCAACAGTGGGCTCACGGTCACCAACCCTTGGGCAGGCCCTGAACCATCTCAGAGATGCAGGGGGCCGGGAGCAGGGGGAGAATCCAGGTCATCAATCTTGGAAAATCCCCCTTTGTGGCTCCAGGTTTCTCGGAGAGGTGAGTGAAGAAGGGGCAGGAGACCTGACCGGGAATTGTGACTCGCGGGTTCACCGGCAGCCCCCCGAGGCCCCCAGCCCCATCTTCCCTCACTGTCCACCACATTCAGCGAGCCTCATATTCATTCATTCAATCGTATTTATTGAGCGCTTACTGTGTGCAGAGCACTGTACTAAGCGCTTGGGAAGTACAAGTTGGAGAGTTGTACAAGGTGAAGTACAAGTTCCATTAGGTCATGGAAAGCCAGGGATGGACAGGGGAGAGTCAGGGGCTGGAGAGTCATATGGGACGGGCTGTGTCCGATAAGCAGCGTGGCTCAGTGGAAAAAGCCCGGGCTTTGGAGTCCGAGGTCATGGGTTCGAATCCCTGGTCCGCCACTTGTCAGCCGTGTGACTTTGGCCAAGTCACTTCACTTCCCTGGGCCTCAGTTCCCTCGTCTGTAAAATGGGGATGAAGACTGTGAGCCCCCTGTGGGACAACGTAATCACCTTGTAACCTCCCCAGTGCTTAGAACAGTGCTCTGCACATAGCAAGAGCTTAATAAATGCCATTATTATTATTATTATTATTATCTACCTTTGTACCTCGGGAGGATGGACCGTGCGGATCTGCGGCCATAGGGCAAGGATTTGGATTCATTCATTCATTCATTCAATCGTATTTAGTGAGCGCTTACTGTGTGCAGAGCACTGTACTAAGCGCTTGGGAAGTACAAGTTGGCAACATATAGGGACGGTCCCTACCCAGCAGTGGGCTCACAGTCTAGAAGGGGGAGACAGAGAACGAAACAAAACATACTAACAAAATAAAATAGAATAAATATGTACAAATAAAATAAATAAATAAATAGAGTAGTAAATGTGTAAAAACATATATACATATATACAGGTGATCAGGGGTTTGCATCTGGGGTGGAGGAGAATAGGTAGTCCTTGGAGTTTACCAAATGTCCTGATTACATTTCTTTCATTCACTTTAGAAGCATTTTATTTCTCAGCGCTTAGAACAGTGCTCTGCACATAGTAGGCGCTTAATAAATGCCATCGTTATTATTTAGAAGCCCTGATTCTGAAAACTTTTGTCTCCTGGTTTTCTTTATAAATTCCAAATCTTTTCAAGGCAGGAGTTCTCATCTGTGAAGCTCAGGACTGAGCTCAGTTCTAGAAACAGATCTGGCACATGGTAAGCGCTTCATAAATGCCATTATCATTATTATTTTGTGCATATCCCTCTCCCCTATCTGTAATTTATTTGAAAGTGTGTCTCCCCCATTGACTTGTGGGCTTGTGCTCCTTAAGGGCTGGGCTCACGTTTACTAACCCCATTATACTGTACTCTCCCTAGAGCCTAGTACAGTGCTTAGCCCACAGTAAGTTGCTCGATAAATCCTCATCAATCGTATTTATTGAGCGCTTACTGTGTGCAGAGCACTGCACCAAGCGCTTGGGAAGTACAAATTGGCAACATATAGAGACAGTCCCTACCCAACAGCGGGCTCAGTCCTTCTTTGGATGGTCAGTCCTTCCCGCCTGTGAGGGCCTGACCCCTCTGCAGGGGCATCAGGCCGCCGAGGTGAGATTGGAGGCCGGGGGTGGCCCTGGGCTGCCTGCCTTGGAGGTCGGTGGTGGCGGGAGTGAGAGAGACGTCACCCCGTCCCTCTCTCTGTAAAGCTGAGAGGGCAGTCCAGGAGGGAGTTGCCGGCTTTGGCGGCTGGAATCACCAGAACGGACACCGCCTTGGCCTGGGTTCCATTTAGGCATGTGCCGAATTAAAAATAAATAAATAATCAATCAATCAATCGTATTTATTGAGCGCTTACCGTGTGCAGAGCACTGTACTAAGCGCTTGGGAAGTACAAGTTGGCAACATACAGAGACAATGGCGTTTCTTAAGCGGTCACTATGTGCAAAGCACCGTTCTAAGCTCTGGGGGGGATACAAGGTGATCAGGTTGTCCCACGTGGGGCTCACAGTCTTCATCCCCATTTTACAGATGAGGTCACGGAGGCTCAGAGAAGTTAAGTGACTTGACCAAGGTCACAAAGTAGACATGTGGGGGAGCCGAGATTAGAACCCGTGACCTCTGAGTCCCAAGCCCGGGCGCTCTTCTCTAAAGCTGAAGAAGAGGGGATGGCTGGAACTCCAGAAATCAACCTCCTGTGCCTGAGGGGGCCCTGGGGCTCCCAGTCTTTTAGACTGTGAGCCCACTGTTGGGTAGGGACTGTCTCTATATGTTGCCAATTTGTACTTCCCAAGCGCTTAGTCCAGTGCTCTGCACACAGTAAGCGCTCAATAAATACGATTGATGATGAGCCAGATGGGGGTATAGGCCTTGCCCCCCAACCTGAGGGGCCTGGGACCCCTGCAGTGTGAGGATGTGAGGGTCCCTTGTGCCGGAGAGGGCTGGGGCTCTCAGTGTGTGGGTAATCAATCAATCAATCAATAGTATTTATTGAGCGCTTACTGTGTGCAGAGCACTGTACTAAGCTAAGGGTACTAAGGGTAGATGGGGATGCAGGCTCTGGTCACCCCCATGCCAGGGGCTGAGGGTGGCAGGAGGGTGTAGGGACAGGAAGAGGCCATATGAGCCAACAGACTCATCAGGTTTAGAGAAGCAGTGTCACCCAGTGCCCACTGTTGGGTAGGGACTGTCTCTATATGTTGCCAATTTGTACTTCCCAAGCGCTTAGTACAGTGCTCTGCACACAGTAAGCGCTCAATAAATACGATTGATGATGATAGAGCAGGGGCCTGGGAGCCAGGAGGGCCTGGGTTCTAATCCTGGCTCTGCTACTTGTCTGCTGTGACCTTGGCAAGTCGCTTCATCTGTAATAATAATAATAATAATGGCATTTATTAAGCGCTTACTATATGCAAAGCACTGTTCTAAGCACTGGGGCGGTACAAGGTAATCAGGTTGTCCCACATGGGGCTCACAGTCTTAATCGCAGACTGAGCCCCTTCCTTCCTCTCCCACTCCTCTTCCTCTCCATCCCCCCCTTACCTCCTTCCCCTCCCCCAGCACCTGTATGTATGTATATATGTTTGTACATATTTATTGCTCTATTTTATTTGTACATGTTTATTCTATTTATTTTATTTTGTTAATATGTTTTGTTTTGTTCTCTGTCTTCCCCTTCTAGACTGTGAGCCCACTGTTGTGTAGGGACTGTCTCTATATGTTGCCGACTTGTACTTCCCAAGCGCTTAGTACAGTGCTCTGCGCACAGTAAGCGCTCAATAAATACGACTGAATGAATGAATGAATCCCCATTTTACAGATGAGGTAACTGAGGCCCAGAGAAGTGAAGTGACTTGCCCAAAGTCACACAGCTGACAATTGGCAGAGCCGGGATTTGAACCCCTGGCATCTGACTCCAGAGCCTGTGTTCTTTCCACTGAGCCACGCTGCTTCTCTTTATTCTGTGCCTCAGTTACCTCATCTGTAAAATGGGGGTTAAGATTGTGAGTCCCATGTAGGACATTGTGTCCAACGTGGTCATCTTGTAACTACCCAAGAGCTCAGAGCAATGTCTGGCACATAGTAGGTGCTTTTTTTTAAAAAAAAAAAAAAAGAAGGGGATGGGGCCGAAGGTGTTGGGAGAGATGGGGGTGTAGATTCTGACCCCTGTGTGCCCGAGGGGCCCCAGGGCACCCGGTATTTGGGGAGATGGGGGTGAAAACTGTGACCACCCTGTGCTTGAGGGGGCCTGGGATCCTCCATTGTACAGGAAGATGGGGGTTAGGATCTGGTCCCCCTGGCCTCCCTGGGCACCCTGGGTCTGAGGGGACCGGGGTCCCTGGTGTGTGTAATAATAATAATAATAATGATGGCATTTATTAAGCGCTTACTATGTGCACTATAGCTCTCTTCCTCCCTTCAAGGCCCTACTGAGAGCTCACCTACTCCAGGAGGCCTTCCCAGACTGAGCCCCTTCCTTCCTCTCCCCCTCGTCCCCCTCTCCATCCCCCCATCTTACCTCCTTCCCTTCCCCACAGCACCTCTATATATGTATATATCTTTGTACGTATTTGTTACTCCATTTATTTGTTTTACTTGTACATATCTATTCTATTTATTTTATTTTGTTAGTATGGTTTTGTTCTCTGTCTCCCCCTTTTAGACTGTGAGCCCACTGTTGGGTAGGGACTGTCTCTATATGTTGCCAACTTGTACTTCCCAAGCGCTTAGTACAGTGCTCTGCACACAGTAAGTGCTCAATAAATACGATTGATGATGATGATGCAAAGCACTGTTCTAAGCGTTTGGGGAGGTTACAAAGTCATCCGGTTGTCCCACCGGGGGCTCACAGTCTTAATCCCCATTTTACAGATGAGGGAACTGAGGCCCAGAGAAGTGAAGCGACTTGCCCAATGTCATACAGCTGACAATCGGCAGAGCTGGGATTTGAACCCGTGACCTCTGACTCCAAAGCCCGCGCCCTTTCCATTGAGCCATGCTGCTTCCCCTGAGATGAAGTAGAGATGGAGGTGCAAACCCCGTCCTCTCTGGGCCTGAGGGGCCCCGGGACTCCTGATGTGTGGGGATTTGGGGGGTGTGTGCCCTCACCATCAGTAGATCTGGACCCAGAGATCCCCCCGGCTGACGGTGTGGAGGGCGCAGCGGGCACGGAGATGGGCCATGTTTTTCCCAGAATGGGAGCGGGGAGGCCGCAAAGGAAGCAGTGTGGAGTAGTGGAGAGAGCACACGTCTGGCTGTCAGAAGTTTGTGGGTTCTAATTCCCCACTCCTTCACTTGTCTGCCGTGTGACCGTGGGCAAGTCCTCTCACTTCTCTGGGCCCCAGTTCCCTTATCTGCACATAGTAAGCACTTAACAAATACCACAATTATTATTAATAATATTATTAAGGGGGCAGGGTATTGAGGATGGGTAGGGGGTGGCCGTCTCCAGGCCAGACTCAGGCCTCTCAGAGCCCTGACACCAGCGACTCCAGCTCACTGAGCCACGGGAAGGATCGCTGCCCTCATCCCCGCAGCGCGGGCACAGATCGGAGCTTGTACTGGCGTGGGACCCCTGGCCCCTGGGCGAGCATGAGGGCTGGCGACGGTTAACCTGGCAGATGGGCTAGGTTAGCGGGTGACCCATCTACAGGCAGTGGGGTAGTCTGGAAGGCCTCTCCCTGCCCTGTATCCTTGGAGAATAATGCAAATCCCATTGCTCCATGCCCTTCTCCACCCTGGTGGATGCCCACATTGGACCCCAGTTCTGACTGGGCCTTCCCAGACGTAGCCCCCTTTTTCCTCTCCTCCTCCCCATCCCCTCCGCCCTACCTCCTTCCCCTCCCCACAGCACCTGTATATAAGTTTTTACAGATTTATTACTCTATTTATTTTACTTGCACATATTTACTATTCTATTTATTTTGTTAATGATGTGCATTTAGCTTTAATTCTATTTGTTCTGACGACTTGACACCTGTCCACATGTTTTGTTCTGTTGTCTGTCTCCCCCTTCTAGACTGTGAGCCCGTCGTTGGGTAGGGACCATTTCTATATGTTGCCGACTTGTACTTCTCAAGCGCTTAGTACAGTGCTCTGCACACAGTAAGCGCTCAATTAATATGGTTGAATGAATGAATGAATCTAGCTTTATTTCTATTTATTCTGATGACTTGACACCTGTCCACTTGTTTTGTTGTCTGTCTCCCCCTTCTAGACTGTGAGCCCGTTAGGTAGGGACTGTCTCTATATTTTGCCAACTTGTACTTGCCAAGTGCTTAGTACAGTGCTCTGCACACAGTAAGCACTCATTAAATACGATTGAATGAATGAATGAATGACTGTTCTGGCTGCAATGCCCCACCCCATGTCTGACCCTCAGCTTCCCCTTCCCAGAAAATGCTTTGAGATCTCCTCAGGTAGAGGAGGGAGATAGGGATGGAAACCCTGGCCCCCTTGTTCTTGCAGGGGCTGGGGCCCCTAGTGTGAGGGGAGATGGGATTGCAGGCCCCGGTTGCCCCCATGCCAGAGCGGGCTGGGGCTGAAGGTGTTGGAGGAGATGGTTGTGTTGCTTAGTACAGTGCTCTGCACACAGTAAGCGCTCAATAAATATGATTGAATGAATGGTGGTGCAGGCTCTAACCCCCTTATGCCTGAAGGAACCTGGGGCACCCCGTGTTTGGGGAGATGGGGGTGAAAACTCTGACCACCCTGGGCTTGAGGGGGCCTGGGTTGCTTGTATCCACCCCTGCACTTAGTACAGTGCCTGGCACATAGTAAGCGCTTAACAGATGCCGTCATTATTATTAGAGCCGGGAAGGGGTGGGGTCGCCGCAAAGAAGGGGAGAGGTAATTTCATAAATAGTCATTTTTTCTTAAATGAAAACAAAAAAAAAAGCTTTGACATTAGAAAAACAACCCTTGGCTCCCCTAGCTGCCCTCCCCTCTCCCTCCCAGCTCCCCCAGGTCCAGTAGTGAGTCGAGGCGGATGGAGGTCACAAATGTGAGCCCCACGTAGGACGGGGACTGTGTCCAACACGATTGGCTTATATCCACCCCAGCGCTTAGTTCAGTGCCTGGCACGTAGTAAGCGCTTGACAAATACCGCAATAATAATAAGGGGCTGCCCGTCACCCCGAAGAGTGTCTGAGGGGCCAGACCCCAGTTCCTCAGCTCCCCCACCATCTCGGGCAGGACTGAGATGGGACTTGGGGGACACTTGGGTCTCAATGGCTCTGCTTGCCCCTCACCCACCGCCCAGGCCAGGGCCCCCTCTATGCAGGATGGGGAGAGGTGGGCACAGAAAGAGCCGGGGAGAAGCTGGAGGTGGTCCATGGTGGCCACCCCCCTTCCCCTGACCCTTCCCCCGAGTAGGAGACCCCAGCCCCTCTCCCCCCACCGGGACCATCCGCCTCGGCCAGTGGGATGAATAGGGGGTCTGTGGTCCCGTGTTGGGTTGGCACCTGTCCCCAAGGGTGGAGGGTGGGCAGGAGGCCGGGCTCAGGCCTCATGGCCGGCTCGATTTAGGCCGAGCTGCTGCCGCAGGCTCCTCAGCTGGGCCAGGCTGATGTTGCATCCTCCGCAGACGATGAGCACGACGGATGGCAGCGGTGCCCGGAGCTTGCCCTGCGCCTGCAGCTTCTGCAGCACCCGGCTGTACACCGCTGCCAGAGCGGCCCCGCAGGCCGGCTCCACCAGGATCTTCTCGTCATCTGCCGGGGGGGCATCCCACCGTCACAGATGGGCAGGGCGCACCCCGGGCGACAGGCACCGAGTGGGCTTCTATGACCTGTCCACATGTCTTGTTCTGTTGTCTGTGGGCCCCATAATAATAATAATAATAACAATAATAATAATAATGGTATTTGTTAAATGCTTACTATGTGCCAAGCACTGTTCTGAGTGTTGGGGTGGATGCAAGGCAAACAGCTTGTCTGAGAAGCAGTGTAAAGAGCCCGGGCTTTGGAGGCAGAGGTCATGGGTTCAAATCCCTGCTCCGCCACTTGTCAGTTGAGTGACTTTGGGCAAGTCACTTCACTTCTCTGGGCCTCAGTTCCCTTATCTGTAAAATGGGGATTAAGACTGTGAGCCCCCAGTGGGACAACCTCATCACCTTGTAACCTCCCCAGCACTTACAACAGTGCTTTGCACAGAGTAAGCTCTTAATAAATGCTATCATTATTATTATTATTGTCTATTGTCCATCTCTACTGTATTCTTCCAAGCGCTTAGTACAGTGCCCTGCACAGTAGAATGTCAGTTTCTTGAGGGCAGGGAGCATGTCTCCTAACTCTACTGTACTCTTTCCTAATTACTCAGTACAGTGCCCTGCCCACAGAAGACTGTAAACTCCTTGAGCACAGGCATTAATAATAATAATAATAATAATAATAAATAATAATAATATGGTTTTGTTAAGTGCTTCCTACGTGCCAGACATGTTCTAAGCACTGGGGTAGGTACAAGCAACTCGGGTTGGACACAGTCCCTGTCCCACTTGGGTCTCACAGTCTCAGTCCCCATTTTACAGGTGAGGTAACTGAGGCCCAGAGAAGTGAAGCGACTTGCCTAAGTTCACACAGCAGACTCGTGGCGGAGCTGGGATTAGAACCCATGATCTTTTGACTCCTATGCCTGTGCTCTATCCACTAGGCCAAGCTGCTTTTCATTATCTACTAACTCTATTTTACTCCCCCCACCCCCACCCCACCCAAGCGTTCAATACAACGCTCTGCCCACAGTAGACTGTCAGGTCCTCGAGAGCAGGGATCATGTCTACCCCCTCTACTGTTCAGCCACTCGATCGTATTTATTGAGCGCTTACTCTGTGCAGAGCACTGTACTAAGCGCTTGGGAAGTCCAAGTTGGCAACTTATAGAGACGGTCCCTACCCAACAGTGGGCTCACAGTCTAGAAGGTGATCAGGTTCCTTCATTCGTTCATTCAATCATATTTATTGAGCGCTTGCTCGGCACTAAGCGCTTGGGATGTACAAGTTCATTCATTCATTCATTCCATCGTACTGTTCTCTCTCAAGTGCTCAGCACAAGGTAGGTGCTCAGTTGATATGGCTGAAGGATTGATTGTTGGAGGGGAGGACTCCGAGGGGCTCCCAGGTGTAGATTTATGGGGACCTCTCCCCCGCCCATGGTCTTAGCTCCCAGCTGACCCCCGGGGAGGGATGGGGGCACCCCCCCCTACTTCCAGGGACCCTCACCCACGAACTGCTCAAGGGCGAGGACGGCTTCTTGGTCTGTGACGACTTCGGAGATGACCGGATGTTCCAACGCCAGCTTCAGGGCCTGGGCTCCCACAGTGTTCACCCCCAGGGCCTTGGCCACGCTGCCCGGGGTGGGGTGAGGGGGAGCCAGGGAGGAAGGGTCAGTACCCCATCATCATCATCATCATCATCAATCATATTTATTGAGCGCTTACTATGTGCAGAGCACTGTACTAAGCGCTTGGGAAGTACAAATTGGCAACATATAGAGACAGTCCCTACCCAACAGTGGGCTCACAGTCTAAAAGGGGGGGGCTAGCGCAGAGACCACCCTCAACCCACTCCATAGGGGGATGGACAGGAAACACCAACTGGCCAGGTCACTGACAAAACTGCCTGGATTTGGGTAGGGGTAGTCTTTTAGACCGTGAGCCCACTGTTGGGTAGAGACCGTCTCTATATGTTGCCAACTTGTACATCCCAAGCGCTTAGTGCAGTGCTCTGCACACAGTAAGCGCTCAATAAATACGATTGATGATGATGGGCGCTCTGGGCCTGGGGGGAGGGGTCTGTGTGAGGCCTAGTAATAATAATAATAATTATACTATTTGTTAATCACTTACTATGTTCCAGGCGCTGTTCTAAACACTGGGATGGAGTCAAGGTAATCAGGTTGTCCCACATGGGGCTCACGGTCTTAATCCCCATTTTCCAGATGAGGTAACAGAGGCACAGGGAAGGGAAGTGACTTGCCCAAGGTCATACAGCAGACCAGTGTCAGAGCCGGGATTAGAACCCAGGTTCTTCTGACGTCCAAGCCCGTTCTCTATCCACTAGGCCACACTGCTTCTCTTCCGCATGTGGGGAGGGGGAGATGGGAAGCAGCATGACCTAGTGGCAAGAGCACGGGCTTGGGAATCAGAGCACATGGGTTCTAATCCTGGCTCCGACATCTGTCTGCTGTGTGACCTTGGGCGAGTCACTTCACTTCTCTGTGCCTCAGTTACCTCACCTGGAAAATGGGGATTAAGACTCTGAGCCCCACGTGGGACAACCTGATTACCTTGTATCTACCCCAGCGCTTAGAAAAGTCCTTGGCACATAGTGAGTGCTTAACAAATACTATAGTTATAATTATTATTGTTATTCTTAACATGAGTCCATCCTGGAACAGTCTGGATGGGCTAATCCCACCCTCATCTCTGGCCCGTCTCCTCTCTTCCCCCCATTTCCCTTTCCTCTCCCTCTCGCTCCCTCCTTTTTCATCTCTTCCCTCCCCATCTCCCCTCCCTCCTTTCCCCCTTCCTCTCTCCCTCACCTGGTGATCTGCGGCAGAGTGACCAGCTTGCCGGCGGCCAGGGCTGCGTGGAGGCTGTGTGCCCCGTGCGTCTCCATGGCGACGATGGGCACATCGCCCCAGCCCACCTGGCACAGCCCCTGCACCACGCCACACAGCAGGCCCCCGCCGCCCACCGACAGCACGATGGCGCCGGGCTTGGCGCTCATACTCTCCTTCAGCTCCTGCACGATGGACGTGTGGCCTTCCCTGCGGACACCGGCGGACCGGACGGACCAGACCGACCAGACAAGGGGTTGGCAGGGGGGAAGGAGTGGGAGGGGCCGGCCCCCCAGGAGAAAGAGACCAAAGCTGGGATTGTTAAACGGAGCGGTTGACCCCACAAGTTAAAATGGGGTGGGTCTGAAAAGGGGCACCCTCCCCCACCCCAAAGAAATGGGCTGGTTTTTCCATGGGTCTTTCTAGACGGATGCCCACTCGACTCTGCTTGGGGTGGGGAGGAGCTGTTATTTCTTATCTAGCAGAGACAGAGCGGGGTGGTTGGCGTGCCACCATCCACGTTCTGGACTGTGGTTCATGGCTCTTTGGCCGGAGGAGGCAGCCAGCGGGAGAAGGAATGACTTTTCAGAGCTCGGCGGCCACGAGGGCTCTCCCCCCAACTCCTTAGGGGCAGGGGGCAGGGGTGAGGGTGGATGGAGGCAGGGGCCAAAGCAAGGGTGACCTCCCCCAAACTCAGAGCCTAGGCTAAAAGCGGAGCTGTGGGCCTCAGCCTCCCACCCACCGTCCCCCAGGGAGCAGGTGTGGGGGGCCCTCTTGCTCATTCACCCATTCATTCATTTGATTGTGTTTATTGAGCACTTACTGCATGCCGAGCACTGTACTAAGCGCTTGGGATCGGACTGGCCCCATGAACGGGAACATCGGCCGGGGGTTAGGGCGGCCTACCTACCAGATGAGCGGGTCGTCGAAGGGCGGAATGTAGACCCAGCCCGGATTGTTGTTCGCCAACGCTTTGGCCTGGTCAATGGCCTCGTCCAGCATCTGGGGAGCAGAGGGAGCTGGGCTGGATAGGGCCGGGAGGGGCTCGGACCAGACCCCTCATCCCCCCAACATGGCCAGATTCTCACCTCTCCCACTACCTGGACCACTGCCCCTTCATCCTTCAGGCGCTGGATGGTCAGGGAGGGTGTGGTGTTGGGCACGACGATGGTGGCCGGCACGCCCAGCTTCCGGGCTGCGTAGGCGGTGGCCAGACCCGCGTTGCCCGCTGTGGGAGGGGGCAGAGATGGGGTGACCGGAGGGAGACCCCCTGGGAGCCCAACCCCAAAAATCCGGTCACATTTCGGGGGCCTGTCCTGCCGTCGGGGACTGGGGTTCTCCAGGCTCAGCCCCCCGGACATTAGCCACCCGGGCCAGGGGCCTCATCCCACCACCAAAGGCCCAACACAGGCTGAGATGCCCCCTCCCCTCCAACTTTATTATTATTATTATTATTATGGTATCTGTTAAGCGCTTACTATGAGTCAAACACTGTTCTAAGAGCTGGAGTAGATACAAGGTAATCAGGTTGTCCCAGGTGGGGCTCAGTCTTAATCCCCATTTTCCAGATAAGGTAACTGAGGTTCAGAGAGGTTAAAGGGCTTGCCCAAGGTCACAGAGCGGACGTGTGTCAGACCCGGGTTTAAAACTCACGTCCTCTGACTCCCAAGCCTGTGCTCTTTCCACTAAGCCATGCTTCTTCTCATAATTATGGTATTTGTTAAGCGCTTACTATGTGCCAAGCACTGTTCTAAGCGCTGGGGTAGATACAAGGTTATCGGGTTGTCCCAGGTGGGGGGTCACAGTCTTAATCCCCATTTTACAGATGAGGTAACCGAGGCACGGAGAAGTGGAGTGGCTTGCCCAAGGTCACACAGCTGACAAGTGGCGGAGTCATAGTAGAACTCACATCCTCTGACTCCCAATCCCGGGCTCTTTCCACTAAGCCATGCTGCTTCCTTTTTCCCCCCCAACCCACACCGCCTTCCCCCGTCCCCGAGGATGGATGGGAGACTCACCCGAGGAGCAGACGAAGTGCTTGCAGCCCCGCTCGGCCCACTGTAGATACATCGGGGGGTCAGGGGCCGGCCAGCGGAGGGACGGGCCAGGGGAGAAAACAGGTCCAACCTCTAGCTTAGTTTAATTCTCTCTCGGGGAGCTTGCGGTCCGGCTCTGAGGTGAGCCCTGGCTCCCCGAGGCCACTCTTCAATTCCCCCAAGATCCGCCTTACGTTAGCTCCCCAAGACTGCCCCCCTCCAGCTCCCCCAGGTCCTTTTGTCCCAGCTGTCCCAGACCTCCCTGCCCAGTTTATCCAAGCCGCCCTGCTCCAGCTCCCTCAGTCCTTCCCTGTCCCAACTGCCCTTGCTCCCTCAGATTTCCCTGTCCCAGCTCCCCCAGTCGCCTCTTACCCCAGCTCCCCAGGTCTCCTTAAGGAAACCCTGCTCCCTAAAGACTTCTTGCCCTAGTCCTTCTCCCCCTCCTTACCAGCTCAGCTCCCCCAGGCCCCTCTACTCCAGGCCGCCAAGCCATCCCAACCCCAGCTCCCTCAGGATCCCAGTACCGCCTCTCCAGCTCTTCCCCTCCCCAGCTTTATCAGGCTCCCCCAGCCCCCCAAAGCCGCCCCTCCACCCCCATCCCAGCTGTCCCAGAACCCCTTCCCAGGTCCCCCTCAGCCTGGGCGACAACTCCCCAAGACCTCCCCATGGGTATCGGGCCTAGGTCCCTACCGTCTTGCACAAGTGTCCGATACCGCGGATCTTGAAGGAGCCGGAGGGCTGCGAGTTGTCCATCTTTAGGTACACGCTGGTCCCCGCCAGCTTGGACAAGGTCATGCTGTCCCGGAGGGGCGTCTTCACATGCAGGGGCCCTGTCGGCTTCATGGCTGCAAGGAGCAGGGATGATTCGGCCCCAGGAACTTCCCCTTTTTCGGGTCTTGCCACTTTTTCGATGCCCACCCTGTGACCCCATCTGGACGCTGATTGGCTTTAAGCTGCCCACCCTCCCTGCCCATGTTGGCCAGGCCTGGACAGTTAATAATAATAATTGTGGTATTTTTAGGTGCTTACTGTGTGCCAGGCATTGTACTAAGCACTGGGGTGGATACAAGCAAATCGGGCTCACGGTCTTCATCCCCATTTTACAGCGGAGGTAGCTGAGGCACAGAGAAATGAAGTGACTTGCTCAAGGTCACACAGCAGACAAGTGGCAGAGCCAGGATTAGAACTCAAGTCCTTCTGGCTTTCAGGCCCATGAGTCATGCACTAGGCTACACTGCTTCTCTTTGGGTTCAGACCCCTTTTCACCCCCACCCCTCCCTTGGGGGGAAGTAAGCAGGGGGCTCCTGGACCCCAGTTCCTCTGCCTCTGTCCGACTTGCTGACTTGTACTTCCTAAGTGCTTAGTACAGTGTTCTGCACACAGTAAGCGCTCAATAAATATGACTGACTGAATGAATGAATGAATGAATGCCCTCTCATCTATAAAATGGGTACTTGGGATGAGCGAGAAGAAGTGGAGAGTGGGAAAGGTCCGGATTAGGGATACGGGACATCGTGTCTATATGGGGTGGTCCTGATGGCAAGTTTCCATCAGGATAGTCACTAGATAGTAGACAGTCACGGGCCAGTGGACAATCACTGGGGAATTGGCAGTCACTGGGCATCATCATCATCATCATCAATCGTATTTATTGAGCGCTTACTGTGTGCAGAGCACTGTACTAAGCGCTTGGGAAGTACAAATTGGCAACATATAGAGACAGTCCCTACCCAACAGTGGGCTCACAGTCTAAAAGGGGGAGACAGAGAACAAAACCAAACATACTAACAAAATAAAATAAATAGACCATGGACAATTGTCTATTGTCATGGTGGGCAATGGACAGCCACCAGACATGGGACAGTCACCAGGCTGACAGGAGTCATCTGGTGGTGGACTGTCACCGGGAAGGGAAAGTCACTCCATAGCAGACAATCACAGGGCACTGGACAGTCACCGAGCAGTCAGAAGTCACTGGTCAGTGGACAATCACCGGACACTGGACACCAGTCACTGAGTAGTTGGCAATCACTGGGCAGTGGACAGACAGCAGACAGAAGACAGTCACCGAACAATGGGCAGTCACCAGGCAGTGGTCAGTCATAGACAGCAGACAGTCACTGGACAGTGGACAGAAAGCGGCCAGTCCCCGGACAGCAGGCTGACACTAGGCAGCGGGCAGTAACCAGACAGCAGACAGTCACTGGGCCGTGGATAGACATCACATATTGGACAATCATCAGGTAGTGGGCTGTCACTGGGCATCAGGAAGTCACTGGACTGCAGATAGTCACCGGACAGCAGTCCCCGGGCAGTGGGCAGTGGTCAATGGGCAGTGGACAATCACAGGGCAGAGACACTCACCAGGAACAGCGGGACAGTCCCAATCGGAGGGAGTGGGGGTCTCCTTCCTGGAAGGTCAGCAGAGGAGGTCGGAGCAAACTCCGGTCCAAGAGTCTCTCGTCCTGCTGCCTCATTGTCCGGTGCTGCTGCACTCCTCGACTTTATATGTCCTGGCTCCTTCCCCAGGACCAATGGACGTTTAGAGCCAGACACACTCCCCTCCTTCCCCCTCCCCTTCTCCCAGGCTGACCCTCCCCTCGGATGTCCAGCTAGAGGAAAACTGCCAGAGGCCGGACTCCACAGGGACCTAATGGCCTTCCCAGACTGAGTCCCTTCCTCCCCCTCCCCATCCCCCCCCCCCCGCCTTACATCCTTCTCCTCCCCACAGCACCTGTATATATGTATATACGTTTGTACGTATTTATTACTCTGTTTTATTTGTACATATTTATTTTATTTATTTTATTTTGTTAATATGTTTTGTTTTGTTGTCTGTCTCCCCCTTCTAGACTGTGAGCCCACTGTTGGGTAGGGACCGTCTCTACATGTGGCCAACTTGTACTTCCCAAGCGCTTAGTACAGTGCTCTGCACGCGGTAAGCGCTCAATAAATACGATTGAATGAATGAATGAATAAATAATGGCCAGGTCCAGGAGGGCAGATAGGGGCAGGAGAGGCAGCGAGATGGACAAAGGAGGGCCCTCCCCCACCTTGTCCTCCCCATCCCGGCAAGAGGAACTTGGTTTGGGAAAAGTTTTCCCACTCCACCCACCTAGTTTCTCACTGGCCCTGTGTCTCTGGGGCTCTCTTCTTGCCTTGCTTTCCCTGTCTCTGTCTCTGTCTTTAATTCCTTTTTCCCAACTTCCCGGATTCCCCATGCCTGCTATCACCTCTCCCGACTTCTGGGAAAGTTTCAGGGACTGATGGGCGGATAATAATAATAATAGTATTTATTAAGCACTTACTATGTGCCAGGTACTGCTCTGGTAATTGGATTACTGTGTACAAAGCACTGTGCTAAGTGCTGAAAGGGTCCAATAGAGCAACAGACACATTCCTACTCACAACGAGCTCACAGTCTAGAGGGGGAGACAGCTATTAATATAAATAAATAGATAAATCAATGAAATTGTAACGGTATTTGTTAAGCAAGCTGAGTGGCAGGATCCTGCCAGCGTTCATCTCAGCTTCTGGCTCAGACCTTAATGGCGGTGGACCTCTGGTGACCCCAAGGAGCCAGCGATGTCGGCAGAGACCTCCTCTCGGGGTCTCTGAGCCTTGGGGGTTCACTCTGTCTCTCCCATGTGCCTTCCATATGTCTCTGTATGTCTCTTTGTCTCTGCCTCAGCTCTGCCTGAGCCTGATTCTGCTGCTCCTTTTCTCTTCTCTGCCACTCTGTGCCTCTCCCTCTCTGTCTCTGACACTCTCTCTAGCCCTGTCTCTCTCTGACTACTCTTCCTTGTGGGCCACAACATGTCTGTTTGTTGTTACAGTGTACTCTCCCAAGCGCTCAGTACAGTGCTTTGCACTCAGTAAGCACTTAATAATTATGATTGAATGAATGATTACTCTTTCTGTCTCCCTCCGTCTCTGTCTCCCTTCTTGCCTGACCCAACTTTGTTTATTCCTGCTCGGCTCCTTTGCCTGTTTGTGTGTCTCTCTTTATCTTCCTCTTTTCTGCCTCTTTCTCATTCTGTTCCTCTCTTTGGTCTGTCTCTATCTCTGCTATCTCCCTGTCGGCTTCAGTCTCTGCTCTCCGTGTTCTTTGTCTCTGCCCCCTGTCCCTGTGTCTCTGTTTCTCTGTCACTGCCCCCGCACCGCCACACACACACACACAGACACACACACACCATTTCTCTCCATCAACGGCTACAGACAAAGCCTCCTTGAGTCAGCCGGTTCAGATCTGGCTGAAACCAGGCTGGAGGAGAGTCGGGCCTGGAATGATGATGAGGGTCAGGAAGCAGAGAGAATCCAAGCTCTTCCCTTCCAGGGGACAACACGTTCCCGACTGCTTTCCCCCTCTCTGGCTCTGCAAAGCCACAGATAAATACCCCGGGCCCTAGAGACTGTGAACCGACCAGGGAATACCAGGGTCAAAAGCCCCCCACTTCCCAGTGCTGTCCCTCCTCCAGTCCCCTCTCTCCTGCTCCCTGCCTCCTCTTCCCGGGCTGCTTGTCCCCCACTTGTCCCTTAGTGGCCTGCTTTGAACGCTTTTGGATCTCTCAAAGGGCAGGGCCAAAGCAGCCTTCACCCCTGCCCGTAGGAGAGCCAAGTCCAGAGGGTTCTGGGTTCTGGCAAGGAATGAGTAGATAGAGACATAGTGGCTGTGCTGGACAGGTGTGCAGATGCATCTTCCTCTGGGGTTGAACCCCTGACCCTCTCCATTGTCCTTCCCAGCTCCCTCTCTGTTGGAGGGCCAACCCTTTTGAGGGGTTGAGTCTTGAAAATCTGCCATCTATCCAGGGATTCCTCTTCCCATCCAACCAATCTATGCCGGGAGCTGGAAGCCAGTGTGCCTGCCTGGAGGAGCACTCACAGGCTGCCCCACTCAGGCTGGGGATGGGCTGGAGCTGGGGCTGAGCTGGTCTGGGCTGGGGCTGGAACCCATGACCTCTGACTCCAAAACCCAGGCTCTTTCCACTGAGCCACGCTGCTTCTCTGTGCTTCAGCTACCTCATCTGGAAAATGAGGATTAAGGCTGTAAGCCCACCTGGGACAACCTGATTATCTTGCATCTATACTAGCGCTTGGAACGGTCCTTGGCAATCAATCAATCAATCAATCAATCAATCAATCGTATTTATTGAGCGCTTACTGTGTGCAGAGCACTGGACTAAGTGCTTGGGAAGTACAAGTTGGCAACATATAGAGACAGTCCCTACCCAAGGCGCTGGGGGGGCCGGGGGAGATGTCTTAAGCGGAAATCGGCGGTGAATAATCATCATCATCATCATCAATCATATTTATTGAGCACTTACTGTGTGCAGAGCACTGGACTAAGCGCTTGGGAAGTACAAGTTGGCAACATATAGAGACAGTCCCTACCCAACAGTGGGCTCACAGTCTAAAAGGGGGAGACAGAGAACAAAACCAAACATACTAACAAAATAAAATAAATAGAATAGATATGTACAAGTAAAATAAATAAATAAATAAATAGAATAATAAATATGTACAAACATATATACAGGTGCTGTGGGGAAAGGAAGGAGGTAAGATGGGGGGATGGAGAGGGGGACGAGGGGAATATAGTAAGCACTTAACAAATACCATCATTTTTTTTATTTATTATGGGGATCGTCAGCATTCATTGATAATTTCCTCTGTGTCTTGAGGTCACAGTTAAACAAAGTCTCAGACAATGCTGTATCCCAGCTAAAAACTAGGAGACGGTTAGTGAGGACAGACCAGCATGGCCCACTGCCGCCCAGAAGGAAGTGACTCTCTTGTAACAAAAGCTTCAGAAGGAAGAGAGACAAGGAGGCAAAAGAGAAAACGGCAGCAGGCACTGCATACATTAAGTACTGCAACACATCAAGGGGCGACCTTTTTATGACTCCAATATGGCTGGGACCATTGATCTTATATTGGGATTTCAGCCACACATGCACTTAGAGCGGCGTGGCTCAGTGGGAAGAGCACGGGCTTTGGAGTCAGAGGTCACGGGTTCGAATCCCAGCTCTGCCAATTGTCTGCCGTGTGACTTTGGGTAAGTCACTTCACTTCTCTGGGCCTCAGTTACCTCATCTGTAAAATGGGGATTAAGACTGTGAGCCCCACGTGGGACAACCTGATCCCCTTGTATCCCCCCCAGCGCTTAGAACAGTGCTTTGCACATAGTAAGCGCTCAATAAATATGAATGAATGAACTTAGAGGCTCCCAGACTGAATGCCCCCCTTATCCTCTCCTCCTCCTCCCCTTCCCATTGCCCCCACTCCCTCCCTCTGCCCTCCTCCCTCCTCCTCCTCACAGCACTTATATATATTTGTACATATTTATTAATCTATTTATTTGATTAATGATGTATATATAGCTATAATTCTATTTATTTTGATGGTATTGACACCTGGCTACTTGTTCTGTTTTGCTTTCTGTCTCCCCCTTCTAGTCTGTGAGCCCATTGTTGGGTAGAAACTGTGGCTATATATTGCCCAATTGTGCTTTCCAAGCGCTTAGTACAGTACTCTGCACACAGTAAGTGCTCAATAAATTTGATTGATTGAATGAATGAATGAATGAATGAATGAATGAATGAATGAATGAATGAACTTAGCCATCAGTGGAATCGTCTTTGAACGGGGGACAACTTACATGTACTTTGTGCAGAGCTTTCCCTTGGGTTTAGAGAAGAGGTATTTGAGAGCCTATAATAAGAACAGAAGGTGTCGTCTTCACCCTTTATAAAAAACATACTCCCGTTCAATTTATTCTAGGTAGCCAAACTAGTGGAAAATAATAATAGTGATCGTGGTATTTGTTAAGTACCTGCTATGTGCCAGGCACTGTACTAAGTGTTGAGAAGCAGCATGGCTCAGTGGAAAGAGTATGGGCTTTGGAGTCAGAGGTCATGGGTTCAAATCCCAACTCCTCCACTTGTCAGCTGTGTGACTTTGGACAAGTCACTTCATTTCTCTGGGCCTCAGTTACCTCATCTGTAAAATGTGGATTAAGACTGTGAGCCCCACGTGGGACAACCTGATCACCTTGTAACCCCCCAGCACTTAGAACAGTGCTTTGCATATAGTAAGCACTTAATAAATGCTATTATTATTATTATTATACGAGCAGATTGGGTTTTTGTTCATTCGTTAATTCATTCAATTGTATTTATTGAGCGCTTACTGTGTGCAGAGTACTGTACTAAGCACTTGGGCAGTACAAGTCAGCAACATATAGAGACGGTCCCTACCCAACAACGGGTTCACAGTCTAGAAGGGGGAGACAGAAAACAAAACAAAACATGTAGAACAGGTGTCATAATCGTCAGAATAAATAGAATTATAGCTACATACACATCATTAACAAAATAAATAGAATAGTAAATATGTACAAGTAAAAGAAAGTCAGCTGTGTGACTGGGCAAGTCACTTAAATTCTCCATGCCTCAGTTATCTCATCTGTAAAATGGGTATTAAGACTGTGAGCCCCACCATGGGACAACCTGATCACCTTGTAACCTCCCCAGCGCCTAGAACAGTGCTTTGCACATAGTAAGTGCTTAATAAATGCCATCATTATTATTATTATTATTCATCCCCATTTTACAGATGAGGTAACTGAGGCCCAGAGAAGTTAAGCGACTTGCCCAAAGTCACACAGCTGACAGCTGGCGGAGCCAGGATTTGAACCCACGACTTCTGACTCCAAAGCCGGAGCTCTTTCCACTGAGCCACGCTGTCCTTTCCCCACCCCAGGATGACCTCTCCTTCCAGAGGGGTGGTGACAGGGGGCAGGGCTGGGGTAGGATTGTTTAAATGACCCTTGTTAAAGGGAGCAATTTCCACCTGCGAGGGGGCAGGGTGTGTGCATTCATTCATTCATTCAATCGTATTTATTGAGCGCTTACTGTGTGCAGAGCACTGTACTAAGCACTTGGGAGGAGGGTTGCTCGCGGCCCTGAAGTGAGAGGTGCCTGGCGGAGGCCGATCACACCAGTGAACCCACTCCTGGGGGTGGGAACGGGTCACCGACCTGTGAGTTCAAGCCAGGGCCCCTCGGAGGAGCCGACTGGGGCGAGGAATAATAATAATAATGGCATTTGTTAAGCGGTTACTATGTGCAAAGCACTGTTCTAAGCACTGATAATAATGATGGCATTTATTAAGCACTTACTATGTGCAAAGCACTGTTCTAAGAGCAGGGGAATTACAAGGCAATCAGGTTGTCCCTCGAGGGGCTCACAGTCTTAATCCCCATTTTACAGATGAGGTAACTGAGGCCCAGAGAAGTTAAGTGACTTGCCCAAAGTCACCCAGCTGACAATTGGCAGAGCCGGGATTTGAACCCATGACCTCGGACACCAAAGCCCGGGCTCTTTTCCACTGAGCCACGCTGCTTCTCTAGCAGCAGTGGTGGGAAGCGACAGGACCCAGAGGAAAGAGCCCCGGTCCTGGAAGTCGGAGGACTTGGGTTCTAATCCTGGCTCTGCCCCTTGTCTGCTGCGTGACCTTGGGCAAGTCACTTCATTTCTCTGTATCTCAGTTCCCTCATTTTCAAAACGGTGCTTCATTCATTCAATCGTATTTATTGAGTGTTTACTGTGTGCAGAGCACTGTACTAAGCACTTGGGAGAGTACGATAGAACAATAAACAGTCACATTCCCTGCCCACAACAAGCTTACAGTCTAGAGCAGCTCCGGACACTGCAAGCAGCAGACATGGCAACGCAACAAGGACAATCTTTTTGTGTGCACTGTGTGGCCAAGATTGCGTTGCCGTATCATCGTCCTCAGTCACATACACACTCCTCGGTGATGTCTTTTTCGAGTTGTGAAGAACAATTCTATATATTGATGTCTGTCTACTTGTTTTGTTTTTTTTTTGTCTCCCCCTTCTTGCCTGTGAGCCCATTGTTGGGCCGGGATTGTCACTGTCTGTCTAGAGGATTCAGAACCTGATCTTCTTCCTATATGGACTGTGAGCCCCATGTGGGACTTGATTGTCTTGTATTTACCCCAGTGCTTAGTACGGTGCTTGGCGTACAGTAAGCGCTTAACAAATACCATTATTATTATTATTAATATTGATTGATAAAAAATCTATTTTTTATCTATTTGTCTATTTGGAGACAGCAACGTGGCTCAGTGGAAAGAGCACGGGCTTTGGAGTCAGAGGTCGTGGGTTCAAATCCCGGCTCTGCCAATTGTCAGCTGGGTGACTTTGGGCAAGTCACTTCACTTCTCTGGGCCTCAGTTACCTCATCTGTAAAATGAGGATTAAGACTGTGAGCCCCCCGTGGGACAACCGGATCACCTTGTAACCTCCCCAGCGCTTAGAACAGTACTTTGCACATAGTAAGCGCTTAACAAATGCCATCATTATCATTATTATTTGCAGTAAACTCTCTGCCGCACCCGCAGCACCTCAGGGAATACCAGGACTCAAACAGTAGGGAAATCTGAGCCTGTGTTGTTCCAGACACATCATGGACCAGGAAGAGAGAACAGTAACACTTCACGCCTTTCACTGCTGAAGACAAATCCCTTCAAGATGTAGAACACCAGAGGAAGTGTTTTAAGAACTTGGTAACACAAACCTCAAAGCATGCTCCGTCTGAGCTGAAAACTGGGAGTCAGTTGCTGAAGGTAGACCATCATCATCACCAATCGTATTTATTGAGTGCTTACTGTGTGCAGAGCACTGTACTAAGCGCTTGGAAAGTACAAGTTGTCAACATATAGAGACAGTCCCTACCCAACAGTGGGCTCACAGTCTAAAAGGGGGAGACAGAGAACAAAACCAAACATACTAACAAAATAAAATAAATAGAATAGATATGTACAAGTAAAATAAATAAATAAATAGAGTAACAAATACTTGACTCCTCTAATGCTAATCTACTCACTGTCAGTGTCGCTACCGACCCCTCACCCTCGCATTGCCTCTCCCCCTTCATGTTAACAGTGGATCAATCTCCCTACCTTGAAAACCTTATTAAAATCACATCTCCTTCAAGAGGCCTGCCCCGACTAAGCCTTATTTCCCCTACTCCCTCTCCCTTTTGCATAATAATAATAATAATAATAATGGCATTTATTAAGAGCTTACTATGTGCAAAGCACTGTTCTAAGCGCCGGGGAGGTTACAACGTCATCAGGTTGTCCCACATGGGGCTCACGGTCTTCATCCCCATTTTACAGATGAGGGAACTGAGGCCCAGAGAAGTGAAGTGACTTGCCCAAAGTCACACAGCTGACAAGTGGCGGAGCTGTTTGCATTGCTCTTGCACTTGGATTTATACCCTTAAGGACTTGATAGTCATCCTACCCTCAGCCCAACAGCACTATCTACATATCTGTAGTTAATTTATTTATATTAATGTCTGTCTCCTCCTCTAGACTATAAGCTCCTTGTGGGCAGAGAAGCAGCGGGCTTTGGAGTCAGAGGTCATGGGTTCAAATCCCGCTCCACCAGTTGTCAGCTGTGTAACTTTGGGCAAGTCACTTAACTTCTCTGTGCCTCAGTTCCTTCATCTGTAAAATGGGGATGAAGACTGTGATCCCCCCGTGGGACAACCTGATCACCTTGTAACCTCCCCAGCACTTAGAACAGTGCTTTGCACATAGTAAGCACTTAATAAATGTCATCATTATTATTATTATTATTATCCTCCAGATCGGTTGTATTTTCCCAAGGGCTTAGTATAGAGTTCTTTACACAGTAAATGCTCAGTAAATACCATTGATTGATAGATGATCATGGCATGGTGGATAAAGTACAAGCCTGGGATTCAGAAGGTCATGGGTTCTAAGCCTGGCTCCACCACTTGTCTGCTGTGTGACCTTGGGTAAGTCAATTCACTTCTCTGTGCTTCAGTTACCTCATCCGTAAAAGGGGGATCGAGTCTGTGAGACCCACATGGGACAGGGACTGTGTCCAACTTGTTATGCTTGTATCCCCCCCATGTGTTTAGTACGGTGCCTGACACATAGTAATCACTTAAAAATACCATTACTATTATTATTGTTATTATCAGGACTTTTTGCTTTATGTAGAGATGGATGAGAGACTCCCTCAGGGTCAGAGGAGGGAGAAGAGGAGAAGGTGGTGGAGGAGAAGGAGGAGGAGGAGAGGAAGGGAAGAAAGAGGAGGGAATAGTGGGAAAGGAGGAGGAAAGGGATGAGGAGGGGAGGTTAAGCACAGCGTGGCTCAGTGGAAAGAGCCCGGGCTTTGGAGTCAGAGGTCCTGGGTTCAAATCCCAGCTCTGCCAATTGTCAGCTGTGTGACTTTGGGCAAATCCCTTAACTTCTCTGTGCCGCAGTTACCTCATCTGTAAAATGGGGATTAAGACTGTGAGCCCCCCATGGGACAACCTGATCACCTTGTAACCTCCCCAGCGCTTAGAACAGTGCTTTATACATAGAAAGTGCTTAATAAATGTCATTATTATTATATTACTTAGTACAGTGCTCTGTACATAGTAAGTGCTCAATAAATATGATTGAATAATAATAATAATAATGGCATTTATTAAGCGCTTACTATGTGCACTGTTCTAAGCGCTGGATAGAGTAATAAATATGTACAAACATATATACATATAAACAGGTGCTGTGGGGAAGGGAAGGAGGTGCCAAACACTGTTCAAAGGGCTGTCGGGGGGGGGGGGGGGGAATGCAAGGTGATCAGGTTGTCCCACTTGGGGCTCACAGTTTTAATCCCCATTTTACAGATGAGGTAACTGAGGCTCAGATAAGTTAAGTGACGTGTCCAAGGTCACACAGCAGAGATGTGGCGGAGCCGGGATTCGAACCCATGACCTCTGACTCCAAAGCCCGTGCTCTTTCCACTGAGCCACGCGGCTTCTCAATGAATGAATGAATGAATGAATGAATGAATGAATGAATGAATGAATTCGTTAATTCAACTGTATTTACCGAGTGCTTACCGTGTGCAGAACACTGCACTAAGCTCTTGAATGAGGATCATCATCAATCGTATTTATTGAGCGCTTACTGTGTGCAGAGCACTGTACTAAGCGCTTGGGAAGTACAAATTGGCAACATATGGAGAGAGTCCCTACCCAGCGGTGGGCTCACAGTCTAAAAGGGGGAGACACAAAATAAAATAAATAGGATGAGGGAGGAGGATGGAGAAGGAGAGGAAGAGGAGGGGGAAGGAGGGGGAGGAGTAGGAGGGAGGAGGATGGAGGAAGAGGGAGGAAGGAGGAGGAGTCGCCGTTGCTAGGAGAAGGGCAAAGGGAGGGAGGCAGAGTTCAGTCGGGGAGCGTCTGTCGGCCAGTGGGGTGAGTGGGGCTGGACGTGGCCTGGGCCGCTGACCCTCGGGCCTGGGGGCGTCGGGGCCCAGGGATGGGGGGTCCCTAGCTAAGAAGCTCGTCGGTGGGGCAGCCAACAGCAGGCCCGGCTCCCCCAGACGTGAAGTTGGGGGAGGGAGACCCGGGAGGAATTTCAGGGCGCTCTCAAAGGCCTGCAATTCCCCCCACTGCAGCCCTCCCCAGCCCCCCTACGACCCCTGAGGGGGGTGGAGGGGCTGTCATCTCCCCTTCCCCTGGACCTGGCCCGGCTTGGGCTGGGGAAAAGGAAAAGTTGCTAACCTTGGGAAACACGTTATTCAGAAATAGAACATCACTTAAACTTCTCTTGCGCCTCGGTGTCCTCATCTATGAAATGGGGGTTCAATCCCTAGTCTCCTCCCACGTTAGACTGTGTGTTCCCCGTTCAACTGGGACTACAACAAATCTGATTATATTTGCACAGTAAGCACTCAGCAAATGCCAGTATCTCTTACTATGTATATATGTTTGTATGTATTTATTACTCTATTTATTTATTAATTTTATTTGTACATGTTTATTCTATTTATTTTATTTTGTTAATACGTTTTGTTTTGTTCTCTGTCTCCCCCCCTTCTAGACTGTGAGCCCACTGTTGGGTAGGGGCCGTCTCTCTATGTTGCCAACTTGTGCTTCCCAAGCGCTTAGTACAGTGCTCTGCACACAGTAAGCGCTCAATAAGTACGATTGAATGAATGAATGAATGAAGCCTCCTCCCTCCCACTGGACGAGGTCGATTCTTGCTCGCGAGCCGGGCCCGGACCTCCCCCAAACCCCCTTCCCTCCCTCCCTCCTTTTAGCGCCCTGAGAAGCAGCGTGGCTCAGTGGAAAGAGCACCAGCTTGGGAGTCAGAGGTCATGGGTTCTAATCCCAGCCCCGCCACTTGTCAGCTGTGGGACTTTGGGGCAAGTCACTTCACTTCTCTGGGCCTCAGTTCCCTCATCTATAAAATGGGGATCAAGACTGTGAGCCCCACTTGGGACAACCTGATCAATCAATCGTATTTATTGAGCGCTTACTGTGTGCAGAGCACTGTACTAAGTGCTTGGGAAGTACAAGTTGTCAACATATAGACAGTCCCTACCCAACAGTGGGCTCATAGTCTAAAAGGGGGAGACAGAGAACAAAACCTGTATTTTCCCCCCCCTTTCCCCCTTCTAGGCTGTGAGCCCACTGTTGGGTAGGGACTGTCTCTATATGTTGCCGACTTGTACTTCCCACCAAGGGCTTAGTACAGTGCTCTGCACACAGTAAGTGCTCAATAAATAATAATAATAATGGCATTTATTAAGCACTTACTATGTGCAAAGCACTGTTCTAAGCGCTGGGGAGGATACAAAGTGATTAGGGTGTCCCACATGGGGCTCACAGACTTAATCCCCATTTTACAGATGAGGGAACTGAGGCACAGAGAAGTGAAGTACCTTGCCCAAAGTCACACAGCTGACAAGTGGCGGAGCCGGGATTTGAACCCATGACCTCTGACTCCAAAGCCCGGGCTCTTTCCACTGAGCCACGCTGCTTCTCATAATACGATTATGAGAATCCAATACGATTGAATGAATGAATGCTTGGCACGTAGTAAGCGCTTAACAAACGCCATTATCATCTTCTAGACTGATGTGTATATAGCTATAATTCTAGGTATTCCGATGTTATTGACACCTGTCTACTTGTTTTGTTTTGTTGTCTGCCTCGTTGTCTGCCATGTTTATATGTATTTATTACTCTATTTATTTATTAATTTTATTTGTACATATTTATTCTATTTATTTTATTTTGTTAATATGTTTTGTTTCGTTCTCTGTCTCCCCCCCTTCTAGACTGTGAGCCCACTGTTGGGTAGGGACTGTCTCTATATGTTGCCAGCTTGTGCTTCCCAAGCGCTTAGTCCAGTGCTCTGCACACAGTAAGCGCTCAATAAATACGATTGAATGGATGAATGCGGCTGTCGGGTGGCGCTCCCGAATCGGTCCCGGGCCTGCAGGGCGTCCAGCTCATAGGGGTCATAAACAAGGTCAAAATCCCGGGATGGGAGGAGTGGGAGACTCCCCTTCGTCCCGCCCCCGGCCCTCCCCCGGCTCTAGTCCTCCGTCACCGCCCCCTCCTCCTTGTTTGGCCAATTTTCCTTATTTTTTTATTTTGTATTATTTATATTTTACATTATATTCTATTTATAATTTATTTAGTATATTTCTATTCAATCTGTTTTATTAATGATGTGCATAGAAGGGACAGAGACGCAGCGTGGCTCAGTGGAAAGAGCACGGGCTTGGGAGTCAGAGGTCATGGGTTCAAATCCCGTCTCCGCCACTTGTCAACTGTGTGACTTTGGGCAAGTCACTTCACTTCTCTGGGTCTCAGTGACCTCATTTGTAAAATGGGGATTAAGACTGTGAGCCCTACGTAGAACAACCTGATCATCTTGTATCCTCCCCTCCCCCGGCTCTAGTCCTCCGTCCCCGCCCCCTCCTCCTTGTTTGGCCAAGTTTCCTTATTTTTTTTATTTTGTGTGATTTATATTTTACACTATATTCTATTTATAATTTATTTAGTATATTTCTATTCAATTTGTTGTATTAATGATGGGCATAGAGTGGACAGAGACGCAGCGTGGCTCGGTGGAAAGAGCACGGGCTTGGGAGTCAGAGGTCATGGGTTCAAATCCCGTCTCCGCCACTTGTCAGCTGTGTGACTTTGGGCAAGTCACTTCACTTCTCTGGGTCTCAGTGACCTCATCTGTAAAATGGGGATTAAGACTGTGAGCCCTACGTGGGACAACCTGATCATCTTGTATCCTCCCCAGCGCTTAGAACAGTGCTTTGCACGTAGTAAGCGCTTAACAAATGCCATTATTATTATTATTATTATAACGAGAAGCAACGTGGCTTAGTGGAAAGAGCCCGGGCTTGGGAGTCAGAGGTCCTGGGTTCGAATCCCGTCTCTGCCACTCGTCTGCTGTGTGACTTTGGGCAAGTCACTTCACTTCCCTGGGCCTCAGTGACCTCCTTTGTAAAATGGGGGTTAAGACCGTGAGCCCCACGGGATTATGACCTTGCATCTCCCCCAGCGCTTAGAACAGTGTTTGCCACATAGTAAGCGCCTGCTTCCACCCCCACCCACTTAAGCGACCTTCCTTATAGTGCCCCCCAACCCCCCTTCCCGGTCCGGTCCTGACTGACTCCCCTCCCCACCCCGGGAAAAAGGCCCTTATTATCACCAAGTAACATTAACGACAACCTCATTCGCACCTACTCAGCCTTCCTATCCCGCCATCGACCCCCGGCCCACGTCCTCCCCGGGCCTGGAATGCCCCCAATCCCTCTGCCCATCCGCCGAGCTAGATCTCTTCCTCCCTTCAAGGCCCTACTGAGAGCTCACCTACTCCAGGAGGCCTTCCTAGACTGAGCCCTTCCTTCCTCTCCCCCTCATCCCCCTGTCCATCCCCCGCATCTTACCTCCTTCCCTTCCCCACAGCACCTGTATATATGTATATATGTTTGTACGTATTTATTATCCTATTTATTTATTTATTTTACTTGTACCTATCTATTCTGTTTATTTTATTTTGTTAGTATGTTTGGTTTTGTTCTCTGTCTCCCCCTTTTAGACTGTGAGCCCACTGTTGGGTAGGGACTGTCTCTCTATGTTGCCAACTTGTACTTCCCAAGCGCTTAGTACAGTGCTCTGCACACAGTAAGCGCTCAATAAATACAATTGATGATGATGATGATGATGATTCATTCAATCGTATTTATTGAGCGCTTACTGTGTGCAGAGCACTGTACTAAGCACTTGGGATGTACATTTCTATCCTACTTATTTTATTTTGTTGGTATGTTTGGTTCTGTTCTCTGTCTCCCCCTTTTAGACTGTGAGCCCACTATCGGGTAGGGACTGTCTCTATGTGATGCCAATTTGTACTTCCCAAGCGCTTAGTACAGTGCTCTGCACATAGTAAGCGCTCAATAAATACGATTGATTGATTGATTGGGAAGTACAAGTCGGCAACATATGGAGACGGTCAGTCCCTACCCAACAACGGGCTCACAGTCTAGAAGGGGGAGATGTGATTGGCACATAGTAAGCACATAATAATAATAATAATAATAGTATTTGTTAAGTGTTTATTATGTGCCAAGCACTGTTCTAAGCACTGGGGGAGATACAAGGTGATCAGGTTGTCCCACGTGGGGCTCACAGTCTTAATCCTCATTTTACAGAGGAGGTTACTGAGGCACAGAGAAGTTAGATTACTCATCTAAGGTCACACAGCAGACAAGAGTTGGAACTGGGATGAGAACTCAGGTCCTCTCACTTCCAGGCCTGTTGGTCTTCCCACTGGGCAGCACTGCTTCTCGTGTGGTAGTATAAGTAGTGATAGCTGTACTAATAGCTGTAGTAATACTGGTGGTAGTAGTAGAGAAGCAGGGTGGCTCAGTGGAAAGAGCGTGGGCTTGGGAGTCAGAGGACGTGGGTTCTAATCCCAGCTCCACCACTTATCAGCTGTGTGACTTAGGGCAAGTCACTTAACTTCTCTGTGCCTCAGTTACCTCATCTGGGAAATAGGGATTAAGACTGTTAGCCGGATGTGGGACAACCTGATTACCTTGTATTTCCCTCAGCTCTTAGAACAGTGCTTGGCAAATACCAAAATTATTAATTATTATTAGTAGTAGCAGCAGCAATAGTAATAGTATTCATTCATTCATTCAATCATATTTACTGAGCGCTTACTCTGTGCGGAGCACTGTACTAAGCACTTGGGAAGTACAAGTTGGCAACATATGGAGACGGTTGGTCCCTACCCAACAACGGGCTCACAGTCTAGAAGGTGGAGACAGACAACAAAACAAAACAAGTAGACAGGTGTCAATACAATCAGAATAAATAGAATTATAGCTATGCATGCATCATTAATAAAATAAATAGAGTAATAAATATGTACAAATATACACAAGTGCTGTGGGGAGGGGGGGTGATGGGGAGAGGAGGAGGAGGAGAGGAAAAGGGGTAGTAGTAGTAGCAGCAGTTGTAGGAGTAGTAGTAGTAGCAATAGTTGTAGAATAATAATAATGATGGCATTTATTAAGTGCTTACTATGTGCAAGGCACTGTTCTAAGCACTGGGGAGGTTACAAGGTGATCAGGTAGAAGCAGTCATAGTGGTGGTAGTAGTTGTAGCAGCAGCAGTAGTAAAGTAGCAGTAGTAATAGTAGCACCAAGAGTAGTAGTACTAGTAGAGGCCGTAATAATAATAGCAGTAGTACTAGTAGTAGTGGTTGTAGTAGTAGTAGTAGTAGTAGTAGTAGTAATAGTAGTAATAATTATGGTATTTGTTAAGTGCTTACTATGTGCCAAACACAGTTCTAAGTGTTGGGGTAGATACAAGATAATCAGGGGGTCCCACGTGGGGCTCACAGTCTCAATCCCCATTTTACATACGAGGGAACTGAGGCATAGAGAAGTTAAGTGACTTGCCCAAGGTCACACAGCAGACAAGTGGCAAAGTTGGGATTAGAACCCACATCCTCGGATTTCTGAACCCGGGCTCTTATGATAATAATAATAATGACATTTATTAAGCACTTACTATGTGCAAAGTACTGTTCTAAGTGCTGGGGAGGTTCCAAGGTGATCAGGTTGGCCCACGGGGGGCTCACAGTCTTCATCCCCGTTTTACAGATGAGGTAACTGAGGCCCAGAGAAGTTAAGTGACTTGCCCAAAGCCACACAGCTGACAAGTGGTGGAGTTGGGATTTGAACCCACGACCTCTAGACTCCAAAGCCCGGGCTCTTTCCACTGAGCCACGCTGCTTCCTTAGTGGTAGTGGTAGATAGGATTTATTGACCACCCAATTGATGCAGTGCACTGCACTAGACACTTGGGACGAACAGGATAACAAAGGGACACATTTCCTGCCTACAAGGAGCTTCCACAGATGGGGAAAGTGAGGCCCAGAAAGGAGAAGGGGTCACTCTGCCCATTGCACATATGAGGAGAGTGAGGCCCAGAGAGGTGAGATGCCCATGGCCCCTCAGTGGGCTGGAAGCCATATAGGGCTGGGACCCAGGTGTGACCCTGAGCCCAGCACCGTTTTTCCCTGCTCTCCTGCTCCTTCCCCACGGGGCTGCCGCTCCAGAAGGGGATTGGGCTGAGCTCCCGATGATCCTGGACAACAACAGAGGCCCTGAGAGTGGGGCAGCTGGGGACGGGGGGCTGAGAGATGGCTAATGCCAGGGACAAGGTATCTTTGCTCCATCCTGGACCGCTAGGCCCAGAAGTCACCTGTGTCTAGGCATCTTCTGGTGAGCCAGTCTTAATAATAATAATAATAATAATAATAATAATAATAATAATAATAATAATAGTAATGGCATTTGTTAAGTGCTTACTATGTGCAGAGCACTGTTCTAAGCGCTGGGGGGGATACAAGGTGATCAAGTTGCCCCACGTGGGGCTCACAGTCAATCCCCATTTTACAGATGAGGTAACTGAGGCTCAGAGAAGTTTTGCCACCCAGCTGCCCAGAGATGGAAATGGGCAGTGCTGGGGGAGAGGATTTGGGTGGGCTTGGGGGAAACTGAGGCTCAGAGTGGCCACGACCAAGAGTCGGTAAAGGAGGGATTCAAACTCCTGATATCCTGCGACTCGCCAGGGGCTAACCCTACAGGCCAGCCTTACCCCCGCTGCTTCCCCCCACCCAACCCCCGGCTCCACTACTGACCTGTGTCCTTGGAACAGCATGACCTAGTGGGAAGTGCACCGGACCTGCGAGTCAGGAGACCTGGGTTCTAATCCTGGCTCCACCCCTCACCTGCTACGTGACCTTGGGAAAGTCATTTACCTTCTCTGGGCCTCAGTTTTCCTAACCGTAAAATGGAGACTAAATGCCTGTTCTCCCTTCGCTTTGACCCATGAGTCCTGAAGAGGACGGGGATTGTGCCTGATCTGATTCTGAATCTCTTGGTACGTAGTCAGCACTTAACATAAACCACAATTATTTATTACCAATTTGGGTTGCTGGATTGATACGTATTCAATCCATCACTAAATCCTGGTAGATTCAACCTTCACAACATCCCTAAAATCCTCCCTTTCCTCTCCATCCAAACTGCTACCACGTTAATCCAAGCACTTATCCTATCGCACCTTGATTTATTCTATCAGCCTCCTTGCTGACCTCTCTGCCTCCTGTCTCTCTCCACTCCAGTCCATTCTTCACTCTGCTGCCCTGATTTCTACAAAAATGCTCGGACCGCGTTTCCCCACATCTCAGGAACCTCCAGTGGTTGCCCATCCTCCTCCACATCAAAAAGAAACTCCTTACCATCCGCTTCAAAGCTCTCAATCACCTTGCCACCTCCTACCTCCCTTCTGAAACTCCAACCCAGCCCGCACACTTCACTCCTCTGATGCTAACCTTCTCGCTGTACCTCGATCTCATCTACCTCGCTGCCACCATCCTGACTCTGGTCTGGAACGCCCTTCCTCTTCATATCCGACAGACAATTATTCTCCTCACCTTCAAAGGCTTATTGGAGGCCCATCTCCTCCAAAAGGCCTTCCCTGATTAAGCCCTCATTTCCTTTCCTTTCACTCCCTTCTGCGTCACCCTGACTTGTTCCCTTTATTCATCCCCCCTCCAAGCCCCATAATACTTATGTACACATCTGTAATTTACTTATATTAATTTCTGCCACCCCCTCTAGACCGTGAGCTCATTGTGGCCAGAGAATGTGTCTGTTTTGTGGTTATATTGTACTCTCCCAAGCACTTAGTACAGTGCTCTGCATAGGGTAAGAGCTCAGTAAATACGACTGATTGACTGGATGCCTGCATTTCCTCGAGGCAGTGGTCCAGGGAGTGTCCAGTGGAGTGGATCCAGGAAATCATGGCCATCCGGAAGGAGGATGCCGAGGCAAGATCATTCCATGTGGTCACCCCGCTGCTGGAGAGCACGGCTCTGACCCAGGCGGCCGGAGCCCGGGTCCTCCTCAAGTTGGAGAATGTCCAGCCCTCGGGCTCCTTCAAGATCCGGGGCATTGGCTACTTCTGCCAGGAGGTAAGTGGGCCATGGTGGAAGGGAGGGGTTGGGGAAGGGACCCTAATGTCTCCTTCCTCCAGGATTGGGGAGGAGAATTGGGGAGGGGCTGGGATAGTCCAGGGGACTGGGGGGAATGCAAGCAACCCGGGAGAGAATTGATCTACACACATTTGGGGAAGACCTTATTCCCTGGGGTTCCTTAGGGGCCTGGGGTGAGGGGGCTGCAGAGATTATACAAAGGCTCACTCTCTGTCTTTCCTTCATTCCAGTCTCTCCTTGGGGCTACAGTTGGGAGAGGCACACAAACACACACAGAAACACACACACAGAAACACACACATATTCACGTACACAGACACGTAGCTGTCTTTTGGATTCAAGGTAGTAGTAGTACTTTTAGACTGTGAGCCCACTGTTGGGTAGGGACTGTCTCTATATGTTGCCAATTTGTACTTCCCAAGCGCTTAGTACAGTGCTCTGCACATAGTAAGCGCTCAATAAATACGACTGATGTTGATGTAGTAGTAATAGTAGTAGTAGTAATACTGGCTCTGCCACATGTCTGCTGTGTGACCTTGGGCAAGTCACTTAATCAGTCAACCAATTGTACTTATTGAGCGCTTACTGTGTGCAGAGCACTGTACTAAGCCTTGGGAAGTACAAATCGGTAACATATAGAGATGGTGCCTACCCATCAATGGGCTCAAAGTCTAGAAGGGGGAGACTTAACTTCTCTGTGCCTCAGTTACCTCATTTGTTAAATGAGGATAAGAGTGTGAGCCCCATGTGGGACAGGGACAGTTTCCAACCTGATTAACATGTCCCTACCCCAGCGCTGAGAACGGTGCTTGGCATATAGTAAGTGCTTAGCAAGTAAGTACCATAATCATAATAATGATTATGAGTAATAGTAGTGGCAGTAGTAGTAGTTTTTGTAGCAGTATTCATTCACTCAGTTATATTTATTGAGGGCCTACTCTGTGCAAAGCACTGTATATAGAACAATAAACCTACATTCCCTGCCCACAACTAGATCACAGTTTAGAGGAAACAGATATTAATATACATAAATAAATAAAAGGGGGGGACACAGACATTAATATACATAAATAAATAAAAAATTTCCAGTTATATACATAAGTGTCTTGGGGCTGGTAGAGAGGAACAGTAGTAGTAGTTGTAATAATAGTAGCAGTAGAATTTACTGAATTCCCACTTGGTATGGTGCACTGTGCTAAAATACTTGGGAAAAGCAGATTAACACAGTTACTTGTTCCCAGCCAGGAGCTTCTACTCAGGCAGAAAGATATTACCCTTGGCGAGTGGAATTTTGTCCAGATCATCCCTGGCTAAAAATGCTGATGTATCAATTGAGCAACAATGTTTAACTTATTTGTTTATTTAATGGTATTTGTTAAGTGCTTACTATGTGCCTGGCATTGTACTAACGGCTAGGATAGATTAGAAATAATCAGTTGGATACTGTCCCTGTCACACAGAGGGCTCACAGTCTTAATCCCCATTTTACAGATGAGATAAATGAAGCACACAGAAGTGAAGTGACTTACCCAAGGTCACACAGCAGACAAGAGGCAGGCTGAGATTAGAACCCAGGTCAATCAATCAATCAATCACATTTTTTGAATGTTTACCATTTGCAGAAGACTGCATGAAGTACTTGGGAGAGTACAACATTATAGAGTTTTCAATCAATCATTGGTATTTATTGAGTGCATCTTATGTTCAGAGGCCTGTACTAAGCGCTTGGGAAAGTCCAGTACAACAGAATTAGCAGACACGTTTCCTGCCCATAATGAGCTTACAGTCTAGAGGGGGAGGCAGACATTAATATGAATAAATAAGTAATTTATAATATATAATTTACAATCATTGGTATTTATTGAGTGCTTCTTATGTTCAGAGGCCTGTACTAAGCACTTGGGAAAGTCCAGTACAACAGAATTAGCAGACATGTTTCCTGCCCATAACGAGCTTACAGTCTAGAGGGGGAGGCAGACATTAATATGAATAAATAAGTAATTTATAATATATAATTTAAAGATATGTACATAAGCTCTGTGGAGTTAGTGGTGGGGCAAATATCGAATGTCCAAAGGTCACAAATCAAAGGGCATAGATGATGCAGAAGGGAGAGCGAGCCAGGAAAACAAGACTTAAATCGGGGAAGTCCTGATTAAGAGTTGGAAGACACATTCCCTGCTCACAGCGAACTAACAGTCTAGAGGGGGATAGAGACATTAATGTAAATAAATAAAATACAAATATGTACATAAAAATGCTGTGGAGCTGAGGGAGGGGTGAATAAAGAATGCAAATCCAAATGCAATGGTGACAGAAGGGAGTGGGAGGAGAGAAAATGAGGCCTCAGTTGGGGAAGGCCTTTGTTGGAGTCCCTCGGTGTTCAATTTTTGGTCCCCTTCTATTCTCCATCTACACCCACTCCCTTGGAGAACTCACTTACTCCCATGGCTTCAACTACCACCTCTATTCAGATAATTGCCAAACCTACATCTTCAGCCCTGCTCTCTCTCCCTCTCTGCTGTCTCACAGCCAACTCAAACTTAATAAGTCCAAAACAAAGCTCCCTGTCTTCCCATCCAAACCCTGTCCTCCCCCCAATTTTCCCATCACTGTAGACAGCACCACCATCCTTCCTGTCTCAAGCCCACAACCTTGGTGTTACCCTCTACTCATTTCTTTCATTCAGTCCACATAGAGAAGCAGCGTGGCTCAGTGGAAAGAGCACGGGCTTTGGAGTCAGGGGTCATGGGTTCAAATCCTGGCTCTGCCACTTGTCAGCTGTGTGACTTTGGGCAAGGCACTTAACTTCTCTGTGTCTCAGTTACCTCATCTGTAAAATGGGGACTAAGACTGTGACCCCCCCGTGGGGCAACCTCATCACCTTGTAATCTCCCCAGTGCTTAGAACAGTACTTTGCACATAGTAAGTGCTGAATAAATGCCATTATTATTATTATAATATTCAATCTGTCAGTAAATCCTGTCAGTTCAACCTTCACAACATTGCTAAAATCCGCCTTTTCTTCTCCATCCAAACTGCTAACACGTTAATCCAAACTCTTATCCTATCCTGCCTTGATTACTGTATCAGCCTCCTCGCTGACTTCTCTGCTTACTGTCCCTCCCGCTCCAGACCATACTTCACTTTGTTGTCAGGATCCTTTCTCTACAAAAACATTCAGTCCACGTTTCCTCATTCCTCAAGAACCTCCAGCGGGTTGCCCATCTATCAATCAATCAATCAATCAATCAATCATATGGAGGGAAGGCCTCCAGGAGGCCTTCCCAGACTGAGCCCCTTCTTTCCTCTCCCCCTCGTCCCCCTCTCCATCCCCCCGTCTTACCTCCTTCCCTTCCCCACAGCACCTGTATATATGTATATATGGTTGTACATATTTATTACTCAATTTATTTATTTATTTATTTATTTATTTTACTTGTACATTTCTATCCTACTTATTTTATTTTGTTGGTATGTTTGGTTCTGTTCTCTGTCTCCCCCTTTTAGACTGTGAGCCCACTGTTGGGTAGGGACTGTCTCTATGTGATGCCAATTTGTACTTCCCAAGCGCTTAGTACAGTGCTCTGCACATAGTAAGCGCTCAATAAATACGATTGATTGATTGATTGATTGATATTTATTGAGCGCTTACTGTGTGCAGAGCACTGTACTAAGCGCTTGGGAAGTACAAGTTGGTAGACAGTCCCTACCCAACAGTGGGCTCACAGTCTAAAAGGGACTCCCTCCGCATCAAACAGAAACAGAAACTCCTTACCCTCTCCCAATCAATCAATCAGTCCCGACTGCCACCCACCAGACCAATCTGTCCCCTGAGGCTGCCGTCTGCCAGCAGTTCAGGTTGTCCTGAGTTCTGCTGAGCGTCCTTCAGATGACCGTTCTGCCCTCTCGGCCTGCAGGGCCTCCTCAGATCTCCAGGAGCTGCTGCCCGGTCTCCTGGTTCTCAACATGGAGGCTGAGTTGTCTCTGTGTTGTGAAGCAGCAACGACACAAATACATCAACCCGGAGTTAATAATAATAATAATAATGGCATTTATTAAGCGCTTACTATGTGCAAAGCACTGTTCTAAGCGCTGGGGGGATACAAGGTGATGAGGTTGTCCCACGTGGGGCTCACAGTCTTCATCCCCATTTTACAGATGAGGGAACTGAGGCACGGAGAAGTTAAGTGACTTGCCCAAAGTCACACAGCTGACAAGTGGCGGAGCCGGGATTTGAACCCATGACCTCTGACTCCAAAGCCCGTGCTCTTTCCCACTGAGCCACGCTGCTTCTGGAGTTGCCACCATGATTGATTTCTGCAGTGACTGCTGGCACAGTCCAGACACCAAGCTCAGGAAATCTCCTGGCTTCAGCGCTGTCTTCTCCACATGCTGCCCAGCAGAGCCACGTGGCACTGGGCATGGCTTCCGTGCCGGAGACCCAACTCCGCTCTGGGATCCCCATGGTCGAATACCCGGTCCTGCTGCTCGATGGGGCTCCTGGGACTGCTGCTGCTGTTGCTGCTGGGACTTTCCCAGTGTTTGACGGGGCTCCTGGGACTATGGCTCCTACTTCAGGGACTTTCTTGCCATTTGACAGGGCTCCCGGGGCTGTTGCTCCTGGGGATTTCCTGCCTTTCACTGCTGAGCACAGCTCGCAGTGATCCTGCTCGGGGGATAAGACGTTGGGGGTTGGGGGGGCATACTTTCCCACCTGGGCAGAGAGGTGGGCGACACCTCCGCTCTGAGGACCGGTTGTCTGGACTGGAACAGGATGTACCCTTTTGTCAGCCCGTGCTGCATCTGCCTCCACAAAGAACCTAGAGCAAAGTCAAGAAAACTGGCCAATAGCACACAAATGTGCACACACATGGATACCCCTCTCCCCAGCCCCCCCACCTCCCTAAACTGGTACACCCAGTCACACCCCACCAAAAACACACACACTCACACCCCTACACACATATATTGACGCCTAGCCCACATTCCTTCCTGCAGGGCTGGGGTCTTGGGACTCTCAGGGGAGGTGCAGGGGCTCTACAGGTGGGGTCCCAAGCCACCCCTGGATCTCATTTTTGTCTTGTTGCAGATGGCCCAGAAAGGATGCAAACACTTGGTCTGCTCCTCAGGTGACCTAAGCCCTGCTCTCTCTCCCACTCGCACCCCCTGCTCCTTCCCATCAACCCTCCTGCCCCCCACCCGCTCCCTATTCCCTCCAACTCTCCCTCCCTCCCACCCATGCCCCTCTCCCCTCTTCTTTCTCTCCCACACCCCAACTCCCTTCCACCTGCCCCCTGCTCCTGACCACTTGCCCCAGACTGGGGCTGTGAGTCATGGTCCCAGTTACCAATCCATCAATCAATCGTATTTATTGAGCATTAACTGTGTGCAGAGCACTGTACTAAGTGATTGGGAGAGTACAGAGTAATGGTACAACAGAGTTGGTAGACACAGTCCCTGTCCACAGTGAATTTACAGCCTAGGTGGGTTGGAGCAGACACTGACAGAGGCAGAAGAGGGATGAGGGGTCCTATGCGGGGGGCTTGCAGGGGGATTTTCCCCTCTTGCCCCGACCCTCCCCACCAGTTGTAGGAGGAGCAAAGCCCCCAACCAGAAAGTCCTTGGAACGGTGATCCTTGGGAGATGATCTGGAAAGTGCCCTGCCTCCGTGCAGGCCTGACCCCATCATCTTATTTGTGTCTCCTTCTTCCCAGTGATGGGTGTGGGCTGAGGAAGAAGCATGGGGTAGAAGAGTCCACAGGAAGCCAAATCCTGCTCTTCAGCATCAGAAGGGAGGCAGATAATGTCTCTGCTTGGGAGCTGCAGGCCGTCAGTCAGTCAATCAGTTGTATTTACTGGGCACTTACTGTGTGCAGAGCACTGTACTAAGCACTAGAGTACAATATATAACAATAAACAGACACATTCCCTGCCCACAGCAAGCTACAGTCTAGAGGAAGAGCTAGGCATTAATAGAAATAAATAAATGACAGATAGGGAATGAGTGCTGTGGGGCTGGGAAGGGGGGATGAATAAAAGGAGCAAGGCAGGGTGACGTAGAAGGGAGTGGGAGAAGAGGAGGGCTTAGTTAGCTGCAGGAATTTGGGTGCAAAGTGGGAAGGCTACTAAGGTCCCTGAAAGAACCTCCTCCCGCTCCTCCCACCACCCTGGAGCGACCCTAGAGTCCCCCAACCCCCTTCTCTGGGTCCCTAATCCTCACTCGCCTTCCACAGGGGGGAATGCAGGATTGGCTGCAGCCTACGCAGCCAAGAGGCTGGGTCTCCCAGCTACCATCGTGCTGCCCAAGACGTCCTCACCTCAAGTGGTGGAGCGCCTCAGAGTTGAGGGAGCCCACGTGGAGCTGATTGGGAAGGTGATGATTTCAGACTCTGGGGGTCATGGGAGATTGCGCTCTCCTCCCAGGCCCAGTCATTCCTCCTTCCCCCTGAACCCGGCCCCCGGTCCCCCCCCACGGGGAGTGTGTTTCGTCTACTTCATGATTGGTTGGGAGCCTGATTGACAGCTGCCCCTGAAGGTGCAGGGGACCACCTGGTCATCTCTCCCCAGACTCTCCTCCACCTCCCCAGACCCGGGACCCAGGGCAGCCCCCCGACCCAATGTTCTGCCTTTGCTGTCCTGCTAGGTTTGGGATGACGCCAGCCTGAAGGCCCAGGAGCTGGCCAAGAGGGAGGGCTGGGTCAATGTTCATCCATTTGACCACCCTCTGATCTGGTGAGAAAGGGGGTGGGGCGGGGGGGGGGGGAGGTAGCACCAGGCTTGCTCATCCCTGCATTCACGTTCCCTGCCTCATCCTTGGGAGCCAGGAGGGGAAATGGGAAATGGGGGCCCAGAGAGGGAAAGGGGCTGGACTATGGACACACAGCAGCAGACTGTCCCAGAATCCAGAATGGCCCTCTGTCCATTCTATTATGGTGAAGTATATGTGTAGGGGGGTAGGGGAATTGAGAAGGGGCTCCGGAGTGGGCAGGAGTCTGACTCAAAGCCTCATCCCTTCGTGTCCCCTCCATTCTCTCTTTTTCCCTTCCCATTCCGGATCTCCCTGGGGTGGAGAGGGATCCTATACCCCTTCATTAGATGGCGTGCTCCTTGAAGGCAGGGAACATGTGTTTTGCTTCTTGTACACTACTAATACTATTACTTCTACTACTATTACTACTACTAAGAATAATAACCACGGTAATAATAATAATGATGATGATGATGGCATTTGCTAAGTGCTTACTCTGTGTCAAGCAGTGTGCTAAGCACTGGGGTAGATACCAGAGCTTAGTTCAATGTTTTGCACTTAGTAGGCTCGTCAGTTACTACTACTGGGTGATTGATTGGCTAATTGATTCAGTTGCCCCATGGAGATGTGGGAGTGGCATGCCTGCAAGGAGGCCTGCATGGAGGAGGGGGGGGTGGAGGGGAAGATATTGGGTTGGACTCAAGCAAGGAAGAATCTGAGGTTGGGAGTTGCCTCTAGCGGCAATCCCCTATGGCCACACTAAACCATCAGCTCCTTGAGGCCAGGGATCATGTCTTCAATCAGTCAATCGATCATATTTATTGAGTGTTTACTGTTTGCAGAGCAGTCAGTCGACCGGTCAAATTGTATTTATTGAGTGTTTGTGCGCAGAGCACTGTACTAAGCATTTGGAGAGTACAACATAACAAAATAACAGACACATTCCTTGTCCCCAATGAGTCTACACTCTAGAGGGGGATAGAGACATTAATGTAAATAAATAAAATTACATATATGTACATAATTGTTATGGGGCTCGGAAGGGAATGAATAAAGGGAGCAAGTCAGGGTGACACAGGAGTGGAAGAAAAGAAAAAGGGGGCTTAGTCAGGGAAGTACTCCGGGAGGAGATGTGTCTTCAGTAAGGCTTCGAAGGGAGTAATTGCCTCTCGGATATGAAGAGGCAGGGCAAGCAGCAAGAGTCAGAATGCGGGCAAGGGGATGGCCGCAAGATAGATGAGATCGAAGTACAGTGAGAAGGTTGGCATTAGAGAGAAGTGGGCAGGCTGGGTTGTAGTAGGAGAATAGCGAGGTGAGGTAGGAGGAGACAAGATGATTGAGTGATTTAAAGGAGTTTCTGTTTGATGCGTGGGTGGATGGGCAACCACTGGAGTTTTTTGAGGAGTGGGAAAGCGCTTGGGAGAGTACACTATAACAGAGTTGGTAGACGTGTTCCCGTCCCACGGTGAACTTACAGTCTATAGGATAAGGTGCTAATTCTACTGTCTTCTCCCAAGCTGTCAGTCCAGTGCTGCTCTGCACACAGTACACTATCAGCTCCTTGACTGCAGGGATCATATCTACTACCTCTACTGTATTCTACCAAGCACTTAGTACAGTGCCCTGTGCACAATAAGCACTCAGTAAATACCACTGATTGATTGCTTGATTTGTCGCCTAGGCAAGGCCACGCCAGCATCGTTCGGGAGCTGAAGGCCGCCCTGGACCCCCACAAGCCAGGGAGCATCGTCCTGTCAGTCGGGGGAGGGGGCCTCTTGGCTGGCGTGGTGGCGGGGATGAAGGAGGTGGACTGGCTGGATGTGCCCATCCTCGCCATGGAGACCAAGGGGGCACACTGCTTCAACGCCGCCCTCCTAGCCGGGAAACCGATCCCACTTCCAGATATCACCAGGTGGGTCATCGGGGTAGGTCGGGGAGGAGCAGGACGGGGGACGTGCTGGGGGGGTGGGGAACGGCAGGCTTCTGCCTCCACTGAAGAGGGAGGGGACTGGGACTGCAATGGGAGGGATGCAGGATAAACTCAAGGAAGAGCCGGGTAGCAACTGCGGGGAGAAGAATCTCTCTGCTTGGGCACCGTTTAAGGAGGTCAGAGGGTGGGCTATCTGGGGCTGTCACGGACTGTGCTATTACTTCCTGGAGGAGCGGGGCACAGAAAACACCCTGACAGCAGCTCATTCCTGTCCAATTTTGTCCACTCTCTCCCAGGAATTGCCAGCACCTGTCTGCAGGTCTAGGTGTTGAGGCCCTGTTAATAGTAATGGTAATAATTATGGTATGTTTAGCACTTACTATGTGGCAAGCACTGTTCTAAGCGCTGGGGCAGATACAAGTTAATCAGGTTGGCTACAGTCCCTGTCCCACACTGGGGCTCACTCTCTTAATCCCCATTTTACAGATGAGGTAACTGAGGCACAAAGAAGTTAAGGGACTTGCCCAGGGTCACACAGCAGACAAGTGGCCGAGCCAGGTCCTTCTAACTCCCAGGTCCGTGCTCTATAATAATAATGATGGCATTTATTAAGCGCTTACTATGTGCAAAGCACTGTTCTAAGTGCTGGGGAGGTTATCATCAATCGCATTTATTGAGCGCTTACTATGTGCAGAGCACTGTACTAAGCGCTTGGGAAGTACAAATTGGCAACATATAGAGACAGTCGCCACCCAACAGTGGGCTCACAGTCTAGAAGGGGGAGACAGAGAACAAAACCAAACATACTAACAAGATAAAATAAATAGAATAGAGATGTACAAATAAAATAAATAAATAAATAAATAGAGTAAAAAAAATATGTACCAACATATATGCATATATACAGGTGCTGTGGGGAAGGGAAGGAGGTAAGATGGAGGGGATGGAGAGGGGGACGAGGGGGAGAGGAAGGAAGGGGCTCAGTCTGGGAAGGCCTCCTGGAGGAGGTGAGCTCTTGGCAGGGCTTTGAAGGGAGGAAGAGAGCTAGCTTGGCGGATGGGCAGAGGGAGGGCATTCCAGGCCCGGGGGATGACGTGGGCCGGGGGTCGATGGCGGGACAGGCGAGAACGAGGTACGGTGAGGAGATCAGGTTATAAGGTGATCAGGTTGTCCCACGGGGGGCTCACAGTCTTAATCCCCATTTTACAGATGAGGGAACTGAGACTCAGAGACGATAAGTGATTTGCTCAAAGTCACACAGCTGACAGTTGGCGGAGCCAGGATTTGAACCCTTGACCTCTGACTCCAAAGCCGTGCTCTTTCCGCTGAGCCACAGTGCTTCTCCTCAATCCACTATGATTTTTATAGCTTTGTTCATTGACATAATCCCTCCCTCATCCTGGATCAACCCTTCCAAGGCCTTCCATTGGTTGCTGGGCCATCAGTCTGTTTCAGCCATCAGAATCCACTCCTGGTTGGTCACGCTGGGACCAACGTGGCCCTGAACGCTTGGTTCAGGGCCACCAAGCAGTAGGGTTTGGGGTCAAAGTGACAGCCAGAAGGTCTAGGATTGGACCCTCACTGGATTCCAGAGGCAGGGGGTAGAAGCTGGGTTCCTCCTGCCATGGGGCTGAACTCAGGGGAATCGGAGGGGAAGGAGGCATCAGGGAGAGGCATGCCAAGCTCTGCCCGCTCCTCAACCGGGCAGTCAGTCGTGTTTATTGAGTGCTTACTGTGTGCAGAGCACTGCACTGAGTGCTTGGAAGAGTACGGTAGAACAATAGACAGACACATTCCCTGCTCACAATGAGCTTACAGTCTAGAGGGAGAGACAGACATTAATATAAATAAATAAATTATAGATATAGTAATAATAATGTAGGTATTTGTTAAGCGCTTACTATGTGCCAAGCACTGTTCTAAGCGCTGGGGGGGATACAAGGTAATCAAGGTTGTCCCATGTGGGACTCACAGTCTTCATCCCCATTTTCCAGATGAGGGAATGAGGCACAGAGAAGTTAAGTGACTTGCCCAAAGTCACACAGCCGACAAGTGGCAGAGCTGGGATTAGAACCCACGACCTCGGACTCCCAAGCCCGGGCTCCTTCCACTGACCAACGCTGCCTCTCATAAGTGCATAAGTACAGTCGAGCTGGGAGTGGGGATGAATGAAGGGAGCAAGGCAGGGTGACGCAGAAGGGAGTGGGAGAAGGAGAAAGGAGGGCTTAGTCAGGGAAGGCCTCATGGAGGAGATGGGCCTTCAATAAGACTTTGAAGTGGGGAAGAGTAATTGCCTGCTGGGTATGAGGAGGGAGAGCACTCCAGGCCAGAGGCAGGATGTGGTTGTGAGATAGACGAGATCGGAGTACAGTGAGAAGGTCAGCATTAGAGGAGCTAAGTGTGTGGGCCGGGCTGCAGTACAGAAGAGAAGCAGCATGGCTCAGTGGAAAGAGCACGGGCTTTGGAGTCAGAGGTCCTGGGTTCAAATCCCCGCTCTGCCAATTGACAGCTGTGTGACTTTGGGCAAGTCACTTCACTTCTCTGGGCCTCAGTTCCCTCATCTGTAAAATGGGGATGAAGACTGTGAGCCCCCCGTGGGACAACCTGATCACCTTGTAATCTCCCCAGTGCTTAGAACAGTGCTTTGCACTTAGTAAATGCCATTATTATTATTTATTTATTATTAGTAGGAGAGTAGTAAGGTGAGGTAGAAGGGGGCAAAGCGATTGAGTGCTTTAAAGCCAATGGCGAGGAGTTTCTCTTTGATGTGGAGGTGGATGGGCAACCACTGCAGTTTCTTGAGAAGTGGGGAAATATTGCCTGAAAGGTTTTCTAGAAAAATTATCCATGCTGCAGAATGAACAATGGACTGGACTGGTGGGGAGAGACAGGAGTCTGGGAGGTCAGCAAGGAGGCTGATACAGTAGTCAAGGTGGAGAGTATGGGGTGGAGAAGAAGACGGGGTGAAGAGGGGCTGGAACCAGGAGACCGACCTCCGAGGAAGTCCTCAAAAATCTCCAGTGGCTACCAGTCAACGTATGCATCAAACAAAAACTTCTCACTCTCTGCTTCAAGGCTCTCCATCACCTCGACCCCTCCTACCACACCTCCCTTCTCTCCTTCATTCATTCATTCAATCATATTTATTGAGCGCTTTAGCTTGGGAAGTACAAGTTGGCAACATATAGAGACAGTCCCTACCCAACATTGGGCTCACAGTCTAAACATTGGGCTCCTTCTACAGCCCAGCCCACATCCTCTGCTCCTCTTTCACTAACCGCCTCACTGTGCCTCGTGCTCGCCTGTCACGCCATCGGCCCCCGGCCAACGTCCTCCCTCTGTCCTGGAACGCCCTCCCTCCGCACAACTGCCAAGCTAGCTCTCTTCCTCCCTTCAAAGCCCTACTGAGAGCTCACCTCCTCCAGGAGGCCTTCCCAGACTGGCCTCCCCTTTATCCTCTCCTCCTCCCCATCCCCCCGCCCTACCTCCTTCCCTCCCCACAGCAGCTGTATATATGTTCGTACAGATTTATTACTCTATTTATTTTACTTGTACATATTTACTATTCTATTTATTTTGTTAATGATGTGCATCTAGCTTAATTTCTATTTATTTCTATTCTATTTCTATTTATTCTGATGACACCCATCCAAACGTTTTGTTTTGTTGTCTGTCTCCCCCTTCTAGACTGTGAGCCCGTTGTTGGGTAGGGACCGTCTTTATATGTTGCCAACTTGTACTGCCCAAATGCTTAGAACACTGCTCTGCACACAGTAAGCGCTCAATAAATACGATTGAATGAATGAATGAGGAGCGGGGCAGAGGACACCAGCCCAAGTTCTCCATGTGGTTTGCGCACCAACCCTTGTCCTAGCGCCAGAGCCTCTGTCCCTGCTGCCACTCCCGCCCACCCACATCCTAGACCTTGCAGAAAGTCCTGCTGTTGCTCTCCCGCTGCCGGTGACACCTGCATCCCAGGAAACCTGAAACTCCCCGCTCCTCCACCTCCCCTTGGACACCACTGGCTCTGCCTCACCCAAAACCAGCCCAGCTCAGGCAGATGCCACTACCACCCTCAATATTGGGTAGGGGGTCACTTGGGCACAAATTACCTGCCTGAGGAACAAGACTGAAGTGCCCTCCTGTAGCGCTGAAGGAGGTGATGTCCGGATCAACGTGAAGCAGAGCTGGGACCCTGAGGGAGGGGATGTTGGTAGTCTTTGCCCCTGATTGGGTCCAAGAGGACCCTCCACCCTTCCTCCAGCTGAAGGGGCCTCACGGATCCATTTTTCCCACTCCTCACAGTGTGGCAAAGTGCCTGGGGGCTAAGACGGTGGCAGCCCGGGCCTTGGAGTGTACCCGGGAGTGCCGCATCATCTCAGAGGTGGTGGATGATCGGGATGCTGTGGAAGCTGTGGAACGCTTCTTGGGTGAGTGGACAGACCCCACCCAAAGGGACCCTGGTCCACCCAACCCCCAGCTGTGCCTCCTCTAGGGAAGGTGTTCCCTTTCCGTTACCTGGACTGGGCATCTCCAGGGTCCTGTTCTCAGAGAAAGTGGGGAGAGTGCTCAATGTAGGTTCATCCTGGAGTGGGATCAGGGATGGGCTGTGCCCCAAATCACAGCTGGCACCTGGGGAGAAGGTGCCCTCGGTCAAGAAGGAGGGGAGGTATTTGGGCTGGAATCCTCCCAAATTTAGCAGGATTGAACTAACAGACAATCAACCTAGGGACTAAGCACCAGCTAATCCACTAGTAGTAATACTAGTAGTAGGAGGGGCAGTAGTAGTAGTAGTAGTAGTGGAAGTAGTAACATTTATAAAGTGCCTGATGCCTGTATTATTACACATCCTGGTCCCTAGTGGCCCACCTTGGCCTAGTGGAAACAGCCCATTCCTGGGAATCAGGGAACCTGAGTTTTAATCTCAAGTCCACCATCTTGTGCCGTGTTCCCTGGGCAAGTCATTTAACTTCTCCGTGTTTCAATTTCCTCACCTGCAAAATGGGGACACAGTACCTGTTCTTTCTCCTGCTTAGACTGTGACCCTCAAGTGGGACAGGGGCTGTCTGATTTAATAATACTACTAATAATAACGATGGAATTTATTAAGCACTTACTATGTACAAAGCACTGTTCTAAGTGCTGGGGAGGTTACCAGGTGATCAGGTTGGCTCACAGGGGGCTCACAGTCTTAATCCCCATTTTACAGATGAGGTAACTGAAGCACAGAGAATAATAATAATAATGATGGTATTTGTTAAACTCTTACTATGTGCAAAGCACTGTTCTAAGCGCTTGGGAGGTTACAAGCTGATCAGGTTGGCCCACACGGGGTTCACAGTCTTCATCCCCATTTTACAGATGAGGTAACTGAGGCACAGAGAAGTTAAGTGACTTGCCCAAAGCGACACAGCTGACAAGTGGCGGAACGGGATTTGAACCCATGACTTCTGACTCCAAAGCCCATGCTCTTTCCACTGAGCCACGCTGCTTCTCTGATATGATTGTCTCTGCTGATTTGATTGTCTTGTATCTACCCAGTGCTTAATACAGTGCTCAGCACACACTGAATGCTGAACATATAGCACAATAATTAATAGTATTATTTCCAGGGCAGGTGGCTGAGGTCAGCTGCTGGGGGGCTTCCTGCAGGGCAGCCCAATTGCTGGGAGTCACAACCCCTAGGAACAACAACCCAGAAGTCATAGGTTCTAATCCCAGCTCAGCTGCTTGTCTGCCTTGTGACCTTGGGCAAGAGTCATTTTACTTCTCTGTGCCTCAGTTACCTCATCTGTAAAATCATCATCATCATCATCAATCGTATTTATTGAGCGCTTACTATGTGCAGAGCACTGTACTAAGCGCTTGGGAAGTACAAATTGGCAACATATAGAGACAGTCCCTTGAGACTGTGAGTCCCAGGTGGGCCAGGGAGCGTGTCCAACTCGATTTGTTTGTATCCACCCCAGGGCTTGGTACAGTGCCTGGCACATAGTAAAGCAGTTAACAAATATTTCCACCCCAGGGTTTAGTACAGTGCCTGGCACATAGCCCACTGTTGGGTAGGGACTGTCTCTATGTGTTGCCAATTTGTACTTCCCAAGCGCTTAGTACAGTGCTCTGCACATAGTAAGCGCTCAATAAATACGATTGATTGATTGATTGATTAACAAATATTATTATTATTTTTATTATCAAGCAATAATGCTCTCTCTCTTTCTCTCTCTTTTTCTCACTCCCCACTCTTTCCCCGGGTTCCCGGCTCCCACGCCCCGGCCCTCTTCTTCTCCCCGCTCTCACCACCGGGACCCTTCAGAGGACGAGAGGATGCTGGTGGAGCCGGCCTGTGGGGCCGCACTGGCCGCCATCTACTCGGGCTTGGTCCGGAGGCTTCAGGAGGAAGGACGCCTCGGTTCTACCCCGGGCGTTGTGGTGGTCATTGTTTGTGGGGGAAGCAGCATCAACATGGCCCATCTCCAGGCCATGAAAGCCCAGCTGGGCATGGGCTGAGCACCCCCGTGGCCAGGTGGGCCTGTCAGGGGCTGGCCAGGGGCTGGTGGGTCTTGGGAGGCCGGGGGCATCTGCGGCTGAGTCTCCCGACCCCAACCTTGGGAAATAAAGGTGAGTCCATGCAGCCAGGCTCAGCCTGGTCCAAAACGGCGCATGGGTGTTGGCTCACTCCACTTCAGAATCTCCAGTTGCATTTTTTGAGCTCTTACTGTGTGCAGAGCACTCACTCACTCAGTTGTATTTATTGAGTGCTTACTGTGTGCAAAGCATCATCATCAATCGTATTTATTGAGCGCTTACTATGTGCAGAGCACTGTACTAAGAGCTTGGGAAGTACAAATTGGCAACATATAGAGACAGTCCCTACCCAACATTGGGCTCACAGTCTAAAAGGGGGAGACAGAGAACAAAACCAAACATACTAACAAAATAAAATAGATAGAATAGATATGTACAAGTAAAATAAATACATAAATAAATAGAGTAATAAATATGTACAAACATATATACAGGTGCTGTGGGGAAGGGAAGGAGGTAAGATGGGGCGGATGGAGAGGGGGACGAGGGGGAGAGGAAGGAAGGGGCTCAGTCTGAAGGCCTCCTAAGCACTGTACTAAGCTCTTAGAAAGTACAATTCAGCAACAGATAGAGATAATCCCTACCCAACAATGGGCTCACAGTCTAGAAGGGGGGAGACAGACAACAAAACAAGTAGACAGGCATCAATAGCAACAATAGAAATAAATAGAATTATAGGCTAAGTCCTCATTTCCTCTTCTCCCACTCCTTTCTGTGTCCTCCATGCACTTGGATCTGTTCACCCCTCAGCCCCACAGTCCTTATGTCTGTATAATAATAATACTAGTAATAATAGTAATGATAATTATTATTATTATGGTATTTGTTCAGTGCTTACTATGTGCCGGGCACTGTTCCAAGCGCTGGGGTAGACCCAAGGTAATCAGACTGTCCCATGGGGGGCCCACAGTTTCAATCCCCATCTTACAGATGAGGTAACTGAGGCACAGAGAAGTAAAGTGGCTTGCCCAAGGTCACACAGCAGACGAGTGGCAGAGGGGGGATTAGAACACACGACCTCCGAGTCCCAAGCCCGGGCTCTTCCCACTAAGCCACTGAACTAAGTGCTTGGGAGAGGACGATAGAACAATAAGCAGACACATTCACTGCCCACATTGGCGTCCGCTGAGGGGTTGGGGGTGCGCAGAGGAAGGATGGGACCGAAGTTTACAATCCACACAGCACTAGGGTGTGGGGACCCCGCTGTGACTGGGAGGAGGGAGAGTCAGTAGAACAGAGCGCTTTGTACAGTGCTCTGCACACAGTAAGCACTCAATAAATACGATTGATTGATTGATTGAACAGAGGGAAGCCCTCCTCTTCCTGATGCCAAGTGAGCAGGAAGCACTGTAGTTTCCAGAGGGGATCAGAGAGGTAATGGAGCATTAGAGGAAATGTTTGGGGAACACAACAGTGTTAGAGAGAGCTTGAGAAGTTTGTTTTTTAATGGCATTAAGCATTTACAATGTGCCAGACACTGAACTAAGCACTGGGGTAAATACAAGCTAAAAGGGATGGAAACATGTCCATGTGTCACATGAGCTCTGTCTTCACCCCCATTTTACAGGTGAAGTAACTGAGGCACAGAGACGTTAAGTGACTTGTCCAGGGTCATACAGCAGAGCCGGGATTAGAACCCATGACCTTTTGAGTCCCAGGCCGGTGCTTTAACCACTAGACCATGTTGCTTCTGGTTCAGGCTGGTTGCCCGGTGGAGTTTTAAGGAGTCGACTGGCAGCTGATGGCCAAAGGAGGGATTCTGGGGTAGGGCCTCCCCCAACCTTGTATGCTGGCTAAGCAGTTGGTGTGGTGTGGCAGCTGTGTGGCCTAGTGAGCCTGGGACTCAGGAGTCCTGGGTTCTAATCCCTGCTCCACCTCTTTTTTTTCTTTTTTTCCCAGTGGTATTTGCTAAGCAATTACTATAGGTCAAGCAGTGTTTTTTTCTATTTTTTTTTCAAAAGCGCTTACTATGTGCAAAGCTCTGTTCTAAGCAGTGGGGAGGTTATGAGGTGATCAGGTTGTGGCACGGGGGCTCACAGTCTTAATCCCCATTTTACAAATGAGGTAACTGAGGCCCAGAGAAGTGAAGTGACTTGCCCAAAGTCACACAGCTGACAATTGGCAGAGCTGGGATTTGAACCCCTGACCTCTGACTCCAAAGCCCGTGCTCTTTCCACTGAGCCAAGCTGCTTCTCATGTTCTAAATGCTGAGGTAGATACAAGTTAATCAGACCAATAATAATAATGGTATTTGTTAAGTGCTTACTATGTGTTAAGCACTGTTCTAAGCGCTGAGGGACGTACAACCTACATGGGGCTCACAGTCTTAATCCCCATTTTACAGATGAGGTAACTGAGGCACAGAGAAGTTAAGTGACTTGCCCGAAGTCACACAGCTGACAAGTGGTGGAGCCGGGATTAGAACCCAGGACCTCTGACTCCCAAGCTGTGCTCCTTCCACTAAGCCACACTGCTTCTCTAAATACAGTTCTGGTCCCATATGGGGCTCACAGCCTAAATTGGAGGGAGAACAGGTGTTGAATCCCCATCTTGCAGTTAAGGAAACTGAGGCACAGGGAGGTGAAGTGACTTGCCGAAGGTCACACAGCAGGCAAGTGGTAGAGCCGGAATTAGAAGTCAGGTCTTCTGGCTCCTAGGCCTGTGCTTTATCCTCTAACCCTGTCTTCTCAGTGACCTTGGGCAAGTCACTGAACTTCTCCGGGCCTCAGTTTCCTCATCTGTAAAACTGGGGTTTAATCCCTGTTCTCCCTCCCCCTTAGACAGTAAGCCCCATGTGGAACATGGACTGTGTTCCATCGGAATATACTGCATCTGTCCTAACACCATAACAAGCTCTGAACAAATACATAACCAGCTCTGAACAAATCCCAGCTCCGCCGCTTGTCAGCTGTGTGACTTTGGGCAAGTCACTTAACTCCTCTGTGCCTCAGTTACCTCATCTGTAAAATGGGGATGAAGACTGTGAGCCCCACGTGGGACAACCTGATCACCTTGTATCCCCCCAGTGCTTAGAACAAGTGCCTTGCACATTTTAAGCGCTTAATAAATGTCATTATTAAATACCACAGTTGTTCTGGCTTTTTTAATGGTATTTGTTAAGCGCTTACTATGAGTCCAACACTGTTCTAAACTCTGGAGAAGATACAAGTTAATTAGTTGGACACTGCCCCGTCCCAGCTGGGATTCACAATCTAAGTAGGACAGAGAACAGGAGGACTGAGGTACAGAGAAGTTAAGTGACTTGCCAAAGGTCACACAGCAAGCATTTGGCAGAGCTGGAATTAGAATGCAGGTGGCTGGTTCCCAGGCCCGGGCTCTTCCCTCGAGGCCAACACTGAGACTTGTACTTCCCAGGCGAAGCGCTCAATAAATATGATTGAATGAATGAATGAGAAGTCTTTTGATCCTTTCAAGGATGTAGGAGAGCAGATGGACTCTCTTTACACTGAATAACCAGAGAAGCAGCGTGGCTCAGTGGAAAGAGCCCGGGCTTTGGAGTCAGAGGTCAGGGGTTCAAATCCCAGCTCTGCCAATTGTCAGCTGTGTGACTTTGGTCAAGTCACTTAACTTCTCTGCGTCTCAGTTACCTCATCTGTAAAATGGGGATTAAGACTGTGAGCACCCCGCGGGGCAACCTGATTACCCTGTAGCCTCCCCAGCGCTTAGAACAGTGCTTTGAACATAGCAAGCGCTTAATAAATGCCATCATTATTATTCTTATTATTCTCTGTGCCTCTGTCCCCTCATCTGGAAAATGGGGATTGAGTGTGAGCCCCATGTGGGACAACCTTGATTACCTTGTATCCCCCCAGCGCTTAGAACAGTGTTTGGCACATAGTAAGCGCTTAACAAATGCATGGCTCAGTGGAATCAGTGGAAAGAGCCCGGGCTTTGGAGTCAGAGGTCATGGGTTCGAATCCCGGCTCCGCCACATGTCTGCTGTGTGATCTTGGGCAAGTCACTTAACTTCTCTGGGCCTCAGTTACCTCGTCTGTGAAATGGGGATTAAGACTGTGAGCCCCACGTGGGACAACCTGATCACCCTGTATCCTCCCCAGCGCTTAGAACAGTGCTTTGCACATAGTAAGCGCTTAACAAATGCCGATTATTATTATTATTATTAACAAATACCAACGTTATTACTAGTATTATAACCTCACAAGCAAGAGAAATCCTCAGGTCCACAAGGGGGCAGCAAAGACCACTTAACGCCAGCGGCCCGAGGAGCAGCCGCCGGTGAAGTTCTCCACCGGGCCGGCTGCGGAGGATCAATTAATCAATCAATCAATCAATCGTATTTATTGAACGCTTACTGTGTGCAGAGCACTGTACTAAGCGCTTGGGAAGTACAAGTTGGCAACATATAGAGACGGTCCCTACCCAACAGTGGGCTCACAGTCTAGAAGAGGAGAGCTGCACCTAGGCGCTTTGGGGTTACCCAGTAGAAATAGGAGACGCGGTCCCTGCCCTCGAGGAGTTTCCACTCTAGTACAGAGAAGCAGCATGGCCCAGGGGAAAGAACCAGGGCCTGGGAGCCAGAGGACCTGAATTCTAATCCCGCCTCTGCCAGTTGCCTGCAGGAGGCCTTCCCAGACTGAGCCCCCTCCTTCCTCTCCCCCTTTTCCCCCTCCATCCCCCCCACCTCACCTTCTTCCCTTCCCCACAGCACCTGTATATATGTATATATGTTTGTACGTATTTATTACTCTATTTATTTTACTTGTACATATCTATTCTATTTATTTTATTTTGTTAACATGTTTTGTTTTGTTGTCTGTCTCCCCCTTCTAGACTGTGAGCCCGTTGTTGGGTAGGGACCGTCTCTATATGTTGCCAACTTGTACTTCCCAAGCGCTTAGTACAGTGCTCTGCACACAGTAAGCGTTCAATAAATACGATTGATTGATTGATTGTGACCTTAGACAAGTCACTTCCCTTCTCGTTGTCTCCTTTTCCTCACCTGTAAAATGGGGATTCAATAACCGTTCTCCCTTCTACTTAGACTGTGAGCCCCATGTGGGACTGGGACTGTGTCTAATCTGATTATCTTTTCATTCATTCATTCAGTCGTATTTATTGAGTGCTTACTGTGTGCAGAGCATTGTACTAAGCGCTTGGGAAGTACAAGTCGGCAACATATAGAGACGGTCCCAACCCAACAATGGGCTCACAGTCTAGAAGGGGGAGACAGACAACAAAACAAAACATGTACACAGGTGTCAAGTCATCAGAACAAATAGAATTAAAGCTAAATGCACATCATTAACAAGATAAATAGAATAGTAAATATGTACAAGTAAAATAAATAGAGTGATAAATCTGTACAAACATATATACAGGTGCTGTGGGGAGGGGAAGGAGGTAGGGCGGGGGGGGATGGGGAAGGGGAGAGGAAGGAGGGGACTCAGTCTGGGAAGGCCTGTTGGAGGAGGTGAGCTCTCAGTAGGGCTTTGAAGGGAGGAAGAGAGCTAGCTTGGCAGATGTATCGAGGGAGGGCATTCCAGGCCAGGGGAAGGACGTGGGCTGGGGGTCGACGGCGGGACAGGCGAGAACGAGGTACGGTGAGGAGATTAGTGGCAGAGGAGCGGCGGGTGCGGGCTGGGCTGGAGAAGGAGAGAAGGGAGGTGAGGTAAGAGGGGGTGAAGTGATGGACAGCCTTGAAGCTGAGAGTGAGGAGTTTTTGCTTATCTTGTATCTAACACAGTGATTTGTAATAATTATTATAGTATTTGCTAGGCACTTACCATGTGCCAGGCACTGTACTAAGCACTGCACAGTGCTTAGCACAAAGTAAGGGTTTAACAATTATTATTATTATTATTATTATTATTATTATTATTATTATTTTTGTTGTTGTTGGTCAGCCCTGCTGGAGCTGTAGGGTGACATGTGAGACACCAGTGCCACCAGCATTGTGGGGGCGATGAGGCCTTGTGCCCCCTGCCCAGCCTGGGATTTTCTGCTATTAGGGTTTCCTATGTGTCCCCACAGCTGCCCAGACTGGACCTCCAGCCTCATCCACTCACCCCTTGTCTCTGGCCTAGATTTGAGAGATTCTGAGTAGGCCTGGAGAGACCTCAATGCCCCCCACCTCTCTCAGGTTCTCGGGAGGGAGAGACTGAGGCCTGTGCTCAGTGAGGGACAAGCGGAACTTTAGGCACGGAAACGGGGAGAGCCTGTGGCTGACTGCCAGACGCAGGAGTCTGGACTCCCAGCCCCTTCTCTAGCTGGTGTGTTCTAGACCGGGAACCCTGGAGGAATTTCAGTGGCAGGACCTTGGGCTGGCCCTGGAGGTGAGAGGGGAGTTGGGTGTGGAGGGAAGGGACCCAAGCGTGCTGGGAATGTGTCCCAATATTGGGGAACGCTTGCTGGGGAAAATCTTCATTCAGTCATAATGAGCACAGCAGTCTCCCTGCTTTCCTCCTTCTGCCTCCCTCCCCTTTCCCCAGCTCCCCAGGCAAGGATCAACCCAGCCCCCCAGCCTCCAGCCGTACCTCCTCCTCATCCCCGGCCCCCAGCCCCCCCAGTCCAGGATTCACACCGTTTCTCTTCCCCCCGACCCCAGCCTGGGAGTCCAGACTCCCGGGTCTGGCAGTCAGCCACAGGCTCTCCCCCGTTCCGTGTCCAAATTTCCACTTGTCCCTCGCTGAGCACAGGCCTCAGTCTCTCCCTCCTGAGAACCTGAGAGAGGTGGGGGGCTTTGAGGTCTCTCCAGGACCACTCGGAATCTCTCAAGTCTAGGCCGGAGACAAGGGGTGTGTGGATGAGGCTGGAAGTCCAGTCCGGGCAGCTGTGGGGACATACAAGAAACCCTCATAGCAGAAAATCCCAGGCTGAGCAGGGGGCCCGAGCCCTCATCACCCCCACAATGCTGGTGACACTGGTGTCTCACACATCACCCTACAGCTCCAGCAGGGCTGGCAAATAATAATAATAATTGTTAAGCCCTTATTTTGTGCTAACCACTATGCAGTGCTTAGTACAGTGCCTCTTAGTCCTGCAGCCTCCATAATAATAATAATAATTATAATTATATTTGTTAGGCACTTACTATGTGCCAAGCACTGGGGTTGATACAAGGTAATCAGGTTGTACACAGTCCCTGTCCCACATGGGGCTCTTAATCCCCATTTTACAGATGAGGTCACTGAGAGACAGAGAAGTTAAGTAATTTGTCCAAGGTCACACAGCAGACAAGTGATGGAACCAGGCTCCCGCCGACCCCACCAAAGTCCTCCAGCCTCCATCTGTCCAGCTCCCAGATCCCACAGCCCCCTTTGATCGCCAGGTCTTTTCACTGTAACCTGATGAGTTTTGGGGGGATCCATGCAGGCAAATAGCAGGTCAACCCTGGCCCCGTGGGCAGGACCCAGAAGTCATCAATGAGGATAATAATAATAATAATAATAATGGCATTTGTTAAGCCCTTATTATGTGTGAAGCACTGTTCTAAGTGCTGGGGGGAAGACGAAGTGATCAGGTTGTCCCACTTGGGGCTCACAGTCTTAATCCCCATTTTACAGATGAGGTAACTGAGGCACAGAGAAGTTAAGTGACTTGCCCAAGGTCACACAGCAGACATGTGGCGTAGCCGGGATTAGAACCCATCACCGCTGACTCCCAAGCCTGGGCTCTTTCCTCTGAGCCACGCTACTTCTCTGGAAGGTCCAGAGCCCAGGGACTCAGTTCTAGATGGAGCCCCGGTGCCTGGGGGAGGCCAGTTTACAAACAGGGGAAGCCTCTAATAATAATAATAATAATAATAATAATAATAATAATGGTAATAATAATAATTGTGGTATCTGTTAAGCACTTACTATGTGCCAGGCACTGTGCTAAGTGCTGGGGTGGATATACACAAATCAGGTTGGACCCAGTCCCTGTCCCTCATGGGGCTCACAGTCTCACCCCCACTTTACAGATGAGGTAGCTGAGGCCCAGAGAGGTGAAGTGACTTGCCCAAGGTCACACAGCAGACAAGTGGCAGAGCCAGGATTAGGACCCATGACCTTCTGACTCCCAGGCGCTTGGTCTATCCACTAGGCCACAAATCCCAGCCCTTCTTAGTCACGCCTGGTGGCTCAATGGAGGTGGTCCGTTCCAAACCCTCCTCTGTCCCTTGGGCTCTGTGTGGCCCTGGTTGTTATTTTTATAATTATTATATAATATGATAATATAATATTCATTCAATCATATTTATTGAGCATTTGCTGGGTGCAGAGCACTGTACTGAGCTCTTGGGAGAGTACAATGCAATAATAAACAGACACAGTCTCTGCCCACATAGAGCTTACAGTCTATAATAATCGTGGTATTTATCAAACGCTAACTATGTCTAACTAACCAGCGCTTAGAACAGTGCTTTGCACATAGTAAGCGCTTAACAAATGCCAACATTATTATTATTATTATTATGTGCCAAGAACTGTGTTCAGTGCCGGGGCAGATGCAATACAATCAGATCAGACTCAGCCCCCCTTCCCATACAGGGTCCACAGTTTAAAGTCAAGGGATAACAAGTATTGAATCCCTATTTATCGGATGAGAAAACAGAGGCACACAGATGTTAAGTGATTCCCTCTGTCTCTGGTAGGGGTACCAACATTCTCCCAGATTCTGGGGAGAAGACCACCCCGTCTCCGCCGGTTCTGGTGAGGACACCAAGCCCTCCCAAGGGCTCAGGTAGGGACCCCACCCCCTTCCACTTTGGCCTTCATCCTCTGCTAGCATGGGAGTCTAGGCAGCTGGTTCTGGTTCCCGGTTCTCCTTGAGAAACAGTGGGTTTGCTTTCCGTCACATTAGCCCTGGGGCAGGGATAGGGCCTATAGAAATGGCTTGTTTGTCAGGAACCTGGCTCAGATAACATTCCTCAGTTGGTTCCGTTAAACCCGGTCCTGTTGCTGCCCAAGAAACAGGGAGGGTGATAAGCATATGGAAGCCGTTCCCACAGGAAGCTGGGGCAGCTGGGATTATCAGCAGGTCCCGGCTGGGTCACTGGGGAAGAATCAGGGCTGTTGGATGCTTCATGCTGGAAAACTAAGGGAGAATCAGGGATGGAGAGGGGAGAGTCGGGGTGATGGATGGTCTGCGCTGGAGGAGGGAGCATCAAGGGGAACAAATGGTCCTTGCTGGGTCACTGGGAGAGAGTCAAAGATGGAGAAGGGAGAATCAGGCGTTTGGAGTGGTCCACTTCATTCATTCATTCATTCAATCGTATTTATTGAGTGCTATTGAGAGCTTACTGTGTGCAGAGCACTGTACTAAGCGCTTGGGAAGTACAAGTCGGCAACATATAGAGACGGTCCCTACCCAACAGCGGGCTCACAGTCTAGAAGGGGGAGACAGACAACAAGACAAAACATATTAACAAAATAAAATAAATAGAATAAATATGTACAAATAAAATAAATAGAGTAATAAATACATACAAACATATACATATGTACAGGTGGTGTGGGGAGGGGAAGGAGGTAAGGCGAAGGGGATGAGGAGGAGGAAGAGGGGGAGGGGAAGGAGGGGGCTCAGTCTGGGAAGGTCTCCTGGAGGAGGTGAGCTCTCAGTAGGGCTTTGAAGGGAGGAAGAGAGCTAACTTGGCAGATGTGCGGAGGGAGGGCATTCCAGGCCAGGGGGATGACGTGGGCCGGGGGCCGACGGAGGGACAGGTGAGAACGAGGCATGGCGAGGAGATTAGTTGCAGAGGAGCGGAAGGTGCATGCCGGGCTGTAGAAGGAGAGAAGGGAGGTGAGGTAGGAGGGGGCGAGGTGATGGACAGCCTTGAAGCCGAGGGTGAGGAGTTTTTGCCTGATGCGTAGGTTGATTGGTGACTTGAGTCACTGGGGAAGAGTCAAGAATGGAGAGAGGAGAGTCAGGGGTGTGGGGTGGCCCATACGCAGCTAAGAGGATGGATTTCCAGAAGGGCAACCAACCCAGTTCCTCCAAATGTCCTGGTACCCCTTTCTGAGATGGACAGTCATTCCTGTGGGGCAGTGGTTCTTAAATCTCTGCTTGTACTTAGCCTGCTCCTTGGGCCCTCTCATTTCTCCTGTGCCCCTCACCAAACCTGGAACCCCAAGAACTGGGAGGGGGCCCTAGGCCCAGAGCACGATGGGGCAAATCCACTCGGCACTAGCCCAGTATTCAGCAGAGGGAGTTGGGCTCGCCATTAGGAGCTGTAGAGGGACAGACAAGCTGGAGAATGCGTCCTAAATTCCCACCAGCCAGTTCTCCCCGAGCCCTGACCACCGGAGAGGAAGGAACCAATGTTACCAGGTTTGACTGGAATCACGGAGCGGCATCTGATTTCTATTAGATCCCCCCAGTTTCTTGAAGGCTTGATTTGCCGGAGGATGGGGAACTTGGAGGAAATGTGCCAGGGCTGTGGTGCTGCCCCTTGCCAGGGCTGGGTGGTTGGCACAGGCTGCGCCGCTGCTGGGAAGGCCCTGTTCAACCAGCGGTCAGTCAGTCAGTTGTATTTATTGAGTGCTTACTGTGTGCAAAGCACCGTACAAAATGCTGGGGAGAGTACAAAAGAACAATAGACACATTCCCTGCCCACAACCAGTTTACAGTCTAGAGGGGAGCTGGTCCTGGGTGGTAGCTCCTGTGAACTGAAGGCTGGGGGGGTGGGCATGAATCAAGGGAGCAAATCAGGGTGATGCAGAAGGGCGTGGGAGGAGAGGAAAGAAGGGTTTAATCAGGGAAGGCCCTTTGGAGGAGATGTACCTTTGATAAGGCTTTGAAGTTGGGGAGAGTCACTGTCTGTTGGATTTGAGAAGCAGCGTGGCTCAGTGGAAAGAGCCTGGGCTTTGGAGTCAGAGGTCAAGGGTTCAAATCCCGGCTCCGCCACTTGTCAGCTGGGTGACTATGGGCAAGTCACTTCACTTCTCTGGGCCTCAGTTCCCTCATCTGTCAAATGGGGATGAAGAATGTGAGCCCCCCATGGGACAAAACCTCCTCAAAAACCTCCAATGACTACCAATCAATCTGCGCATCAGGCAGAAACTCCTCACCCTGGGCTTCAAGGCTGTCCATCCCCTCGCCCCCTCCTACCTCACCTCCCTTCTGTCCTTGTCCAGCCCAGCCCGCACCCTCCGCTCCTCCACCACTAATCTCCTCACTGTACCTCGTTCTCGCCTCTCCCGCCGTCGACCCCCGGCCCACGTCATCCCCCGGGCCTGGAATGCCCTCCCTCTGCCCATCTGCCAAGCTAGCTCTCTTCCTCCCTTCAAGGCCCTACTGAGAGCTCACCTCCTCCAGGAGGCCTTCCCAAACTGAGCCCCTTCCTTCCTCTCCCCCTCGTCCCCCTCTCCATCCCCCCATCTTACCTCCTTCCCTTCCCCACAGCACCTGTATATATGTATATATGGTTGTACATATTTATTACTCTATTTATTTATTTTACTTGTACATATCTATCCTATTTATTTTATTTTGTTGGTATGTTTGGCTTTGTTCTCTGTCTCCCCCTTTTAGACTGTGAGCCCACTGTTGGGTAGGGACTGTCTCTATGTGTTGCCAATTTGTACTTCCCAAGCGCTTAGTACAGTGCTTTGCACATAGTAAGCACTCAATAAATACGATTGATGATGATGATGATGATGACAACCTGATCACCTTGTATCCTCCCCAGCGCTTAGAACAGTGCTTTGCACATGGTAAGTGCATAATAAATGCCATTATTATTATTATTATTTGAGGAGGGAGAGCATTCCAGGCCAGAGGCAGGACGTGGACCAGGGGTCGGCGGCGAGACAGGAGAGATGGAGGCACAGTGAGAAGGTTAATTTTAGAATGTCACCTGACTCGGAACTCACATGGGAGGGCAACCGGCAGACACCAGCCCTAGGGCTGAGAAAAAGAGAGGAGATAGACGCATATGCATACACACATATGTACATGCATGTTAGCACATGCACTCATGACTCATAAACCCATACATATGTCTACCCAAACCTTGCCTGTTCCTGCTTATGCATGCCCAACACGTGTGCACATGTATGTTCCTGTATGCACAGATAGGTACAACATTCCCACCCAAACCCCTGCATTTATGCAGCACACCCGGGCATATTTACATTCCTGCATGACAAGCATGCACTGAATATGCACATACATGCACACGTACACACAAGACTCCTCTTTTCCTTTTCTCCTGCATCTCCCTGATTTGCTCTTTTTGACACTTGTCCACATGTTTTGTTTTGTTGTCTGTCTCTCCCTTCTAGACTGTGAGCCCATTGTTGGGTAAGTACTGTCTCTATATGTTGCCAACTTGTACTTCCCAAGTGCTTAGTACAGTGTTCTGCACACACTAAGCGCTCAATAAATATGATTGAATGAATGAATGGATTCATTCCCCCTCCGCCCCCGCAACCTCACAGCACTATACCTGTATCCGTCATTTATTTATTTTTATTACTGTCTGTCTCCCCCTCTAGACTTTAAGTTCGTTGTGGGCAGGAAATGTGTGTGTTTATTGTTCTATTGTTCTCTCCAAAGCACTTAGTACAGTGCTCTGCACAAGTAAGTGCTCATAAATGCAGTGAATGAATGAATGAATGAATGAATGAATGAATTTTCTCAAAAGAGGCATGGGCTCCCTGCAGCTGCAGCTGGTGGTGGCTGAGAATTTGCCCACCACTCTTCCCTGGGAATTACATCAGCGACATCGCTACTGGTTGGCGATGCCATCTGTTAACTGTTAAGAGCCCTCTCCCCGCCCCACAGCAGTTATGTGCATATCTGCAATTTTATTTATTTATATTGACATCTGTTTATTTGTACTGATGTCTGTCTCCCGGCCTCTAGACTGTAAGCTCGTTGTGGACAGGGATTGTCACTCTTTATTGCTGTATTGTACTTTCCCGAGTGCCTAGTTCAGTGCTCTGCACACAGTAAGCGCTTAATAAATATGATTGAATGAATTAATGAATGAAAGGCCAGCCTTCCACCCCCACACCACCTTCCCTAGCAGTGACCCTCTTCTCTTTCCTGGGCAAACGTGGTGCCCCTCTCCCTCCTTTTCCCACTCCCTTGGTGCATCGCCCTGACTTGCTCCCTTTATTCATCCCCCCTCCCAGCCCCACAGCACTTACGTACATATCTGTATTTTTCTTTATTTCTATTGAGGTCTGTCTCCCCCTCTAGACTATAAAGTTGTTGTGGGCAGGGAATGTGTCTGTTCTATTGTTGTATTGTACTCTTCCAAGTGCTTAGTACAGTGCTTTGAACACAGTAAGTGCTCAATAAGTATGATTTAATAATAATAATAATAATAATGGCATTTATTAAGTGTTTATTATGTGCAAAGCACTGTTCTAAGTGCTGGGGAGGTTACAAGGTGATCAGGTTGTCCCACAGGGGGCTCACAGTCTTAATCCCCATTTTACAGATGAGGTAACTGAGGCCCAGAGAAGTCACACAGCTGACAAATGGAGGAGCCGGGATTTGAACCCATGACCCCTGACTCCAAAGCCTGGGCTCTTTCCACTGAGCCACACTGAAGTCAGGGTGACCACTGCTCCTTCTTACTGGACTCTCTGGACTACTGGATCCTCCCTCCATCCCCTAGCAGTGCTCCTGACCCTCTCTGAGCCTTTGGGGCCCCAGGGGAGAAGGGGTGGGCTCTGGAGGTGGGGACTCCTGGGCATTCATTCATTCATTCATTCAATCGTATTTATGGAGCACTTACTGTATGCAGATCACTGTACCAAGTGCTTGAGAAAGTACAACAATAAGCAGATTCCCTGCCCACAGTGAGTTTACAGTCTAGAGGGGAGGACAGACATTAATATAATCCCCTTCTCTCGCCTCCATTAAATGGGGAAAGATAATAATAATAATATTTCTGGTATTTGTTAAGCACTTACTATGTGCCAGGCACTGTACTAAGCGCTGGGGTGGATACAAGCAAAAACTCCTCAAGCAAAAATCAAGCAAGAACTCCTCACTCTCGGCTTCAAGGCTGTCCATCACCTCGCCCCCTCCTACCTCACCTCCCTTCTCTCCTTCTCCAGCCCAGCCCGCACCCTCCGCTCCTCTGCCGCCGCTAACCTCCTCACTGTGCCTCATTCTCGCCTGTCCCGCCGTCGACCCCCGGCCCACGTCCTCCCCCTGGCCTGGAATGCCCTCCCTCCGCACATCCACCAAGCTAGCTCTCTTCCTCCCTTCAAAGCCCTACTGAGAGCTCACCTCCTCCAGGAGGCCTTCCCAGACTGAGCCCCCTTTTTCCTCTCCTTCTCCCCATCCTCCCAGCCCTACCTCCTTCTCCTCCCCACAGCACCTGTATATATGTATGTACAGATTTATTACTCTATTTATTTTACTTGTACGTATTTACCATTCTATTTATTTTGTTAATGATGTGCATCTAGTTTTAATTCTATTTGTTCTGACGACTTGACACCCATCCACACAGAACATGGAACATGGAACATGGAACTGTGGATCCACAGATGAGGTAACTGAGGCACAGAGAAGTGAAGTGACTTGTCGAAGGTCACATTGCAGACAAGTAGCAGAGCTGGGATTAGAATCCACGACCTTCTGACTCTCAGGTCTGTGCTCTATTCACTACACCATGCTGAGATTCTCTCTTTCCAACCCAGACCAGGCAGAGGGGTCCTAAACCTTATGACTAAAAAAAGTCCCTCCTTGTTGGAGCTTGAAGCCGCTGCAGATTCTTGCCTCCTACCTGCGCCTACTCAGTGGCTCTGGACCGTGACCATCAGATGGGGGCCTTCTGTCCCTTCCTTGCCCTGTCCTCACTCCTGGGGTCACGGGGAGGGGACCCAGGTGTGCTCAGAGCCTGTCCAAACGAATCTGAGGCATGGGGACAGCGGGCTCCACTCTAGTTCCTACATTCTGCCCCTGGCCTGGATCGCCCTCCCTTCTCAAATCTGATAGACAATGACTTTCCCTCGCTTCAAAGCTTTACTGAAGGCCCATCTCCTCCAAGAGACCTTCCCTGACTAAGCCCTCCTTTCCTCTTATCCCAATCCCTTTTGCGTCACCCCAACTGACTCCTTTTATTCATACCCCGTGCCAGCCCCACAGCACTTATGTCCATAACTGCCATTCATTTATATTAGTGCCCATCTCTCCCTCTAGACTGTAAGCTCATTGTGGGCAGGGAAGATGTCTGCTTATTGTTATAGCAGACAATTCCTCCTTCCTCTCCCCCTCCTCCCTGTCTCTGCCCCCCCCGCCTTACCTCCTTCCCCTCCCCACAGCACCTGTATATATGTACATATGTTTGTACGTATTTATTACTCTATTTTATTTATTTTATTTGTAGATAGTTATTCTCATCAATCATATTTATTGAGCGCTTACTGTGTGCAGAGCACTGTACTAAGCGCTTGGGAAGTACAAGTTGGCAACATATAGAGACAGTCCCTACCCAACAGTGGGCTCACAGTCTGTTCTATTCATTTTATTTTGTTAATATGCTTTGTTTTGTTCTCTGTCTCCCCCTTCTAGACTGTGAGCCCACTGTTGGGTAGGGACCATCTCTATATGTTGCCAACTTGTACTTCCCAAGCTCTTAGTGCAGTGCTCTGCACACAGTAAGCACTCAATAAATACAATTGAATGAATGAATGAATGAATAGCGTACTCTCCCAAGCCCTTAGTACAGTGCTGTGTACACAGGAAGTGCTCAATAAATGAATGAGTGAAGGAGATGGTCCAGTGGTGTCATTGGATGCCACGAGTATTCCTCAAAGCCCACCCCTCATCCCCTATGAGACCATGCCCCTCCCCTCCAGGGGCCTGAGGATGTCAGGAGGAAAATCCTGAGCTGTAAATGTCTACAGGGACAAGGACCAGGACCACCACTGCCCTCCAAGCATCCTGGTGCTGCTGTCAGAGTCAGATTATCGAGTTTGGCTGGACCTCGGGGCTGCAGTGGGAGTGACCCCAGAGGGATCCAGGAGCGACCCAGGAGTTTGGGGCCTTTGGATCATCAATCCGACCCCAGCTGTGGCCAGGAACTGCATCCAGAACTCTGGCACAGAACCTGGGTCCTTGTTTGGGGACCCCTGGGAGGGGGGTCCCTAGCTCTGAGGATCCTCTAACCGTCACGGACTGTATTTAACTCAACGCCATCCCTCTCCGCTGCAATCTCGGCTGACAGCTGCTATATAATCAACTCTTCCTCCCAGCTGAGAGCCACAGACCCTCCTTCTGTCTAGGCCGCCACAGCAGCCCGGAGCCCAGCGAGGAGTCTGTCCAGCAGGGACAACAGGGAGGGAGGGATGAAAGGGGGAGGGGGAGGAGGAAGGGAGATTCCTCCAGGCAGGGCTACAGGGAAAGGACCACGATGAACCACATTTAACCTCTGACCCCTCCTTTTTGCTCTTGGATGGAGAACTATGTGGCCTTTTATTATTAATGGTATTTGTTTTTGTTTTTGAGTGGTATTTGTCAAGCGCTTGCTATGTGCCAGGCACTGTTCTAAGTTCTGGGATAGATAATAATTATAATAATTATGGTATCTGTTTAGCACTTACTTTGTGCTGGGCACTGTTCTAAGTGCTGGGGTAGGCACAACCTATGAGTTTCGATCTAGCCCATGTTCCAGATGGGGCTCCCAGTCTGAGCCCCACGTGGGACAACCTGATCACTTTGTATCCCCCCAAGCGCTTAGAACAGTGCTTTGCACATAGTAAGCTCTTAACAAATGCCAACATTATTATTATTATTATTATTTATTATTAATCCCCATTTTACAGATGAAGTAACTGAGGCACAGAGAAGTGAAGTAACTTGCCCAAGGTCACACAGCTGGCACGTGGTGGACTCAGGATTATAACCTGGGCCGTTCTGACTCCCAGAAATAAGCTCTATTTGTTAAGCGCTTACTACGTGCCAGGCTCTGTACTAAACACTGGGGTAGATTCAAAGTTGTCAGGTTGGACACAGTCCCTGTCCCACATGGGCTTCACAGTCTTAATTCCCATTTTACAGATGAGGGAGTTGAGGGAACCAGAGAAGCAAAGTGATTTGCCCAAGATCTCACAGCAGGGAAGTGATGATGATGATGGCATTTATTAAGCTCTTACTATGTGCAAAGCACTGTTCTAAGCACTGGTGTGGTGGAGGATTGGTGGAGGCAGGATTAGAACCCAGGTTCTTTTGACTCCCAGGCTCTTACTCTATCCATTAGGCCATGCTGCTTTTCTTAGGGGAAAGAAATTGGGTCTGGGAGCCAGAGGACCTGGGTTCTTATCCCAGCTCTGCCATCGGCCTGCTGTATGACCTTAAGTAAGTCACTTCACTTCTCTTTTCCTCAGTTTGTTCTACTGCAAAGTGGGGATTAAATACCTGTTTTTCCTCCCCCATAGTCCGTGAACCCCATATGGGTCAGAGACTTTGTCCGATCTGTTTATATTGTATCTACTCCAGTGCTTTGTGTAGTAAGCACTTAATCGTCATCAATCGTATTTATAAAATACGATTTTATAATCGTATTTTATAATAAAACTAGTTCTTATTACTATTATTATTGTCATTTTAATTTTTATCTGTTTACCTATTTTCTCTCCCACTTAGACTATGAACACCACATAGGACAGGGACTGTGTCCAACCTGATTATCTTGACTCTATTTCAGTGCATAGTCCAGTGCTTGGCACGTAGTAAGTGCTTAACAAATATTATCATTATTATGGCAGTTGGAGTTGGGGAGAAGGCTTGTGGGTCTGACCTAAGGTAAGAGAAGTCAGGGTGGAATCAGGTACATAATCCTGAAAGAAAGCAGGGCTGAGTCCTGAATCACGGATGACAGAATCGAAAGCGTGGAAACAAAGGGGCAGCCACCGGAGCTTGAAGGTTACGGGCAATGGACAAACAGGAGGATACACAAGCACTTCATTCCCACTGGGAGCTGAGACTATCAGCGGGTCCAGAGGGATCGGGAGAAATCCAGGGACGAGGAGTCCCCAGTGGGTCACTAGGGGTTCCAGTTGGTGTCTGTCCCCAGCTGGCAGGACAACCCGATTCCTCCCAAGTGTCTGGGGGCCACGGTCGGAGACCAAGCCCCGGGCTGACCCAACAGTAGCCTTTCTCAGGCCCTGAGGGTCTTCGTGTGTGCAGGAGGTCATTTCGGCTTTGAGCGGGAAGTGTCCCGGACTGGACTGGAATATGGGTCCTTTTGGTAGGAGCCTGGGGACTCTAATCAGGCTTGGAACCTCTAAGCCTGGGTCGACACCAAGGGGAACCCCAACTTGGAGGGCTGGGTCCTCCCCCCCAGTAATAATTATGATGGTGTTTGTTAAGCGCTTACTCTGTGCCAGGCACTGTACTAAGTGCTGGGGTAGATACAAGCAAATCGGGTTGGACACAGGCCCTGTCCCACATGGGGCTCACAGTCTCAATCCCGAGTTTACAGACAACGTAACTGAGGCACAGAGAAGTCAAGTGATTTGCCCAAGGTCACACAGCAGACAAGTGGCGGAGCCGGAATTAGGACCTTCTGTCTCCCAGGCCCTTGCTCTATCCATTACTTCATGCTGCTTCTCCGCGGACAGTCTGGAGCTGGAGGTAGAGATGATAATAATAGTAATAATAATTCTAGTATTTATTAAGTGCTTACCATGTACCAAGAACTGGGTTAGATAATCAGATCTGGGACAGCCCCACATGGGGCTCAAAGTTGAAGTGGGACGGAGGACGGGAATTGAATCTCTATTTTATAGATAAGGAAAATGAAGCATGGAAAAGTGAAGGTCACACAGGAGGCAAGTGGTGGAGCCAGGATTAGAACCCAGGTCCCCTGACTCCCAGCCCCTGGTTCTTTCCATTAGTCCATTCTCCAATAAGTACACTACTCCAGTGGCCCAGAAAAGACGGAATGACTTTGCTCTGATACCCCACTGTGAATTGGTGGAAATGTGGATTTGGGGGAGGAAAAGAGCCCTTATGCTAGGGCAACCCAGACCCAGTGGGGCTCCTCTCCCCTATCCCTCATTGACCTTTCACCCCCATCCCTTGGGCCCGATTCTAAATCCACCCCCAGAGTGGACAGCCTGTTTCCCAAGGAACATCTCTGTGGGGTGCTTTCTCTCCTGCCATCTAGGCCAGCTGCAGGTGTGGGCAGTTGGGCAGCTGTTCTGGTCGTAACTTGAGGGTGACAAGTGGCTGAGGAGGGGGCAGCATCCCTTCCTCCCGCAGCTCTGCCCTTGCTGGCATCCTCTGTCCCCTCTCTGGGGAGTCTTGTCTCTCAGCAATGATCCTTCTGCCCGTCCATGGCATGGCATAATGGATAGAGCAAGGGCTTGGGAGTCAGAAGGTCATGGGTCCTAATCCCGGCTCCGCCACTCGTCTGCTGTGTGACCTTGGGTAAGTCATTTCACTTCTCTGGGCCTCAGTGACCTCATCTGTAAAGTGGGGATTGAGACTGTGAGCCCCATGTGGGACAGGGGACTGTGTCCAGCCGGATTTGCTTGTACTGCTCCCCCGCCCCGGCTCTTCATACAGTGCCTGGCACATAGTAAGTGCTTAACAAAAATTACTATTATTATTGTTATTATTAACAGCAAAGTTGACCTCCAAGTGCCTATGTGACTGAAAAGGCCAATGGGGGATCTGTAGCCCTGGCGCTTAGTACAGTGCCTGGAACATAGTAAGCACTTAACAAATGCCATTATCGTTATTATTAATATTATTATTATTTCATCCTCACAATAGCCTTCAGTAGTAGGGAGAGCAGGGATGGTCATCCCCATTTTACAGAAGAGGAAATCGAGGCCAGAGAGGAAGGTCACCCAGCAGCCCTGGGCAGAAGTGGAACTAGAACCTTGGTCCTGGGCTCCCAGGCTTTTTTGCACCAAGTCCACCCTGGCATTCATCAGTATGTCATCTCCCTTGAATCTCCTTCCTGACACTTTAGTGGTTTGCAAACCCCACCGAAAGGCCAAAGCAAGGATCTTTCTTTAAAAAAAAGCACAACAACAAAAAACTCCCTGATAAATTTTTCTGGCCTGGCAACCCCGGGAGATGTTTTCTGGAGCAAGAAACCCCATAAATCAAACCTCTGCCACTCCATCGTGGGCAATATCTTATGTAAAAAGGTGTTTCTAGGGAGAGCCAAGGGCTCGAGAATCCTATTACAAACTGCCCCATTAATTATAGGAAGTCAAGTCGACCCTTTCCTGCTATTTTTTATCTTAAGTCCGAAAACTGATTACCTCCCCCAAGTCTTTCCCTTTCCAACTCCCCCCTAAAGAATAAAATAAATGTTTGAAGAACAAATAGCAAAGTTTCTTCCTTGGAGAGAGGGAGTGAGTAATAAGAGGCAGAGTGAGCAAGAAAGGGAGAAGGAGGAAGAGGGAGAGGGGAGAGGGGACCTTGTGTCCACTCGGTGGGGAAGTTATTGTTATTATTGCTATTATTATTATCACTGTATTTGTTAAGCACTTACTATGTGTCAGACACTGTTCTAAGGGCTGCGGTGATTACAGGTTAGCCAGGTTGGACACAGTCCCTGTCCCACGTAGGGCTACCAGTCTAAATAGGAAGGAGAAGGATTTAAGCAGCGTGGCTCAATGGGAAGAGCAGGGGCTTGGGAGTCAGAGGTCATGGGTTCTAATCCCGGCTCTGCCACTTGTCTGCTGTGTGACTTTGGGCAAGTCACTTCACTTCTCTGTGCCTCCGTTAGCTCATCTGTAAAATGGGGACTAAGACTGTGAGCCCCACGTGGAACAACCTGATCACCTTGTATGCCCCCAGTGCTTAGAACAGTGCTTCGTACATTGTAAGCGCTTAACAAATACCATTGTTATTATTATTATTCAATCCCCATTTGGTAGTTCAGGAAAGTGAGGCACAGAGAAGTTAAGTGACTTGCCCAAGATCACCCAGCAAACACTTGGCAGAGCAGGAATTAGAACCCAGGTCCTCTGACTCCCAACCCCAAGCTCTTTCCACTAGGCCATGATGCTTCTTAAACAGTTATAACTCAATTAAATATACAGACTGAATAGCAAATGCACAGTTGATTTAATAACCTCAGGGATTGCTCCCAGAAAATGGAGGTAGTTTGGATGCAATGAGATGCTGCGGTACTCATTGATTCATTCAATCAATCGTATTTATTGAGCATTTACTGCGTGCAAAGCACTGTACGAAATGCTTTGGAGACTATAACAGACACATTCCCTGCCCACAACAAGCTTACACTCTAGAAGGGGAGACAGACAATATAAGAGAGATGGGCTTATGAGGGAAGACTTCCTGGAGGAGGTGGCTTCTGAGTTTCATTCTAAAGTGTTGGGAGGGATGGTAAGATGTGGGAAGCACACAGCCCAGGTTGTTCTCTGGGCATGAATGGAAAAACTCACGTAACAGACTGGAGGAGATGTGAGGTCTCTGGCCCAAAAATTCCCGAAGAGTATTTTTGTCACTGCCTTTCTGACAAAGAAAGGCATTCATCTATATGAAAGAACCAGGCTACATTTGTTCATATGAAAGAATCTGAAATCCACCAAGGAAGACGTGTCAAATGCACTCCTGTGAATGGACTGCATATTCAGTTACATATTCCCCAGGGCTTAAAACAGTGCTTGGCACATAGTAAGCACTTAATAAATACTATTATTATTATTACTATGTTCGCACATGGGTCGCACTTTTTTAAAGTTGCAAATTATGAAACAATTCTTTGAAAAATGAATAGCAACCTATCATTAGTTTAAGAAGACTTCCCTGGCAAAAATAAGTATTGTTATTATTTTCCTGTACGGGCAATGTTAATGGGTGGAGCTTCTAAGGGAGCAGGAATAGGAGAGGTGGAGAAAAATCAACAGAAGTTTTTTAAAATTGTATTTGTTAAGCATGTACTCTGTGCCAGGCCCTGTACTAGACAGTGGAGTACATGCAAGACAATTGGGCTGGACACGGTACCCTACAGACATAGAACTCACAGTCTTAATCCCCATTTAACAGATGAGGTTATGGAGGCTTTGAGAAGTTAAGTGACCTGCCCAAGGTCACACAGCAGATGAGTGGCAAAGCCAGGATTAGAACCCAGGTTCTTTTGATTCCCATGCCTGTGTTCTACCCACTAGGCCACACTGCTTCTCATCAACAGTGGACAGTGTTAAACGCTTACTATGAAGCAGCGTGGCTCAGTAGGAAATAGCACGGGCTTTGGAGTCAGAGGTCATGGGTTCAAATTCCAGCTCCGCCAATTGTCAGCTGTGTGACTTTGGGCAAGTCACTTAACTTCTCTGGGCCTCAGTTACCTCATCTGAAAAATGGGGATTAAATCTGTGAGCCCCATGAGGGACAACCTGATCACCTTGTAACCTCCCCAGCGCTTAGAACAGTGCTTTGCACATAGTAAGTGCTTAATAAATGCCATCATTATTATTATGTGGCAGGCACTGTACTAAGTGCTGGGATAATAATAATAGTAAAAATAATGATGGTATTTGTTAAATGCTTACTATGTGCCAGGCACTGTTCTAAGTGCTGGGGTAGATACAAGATAATCAGATTGTCCCACATGGGGCTCACAGTCTTCAGCCCCACTTTCCAGATGAGGGAACTGAGGCACAGAGAAGTGAAGTGGCTTGCCCAAGGTCACACAGCAGACAAAATGGTGGAGCGGGATTAGAACCCACATTCTCAGACTTTCGAGCCCGGACTTTTTCCACTAAGCCATACTGAAATTCACCTATATGTATGTGGCTACTGAACAGGTCAAGGCAAGACCCACAGCCCCAACTGCATTACAAGCACACACATACACCCACGCATACACACTGTCTGTTGTTGTGTTAGTGTTTTTGATGTTTGCAGTTACTGTCTCTTTGGTCTCCTGGTTGCTAGAGATTTCTGCTTATAAAGGGCAGCTCCTTTCTGGACTACAGGATTAGAGCACAGTTTGCTATGTGGATGGTCCCTGCTGGGTCATTGTGGAAGAGGTAGGGATGGAGAGGGGAAAGTCAGGGGTGTTGGATAGTCCGTGTTGGGTCATTGGGAAAGAGTCAGGGATGGAGAGAGGTGAGTCAGGGGTGTTGGATGGTTTGTGCTGGGTCACTGCGGGAGAGTGAGGGATGGGGATGGGAGAGACAGGGGTGAAGAAGAAACGTTCATTCTGGCTTTTGATGACTTATCGCCTAACGGGGAGACCTGAAAATAAAAACTGATGAATGGACAATAATTCAGAGTGTAAAAAATACATATCCATAATAGACACACATGGATAAGGGAATCAATGGTGAATGAATTAGACAGACAAATCCATAAGGGCTGAGGTGGCTGATGGATCTGACCTCATCAGATTGGAGTAGGGATTAATCTGGCAAGGCCTCCTGGAGGAAGCAGCATTTGAGGAGAGGAGGTGCATGATTGGGTAAAGCTAATCTCCTCACTGTACCTCGTTCTCGCCTGTCCCGCCGTCGACCCCCGGCCCACGTCATCCCCCGGGCCTGGAATGCCCTCCCTCTGCCCATCCGCCAAGCTAGCTCTCTTCCTCCCTTCAAGGCCCTGCTGAGAGCTCACCTCCTCCAGGAGGCCTTCCCAGACTGAGCCCCTTCCTTCCTCTCCCCCTCGTCCCCCTCTCCATCCCCCCATCTTACCTCCTTCCCTTCCCCATAGCACCTGTATATATGTATATATGGTTGTACATATTTATTACTCTATTTGCTTTGCACATAGTAAGCGCTTAACAAATGCCATTATTATTATTATTATTATTTATTTATTTATTTATTTATTTATTTTACTTGTACATTTCTATCCTATTTTATTTTGTTGGTATGTTTGGTTCTGTTCTCTGTCTCCCCCTTTTAGACTGTGAGCCCACTGTTGGGTAGGGACTGTCTCTATGTGTTGCCAATTTGTACTTCCCAAGCGCTTAGTACAGTGCTCTGCACATAGCAAGCGCTCAATAAATATGATTGATTGATTGATTGATTAAAGCGGAGGAGAACAGGGCTTCTGGCTGGGGTAAGCACTGGGGCACAGACTGGCCGAGTCCAGTGAGGGGGAGACAGGAATTCCACCCCACCAGACACACCTACCACCTTCCTTCCATGACTCAAAACCCTCTACAGAACTACAATCTCCAAGCAAGTTGTCAAGGGCAGCCAATTCCAAAAAGTCTTGGATGAATTTATTGAGCCAAATAAATACGATTTTAAAGAATCATATTTATTGAGCACTTTCTATGTGCAGAGCTCTGTACTAAGCGCTTGGGAGACTACAATGTAGCAGAGCTGGTAGACATGTTCCCCGCCCGTAAGTAGCTTATCGTCTAGACTGTGAGGCCGTTGTTGGGTAGGGACCGTCTCTATATGTTGCCAACTTGTACTTCCCAAGCGCTTAGTAAAGAGCTCTGCACACAGTAAGCGCTCAATAAATACTATTGAATGAATGAATGAATATAACAAGTATCAGCTGAAAGAAAATAATAGAGTGTAAAAATATGGACATAATGCTGGCTCCACCACTTGTCTACTGTGTGACCTTGGGCAAGTCACTTCACTTCTCTGGGCCTCAGTTACCTCATCTGTAAAATGGGGATTGAGATTGTGAGCCCCACATGGGACGGGGACTGTACCCAACCCTATTTGCTTGTATTCACCTCAAGGAACAGTGTCTGGTACATAGTAAGCACTTAACAAATACAATAATAATAATAATAAATAATAATAATAATAATAAAGTGTAAGTGCCCAAATGCTGTAGTGGCATAACAAATGCTGAATTAACAATAGGCAGGGGGTGGAGTAGAGAAATTATCTATCCTGGATGTATATGTGGGCACATCTGTGGGCATATGGGTGCATTTGTCTATATGTAGTTACATATATGGACATGTATGTATATATGACTATCTGTATATCTGTGGGTTAATGTTTGTGTGGTGGTGAGAGGTAGGGTTAGGTTTAGGGGGAAGGTGTTTGTATGTTTGGGCATGGGTATTTGTAAGTCTGTGTATGAATGTGTGTATGTGTCTATGTTTATGTGTGTGAGAATGTGTAAGTGTATCTTTAACTTCCATCAGTCAATCAATATTATGTATTGATTGCTTACTGTGGGCAGAGCACTGTACACTTTACAGAGTACAATACAACAAAGTTGGTAGCTACGTTCCCTGCCCAACTTCCCCCTTGCTTCCCTGCATAGGCTCAGCACTGTAATTTCTAGGAGCAAAGATAGTATTTATCGGTGATCATATTTATTAGCAAGGGTATTTTATTAGTAATGGTATGTATTAGTAGTAGCCTTTATTAGCTATGTTATTTGTCAGTAATGAAATTCAACTGTCTACTGTGCACAAAGTCCTGAAGCTGGAAGAAGAGGCCCAGTCGTTTCAGGCTTGGCTCTCAGTAGTCCCTCTTATTCATTCAGTTGTATTTATTGAGCACTTACTGCATGCAAAGCACTGTACTAAGTGCTTAGGAGAGTAATAATAATAATAATAATGGTACTTGTTAAGCGCTTACTATATGCCAGGCACTGTATTAAGCTCTTGGGTTGGATACAAGCAAACAGGGTTGGACACAGTCTCTGTCCCATGTGGGGCTCACGGTCTCAATCCCCATTTTACGGATGAAGTAACTGAGGCACAGAGAAGTAAAGTGCCTAGCCCAAGGTAATAGCAGACAAATGGTAGAGCTGGAATTAGAACTCATTCATTCATTCATTCAATCGTATTTATTGAGTGCTTACTGTGTGTAGAGCACTATACTAAGCACTTGGGAAGTACAAGTCAGCAACATATAGAGAAGGTCCCTACCCAACAACGGGCTCACAGTCTAGAAGGGGGAGACAGACCACAAAACAAAACATGTGGACAGGTGTCAAGTCATCAGAATAAATAGAAATAAAGCTAGATGCACATCATTAACAAAATAAATAGAATAGTAAATATGGACAAGTAAAATAAATAGAGTAATCAATCTGTACAAATATATATACAGGTGCTGTGGGGAGGGGAAGGAGATAGGGCACAGGGGATGGGGAGGAGGAGAGGAAAAAGGGGGCTTAGTCTGGGAAGGCCTCCTGGAGGAGGTGAGCTCTCAGAGATCCGGTGAAGGTAAATCACAAAAAAACAATGCATTCTGAAACTGTAATCTTTAGATGATCTAGGTAATACTAATCTGCAGATTCTCCAAACAAGTTGTTTATCAGCGACGCGAACTCAAGATGGTGTCAATGAACCCAAGTTAATGTTGTGAAATTTCTCTGGAATGTCTCCCTCCGATGCCAATTCAGTCATGGCCTTCTGACTCCCATGCCCAGGCTCTAACTACTATACCAATCAATCAGTCAATCAATCGCATTTATTGAGCGCTTACTGTGTGCAGAGCACTGTACTAAGCGCTTGGGAAGTACAAGTTGGCAACATATAGAGACAGTCCCTACCCAACAGTGGGCTCACAGTCTAGAAGGGGGAGACAGAGAACAAAACAAAACATATTAACAAAATAAAATAAATAGAATAGATATGTACAAGTAAAATAAATAAATAAATAGAGTAATAAATATGTACAAACATATATACATATATACAGGTGCTGTGGGGAAGAGAAGGAGGTAAGATGGGGGGGATGGAGAGGGAGAGTAAGGAAAGGGGCAATAAACCAGCAATAAACAGACAGATTCCCTGCCTGTAAGGAGTTTACAGTCTAGAGGGGGAAACAGTAGGCTCGTCATCCCCGTCCACTGGGAATGGGGAGCCACAGTTCATCTATCAGGGCTCCATGTGTCCAGAAATGTGTGGCTAAACTTGGGGCTGGGGGTTCCCAGCAGGGGCATGGAGGAAGCAGCCGGGGTGGCCAGGGAGGGGGCAGACACCACGGAAGAGGGCGGGTGGGGAGTGTCCCCATACCGGTCTTCAGGTCTATCACCTCTGTTATACTGTACTCTCCCAAGCACTTCATCATAGTAATAATAATAATAATAATAGTAGGCACATAGTAAGTACCTACTATGTGCCGGGCACCGTACTAAGTGACGGGTTGGATACAAGCAAATCGAGTTGGACAGAGTCCCTGTCCCACGTGGGGTTCACAGTCTCCATCCTTATTTTACAGACGAGGTAAGTGAGGCCCAGAGAAGTGAAGTGACGTGCCCAAGGTCACACAGCAGATAAGTGGCAGAGCCGGAGTTAGAATCCAGGTCTTTCGGGTTCCCGGGCCCGGGTTTTATCCGCTACGCCATGCTGCTCCTTCACAGTACTTCATGCTGTTTTGCACAGTGCTCTGAACACAGTAAATGCTCAATAAATACGATTGATTGACTGACTGATTGACTGATTGATTGAAGCTTTGGCCCTGGGCAGGAGGGCCGGGTTTAGAGCGGCTGGCTGGCGGGGAACATATGCGGAGAAGCAGCCCGGTTTCCATAAATCACTGGGGTGTGGAGGTTCCGGGGAGCTCAGATTTAAAATTCAGGTCAGGAGACGGGTAGTCTCATCAGCTGAGCCAGAGAGGTAATTTATTCTGTTTCTATCTTTCCACTGCAAGATGAGTGGGGGGCGGGGGGAAGCCCTCTGCGGTGACTTTGCATTTTAAATATTGGTTCCGAGATGGGGGTGGGAATGGGGGGGGCCTTCACCCTCATTTCAAAGCCCTCCCCGCCACCCTCATTTTTAAGTGAGAGCAGAGGGGACAAGAATAATGACAGATCGACAGATGGACGGAAATTGGTAGATGGAAATGGGAGGGAGGGAGGCAGAGACAGAGACAGACAGACAGAGTCAGATATACAGAGAAACAGAAGGAGGTAGGGGAGAGAGAGTAGGATAGAGAGAGAGAAAGAGAGAGAAAGACACACAGAGAGAGAAAATGAGAATGAAAGGGAAATTGGAAGGAATAGAGAAAACCTGGACCACGAAGCCTCCTTTGGGTCATTTCTCTCTTCACATTTGCTGTCCGTTTCTCTGGGTCAGCTGCAAGTTGGGATGGGAAGGCAGACTTGAAACAAAGCACTTAGTACAGTGCTTTGCACATGGTAAGAGCTCAATAAATATGATTGGATATGAATGAATGAATGAAACCAGGGCAGTAGTGTTTGCAGACACAGAGAGGAATAGAAGCGCTGATGGCTTCCACTGATAAGCTTCTTCCCCAGGGCTTTTGGGGGCCAGAGTTGCCTCTCCTCCAACTGGGAGAGAGAGGAGGGGGAGAATGGAACAATTTTGACCCCTCCCCAGTTTAAAATGGAGACCGAGAAAGGGAAGGTGAATGGGATCAAGACTCCCAAAGGGTCTGCCAGGGACCACTCACCAGCTGAATCCCCCTTAATAATAATAATGATGGTATTTGTTAAGCACTTACTATGTGTCAACCACTGTTCTAAGCGCCAGGTTAGATACAAGCTAATCAGGTTGGACACAGTCTCTGTCCCAAATGGAATTTATAGTCTAAATCCCTATTTCACAGATGAAGTAACTGATGCACAGAGAAGTTAAGTGACTTGCTCAAGATCACATAGCAGACATGTGGCAGAGCCTGGATTAGAACTCAGGTCCTTCTAACTCCCAGGCCCATGCTTTAGCTTCTAGGCCATGCTATTTCTCTTTCCTAGGGGCCACTCGGTCCCTGGGGTGTTTCAGGGGTTCAGGGAGCATAAGGGAGAGGGAGAAGCTGGCGGTTTTTGCAAGAGGAGTCCCTGAGAAATGAGGACAGAGTCTCCTTTGTCTGTTATATTGTACTCTCTCCAAGCTTAATACAGTGCTCTGCACACAGTACGCGCTCAATATATACGACTGATGGACTTTGTCCTGGGGGCTTAGAGAGGGGAGGGCTGAATGGGAGTTGGAGAGGAGGAGAGAAAACTAGGGTATCAATTATCCCTCTGTGTGGAGCAAGAGACCTGGATCCGGGCTCGACATTTAATCAATCAATCAATCAGTAGCAGTGCCTGAGTTCCTAATGCCTGCAGAGCACTATATGGAGCACTTGGGAGAGTTCGATAGAGTTTGTAGGCACAATTTCTGCCCTCAACGAGCTTACATTCTACCATATGCAGAGCACTGTACTGAACACTTGGGAAAGTACCACAGATTTTGCAGACATAATTCCTCCCCTCTATTTATTATGTGCAAAGCACTTTACTGAGCACTTGGGAGAGTTCGAGTCAGTAGACACGATTCTTACCCTTGAGGAGCTTACAGTCCCCTGAGTGCAAAGCACTGTAGTGAATACTTGGGAGCATACAATAGAGTTAGTAGACATTCATTCAATCATATTTACTGAGTGCTTACTGTGTGCAGAACACTGTACTAAATGTGTAGAAGAGTACAATACAATAATAAACAGACACATTCCCTGCCCACAATGAGCTTACGGTCTAGGCATGATTCCTGCCTTCCGTCTACTAGATGCAGAGCACTGTATTGAGCATTTGAGAAAGTAGAATTAATAAACATAAATAATCCCAACCCTTAAGTAGTTTATAATCTAGAGGGTTCTTTCTGGATTTTTTCTTTCCTTTTCAGCCTTTTTATATTTTAATTTAATTCTGAGAAAAGCCAGCCTTTTGTGTCCACGCATGCCCCACAAGTGAGCCTTAGCCATGTCCGAACATGTTTCACAGATGAGCCTGGACTGTGTCCACACATGCTCAGTGCCTCTGGGACTACTCTGCTCTTGCTGCCACTGCTGCTGCTAACATTCAGTCAAATCAAGTCCTCAGAGAGCTACCTAAACTCTAAGGTCATGAGTTCTAATCCAGCCTTCACCACTTATCTGCTGTGTGACCTTGGGTGAGTCACTTCACTTCTTTGTGCCTCAGTTACCTCATCTGTAAAATAGGGATTGTGACTGTGAAGCCCCATGTGGGACAGGGACTGTGTCCAACCCAATTTACTTGTATTCACCTCAAAGTTTAGAACAACATCTGGAGCAACAAAGTAAGAGCTTAACAAATACCATTATTATTATTATTAAGCAGGAAAGATAGAAGGGAGAGAGAGGAGACCAAGCCCACCAGCACCCCACTTCCTCTCATCACAGGTTCATAAGCCACTCTTCCACTCATGAGTTTGAATTAGACATATCTATCTGCACAGAGTGTATAGAATGTCCTCCAGGCATGTCCCAGAGACTAGCCTGGGCCTGAAAAGTCAGAAGAACCTGGATTCTAATCCCAGCTTTGACTCTTGTCTTTTGTGTGACCTTGGGCAAGTCACTTCACTTCTCTGGGCCTCGGTTTCCTCATCTGTAGAATGGGGATTGAAACTGTGAGCCCCATGTGGGACAGGGACTGTGTCCAACCTGATTAGCTTGTATCCGTCCCAGTGCTTAATTCAGTGCCTGGTACATAATAATAATAATGTTGGTATTTGTTAAGCACTTACTATCAGCCAAGCACTGTTCTAAGCGCTGGGGTAGATACAAGGTCATCAGTTTGTCCCACATGGGGCTCACAGCCTTAATCCCCATTTTACAGATGAGGTAACTGAGGCCCAGAAAACTTAAGTGACTTGTCCAAAGTCACACAGCGGACAAGTGGCAGAGGCGGGATTAGAACCCATGACCTCTGACTCCCAAGCCCATGCTATTTCCACTAAGCCATGCTGCTTCTCTGTAAGCACTTAAACAAATACCACTATTGGTACTGTTATTACTGACAGCAAAGTTGACCTCTGAGTTCATATGTGACTGAAAAGACCAATGAGCAATCCATAGCCCTGGCCATATTGGGCACAAGAAAAAGTTGTCCTTTGCACTGTCAGACTTAATCATTTGCAGCATGATTTTCTCTTTTGCCTCCCTGTCTCTCTTTCCTTTCAAAGCTTTTGCTCAGTGAGGACTTCTCTCTTCTGGACAGCAAGACACTGTACTGGTCGGCCCTCAGCAGCTGACTTCCAGTGTTTGGGATGCAGCACTGTCAGGCTTGGTTTTACCTTCCAGACTCCACTTCTTGTCTGCCGTGTGACCTTGGGTAAGTCACTAAATTTCATCCTCCCTCCCAGCCCTACAGCACTTTTGTATATATATCTTTTATTCTGTATTTATTTATGTATATTAATGTCTGTCTCCCCCTCTAGACTGTGAGCTCGTTGTAAGCAGGGAATGTGTGTTGTTATATTGTACTCTCCCAGTGCTTTGCACACAGTAAGCGCTCAATAAATACTACTGAATGAATAAATAAAAAATGGATGAATGAACAGGTGTTTAGTTAAGTCAAGCAGAGCTTCGATGCTGGGAGACTGCGACGCTGGTTTTAGACCTTTATTGTTTGTGAGCTCATCTTTCCATGTGAGATGGAGCGTGACCTGTAAGTGACACCAGTGGAACTGCTGGAGGAGCCCAGCATGGTGCCTGGGTGGGATCCAGGTCTGGAGTCCAGTCTCCCCGCTGTAGAGAAGATTGGAAGGACACAACTTTGGAGACCTTTAATTTGATCTTTGTTTTGGAGTGTGAAAAGAGGAGTTCAAAGGATCAGCGAGTTCAGGGCCAGAATTTTCCCCTCTCCCCAATAACTGACTAAGAGTCCAAGCAAAGGAGCTTACTGCTGCTGTTGCTACCGCTGCAGCCACCTGGCCTGGACAGAGTGTGGGAGTGATGAGCAGGAGAAGCAATAATAATGATAACAATTTTTATTTATTTATAAATAAATAAATGTATGATTTCTATTTATTTATTTTACTTGTACCTATCTATTCTATTTATTTTATTTTGTTAGTATGTTTGGTTTTGTTCTCTGTCTCCCCCTTCTAGACTGTGAGCCCACTGTTGGGTAGGGACTGTCTCTATATGTTGCCAGTTTGTACTTCCCAAGCGCTTAGTACAGTGCTCTGCACACAGTAAGTGCTCAATAAATACGATTGATTGATTGATTGATTAATTTTGGTATTTGTTAAGTGCTTACTATATGTCAAGCACTGTTCTAAGCACGGTGGGGGGGGGCATACAAGGTAACCAGGTTGTCCCACATGGGGCTCACAATCTTAATCCCCATTTTACAGATGAGGGAACTGAGGTACAGAGAAGTTAAGTGACTTGCCCAAAGTCGCACGGCTGACAAGTGGTGGAGTCAGGATGTGGCCTAGTGGATAAAGCATAGGCCTGGAAGCCAGAGGACCTAGGTTCTAATCATGGCTCTGCTACTTTACCTGCTGTGTGACCTCGGGGAAATCACTTCACTGCTCTGGGCCTCAATTTCCTCAACTGCAAAATGGGGATTTCATTCCCGTTCTGCTCACCTACTTGACTGAGAGCCCCATGTGGGACAAGGTCTATATCCAACCTGATTCTCAGTTAGATTTATTAAGCACTTATTGTGTGAGGAGCACTGTACTAAGCACTTGGGAGAGTACAATAATGTAATAGTTCCCTGCCCACACGAGCTTCCAGCCTAAGAGGTTTCTCCTCCAGGGACCAGTGAGGACTGGTTCCCTGTGCCTTCAGCCACAACAGCGACCCTTGGAAGCTTTCCCTGACTAGCCTCTCATCTTCCCACCCTTTTCCCCGGAGATTACATCTCCTCCAGGAGGCCTTCCAGGATTAATCTCTCCAGCACTCCTCCCTATTTTGCCTTTATTGTCATTTCAGCACTTCCTCTCCACCTGAGTACTTGGAGACTCACACCCTTTCACAGCATTTATATGATATCAAGCACTTAGTACAGTGCTTTGCACACAGTAAGTGCTCACTAAATACCAGTGAATGAATATCTCTATCCTCTATTCATTCACTCTTTCGATCATATTTATTAAGTGCTTAATGTGTGCAGAGCACTTTACCAAGCGCCTGGGAAAGTACAGTACAACAGTAAACAGTGACATTCCCTGCCCACAACAAGCTCACAGTCTAGAATGGGGGAGACAGACATCAATACAAATAAATGAACTGACAGATATGTACATAAGTGCTTTGGGGCTCGGAGGGGGGAAGAGCAAAGGAATAAATAAAATGATAGTTATGTACATAAGTGCTTTGGGGCTGGGAAGGAGAAAGAGCAAAGAGAGCAAGTCAGGGCAAGGCAGAAGGGAGTGGGAGATGAAGAAAAGTGACATCACCAGGATAAGGGGATTCCCTTATATCTTCTAGATATACAGTCTATAGATCTTCTAGGGATTGATACAAGGATGAGCAGTCCGTGCTTGGTTAGTAGGAGGAAAGTTAGACACCAGGAAAAGAGAGTGAGGGGTGTTGGATGAGAAGCAGCGTGGCTCGGTGGTAAGACGGTGGGCTTTGGAGTCAGAGGTCATAGGTTCAAATCCCGGCTCTGCCGATTGTCAGCTGTGTGACTTTGGGCAAGTCACTTAACTTCTCTGAGCCTCAGTTCCCTCATCTGTAAAATGGGATGAAGACTGTGAGCACCCTGTGGGACAACCTGATCACCTTGTAACCTCCCCAGTGCTTAGAACAGTGCTTTGCACATAGTAAGCACTTAATAAATGCCATTATTATTATAAATACTTCATTCATTCAGTGAATTTATTGAGCACTTACTCTGTGCAAGGCACTGTACTAAGCACTTGGGAGATTCAATATAACAATACTTAGCCAAGAGGACTGGTGTTCAGGAGAGTGACCAGCACACAGTTCCTCCAGTGTCCCAAAGCTGCTGTGGTGGACAGATCTCCGGGCTGAATGGACCATGGGGTTGTTCCCGCTACAGCCCGACCTGGGGCCTGAGGCTCTTGGGAAAATGGTCTTCTTCTCATTGTGCCCATTCCTGAGGGCTGAGACGGGAGGAGGCGGGCACAGCATTTTCCACACAAAATCCTTCTCCATCGCCACTGGAATTTTAATGCACAGTGCATTCAAGGGGCAGGCCTGGAGCCCAAGCTTACAGGGAGGAACATTGGAGAAATTGGAGAAAAACTGGAGAAGAGGAGAAGTCCCTGCAGACCTGTCATATCAACAGAACCCCCCAACCTATTTCCCTCATCTTTCGGATTCCCCCGTTGCTACTTTCTTCTTCTTAATTGACTTTGAAACAGAAGGGGGAAAAAAAAAAGAATCCGACAACTTCAAAAAGGCCTCTGCTTCCTCCCCACACTCCAGCATATAAGTGGAAAAATGTTGAGGCCTAATTAAAACAGCCTGGTTCTCTCTGTTTTCATGGGCTATTATGACAAGCAGAAGGCTTATTGGGTAAATCGTTTGACCTGATTCCTATGGCGTTCCTATGGCTGTTAAGTTTTCCAGTGAAGATGAAAAGATAATCAAAACGTCTATTATCACTCCTGGGCTGTGCTGCGTATTCACTGACCTTAGACTAATAGGACAGTGCTGGGGAGTGGGGGGGTTGGGGGGGGAGGGGCGGGGGAGGGGGATTTTGCTAGAATCACATCAGCCCATGTCTGTGGAAGCCTGGATCCCATTGGCAACATGGAGAAGGGTTGTCTAGACGACTGGCCAATGCCCCCCTTTTTAGAGTGAGCAGTATGGCCTATTAGGCAGAGCACAGGCCTGGGAATCAAAAAGACTTGGTTCTAATGCTGGCTTCTCCATCTGTCCGCTGTGTGACTTTGGGGAAGTCGCTTAACTTTTCTGCGCCTGTTGCCTCATCTGTAAAATGGGGATTAAGACTATAAGTCCCATGTGGAGCAGGCACTGTGTCCAACCTGATTTGCTTGTATACAACCCAGTACGTAATACAGTGCCTGGCATGTAGCAAGTGCTTAACAAATACCACAATTCTTCTTATTATTAATATTATTATCATCATCATCATAAGCAGCTGGATTTGAACCATCACCTCCACTGTGCTGACCTGAGGTGCTCATTTCACTGGAGTCGCAATTTCCCCATCCATATCTGGAAAGGTGGTTCCTAGTAAATCTAGGTCACTGAACAATAATAATAATAATGACATTTACTAAGTGCTTACTATGTGCAAAGCACTGTTCTAAGTGCTGGAGGGGTTACAAAGTGATCAGGTTGTCCCACGGAGGGCTCACAGTCTTAATCCCCATTTTACAGATGAGGTAACTGAGGCCCAGAGAAGTTAAATGACTTTCCTAAAATCACACATCTGACAATTGGCGGAGCGAGGATTTGAACCCATGACCTCTGACTCCAAAGCCCATGCTCTTTCCATTGAGCCATGCTGCTTCTCTTGAAGTGAATGAGGTGGTTGGAGGGTAATGATCTCCTGGGCCTAGGATACAAAAATCCCAGGTCCACCAAATTCCCTAATGAACCATCCCCTGAGTATCAAAGTGACCCCTTCCCCTCCCTCTGTTCCTTGGACCCCCTGGTCCCTCCCCCATCTCTCAAGAACATGGCAGGCATCACAATGAAAACCTTACCCAAAGCCAATAGGAGGTGGAATTCCCCGTCCTTCCCCTTTTGTCTGTCTCCCCGTCTAGACTGTAAGATAGTTGTGGGCAGAGAATATGTCTACCAACTCTGGTGTACTCTCCCAAGAGCTTAGTACAGTGCTCTGAATTCATTCATTCATTTATTCATTCATATTTATTGAGTGATGATGATGGTGATGAAGGTATTTGTTAAGCTTTTAAAATGTGCCAAGCACTGTTCTAATCGCTGGAGAAGATACAATATAAGCAGGTTGTCCCACGTGGGCCTCACAGTCTTAATCTCCTTTTTACAGATGAGGTCACTGAGGTACAGAGAAGTTAAGTGACTTGCCCAAGGTCACACGGCAGACAAGTTGTAGAGGCAGGATTAGAACTCACATCTTCCTACTCCCAAGCCCATGCTCTTTCCACTAAGCCACGCTGCTTCTCACACACTGTGTGTGCTCACATGCTGTGTGCAAAGCACTGTACTAAGTATTTGGGAGAGTACACTACAATAACAAATGGACACATTCCCTGCCCACAATGAGCTCACAGTTTAGAGGGGGAGACAGACATTAATCTCAATCAATCAATCAATATATAAATTGCAGATGAGTACATAAGTGCCATGGGCCTGGGAGGTGAGAAATAAATGAAAGGAGCAAGTCAGAGCGATGCAGAAGGGAAGAGAAGGAAGGAGGGTTTAGTCAGGGATGCCTTCATGGAGGAGATGTGCCTTCAATAAAGCTTTAAAGTGGGGGAGAGCAATTACTGAACTGAATTATTGAACACAGTAAGTGCTCAATAATCATGATCGATTGATTGATTACACCCCCCCTCCCTCAACTGCTATACAACCCAGTTTTCTTTTGGTCCAGTCTGTTGGAGGTGTTTCTGGTTATGGGATTTTTTAAAATTTACATTAACGTCTGTCAACCCCAAAAGACATAAACTTGTTGTGGGCAGGGAATGTGTCTGTTTATTGATGTACAGTGCTCTGCACACAGTAAGCACTCAATAAATACGATTGAATGAATAGGGGGACTTTATTAGGCAGTTAAAGGATTTAGGAAAATAAAATAACAAAGCTACATGGTAACCATATTATAGAGGATGGGAAGCGCTTCCTAGAGGCTGGCAAAGACGTTCAAAAATGTGTCAGCCGGCAAGGTTTTTCAGTTTTTTTTTTTCCAGCCTGCCCTTCCCATAGGAAGGATCCAGGGTAGGACAGGAATGAAGTCACGTGACAGGGGCAGGCTAGCCAGGGAGAAGGTGCACCCGGATGGTTTGTGACAAAGAGAAAGCGAGGAAGGAAAGCCAAAAGCAGCTAAAACAATTTGATTTCTGTTAAATCCGACTGGGGCGCGCCTACTCGCAGGGGAAAGGAGCATCGCGACACACTGAGGGAAGAAAAAAAAGATTTTTTTATTAGTCTTTTATTTTAAAAAAGGTTTTTTTTCCAGGTAAACCTCTTTCAGTTTTCACTGTCTCCTCCCCAGCCCCCGCCCTCTTAAAAATATAAAAATGTCCCAACCTCCAGATAACTAAGGTACCATAAATAAGCAGTAAACACAAAAACATACTTTATTTGTTTTCTTCTTTATACAAAATAAGGAAATTAGGAAGCGTCCGACTTCCAAAAAAGTATAGTTACTGTACAACCTTACGTTCATAACCTCACGGAAACGTCCGGATCCGGCTTCGTGTTAAGCGGAACCACACAGAACTTGGGGTGGGGCGAAAGAGGGGGATTTGGGCGGGGCGAGAAAGGGTGGGGTGGAGGGGAAATCGTCATTTTTCAAAAAGCCTTTCGAAAAGGGCCGCCCCCCCACACCTCCTTCTCCGTTCTGGAAAATCTGCAGCTGGTTTCCAGGACTCGCCACGAGGGGGCGTTCGTTTTCCAGGACGCGCCACGAGGGGGCGGTCGTTTTCCAGGACCCGCCACGAGGGGGCGTTCGTTTTCCAGGACCCGCCACGAGGGGGCGTACCTCTCTACAGCGTGATTCCCTTGAGGCCAGGCCGGCTGGACTCCCTCCCTCGCCCCCCACCCCGCCCTCGCCCCCCGCACTCCCGACCCCAAAACGCTCTCGCGCAAGCGCACCCCACTCCCCCGCTTCTCTCCAAAAAAGAAGCCAGGAAGGCGGAGGGCGTCGTCTATTTTTTTTCCCCCCTCCCTTTTGAATCAGAATAGAAAACTGGCGTCCGGGATGGAGGAAACAGATGGTTTGGGCCATCCGGTCTCTCTTTTCCCCCTCCTCCATCCCCGCCCCGAACAGGTCCGCAGTCTAGAGGACGCTTTGAGATCCGTGGACCCGCTAAGGGTCCGACTTTGGTCCAACGAAACTGCCGGTCGCTGCCAGAACATCGCCGGGCCGGGGCTCCCGGTCGGTCCTGGATTGGGTCCCGGGAGAACCGGTCCCTTCCCGGGGTCCCTCCCGGGACGCCCCTCGCCGGCCAACGAGGAGGTTGGGGCGACCCCCGGGCCGGTGGAGGGCTAGCGTTTTGGCATCGGTGGGAGGGGAGGGACGGGGGGCGGATGGAGGAGGAGGAGGAGGGGGCGCCGCCGGAGGAGATGGTCGGGGGTGAAGGGGGGAGAGGAGGGGGCGGGATCAGCTCCGGGGAATCCATAGGTTCCCGTGGGGGGAAGCGGTGGGAGGAGGATGGGGAGGAGGAGGATGGGGAGGAGGAGGAGGAGGGGAGGGGGCTGTCCTGGAAGGGATGGGGAGGGGGCGGGTGTGGGAGGATTTACCACACCGCGGCCTCGTTCAGCTCCTGGGTCGGATGTGAGAGGGGACCCCCGTTGTAGGCGCTATTGCTGGACATGGAGAATGGGGGGCTCGGGCCGCCGGCGAAGACCTCCCCGGGGAGGGGGTGCAGGGAGCCTGTCAGGCCCGGCTCCGGGCTGGGCGTGTCCCGGTGCGAGATCATATCCGTGTACCTTTGGTTTTCTGAAGAGTGGTGTCCAGGGAGAGGGGCTTCCAGGGGCCCCAGCGGCGTGGACCCGGGGCCTGAGTTCTGTAGGTAGCTGGAGTCCGCGGGAGATTGGGCTTGAGAGGGAGGCCCGTGCGGGAAGAAATCGTAATTGCCACCGGGACCATAGTAGTCGCCTTGATAATCTGGTAGGGACGAGCGGAACGGAGCGGGGGGAGGGGGAGGATGGAGGGAGAAGGAGAGAGCGGGGGAGACGGAGAGAGAGACAGAGGGACGAGGGGAGACGGGCAGACGGCGAGAGAGACACAGAGGAGGATCGGCAGATGGACGGAGAGAGGTGGATGGAGACGAGAGGGCGGGAGGGAGACAGAGAGAGGGGCAGAGACAGAAAGAGACAGCAGCGGGGGAGGGGGAGACAGAAAGACAGAGGGAAACCCAGAGAGGCAGAGACAGAGAGAGGCGGAGGGAGAGATAGAAAGACAGAGGGAAACAGAGAGAGAGGCAGAGATAGAAAGAGACAGCAGTGGGGGAGGGAGACACAGAAAGATAGAGGAAACCCCAGAGAGGCAGAGACAGAAAGAGACGGAGGGGAAGGGAGAGACAGAAAGAGAGGCAGAGACAGAAGGAGAAAGCAGAGGGGGAGGGAGAAACAGAAAGACAGAAGGAAACCGAGAGAGAGAGAGAGAGAGAGAGAGAGAGAGAGAGAGAGGAGAGAGAGAAAGAGAGAAAACGACCGAAGCATGGAAAGATGGAGAAGACGGGAGCAGAGAGTGAAATGGAGGGTAGAGACGAGTGACCCAGAGATCCAGAGAGGCAGAGAGAAAAGCCCAGAGAGCCGGTCCCAGAGGACAGAGTCAGACGCCCGAACGGAGAGGGGGAAAGCAGAAAAAGGAAAGAGCAGAGACCGAGAGACGAGGACAGAGTAGGAAGAACGCCGGAGAGGCGGAGGAAAGAGAGAGGGAGACAGAACGAGGAAAATCAATCGGGTGGGGGGCGAGGGAAGGGGCAAAAAGAGTGATGGGTAAACGAGGAGAGAGAAGGGGATTAGAGCTCCGCGGCCAGGAGGGACCATCGCCCCGTCCCCCGCCCCGCCGACCCGAGCTTGTAGGATTTGGGCAATCGGACCACTCTTGGATCCGGGGGTGTAAAAAGGAAAAAACGGTGGGCAGAGGCGGCAGAGACCCAAGCAAGCCTCCCATCTCGGGCTCTCGCTGCTTCGGACACTCCCGTTTTTATGATTCAGGGGAAGAAACTACCCCAGAATTAATTGCCCGCCCCCTCGCGGATTTCTCAACAGCGGCAGCGCCGCCGTCAATGCTTTCACTATTATCGACATTATTTTGCGATTTGGGGGACCATGTGGTCCAACGCCCCCTTCACCCCTAAAGCCCCCCCAGGATGGTCCCGGGGGCGCCCCTTCCTCCCGCCCCCGGAAGGACAAAGAGCGGGTTTTTGAGGGAGAGGACGGGCTCACGGTGGATTCCGTTTTCTTTTTTGGAGTTTGCTTGGCGACTTTAAACGAAATCATCAGTGTCCCGGCCGGTGACCTCCTACCGCGACGCCCAGCGGAATCGCCTCACCGGCTGGGCCTGGCTCCGGCTCCGGGGAACCCTCTCCCGACGGGGGAAGGACACAAGCCTCGTTTTGGGGGATCCAGGAGAGAAAACACCAATTTAGCGGCCGAGGAGTTTCGGTGGGGCTGGGAGTGAAGAGGGGGGAATCTCCGGCCTCAACCTCGAAGGGCGAGGTTCTAGTTCAGAAGCCAAGAGTGGGGGGTGGGGAGAGGGGTCTCCGCCCTGAGAGCAGGGGGGGGGGAGGGGAGGGATCGGGGGGCTGCGCCCTCCCCTCCCCTGACCAGTAGGGACCGCCTCTATATATAGCCGATTTGTACTTCCCAAGCGTTTAGTACAGTGCTCTGCACACAGTAAGCGGTCAATAAATACAATTGAATGAATGAATATCCGTGGATCTTAATTTCCTACATTGGACGGAGATCCCCCCCCTTCCCCTCCCGACCTCTCAGCCACCCCCACCCCCCCGGGTGAGACGGACCGCAGAGGGAGCAGGGGGCGGGGGGGGGGTTCAGAGAGGGGTGTCCTGAACTCCAGGGTCCTCCCGTCTTCGGGGCCCCGCGCGTTGCAAGAGAGCCGGCGGCGGGAGGAGAGGCGGCCCTCCTCGGCCCGCCTCCATATGGTGAAGGGTTGCGGGGTAATTGGAACAAATCCCGTCTGAAAGGGTTACAAAAGGCTGCAGCTGCAGCTTTGTCCGGCCCGTCGCAACGGGGAGAGGGAGGGGAGGGGCCGCCCTGGCTGGAAACCGGGGCGCCTCTGTTCAGAAGGACCGCTTCATCACACCGTCCCCTTTCTTGCGAGCTGCCGGGAGCCCGACGGGACCAGAGACCGGACGGAATTTCTTAGAGCGGGGATTAGAGATTCCGCGCTGGCCGGGAGGGTGAGCCTGCAGAGAGGATGCTCCAGGAAGGGCGGCACCGTCTGGGGGCGGGAAGGGACCGGGGGGGGGTCCTCTCCCCCTCCCCAGCAAGGCCAGATTCCAGGACAATGGAAGGGGGGCGAGGGGCACTAGTGTACATATCCGTAATTCACCTATTTATATTAATAGGTCTCCCCCTCTGGATTGTAAACTCGTCAGAGGCAGGGAATGAGTGTTAAATTGCCGTATTGTACACTCCCAAGCGCTTAGTACAGTGCTCTGCACACAGTAAGAGCTCAATAAATACGATTAATTGATCAATCGATGAGAAGAATAATAATAATCATTGGTGTGGCATTACTTCTTGGTGCGCGAAAGGGAAAGGCCCGGTTTTATTTGAGGGTCCTAGGACACCTTAATTGTCCCAATTGGGAGTGGCCAATTAGTAATTTAAAAAATGAAGCTTCAGGCTATTAATCTGCACTTTGTCACGGTCTCTCACTTGACTCATTATTGACTTTTTTTAACACCCCTCCACCCCCTCCACACACCAGGAAGGGACCGTGAACTTTCTCTGATTTGTTACTGCCCTAAAATCGTCCTGCCTTCGTCAGACTTCCAAAAAACAGACAAACAAACAAAAAACAAAACAAATTAAAGACGAATTAATTTCCTCTGGAGGGGTCGGAGGGGCCGTCTCCTACACACACACACACACACACACACACACACACACACACACACACACCGCCCACTCACCCACCCCAGTCGGCAGGAGAGGGGAGGTGGGAGAGGCCCACCGGACCTCACTGTCAACTTTTCCCCAAGGATTCAGCTCTCGGACCTGTTGGGGCCGGTGGGGGCGAGGGATGGACAAGAGATGAGACGAACGAGGGTCCCAGACTCCCCAGAGGAAGGAAGTGTACTTTCGAATTGTACTTTCCAAGCGCTTAGTACAGTGCCTGCACACAGCAAGCGCTCAATAAATACGATTGAATGAATGAATGAATGAAAGTGAGATTTGGCTAATAGCCCAGTACGACCACTAGGCCAGAGTCCTGCGCGGGGGGAGGGGGAAAGAAATGTGCGTTTTATGTGTATGTGAGCTCGGATATGTGTGCTCGGATATGCGTGAGTGTATGTGCTCCAGTGTGTGTATATGAGTAAGAGTAAATGCTTAGTACAGTGCTCTGCACAGTAAGCGCTGATGTCGGTTTCCTCCCTTCTAGACTTTGAGCCCGTTGTGGGGAGGGATTGTCTGTCTTTGTTGCTGAATTGTACTTCTCAAGCGCTTAGCACAGTGCTCTGCATGCAGAAAGTGCTCAATAAATACGATTGAATAAATGAATGAATGCGATTGAACTACTACTGAATGAAAGTGTGCATGAGTGTGCACCAGTGTGTGCGCATAAGTGTGCACGAAGTCATTCAATCTTTTTTATTGAGCGCTTACTGTGTGCAGAGCACTGTACTAAGCGCTTATGAGGGGTATATGTTTGCACCAGTGGGTTGCATGAGTCTTTGTGCATATTTATTCTATTTATTTTATTTTGTTAATATGTTTTGTTCTCTGTCTCCCCCTTCTAGACTGTGAACCCACGGTTGGGTAAGGACCGTCTCTATATGTTGCCAACTTGTACTTCCTAAGCGCTTAGTACAGTGCTCTGCACACAGTAAGCGCTCAATAAATGCGATTAAATGAATGAATGAATATGTGCAGCAGTGAGTGCACGTATAGGGGTGTGTTGGTTTGCTCGAGTGTGTGTACACGCGTATCCCCTGTCAGCTCCTGGGCCCGGGACTACGTGTCTGCGGCAGGCGGGGTGCAACCCCTTAATTATGTGTCTACCAACTCTGTTAGGTTGTATTCTCCCAAGCGCTTAGTACAGTGTTCTGCACCCAGTAAGCGCTCAATAAGTCCGATTGATTGATTGACTGACACGCCCGCCGCCGTCCTCAGCCCAGCCAGAGAGGAACGAAACCCGCCGTAACCTCGACTTAACGTCTCCGAGCAGGGGGAGGGAAACCAGGAGGAAGAACAAAGTGCCTCCAGGATCCCCTTTGGGAGGAATCGCGCCGAGAGCAGGAGGAAGCCCCCCACCCCACCCCAAGACCCCCACAAGGTTCCGGGCAAGCAGGTGTCCGAGTCTGCAGCCAATAACCGGCAGAAAGTGACGGCTCCCGGCTTGTGGGACTGCAAAACTGGTACTTTAAATCCAATAATAACAATAATAATAATAGTAATATTTGTTAAGCGCTTACTATGTGCCAAGCACTATTCTAAACTCCGGGGTAGATATAAGGTAATCAGGTTGTCCCACGTGGGGCTCACAGACTTCATCTCCATTTTACAGATGAGGTCACAGGCCCAGAGAAGTGAAGTGGTTTGCCCAAGGGCGCACAGCAGACAAGTGGCAAAGGCGGGATTAGAATCCACGTCCTCTGACTCCCAAGCCTGTGCTCTTTCCACTAAACCAAGCCGATGAAAAGGTCTCTAACAGTGGTGAGTGGGGGCGATTTTCAGCAACTGAACTAACCTGTGTAATTAGAGAAGTACACCAGAAGAACATTCTCAGTTCTAGATGTATGCGCGCGCGCGCGCGCGCGCACACACACACACACACACACACACACACACACAAATCGCCTAAACCCAGCGGGTAAAAATGAGATTTGAGAGGAAATACAGAGTTCCAGTATGTAGCAGAAACATCTTCAGAGGCTTGGAATCTTTCTGGAATGTGTGCCCATGTGATGGGGAGTGATTGTATGTATGTGTGTCTGTGTGTGAGTGTGTGTGCATGTGTCCCCGGGGGTGGAGTGTGAACGTGGCTGTCTGGTACATCGCCGGGTGACTGGGAATTGGATTTTCCCTGCCCGTTTTTGCAGAGCAACGCTTCAACCACTAGCTTCTTAGACAGGTCTGCCTGCCGGGTTTGATGTGTGGGTATGAGTGTGAGAAAGAGAGGAGAGACAGAGAATATGTTTGAGTGCGTGTTGTGTATGTATGAGTTTGTGGGTATAGGGTTACATGTGTGCCCGCGTAAGTGTGAAGTAAGTACATGTGAATGTGTGAAGTCTTCTAGACTGTGAGCCCGTTGTTGGGTAGGGATCGTTTCTATATGTTGCCGACTTGTACTTCCCAAACGCTTAGTACAGTGCTCTGCACACAGTAAGCGCTCAATACATGCGATTGACTGAATGAAGTGTGAATGGGTAGTTGTATTGCTGAATAGTGTCGTGTATATGTGAGTGGCATAAATGTGGGTGGGTGGGTATGTATTTGGGTAAATTCATCAGTGTACATATGGGTGTGAAAAGAAGAACACCTGTGCGTGTGTGTATCTGTCGTGAGTTTCCTATGAAGTCTCATGTAGGACCCTGGGGATAGGGAGTGTGCCTTCGTAATGATAATGATAATGGTACTTATTTAGCACTTATTGTGTGTCAAGGACTGTTCTAAACACTGAGGTCCATACAAGATAATCGGGTTGGACACAGTCCCTATCTCATTTGGGGTTCACAGTCGAAGTGGAAGGGAGTAGGATTTAATCTCCACTGTACGGATGAGGAAACTGAGACACAGAGAAGTTAAGTGCCTTACCCGAGATAACACAGCAGACCAGTGTCAGAGCCGTGATTAGAACTCCGGTCCTCTGACTCCCCAACTCGTGGTTGTTCTACCAGGCCACGCTGCTTCCCGTCACTGTGCAGGGGTGTGTGTGTCAGAAGTGCAGAGAACGTGTCTACCGACTCTGCTATATTTTAGAGAAGCAGCGTGGCTTAGTGGAAAGAACACGGGTTTGGGAGTCAGGCCGCGGGTTCTAATCCCGAGTCCGTCACTTATCAGCTGTGTGACTTTGGGCAAGTCACTTAACTTCTCCGTTCCTCAGTTACCTCAATTGTAAAATGGGGATTAAGACTGCGAGGCCCACGTGGAACAACCTGGTTATCTTGTACCTACCCCAGCGCTTAGAACAGTGCTTGGCACATAGCAAGCACCATTATTATTCTTACTCCAGCACTTAGAACAGTGCTTGGCACATAGTAAGTGCTTAACAAATACCATCGTTATTATTATTATTACCCCAGCGCTTAGAACAGTGCGTGGCACATAGTAAGTGCTTAACAAATACCGTCGTTATTATCATTATTATTACCCCAGCGCTTAGAACAGTGCTTGGCACATAGAAAGCGCTTAACAAATACCATCGTTATTATTATTATTACCCCAGCGCTTAGAACAGTGCGTGGCACATAGTAAGCGCTTAACAAATACCGTCGTTATTATTATTATTATTACCCCAGCGCTTAGAGCAGTGCGTGGCACATAGTAAGTGCTTAACAAATACCGTCGTTATTATTATTATTATTACCCCAGCGCTTAGAACAGTGCGGGGCACATAGTAAGTGCTTAACAAATACCGTCGTTATTATTATTATTATTGTTATTACCCCAGCGCTTAGAACAGTGCGTGGCACATAGTAAGCGCTTAACAAATACCATCGTTATTATTATTATTATTACCCCAGCGCTTAGAACAGTGCTTGGCACATAGTAAGCGCTTAACAAACACCATCGTTATTATTATTATTATTATTATTATTATTATTATTACCACCCCAGGGCTTAGAACAGTGCTTGGCACATAGTAAGAGCTTGACTAATACCATCGTTATTATTATTATTATTATTATTATTACCCCAGCGCTTAGAACAGTGCTTGGCACATAGTAAGCGTTTAACAAACACCATCGTTATTATTATTATTATTATTATTACCCCAGCGCTTAGAACAGTGCTTGGCACATAGTAAAAGCTTGACAAATACCATCGTTATTATTATTATTATTATTATTCTTAGCCCAGAGCTTAGAACAGTGCTTGGCACATAGTAAGAGCTTAACAAATACCATCATCATCATTATTATTATTATTATTATTATTATTATTATTATTATTATTATTATTACCCCAGCACTTAGAACAGTGCTTGGCACATAGTAGGAGCTTAACCAATACCATCGTTATTATTATTATTACCCCAGCGCTTAGAACAGTGCTTGGCCCATAGTAAACACTTAACCAATACCATCATCATCATTATTATTCTCCCAAGCGCTCAACACAGTGTCCGGCCCGCAGTAAGCGCCCAATAAGCACGATCGACGAGTTCACGAGGTGGAAAGGAAGCGGCGCTTGGAGGCGACCCGGCCCGCCCGCTTGAAACGCGGCTCACCTCCGTAGTAAGTGTAGGGCGTCGAGCCCAGCATCTCAGACTCGTCGAGGCGGCCGCCCAGCGGGCGCATACGCCGCGGACTCCTGAAGAAGGCGTGTCTCCGGGCGCCCAGGGCGCTCAGCTGCTTCATGCGCCGCTCCTTGGACCGCCGGTTCTGGAACCAGACCTGGGGGCGGGGGGGCGACGCTTAGAGGGGCGAGGCCGAGAGAGGCGGGGCCTCGCATCCCTGTCCCGCGGAGGACACAGTAACCCGGTTAATGGGGGCTATAATAATAATAATAATTATGATATTTGGGAAGCAGCGTGGCTTAGCAATAATAATACTAACGATGGCATTTGCTAAGCGCTTACTATGTGCAAACCACTGTTCTAAGCGCTGAGGAAGGATACAAGGTGATCAGGCTGTCCCACGTGGGGCTCACCGTCTTCATCCCCATTTCACAGATGAGGTAACTGAGGCCCAGAGAAGTGAAGTGACTTGCCCAAAGTCACACAGCTGACAGGTGGCAGGGCCGGGATTTGAACCCATGACCTCTGATTCCAAAGCCCGGGCTCTTTCCATTGAGCCACGCTGCTTCGTGCTTCGCTGCTTTAGTGGAAAGAGCCCGGGCTTGGGAGTCACAGGACGTGGGTTCTAATTCCCGTTCCACTCCTATCTTCTGCGTGACCTTGGGTAAGCCGCTTAACTTCTCTGGGCCTCAGTTACTTCATCTGGAAAATGGGGATTAAGGCTGTGAGTCCCACGTGGGGCAAACTGATTAACTTGTAACTACCCCAGCGCTTAGAACAGTGCGTGGCACATAGTGAGAGCTTAACAAACGCCATAATTATTATTATTGCCATTATTAATAAGCACTTACTATGTGCCAAGCACTGTTCTTAGCACTGGGGCAGATACAAGGTAACCAGGTTGGACACAGTCCCTGTCCCACATGGGCCTCACAGTCTCAATCCCCATTATATAGATGAGGTAACTGAGGCACAGAGAAGTGAAGTGATTTGCCCAAGGTCACACATCAGACAAGTGGCGGAGCCGGGATTAGAACCTTTGACCTTTAACTCCCAAGCCCGGGCTCTTGCCACTAACGGTGGCAAGGGCCCTAACGGTCCTTTGACCTCTGCCCCCCAAGGGACAGGCCGCGGGAGCTGAGCCCCCGAGGAAGGGGGAAGGGTCCGGCCCTCCCTGCCGCCCCCTCCCCGCCCACGGTCCCCGTGGGGGGCGAGCGGGATTCCTGCCCGGGAACGAGCCCGGGATTAGGGGCCCGGGTCTGGGCCAGTGAAGCGTTTGGCATTTGAAGGGAGAAGAAAAGTTGGGAAGTTAACTCCGCGCGAACCACTCAAGAGTGAAGGATTTCGACACCTCGAGGGTAGGTCCTTAATGAACTCTCCTCTCCGAGCCCCCTCCCCACGCCCTGGCCTTACGACCCTCAAACAACTTCATAAAAACAAGACGGGACCCCTCCCCCCACTGCCCAGCCCGCGACCTTCTTTCTTTCTTCTTTCTTTTATGGCATTTATTAAACGCTTACTATGTGCAAAGCACTTTTCTAAGCGCTGGGGAGGTTATAAGTTGATCAGGTTGTCCCACGTGGGGCTCACAGTCTTAATCCCCATTTTACAGATGAGGTAACTGAGGCCCAGAGAAGACTGTGAGCCCACTCTTTTAGACTGTGAGCCCACTGTTGGGTAGGGACTGTCTCTATATGTTGCCAACTTGTACTTGCCAAGCGCTTAATACAGTACTCTGCACACAGTAAGCGCTCAATAAATACGATTGATTGATTGATTGATTGATTAAGTGACTTGCCCGAAGTCACACAGCTGACAAGTGGCGGAGCCGGGATTTGAACCCATGACCTCTGACTCCAAAGCCCGGGCTCTTTCCACTGAGTCACGCTGCTTCTCATAAGGAGCGAGACCTCCTCCAGCCTCGCTCGCCCCCGGCCCCATCTCTTTCCCCTGAATTTCTTCCTTTTCCCGGCCGGTCCGTCTCCTGTCTCTCTTTGAGGGTCTGCCTCTCTCCCTCCGCCTGTCTTCTCTCTCTGTCTCTCCGTTTCTGTTTTTCTCCTCCCTTCTCCCTTCTCCGGGTACCAGCCGTCTAAGGGGCTTTCAACCTCCCTCCCCATTATCCCCCCACACCCACTCCTGTCCGTAGCCTAGCGGCCCGCGTGGGCGAGGAGGGACTGGAGGAGGTCGCGGCCCAGGTCGAAGCCCCGGCGGCCCGCGATCAGGGCAGAGGAGGGCAGAAGTCCGGTCGAGCCAAGGATGGGACGGGCTCTCCGCCCCCTCCCCCCTGCACCTGTCCCCTTCAGACAGATCGGGGCCTTCAGAGGGAAATGGGGAGGGGGTGAGGAGGAGGAGGAGGACCTAGGACCACCTCCTCGCTGAAACCTCGTGCCTCAAGGGAGGAGGGGTCTTGCCCTCTTCCTCTCCCGCTGGGGCGGTGGGAATCAGCCAGAGACGGGGCTGGGGCCGGGGTCTAGAGATGGGGGGCTGGGAATGGGCAGGGATTGTCTCTCTTTATTGCTGCATTGCATTTCCCAAGCGCTTAGTAGAGTGCTGTGCACACAGCAAGCGCTCGATAAATAGGATTGAATTAATGGGGGCGGGGGGCTTCTCTAAATTAGGCCGCGCCAGCGAAGGAAAAGGGGAACGCTTGTCAATGTAGCAGACACCCAACACACACACACACACACACCCAACACACACACACACACACACCCAACACACACACACCCAACACACACACACACACGCACCCCCCCCTTCCCCCTTTAAACCTACGGTCTCCTTATAAAAACACTCCCGACCCCCGACCCTCACTGTACCTCGTTCTCGCCTGTCCCGCCGTCGACCCCTGGCCTGGAATGCCCTCCCTCCACACATCCTCCAAGCTAGCTCTCTTCCTCCCTTCAAAGCCCTCCTGAGAGCTCACCTCCTCCAAGAGGCCTTCCCAGACTGAGCCCCCTTTTTCCTCTCCTCCTCCCCATCCCCCCCACCCTACCTCCTTCCCCTCCCCACAGCACCTGTATATATGTTTCTACAGATGTATTACTCTATTTATTTTACTTGTACGTATTTACTATTCTATTTATTTTGTTAATGACGTGCATTTAGCTTTAATTCTATTTGTTCTGACGACTTGACACCCGTTCACGCGTTTTGTTTTGTTGTCTGTCTCCCCCTTCTAGACTGTGAACCCGTTGTTGGGTAGGGACCGTCTCTGTATGTTGCCAAGCGCTTGGTACAGTGCTCTGCATACAGAAAGCGCTCAGTAAATACGATTGAATGAATGAATGACCCTCAAGAGATCTCTCTTCACGAAGGCGCACCTTGGCCCCCCTCCGTAGGGCCGCACGCACCGCGACGGCGGATTCGGGGGTCGTCAGGCCCCAGCCAGTCCCCATCCCGCCCCCTCCTCCCCATCCCGGGGCGCGGAGCGGGGAGCCTCGGACGGGCCGGGCGCGGGGGCGGCCGCTACCTGGATGACCCGCATGTTGAGGCCGGTCTCCTGCGCCAGCTGCTCGCGGATGTGCCGGGTGGGCTTGGGCGTGGCGGCGAAGGCGGCTTTGAGGGTCTCCAGCTGCTTGGCTTTGATGGTGGTGCGGGGCCCGCGCCGCTTCGTGCCCGAGTTCTGCTCCTCGTTCTCGTTGTTGGCCGCCTCCTTGTCCGACGACGTCGAGTGGTCCGTCTCTTTGGGATCGTCCTGCAGAGGGTCCTGGAGGTCCGGGGATAAACTTCTGTCCGTGCAGGAGGACACTGCGGGGTGGGGGGCGGGGGACAGGGACGTCAGCTTCGAGCCGGCCTCGGGGCGACCCTCCCCACCTCCCTCCGGCCGCGTCCCAGCTCGGGTCCCTCGGGCCAGGGGGGCGGGCAGGGGCCTCGGTGGCGTCAGGAAGCCGCTGAGAGATGGGGGCGTGGAGCCAACGTGGGAGCCCCCTCCCCAACCCCGCTACCACCCCCTCTCTGACTGAGAAGAAGGTAGGGGGCGGGTAACTCCGGGGTCTACGGGCTCCAGGCCTGCTGCCCCTCCAACCCCGCTAGCCGGTCCTTCTTAGACGGCTCACGGTCATCTCTGGTCGCCCCCGGCCCCCAGCCCGCCCCCCTCCCCTTAATGCCGTCATCTCGTTAAGGGTGGTGTGGATAGCCCACCGGTTCTGGCCATATGACCCTCCGGACGGGGCGGGGGGCGATGGGATGGGACCGATATTTTCTCTCTTTGCATCCGGCCAGGACACGCTCCTGCCTCTTCTCTTCTCCCCTCTGCCTTCCCCCGCTTCTCCCCGGGCCTTTCTTAGAACACTGCTTGGTACCTAGTAAGCGCTTAACGAACACCATGATTCCTTTCCCTGCAGGGACCATCCCCACCTTCCCGTCGCGTGCCCTTCCCCTCGGGGCACCCCGAGGAAATTCCCGCGCGGAGGGCGGGCAGGGGGGCGCGGGTACCTGAGTTGAGGCTGCCCTCCTTGAGGCTGGGCGAGTTCAGGTAATCCTCCTTGCAAACAAACTTGTTCTCGTCGATGACGTACAGCTCCTCGCCGGTGGACAGCTGCTTGTTGCAGACCATGCAGGTGAAGCAGTTGAGGTGGAAGACCTTGTTGCGGGCCTTCCGCACCAGATCGCTCGGGGAGATGCCTTGGGCGCAGCCCGCACACTTGGTGCCGAATCGCCTAGGGGCGCGGATGAGACAGTGAGCCGTGGGCGGGGGGAGAAAGGACGGGAGCGGGGGGCGGATAAAGCGACGTCGGGGCTGGGGAGTGGGGAAGCGGTACTGACTCCTGCCCACCTCTTTTGGGCGAGAAAAAAATATCCATCTCCTACCCGAGGAAGGAGGAGGAAGAGGAGAAGGAGGGTGAGGAAAAGAGGGGGAGGAGGAGGGAGAGGAAAAACTGTGCGCGCTGAGATCACGGTGTGGCCTGGAAAGCCCCCCCCGCATCCCAGTGGAAACCCCAGAATCCTTCCGGTTCGGCAGGTGATTTCGCGTTTTAGACGGGTGGTTCATAACCGGCCGCGGGCCTGATCCTTCTCCTTTACACAGTCCGCCCCTGCTCCCTCCCGCCCCCGACTCTCTCTAGGTCACCCCGCTGGAGAAATTCGGGGCGCCCGAGATTGCGAGGGGGCGCTGGATGAAGGGGTTGAAGCTGGGTGGGGAAAGTGCGCCTGGATCTCGCAAGAGAAAATCGGTGATAAGACAGAGAAACGCCTCCAAAGAGACCCTCTTGAGGGTCTCTCTCCTCAAGACTCTGACTCTGACTCAGTCTCCCCCTCCCCGGCCAGCCGGTTTCTCCATCTATCGGGGAGCGCGGATCCGGCCGCGGGGCGCCTGGGGGAGGGGGCACTTATTTCTCCCCACTCCCCAATCTCAGAAGACCTCCGATGGGTTAGCTGGGGGATGTGTGTTGTCGGGGGTCTCCGCACGGGCCCGAGAGGTCTCGGACAGATCATCTCGGGTTTTCCCGCTCCCGGGCCCGGGCTGCACTCGAAGCCGCGGGGCCGTAGAGAGACCGTGGCTGGGGCGGCGACCTCTGCCCTGGGCCCCCCGACAACAACGACTCCAATCATTTTTCTTAGGGATTGGGGGGGGGGGGATGTTAGTTTCTCATGCCCACAAGCGAGGAAAATTTTTGCCCCTGCGCCGATCTTGTCCAAAACCTAGATAATTTCTCCTCTTCCTCCCAGGGTCCCCTGGCCGGGTCTCGGGGCTGGGGAGAACAGGCCCTGGGCGCTGTCCCTTAGGTTCTTCCCCGCCTGCCCCCGGAGCTTCGGTCCTGGGGAGGTGGGTGTCCTTCTCCCCCCGACACCCAGCGCCCACATGACCACCTCCCACTCCCCGGCCGGCTTCTCCGAGCAGGCTGAATTGGGGTGACGGTGATGTAGTGAAGGCATTAGAACTCGTAAGTCATTTTGTGTCTTATCCTTCAGCCTAATTGGCTCCTCTGCCGCTTATCAAAAATCATTAAACGCCCCGGGAGCGCCGCCGCCGCAGCTTAGGGGCCTGAAAGGGAAGTTTCCAGGACCAAAGCGGATCTGACATTTAGCCTCGAGCGGCCTTCAGGAGCCCGGCCGAGCCCTCAGGGCCGTTTCCCGGCGAGGCTAATCCTCCGCCCCCGTCCTCTGGAGTCGCGACCTTCCCCCGGAGTCGGCCTCCACGAACTCCCCCGCCCCGCTTCTCCGCTGGCCTCGAGGAAAAGAAGCCCAACTTTCCTAAGGAAGAGGGTCTCTCCGGATCTCCGGGTCTCCCCCTGAGCCTCTCTCTTGCTCTCTATCCCTCTCTTCCACCCTTCTACTCACCAACCCCAGTTGAAAGAAATTGCTTTTCATTTTTTTCTCCTCTCAAAATAAGACTCCTCCATCTCAGCCCCCCCCCCACAACACACACATATCCCACCCACGCAGTTCCCCATCTCTCGTCGCCCCGGATGGTTCGTAGTAAAATGGAAATTAAAGGTGAGGGACTGGAGTCCCGTTGCGGGCATTGTTCTTGCCGAATTGGAGTTCTCCACCCGGGACTGTAACCCAGGAGGGAGGATTAGCCAATCCTCTGCCTGTCTGGGCTAGCGAGGTTAGCCTAGATGGCTACAGCAAAAATGAAAGGACACTGACTAGATTATCTGAGAAAAATTGGCTCTGGTCTTGGTGAGAGAGAGAGAGAGAGAGAGAGAGAGAGAGAGAGAGAGAGAGAGAGAGAGAGAGAAGGAGAGAGAGAAAAGTTTCGGAGATTTACACCCACCCCCTGATTTTGTCTCTCCCTTTCGGTGGCTTCCTCGAATGGCCTCAGATCTCAGCCTCTTTTTAGGAGCCTCCGGGTCGGCGCCTTCCCGCCGATAGTCCCGGCCCCAATCGCAGAAGCGGCGCCCGCGTGTGGACCCACCCGCTCACTTTCTTTTCTGCTCTTACACTTCGAGGGGGAGGAGGGGGAGGAGGAGGAGGACGGGGTGGAGGAGGAGGCTGGAGGCTCGACCTCAGGGCCGGAGGAGGGAGAGGGGGAGGTCTGGGGAGACAGAGGAGCACTTACCTGAAAAAGTCATTTTTGCAATAAAGCTTCCCTTCCCGCGAGAAGCACTTCTCCGTCAGATTGCACTTGCACTCACAACACTGGACGCATTTGATGTGCCAAGCCCTGTCCAGGACGTTGAGCAGAAACCGGTCCAAGATGGGCCGCTCGCATCCTGCACAATGCACCATCATGACCCCCGCCCTCCCCCCCTCCCGGAAAGAGCTCTCCGGAGCTTCCCCCCCCCTTCCTCTCTCCCCCCTCTTCCTCCTTCTCCTCCGCTGATCCGGCTGCGAGTCCAGAAAGGCTGGAAAGACGAGGTAGGCGGTTGGAGAGGCGGCCGAGTTCTCTAGAGGTATTCCTGAACGTGGGGAGGGCGATGGGGGAGGGGGATGGAGGGAAATGGAGCGGGGGGGGGGAGAATCTCCTCCGTGGGGGTCACGGCCTCACCCCCTTCGCCTCTGCCCCGAAGTCCCCCGTTCCCCAGTCAGTCCTCTCCCGAGCAGGCGGCGGCGACAGCGGCGACAGCGGCGACAGCGGCGGCGGCTCCCCCCCACAAGCTTCTTCCCCCTTGGCTGCGGGTCTGGTACTTTTCTCCACTTTCATGCTGTCCCCATTCTCATCTTTGTCTCGCAGCTGACTAATTCGCGCATCCTTATTCAGATTTGGTGACGTGGCGGGGCACGTAGGGAGCCGGCGGGCCAATCCGCGGGGCGTGTCCATGGCAACCTCTTAAATTTATAGCATATCTAAATTGGCTGCAGCATTGGAGTCCGGACAGACCAAAAAAAACAAGGCATCAGTATTGTTGAGTAGTTGATTGTACCTGGTTCTGGGGCTCTTCAGTAAGTATTTACCTTTGCATTTAAGGGGGAGGGGGCTGGTGGGGGCGGGGGCGCTAATGTCTAAAAATAAGGAGACCTCTCTGTCTCTGTCTCTTTCTGCTCGGTCTCAGTCTCTGTCCCTGTGACTCTCTGTCTCTGACTCTGTTTCCGTCTCTTCCTTTTCGGTCTCTGGCTCCTTTTCTGTTCCTATCTCTTTAGGTCTCTGTCTCTGTCTCTATTTTTCTTACTTTTCTGCCGCTCTCTCTGTTTCTGTATTTTGTTTCTCTGTCTCTGTCTCTGTCTCTTCTGGGTCTCTGCTTCTGTTTCTGAATCTCCCTGTCTCTTTCTGCTCTAGTCCTGTCTCTGTTTCTTTCTGCTCACTCTTTGTCTCTCTCTGTTCCTGTCTCTACCTCTATCTCTTTCTTCTCGGTCTCTGACTCTGTTTCCTTCCTCGCATCTCTCTGTCTCTTTAGCTCCCTGTGTGTCTCTTCTACTCAGTCTCTGTCGCTCCGCCCCAGTCTCTCTGTGTGTCTCTTCTGCTCGGTCTCTGTCTCTCCGCCCCGTCTCTCTCTCTTCCCTTGGTCTCCATCTCCCTCTCTCTCTCTCTCTCCCGCCCTCTGGAAATGGACTTTAGGCCTATTTCCATCTTTCTCTCGGGACGAGGCCCATATAGGGGTCGGAGAGTGAGAAAGACCCCCTGGTAGAGGACCTAGGTCCAGACTCTAGCTGGTTTGGATCCTTTTGGTCCCACGCTCCCCATATCCTCCTTCTTTTCTTTCCTTCTTTCGCCCTTGATCTGGGGTCGAACTCACCTACGTTGAACAGGATTCCCACTCTGCCTGGCTGGATGGTGAATCTGAAAAGAAAGCCACCCCCTCTCTCCCCTCCCTCCCTCTCCCTACCCCCCACGCCTATCCCCAGGACCCCAGCTCCTAGCTGGTTCTGTCCCGGCTGGATTGGGCGAGCGAAACCCAAGTTTCTGGTCTTGGAGAAGGAGGAGGAGGAGGAGGATGAGGAGGAGGAGGAGGAGGGAGGGGGAGGGGGGAAGAGGGTCGGGGAGAAATGGACTCTGAGCTCAAGGTAGCCAGCTCCCACCCCTTCGGTTCTCCCCCTCCCCCCACCCCCGGGGCTCTAGCTGGCTTTGTTATACAGGCTGATGCGGGGCTCTGGGAGGTTGGGGCCGGGGTCGGCGGGCGAATCGGGGAGCGAGAGCTTTTCTCATGATTATGGTTTTATCATGATGCGTTCCTGGAATGCACCGGTTTAGAATCGGCTTTGAAACACCTCCCCGCCCTTCCCCGCGAGGAGCCAGGGGGGGAGAGGGGCATGCAGAGGGGGAAGGAAGGAGGCAGTGGGAGTCTGTGTTGGTGGGGCATAAGGGTAGGGAAAAAGGGGGCTACGGATCGGATATTCTTTGTCTCCTTCGTTTCAGGTCCGGAAATTTCCGCCAACCTTGTAGCCGTGGGCGAAAGTGGTTTTCTGGAAGGGGGAGATCGTGAGGGGGGAAGCGGGGCGGGGACAGGGTCAAGGGCTCCCAAGAGGGTCCTTCTTGGGTGGGAGCCGTCGAGGAGGAAGAGCGGGTCTGCCCAGGTCTGTAGCTGTGCCTGGTGAACCTCTCCCCACGGACTGGGTGGGCACGCACCGCCCTCCCCCACTTCCCGGCCCTGTTGAATGGATGGCAATCTGTATCGCTGGTATGGAGTTGGTTGGTAGTTCTTGAGCTATCACACACACACACAGACTCACACACGGCACACTCACTATTTATTGCCACCGGCACACCTAGCCCATGGAGGGCAGACCCGGAATATTTTGGAGTCGCCGGAGTCGGATCCTCGACTTGGCGTCTGCCCTGGGTTCGGATCTCCGGGGTGTGAGGGAGGCCTGGGCAGGGGTCGATCCAGGCCCCCGGCCCGCCCCGAGCCTGTGAGGACAGGATTTCTCACTGCGGCCAAGGGGTCGGTCGCCGCTGCTCTTTGCTAGCCCGGTCAACTAGCCCCTCGTTCTCTCCGCGGAAGAGTCCTTCCCTCGTAATAGAGGAAGCAGGGAAGGCTGGCATTCCGGCCCGCACCGCGCCAACCTCCCCCGCTCCAGCGAGGGGAGGAGGGTGAGGTGCGGGCTGAAAATGGGGCCAGAGTGGCTCTGGGGTCTCCTCTTCCCCTTCACCCCACCACCGCCCTCTCCCCCTCTCCCCCAGGATCGCCTTTTTCGGCCTCCAAAGGATGAAGCAGCGGCTGAAGGCGAATCTGCTTCCACCCACCCCGGAGATTTCATTTGGGGCAGGGGCGAGCGTCCAAGAAGGAGAGTCCCTCGGTCCGGACCTGCGGGGCCCGATCCAGACCGAAACCTTGACCTGGACATTGCGTTCCCCTGAAATCTAGGTCTCAGGCAGTGCGGGGTATCCGCCCCTCCGCCGTCCCCCGGCCGCACAATGCGGAGGAATAGGAATAGGCGGCCCCTATTCCTCCGAGCCCATCCAGCCGGGTTGCCCCGAGAGATGCTCAAGGTGGCCCGCGGTCCTGGGTTTCTGGCGCGCTTGGCTAAGACGGGGCCCAGGTGGCTAAGCCGGGGTCCGTGTCGGTCAAACCAGGGCTCGGGACGGCCATTACTTCGGGCCTGCCCCCGGCTCCAAGCGAGCCGCTCCCTGCTTTTGGAGTTTGGAAAGTTTGCGTGGAGAGGCTCCTGGGCCCGAAGCTCGGGACCCCGAGAAGTGGCCGAGGAGGCTTGGATCCCGAAATCCACCTCTCCGTCCCTTCTCTACTCCGGCCTAACCTCTCAGATCCCCTAGATGTACACACGCACACAAACAAGCACACGCGCCCTGCGCGTTTTTATCTGTGCGTGTTCAATGGCGGACGGCGAGGTGTGTGGAGATGTTTGTATGTGTAGCGGGGGCAAGGTTCAGAAATGGGAACGATTTCAGAACCCGGGTTGAAAAAATCTGGCTTCCCTCCTAGACAATATCGACATCTTTACTCCAGTCCGACTGCGAACGCTCCCGCAGGCTCAGGGCCGCACAATCCGAGGGCGCATTAAAATGCGCAAGGGAAATTTGGGGTGGGCAAGGAGAAGGACCAACCTGGGCGAAGCTAAGTCTCCCCCTCTTTGCTTCCCAGGCCTCCCGGGCGGCAAGTCTTCACCCCCCCGCGTTTAGATCGTTTCCATTAGAAAGGCGGACCCGGCGGATCCGGTCGGGCCGGGGGCAGAGTAGGGGGGAGGGGGAGAGGAGTCCCTCTTCTAGAGAATGACTCAGGAGTCGCTTGCCCGCTCGCCTTCAGGCCTAATTAGCGAGGAGGCAAGGGAGCTCGTTGGGAAAATAAAGGATTAAAAAAACCCAAAACAAAACAACAACAAAAAAAACACCCTCGTTACTCATCGGATTTAGCATCTGGCCCCACCCGATACATTCTTCACACACAGCATCGGCTGCAAAATGAGAGAGAGAAGTGAGGGGAGAGAGAGAGAGAGAGCAAACCAAAACCAAACCAAGAAGACGGTAGAGACAAATTCTACCTCTTCGGTCCCTCTCAAATGAATAGGAAAGGCCTCTCGGTGGAACGGAAAAAAGCGCCACATAGTTTCGAAATCGCCGCGAGAAAATCCGTTTGGTCAATCGCAACCCCCTCCACCTACCCCCGCGGCGAACTTCCTAGCAATAGGAGATTTTAATCCAGGAAAACCTAGTTCCATCGCATGAATATCTGGGGGCCCATTACCAGCTGCCTTGGAGGGAGATATGCGTACGAGAGAACTTGATCCACAGCAAAATACACATAGGCACACACACCGCCCCCTCCCATTTATATGGATTCCGAGAGGGATTATAACGGGCGACGCTAGAGCCCCATATCGAGATGCGTCCGTGTGTGTGAAATTCAGAACTCCCGTCCTCTACCCGCTTCTGTTTATGACCCCTTCCCTCCCTGCGCCCCCCACCAAGAGCTTCTCCCCTCCTCCGGGGTACACCGCCCCCTCTCCAGCCCAGTCCTCGCCCACCGCTCGCTCTTTCTCCCCACGGATTCGAACCCCCCACCTACCCACTTGGCCTCTTGACCGCGACCCCTCTGCGCGTCGTGCCTGGGCCCGCGGGGAGTCGATAACCCTATCTTCCCGCGGCCCGAGCACCTGCGCCCCTCGGGTCTCTCCCCTGTTCACCTGCCGAGCCCCGGTTCCCGGCTCCCGTCCTCCTTAAATCTTTAGAGATGCACGACATTAAACCCCCCCAAAATCAGCTCAATATTAGAAACATTATCCCGCCCTCACAGCGTTAACAGATGGTTATGTAAGCAGCATCGTAGTCTCCGATATGTAACTAATAAACCGTTTGTGTCTTAACAGGATAATGCATCTGGGAGAACAGTGTCACTTATACAAGATGTTGATGGAATTTCCTATATAAAAATCTCCTTTCCGAGAGTAAAGTGTACCCACATTACAACGCAACAGACGGCAGAGGGATAAGTAACACAGACCAAACACATACAAGATCATAATCTGTTTCCAATCACTTAAGCTCCATAGAATTTGTAAAACGCGGTCGGCCTATTCCCTGTTGTGTGTCGTAATTAATAATCGAGGAGGGGGACTCACCCCCCTCGTGGGGTGCGATTTCCCACTCCCGTGTCTCTGTTGTGGTTGTGGAGACTTGTTGTTTGTTGTTTCTGGAACTGATCCCGACCCGGGCGCAGCGGCCCCGCCCTTTCCCGTCCGGAGCGCGCGCGCGTGTGTTTGTGTGTTTGTGTGCGTGTACTTGTATGCCAGTGTGCTGGAGCAACGGCCTGGAGTGAGGGTGGGGGTGAAGGGGGAGGATGCGGGTAGGGGAGGTTACGGAAGGGATCTTGGCAACTGAATTCTCTGGGAGCGGGCACCGAAATCAACAAATCCAGCCCTTCTTTCGCTCTCCCCAAAATACCATTTTGGGTTTAAATGCAATTTGCCCTTCTCGTTCAAGGGACGGCGGTCACATCTCGGAAACGAGGCGAAAGGGAATCGAAAACAAACCACCCCACAGTCGCTGTCCCTGCCGCCAGCCTCTCCCCAGCATCAGACATACAATCCATTTTTGCATGATTTGGGTCATTAAAAATCCTCTTTCCCCTCCCTCCCCATCTCTCTCTCTCTCTCTCTCTCTCTCTCTCTCTCTCTCTCTCTCTCTCTCTCTTTCTTTCTGTCTCCCATCTCTCTCTCCTTTTTTTTTATCTCTCCCCCACCCTTCTCCCCAATCCCCCAGCTCCTCCCCGTTCTCCGGAAGGGACAGCGCAGTTTTAACATTAAACAAACCCAGCACGGTTCTGCGGCCTTCGCTATGGGCTCTTTCTGAGCGGCTGCGTTACAAATTGTAAATTGAAATCGCTCACTGGATTCATTATCTCCCCTCTTTGATTTCAGTCAGCCGTGAAAAATTATACTGGTGTACCACTGAGAAACTGTTTTGCCGCAAAGAACCCGAGTGTAATCACCAGCATTCTCTCTCCGACAAAAGTGTAATTATTTTGTTTGGGTGTAAATATAACCCGCGGTACAAAAAGATACCGCTCCAGCGCAGTCGGGGCGCGTTAGCGGGTATTTCCCGAGAGCTGTCCCCAAATTAATGTCCAACTTAAAGGGGAGACAGCTGCCCCCAAAGCGGGACGATTAGGGCGCTGGAAAAATGAAGCGGTGTCTGCTTCGGTCCGGGAGAACCGGGGCGGGTCTCGCCCGCTGCCGACCGGTCCCAGGAGATCTGGATCCCGGGACCAACGGGGAGAGGCCACGGTTGGCGGATTTGAATTCGCCAGTCCGGGTGGTTCGGTAGGGTTGAAAGTTCCGCCGCGCCGGGGTCGCGGGAAGACGCGGAGAGGAGAGGGTTGAAGGAGTCTTTCCCCACGTGGACGAGGTGGGTCAGCTCCTAACCCGTGGGTCTACCGGAACCGTTCTGACCCTAAGCGGGGACGGCTCACAGAAGCCAGTAGGGCGCCCCTTCTCCCAAGTGAAGCTGCCAATAAATCAGGAGAGAAGCATCCGTTTCCACGTGGATTTGTGGCTCTGAGGGGCCCACGCGCGAGTCGATCCCCGCGGAGCCGGGCTGGGGCCGTGGGTGGGGACGGGGGTGCGAGGGTGGGGTCCGTGGGGAAGGTGGGGGAGATCCGTCCGGGGGGTCGAGGGAAGGGAAGGAAGATGCGGGCTTTCCCGTTTGCAGGAATCTGGCGTTTGCGCCCCGACTCGGGAAAGGGGAGGCGGTCGCCCTGCCCTCGGAACGGGTTCAAGCGTCCCGGACCCGAGTTGGGGACAGTTAGACCCTTAAAGGGGGGCGCCGTTCCCTGTTTCTGGCCCCCACCTCCGGCCTCCAGGGCCCGGCCTTCTGTCAGGACGGGTCGGACTCTCCCACCGCCTCCGCCGCCTCCTCCTGGGCCTCAGCCTCCATCCCTCTCTAGCCGGGGGGACAGTGTGGTCATTCCGGCCGGGGGTCGGCTGTAGACACAGGCCGGGGGAGAAGCTCGGGAGATTAAGCTCGGCTCATTAATTGTTTCATTAAAGGGGCATTCCTTAGCCTAGAAAAATGATCGCTTTACAAAAAGGTACCTTTTCTTTCTCCCTCCCTCCTCTCTCTGTCTCTCTGTGTCTCTCCCTCCCTCTCGCCTGGGGAGTGACAAAATTGCGGTTGCGCCCTCTCGGCCCGTTAAAAAAACCCCACCCGCCGCCTGGGATGACGATGGGAACGGTGAATCCTTGGGATCGGTCTTAGGGATCGGGAAGGCCGATCCCCATCCTTGGGCGGCTGCTGTTCTCTCCCAACTGCCCCCCTCCCTCTCCTCAATCCGGCTCCGAACAGATTGAACAGAGTGGGGGGTGGAGGGATTGGCTCTCAGTCCTCCCCCTCCTCTCGTCCCCTAAAATAATAATAATAATTATGACATTTGTTAAGCGCTTACTATGTGCCTGGCACCGTGCTAAGCGCTGAAAAGGGGCGCTGCAGGGAGCTCCAGGACATCGCGGACAACACGACTCTCCCCACCACCTCGGCCACTACCACCAATCCTAACAATCCCTCCAGCCTCTCTTGAGGGTTCCAGGGCCGAACCGGAGTCCGGAGTTGGGGAAAACGGAGGGAAACGTGTGCGGGTGGAGTGTGAAATGAGGCCGAGGCGAGGAAGAGAAATATCTGGGTTAGGGGCGTTCTCGGAGCCGACCGACAGCCGTAGACACAATCCGGGAAGGACCGCGGCGTGGCGGCGCTGATTGCCCCCCGGGACGCCCCTCGAAGGCGCCTCGCCCTCTGCTTTTCGGGGGTTCCTCTTCGGGAGGAATTTTCCTTCCCGCCGGCTCACCCCCATCTCCGGGGGAGCAAGAGTGGGCGGGGGGGGGGGGACGAAGCTTTCCGTGGCTTCTCTAGCTTCCATCTATCTCAGGACCGGCATAGGCCTCTTGGAGACCCCCGCCCCCACACCCGGAGTGGGGCCACGACCCTGGCTCTATCCCCAAGAGGCCGAGCTCCGGCGGGGGGGGAGAAGGGTGATGGGCACACACACCCACACACACACACACACACACACACACACACAGAGACACACACTCCCCACAGAGACGGCCGACCTAACAAGACAGAGACAAAAAGAGACAGAAAGTCGGAGATTTAACCAGAAGGGGAGAGACAGACAGAAAGAGAAGAGAGACAGAAACACAAATCCAGTCGAGGAGACAGACAGACGAGACGGAGAGACAGAGACGTCAAGAGGCATAAACCGAGGAGGAGAGACCCACATAAAGAAACCGAGAGCTAAGAGACAGAGACAGAAAGAGAAGAGAGACAGAAGCGTACAATCGAGGCGAAGAGACAAGCTTTACGAGACCGAGACGGTCATAGAGAGACCTAAAGAGGCATAATAAACCGAAGCGGAGGGACACAAATAAAGAGACACAGAGAGAAACAGAGATGGAGAGTCAGAGACATAAAGAGCAGAGAGACGGGGAATAAATCAAAACGAAGAGACCGCGGACGAAGACATAAAGAAAAGAGAGTCAGGGAATAAACGGAGGCGGAGAGACAGAGGCACAAAAGAAGAGGGGCAGACAGAGAGATAGAGGGAGGGAGACGGGGTCCCCCCGCCCCCCGACCCCCGAGCAGCGCCCTGGAACTCCCGTCATCCTGCCGGGCCTCGGATTCCCCGGGCCAATATGTGTCGCGGTTCCGCCCGGTTCGTTTCGAAACATCCCGATCTCTCCCTCCCCCCCGCCTCTCATCCTGGCTCCGGGTCGGCGGATAAGGAGGGGAGGGGGCGGCAGCTGCCTCTCTCGGCGCCCCTCCCAGGACCGGCCCGGCTAAGTCCCCTGAGAACAAAAGTTCCGCTCTCGGGGCGACCCCCGTGCCTTGGGCGAACCCCAGACGGTCGGGGGACCACCGAAGAGGAGTAACGTCGTCGTGGGAGCCGTTCCGTCCCACCCCCCTCCCTTCCCCATTATTTCCTAATTTGGGGTTTCCTTTTGAATTCTACTTGGACAGAGCTTTGTATGAGGCCGTGTGTGTGTGTGTGTGTGTGTGTATGTGTGTGTGTGTGTGTGTGTATTTCTCGCTGCTAATGATTGTGTGTTGATATAGCAATGCAATGCCCTCATTAGCCTTTGTTTAGAAGGTGTTAAAAGAGGGATATGCATCAGAAAGCCGCAGCCCGGCTCAACGCGACGTGGAAGAGGCGTCGCCGCCGGCGAACTCCTCGGCTCCCAGCAAAGGGCTCGGACCGGGAAAGTGGGGGGGGGGGGGGAGGGGGGGCGAAGAAGAGGGGGCGGGGAGAGGACGGAGAAGGTAGAAGAGAAAAAGAGAAAATCAGGGAGAAAGGGGGCAGAGGCAGAGAGAGAAGGAGAGGCACGAGGGGAGGGGGAGGAGACGGAGAAGGTAGAAGAGAAAAAGAGAAAATCAGGGAGAAAGGCGGCAGAGCCAGAGAGAGAAGGAGAGGCACAGAGAAATCCAGCGAGAGCCAGAGGGAAAATCAGAGACAAAGAGATTTCCCCCACGTTTCTCAAGTCGAATTTGTTTTTCAGTCGCCTCCCCTCCGCTGGGGACCCTGCCAGGAACAGACTCAATTTCTTTTGGAACGAACCCAGTCCTTCCCAGCAGCGAACTCGGCCTGTCCCGGTGGGAAATCTCCCAGGAATCAAAGAGGGGGCGTGGGGTGCAAAGTATATGTCGGAGGTCCCTCCCGCAGCCAGGGAGACCCCTGCCCCGGGTAACCTCTTCTAGTTCCGGGAAATAATTCGGCGAGCCCCTCGAACTCAGATCCCGGTCGACTGGTGAAAGAAGAGAAAAGCCAGCGGAGCTTGCTGGTTTCATTGATGCCTCAACCCTTTTCTCCCTCTTCACCCCAACCCCCATCCCCTCCTCACAAGTATCTCCGATGCATCGCGCGATTCGAGGACTAGGGAGGTGGAGTGAGAGAGGGGGTGCGGGGGAGACACTGGAAATGTGTGCCTTTTTTGGGGGGAAGGCTCTCGGGAGCTTTGGAATAGCCTAACTTTCCCAGTTCTGAGGGAGTTATCCTCTCGTAGGGAACGGAGCAGGAGCCGGAAGGCTGAAACGTGGGTGCGGACCGCCAAGGAACGGGGGACATATGAAACAAAATAACCCTTCCTCCCACCGCCCCCAATCCAACCTTCCGTGGACTAGAAATTTTTGGTGTCTGATGCGGAATCTGGCTCCAGCAGATCTGGTGAAACGCAACCGGAATTCTGTGCTCGGGCTAGAGTGCTGTGTAAATCTCTTTCTCTCTCTTTTTACTTTAAAAATTCGATTTATTTTTGTATGTTAGTTGCCAAGCGGAGCCCGCTGCCTAAGGGCGGAGAGGAGCCTGCTTGCGAAAGTCTTTGGAGGAGGCGGTAAGGGCTAGGGTGGAGGGGGAGATTGAGGGGGAGAAAGCAGAAACACAAGTTACATTCCCCTCCCCCTTCCCCTCCCTCCCTCCCCACGAACTCAACTAGCACGTGATCCCACTGAACCGAGGCGGGAGAGGGGGTAGAGGGGTGGGGGTGGGGAACGGGTGCCAGATTCCCGAGGGCTTCCCGCTGGAGCTCCGGGGCGGAGAGCCCCATGGACCTCTTGGGAAGGGTTTCGGATCATTTCCTCCCTCCCTCTTCCCGGAGTCCGGCCTATCCCATCCGCTTATATCGTCACAACCACAGACTGTAAGCCCGTTGAGGGCAGGGATTTTCTCTATTGCTGTATTTTACGTTCTAAGCTTTTAGTACAGTGCTCTGCACACAGTAAGCGCTCAATAAATACGGCTGAATGAATAATAATAATTGTGGTATTTGGAATTTGATATCTGTCTCCCCCTTCTAGACTGTGAGCCCGTTGTAGGGTAGGGACCGTCTCAATCTGTTGCCAACTTGTACTTCCCAAGAGCTTAGTACAGTGCTCTGCACACTGTAAGCGCTCAATAAATACGATTGATTGAGTGATTGAATTGTACTTTCCAAGCGCTTAGTGTAGTGTTCTGCACACAGTAAGCTCTCAATAAATTGAATGAGTGAATGAATGATGTTTGCTTACTGTGTGGCAGGCACTATACTAAGCGCTGGGGTAGATACAAGCAAATCGTGTTGGACACAGTCCCTGTCCCACGTGGGGCTCACAGTCTCAACCCCTATTGTACGAATGAGGTAACTGAGGCCCAGAGAAGTGAAGTGACTTGTCCAAGGTCGCACAGCAGACAGGTGGTGGAGTCGGCATTAGAACCCACGACCTTCTGACTCCCAGGATCGTGTACGGTGATTGGCCTACAGTAAGCGCTCAATAAATGCGATTGAATGAATGAATGAAAAGCGTCTAACAAATAGCACAGATATAGAGGGAGGATCAGCCGAGGGCCGACGTGAGGGTTGGGGCGGGGTGCGGTCTGCGAGGGAGCCGAGCGCCGGGAACTGTCCGACGTGCTGAAGACAGACACACCGAAGGCGGAGACGGAGGAGGGAGAAGTTCGGACGCCAACTCCAAACACCGGACAGTCCTCCCCTCCTTCTTTTCTCGGCCTCTGTGCACACCCCATATCCCCGGAGATTTTTTTCAGAGGCAGAGAAAAGGAGATCCCTCCCAAGAACGTAAAAAATGACCTCACTGTCGTTATCATTATTATTATTATTAATATTGGTATTTCTTAAGCGCTTACTATGTGCCAAGCACTGTTTTAAGCGTTTACATCGTTACCAATTTGCGGGCAAGGATCTAGAGGCTCAGAAGCCAGGCCTCTGAATGGACGGGAAGGAGGCCAGTATGAAAATTCGTCTGCGGAAATTCAGAGGAAGGGTCAGGGCTTACGGAAAGGGTCGCAGCAACGTGACCAAAAGCCTGGGAATTTGACTCAGTTCCATTCCCTGTCCACCTAGATTTCTTAGATTCCAAGGAAGAGGGAAGAGGACATGGAACAAATGCAAACTCTTCCTTGATTTCTGAGGCCAACTTTATGTGGGTTTATATGTTGAACATCAAACACACTTTCTTCCTTATAGAGATGTGCAAAACAGATAACTTCTCCATCCATCAATCAGTGGCATTTATTGAACGACTACAGGAAGCAGAGCAATGTACTAAGTGCTTGGGGAAGTACAATAGAATTAATAGACATGATCCTTGCCCTTAAGGAGCTTACCATCTCGCGAGGGAGACAGACATTACAGTAAATTACAATAAGGGGGAAAAGATAATAAGTGTGTAAATCGAGATGAACAAAAGTATGACGGGACGTTTTGAGTGTAAAAGTGCTGAGATGAGAGTAGGAAGGATGTCGGGAAATCCTGGAGGAGAGGGGATTTTTTAGGTAATTGTTAAGCATTTACTAATTGTCAAGCTCTGTTCCAAAAGCTGGGGTAGATTTAGGTTTATCAGGCCGGAGACAGTCCCCATCTCACGTGGGCCTCACAGTCTAAGTAGAAGGGACAATAGATGCTGAATCCCCATTCTGCAGTTGAGAAAACCGAGGCACAGAGGAATTAAGTGACTTGCCCAGGGTGGCAGAGCTGGTATTAGAACCTAAGCCCTTTGCCTCTCAGGCCTGTGCTAAGCTCTTACTATGTGCAAAGCACTGTTCTAAGCGCTGGGGAGGTTACAAGGTGATCAGGTTGTCCCACGTGGGGCTCAAAGCCAATCCTCATTTTACAGATGAGGTAACTGCGGCACAGAGAGGTTAAGCGACTTGCCCAAAGTCACACAGCTGACAATTGGCAGAGCCGGGATTCAAACCCATGACCTCTGAATCCAAAGCCCGTGCTCTTTCCACTGAGCCACGTAAGTGCTTAACAAATGCATTAATAATAATAAAAAGAACATAGAGATTTTAGTTATTATTATTCTGGTGTGTCACCCTCAAGACTTCTCTCAGCTTGGCAAGTCACTTGGAATAAATGCCACCGAGGGTCTCTACCCCTGGCAGGCTCTGTGCCCGATGGGCCAGGGTTAAAAAGTCCTGCGGCCAGCTCTCAGCATCCCCAACACTGGACAGCCAGTCACGCTGCCTCCCTGGGAACCGGCCCCGCCTCTCCTCTGCTCCACCGCGGAGACTCCAGCCTGTCCTGACTTCTGCCACCTCTGCAGGAAAGAAAACAGCACCCACAGCATGAGGCTGCCACAAAACCCTGGAAAGACTGGTGGCTGCTGTCATGGTTGCTGTGGCTACGGGTGTATCTTGAACTCCGAGCCCCAGGAGCCTGAAATTCTGCTCCTCTAGCTACAGCCCCCTGCTGATTTTGTTTTTATTTTGGGTATTTGTCTGTGTTGTGTTTTAAGGTTTCACCATTCCTGATGTATCTGTCTCCAGTCACTCCCTTTCCATTTAGACTCCTAGAATGTGAGCCCTGTGTGGGACCATGTCTAATTCTCACATGTATATCATTTCTTAGCAGTTAATCCAGTGCTTTGCACATAGTAAGAACTTAATAAATACCACCACCACCACCACCACAACAACTCTTACTATTACTGCTACTATTACAACTACCACCACCACAAGTACTTCTACTGTGTTGCCAACTTGTACTTCCCAAGCGCTTAGTACAGTGCTCTGCACACAGTAAGTGCTCAATAAATACGAATGATTGATGCTACTACTATTACTTCTGCTGCTGCTACTACTAAGAGTGAGAAACTGACTGAGTGCCTTATAAATTAGGGGTCAGGAGTTTCCATTGACATTAGCAGGATCGGGAAGCTATGGGCTTTTGAGGGGTAGAGAGACATGCCCAGTATATGTTAGGAAAGTGATCTGAGCAGCAGAGTGAACTGGAGAGGAGAGGGACTGGAGGCAGGGCGGCCAGAGAGGAGGCTGATAGGGGGTAGTCCAGCTGGGATATGATGAATGCCTGGACTAATATGGTGGCTGTTTGGGTGGAGGAGGAGTTGGATCTGGTAAACGTTTTGGAGGAAAAACCCACCGAATTTAGCAACCAATTGAATGTGCAAGCTGAAAGAGTGGGATAAATCAAGGATATTGCCATATTAATAAGCTTGAGAGAGGCAGGAGAATGGTAGTGTTGTCAACGGTGATGGGAGGAGGGGAGGATTAGGAGCAAAGATGAAGAGCTCATCCTTTAAATGGGCACATTCAGGATCAGAAACAGGGGCACTTTCATAAAACTATATATACACACACACACCTTTTATTTTCACACCCAGATTTCCCTTTCACAACTCTCTACCCATTTACCACTCTCTCTGGCTCCAATGTCCAGTCAGCCCTATCCAAATTGGGATTACCTCCCCCCAGGTAAATCCCAGGCCAGTGGGTAGAGTTTCTGGAGGACTGGCTTGTAGGGATTGGTGAGGTCCTGGGTTGCATCACGGGGGTGTTGGGGGGATGGATTTAGGAGGCAGGTCAAAAATGGATCAAGAAGCACTGTTTATCCCGAGGTCACCTGGCAAATGCCCTAAGAATCTCTGGGGTAGTCCAACTGTTCACCCCCTCAAGTCATGCCAGCTGGGATGGCGGGCACCATTCCTGCAGGGCCAGGGAGTGCCCAGCCTTGGCCATGCCAATTAATCAATCAGTGATATTTACTGGGTGCAGACCATGATACTAAGCACTTGGGAGTGTACAATACAACAGAATTGGTACCCATGATCCCTGCCCTCAAGGAGCTTACAATCTATTGTATGCAGAGCACTGTACTGAACACTTTGGAGAATACAATAGATTTAATAGACATGATCACTCCCTCAAGGAGCTTATTCATTCATTCATTCAATCATATTTATTAAGCGCTTACTGTGTGCAGAGCACTGTACTAAGCGCTTGGGAAGTACAAGTTGGCAACATATAGAGACGGTCCCTACCCAACAGTGGCCTCAGCTTATAGTCTAGTAGAAGAGACAGACATTAAAATCAATTACATGTGGTATAAAGATAAGTACATAAATGCTGTTGGGGGCGAGGTGAGTACCCAAGTGCTTATGGGATATGAGCCCAAATGCATAAGTGACACAGGAAGGAGAGATAATTGAGTGGGGCTATGAGAGGATAGTCAGGGAAGGCTTTCCGGAGGAGATGTGATATCCGACGAGCTTTGAAGTTGGAGAAAGTGCTGGCAGCTTGGATCTGGAAGGAAGGGAGTTCCAGGAGGGAGGGAGGGAGTGAGCAAGTGGTCGATCATCATCATCATCATCATCAATCGTATTTATTGAGCGCTTACTGTGTGCAGAGCACTGTACTAACCGCTTGGGAAGTACAAATTGGCAACGTATAGAGACAGTCCCTACCCAACAGTGGGCTCACAGTCTAAAAGGGGGAGACAGAGAACAAAACCAAACACACTAACAAAATAAAATAAATAGAATAGATATGTACAAGTAAAATAAATAAATAAATAAATAGAGAAATAAATATGTACAAACATATATACATATATACAGGTGCTGTGGGGAAGGGAAGGAGGTAAGATGGGGTCGATGGGGAGAGAGAGATGAGATTGAGGCACAGGGAGTATGTTGGTGTTTGAGGAGGGAAGTGTGAAGTCTAGGTTGTTGCAGGAGATCAACAAGTTAAGGTAGAGGGGGAGAAGAGTGTCTGCTTGATGTGGAGGTGAACGAGCAATCACTGGAAGTTTTTGAGAAGTGGGGAGATGTGTACAGAACGATTTTTTAGAAAAATGATCCAGGCAGCAGAGTGAAGTATGGGCTGAGGAAGGGAGAGACATGAGGCAGGGAGGTCAGCGAGGAGGCTGATGCAGAAATCAGGGTGGGATAGGATAAGTGCTTGGATCCAGGCGGTGGCAAGCTGGGTGGGAGAAAGGGGCAGATTCTGGAGATGCTGAGAAGATAGAACCGACAGGGTTTGATGACTGACTGAAGATACAGGTCGAAGGAGAGAGAAGTCAAGGATAATGCCAAGGATAAAGTCAAGGCTTGTGAAGCAGGGAGGTAGTTTGATATCAGTGATGTGTAGAGTGCAATTTTCAGCCTTTACCTTTGGGACCACGTGTTGCAGAGCTCAGAGTCTTGGCAAAACTGACCAGTGAAAGATTTGGGGAGCAATGGAAGACTCGGGAAAGAATGAAGACTGCATAGAGAGTAGGGCAGAGGGTCTGGCTGCTTCAGCCTCTGTCTCCTCTGGGGATCCTTCTCACACCCATCATCACTCCCAGCTCCCGACAACCCTCCAGGGACTTCTATTCATTTTACTTTTAAAAATTTACTTTAATACTCTATTTATTTGTACATATTTACTATTCTATTTATTTTGTTAATGATGTGCATTTGGCTTTAATTCTATTTGTTCTGATGACTTGACACCTGTCCACATGTTTTGTTTTGTTGTCTGTCTCCCCCTTCTAGACTGTGAGTCCGTTGTTAGGTAGGGACTGCCTCTATATGTTGCCAACTTGTACTTCTCAAGCGCTTAGTACAGTGCTCTGCACACAGTAAGCGCTCAATAAATACGATTGAATGAATGAATGAACTTCTGTCCCAAACATGGGCCCAAATGAGCCTCTCTCTATCCCAAGGGAAGAGATGGCAGCGTGATTTTCCCATCACTGTAGACAGCACGACCATCCTTCCAGTCTCATAAGTCCAGGCACTATCCTTGACTCCTCTCTGTCATTCAACCCATATATTCAATCTGTCACCAAATCCTTTCAGTCCCACCTTCACAACCTCACTAATATCTGCCCTTTCCTCTCCATCAAAACTGCTACTATGTTAATACAATCACTCATCCTATCCTGCCTGGATTGCCACATCAGCTTTCTTGCTGACCTCCCAGCCTCCTGTCTCTCCCCACTCCAATCCATACTTTGCTGCTTGTATCATTTTTCTACAGAAATGTTCAGGACGTCACCCTGCTCCTCAAAATACTCCAGTGGTTGCCCATCTACCTCCCCATCAAACAAAAGCTGCTCACCATTGGTTTTAAAACACTCCACCACCTTGCCCCCTGCTGTCTCACATCACTTCTCTCCTTCTACAACCCAGCCCACCCACTTCCCTCCTCTAGTGCTAACCTTTTCACTGGACCTCCATTTCACCTGTCTCACCACTGACCACTTGCCCATGTCCTGCCTCTGACCTGGAACACCCTCCCTCCTCAAATCTGACAGACAATTACTCCCCCCACTGACCTTCAAAGCCTTATTGAAGGCACGTCTCCTCCAAGAGGCCTTCCAAGACTAAGCCCCACTTTTCCTCATCTCTCACTCCCTTCTCCATCGCCCTGACTTGCTCCCTTTGCTCTTCCCCTTTCCCAGTTCCACAGCACTTATGTACATATCTGCCATTTTATTTATTTGTATTGATGTCTGTCTCACCGCCTCTACACTGTCAGCTCATTGTGGGCAGGGAATGTAACTGCTTATTCTTGTATAGTACTCTCCCAACCACTTAATACAGTGCTGTACACACAGTAAGTGCTCAAAAAATACAATAGAATGAATGAATGAATGAATGGACTGGGTGGAGAGTAAGGGACTGGAAGCTGGAAGTTAGATTTTAATCTTAGCTGTGCCACTTGCTTCCTGTTGTGCGACCCTGAGCAAGTCGTGAATTTCTCTGTGTCTCAGTTTCCCCTTCTGTAAAATGGGGATTAAATACCTGTTTTTTTCTCCATGGTATTTGTTAAGTGCTTACTATATGCCAGGTCCTGTACTAAGCGCTGAGATAGATACGAGCTAATCAGGTTGGACACAGTCCATGTCCCACATGGGGTTCACAGTCTTAATCCCAATTTTACAGGTGAGGTAACTGAGAAGTTAACTGACTTGCCCAAGGTCACACAGCAGACAAGTGGCAGAGCCGGGATGAGAACCCAGGTTCTACTGATGCCCAGGCCTCTGCTTTATCCACTAAGTCATGCTGCTTCTCTTCCTTTCCCTTAGACTGTGAGCCCCATATGGGATAGGTACTTGCCACACAGTAAGTGCTTAATAAATACCACAGTTATTATTATTATTACACTTCCCCTCTGGGCCTCAGTTTCCTCATCTGTGAAATGGAGATTAAACACCTGTTCTCCCTCCTACTTAGATTGTGAGCTTCGTCCACGCAGGGCCTGTGTCTGATCTGATTACCCTGTATCTACCCCAGATCTCAGCACAGTGTTTGGCTCATAGAAAGCACCTAATCAATATTGCCATCGTGATAATAATTATTTTCAACTGGCACTAGAAAGGGCAGCTGAACATGGCAGAGGGGGCAGTGGGGCTCGGGGGGGCTGAGTGAGGAGGGCATGGTTGCCTTTCACCACTGTCGGCCGGATCCCTCTGCCCTGAATCCAACATTCCAGTGGTCTCGAGGCTCGTGGGGTTTAGCTTGTCTATGGTTCAGCTAAGGCAGCTGCCATGGGAGCCTCTCCTTCCTGATCCTCCCCTTTGTCTCTCTATCTCTTTTCACCCCTCTGTCTCTCTCTCCCCTTCCCTCCCTCCCTTCTTTTCCTTCCTCTCTCTGTACCTTTCTTTTTCTGTTTCTCCCTTCCTCTTTCTCCTTCCCTCTCTCTATTTCTCTGTCTCTCCCTTCTTTCTCCCTCCCTCCTTATTTCTGTCTCTCTTGCTCTATTTCTTCTCTTCCTCTCTCTTCCTTTCTGTACCTTTCTTCTCGTTTTCTCTGTATTTCCCTTCATTCTCTCTCCCTCTCTCCTTCTTTCTGTCTCTCTTGCCCCTTCTATTTATTCTCACCTCTCCCTCCCTTTCTCTGTATCTTTCTTCTCTTTTTCTGTCTCCTTTCTTTCTCTTTCCGTCCCGCCCACCCTCCCTTTCTGTGTTTTCTTCTTTCTTTTTCTCTCCCTCTTTTTCCTTGAACCTCTTTCATGCTTTCTCAGTGTCTCCCTCTTTATCACACCTTTTACCTTATCTTCCTCTCCATTGCTTTCTCTCTCTGTCTCTCTTTTCTATCTCACTTTCCCTTTCTCTTGCCATTTCTCTCTTTCCATCTTTTTGTCTCCTTTTTTCTCTTTCCCTCTCCTGTTAGAGTTAGCTGTTGATTTATATTATGAAAGTAGCATGGCCAGTGGAAAGACCACGGGCCCGAGGGTCAGAAGAACTGGGTTCTAATCCCAGCTCTGCCACTTGCCTGTTTTGTGACCTTGGGCAAGTTACTTGGCTTCTCTGTACCTCATTTTCCTCATTTGCGAAATGGGGATTCAATACCTGTTTCACTCCTACTTAGACTGTGAACCCCCGGTGGGACCTGATGATCTTGTGTCTACCCCAGCGCTTAGTACAGTGCTTGGCACATAGTGAGCACATAACAAATATCACAATTATTATTCATTATTATTTCACACCAACATTCATCTGTCAAACCACCCTATTCTTTCTTTGTGTCTATTCTTTCATCTTTTTTACACCAATCAATATCTATCATGCATACCTATTTATATCTTTCTACTATTTAATTTTCCTATACTATGAATCAACCATCTATTTCTATCTGGACTGTGAGCCCATTGTTGGGTAGGGACCATCTCTATATGTTGCCAACTTGTACTTCCCAAGCGCTTAGTACAGTGCTCTGCACACAGTAAGCACTCAATAAATACGATTGAATGAATCTATCACATACCTATAATCTATGACCTATCTATTGCAGTGGATTTCAGCGTGGCTTAGTGGAAAGACCCTGGGCTTGGGAGTCAGAGAAAGTGGGTTCTAATCCCACCTCCGCCACTTGTCTGCTGTGTGACCTTGGGTAGGTCATCTCACTTCTCTGTGCCTCATCTGGAAAATGGGGATTAAGACTGTGAGCCCCACTTGGGACAACCTGATTACCTTGTATCTACCCCAGCGCTTCTAACAGTGCTTGGCACATAGTAAGTGCTTAACAAATACCACAATTATTTATTAGTAATTAATCAGCAGTATCTATTGAGTATTTATGGTGTGTAGTACTAGGCACTGTACTAATTGCCTAGGGGAGCTAGATAGAGCTAATAGACACAATCCCCGGCCTAAAGGAGGTTACAGTCTATTTTGTGTGCATCACTGTATGGAACATTTAAGGAAGTACAAGAGAGTTAGTAGATATGATCCCTGCCCTCAAAGAGGTTACAGCCTACTGTTTGCCTAGCGCCATGCTGAGTGTTTGGGAGAGTACCATAGTTAGTAGACATATTTATATTAATGTCTGTTTACTTGTTTTGATGTGTATATATCTATAATTCTAATTATTTATATTGATGCCCATTTACTTGTTTTGATGTCTGTCTCCCCCCTTCTAGACTGTAAGCCTGGTGTGGGCAAGGATTATTATTATTATTAATAATGACATTTATTAAGCACTTACTATGTGCAAAGCACTGTTCTAAGCGCTGGGGAGGTTACAAGGTGATCAGGTTGTCCCACGGGGGGCTCACAGTCTTAATCCCCATTTTACAGATGAGGTAACTGAGGCACAGAGAAGTTAAGTGACTTGCCCAAAGTCACGCAGCTGACAATTGGCAGATCCGGGATTTGAACCCATGACCTCTGACTCCAAAGCCTGGGCTCTTTCCACTGAGCCCCGCTGCTTCTCTCTTTGTTGCTGAATTGTACTTTCCAAGCTCTAAGTACAGTGCTCTGCACACAGTAAGTGCTCAATAAATATGGTTGAATGAATGAATGAATGATTCCTGCCCTCAAGGAGCTTACAATTTGTTTTTCTTCCTGTGTGTCTGTGTGTATATGTGTCTATCTATTTGTTCTTCCTCTCTTCCTACTCTTTTCCTTCCTTTTCTCCCTCCATTCCTCTTTTTCTCCTTTCCTCCCTTACTTTCTCCATCCCTCCCTCCTAACTCCCACTTCCCCAGCCCCCTCCATGATCCACACCTCATCCCCAGTGGCTTCTCATGGACTCCAGTCAATCAATCAATCATATTTACTGAGCACTCACTGTAAGCAGAGCTTGTACTAGGCACTTGGGAGAATAATAATAATAATAATGGAATTTGCTAAGTGCTCACTATGTGTCAGGCACTGTTTTAAAGCTCTGGGTTAGATGTAAACTAATCAGATTAGACACAATCCCTGTCCCACACAGGTCTCACAGTCTTAATCCCCATTTTACAGATGAGATAACTGAGGCACAGAGAAGTTAAATGACTTGTCCAAGATCACAATAGAACAGAGTTGGTAGACATGTTCCCTGTCCACAGCAAGGTTTCAGTCAGCCGGCATTCTGCTCCCGGAGCGCTATCCAGAGGCCACAGCAATCCCTCATCCCACTGTCCTGATCGTCCTGGTCCATGGACAAGCCAGGGTCCCGGAGCCCTGTGGATTGTCTTATTTTTGGGGAAACAAACCTCCAGCTTTCCTGTGCCGAAGCTGTGGGAGATGGGAGAATGTAGGCTGGAAAGAATGATACAATTCATCCAAGGTCGTGATGCCGCAAGTCAGTGGTGGAGCTGAAAAATGGGCTCTAGCACTCCTGGATTGCAGCCTGTTGATACTGTCTTTATGGATACCTTAAAAACACCCTTCGCCCTCCTTGCTGTTAGAAATTCCAGCTCAGCTTCATTAATGTGCACCAATAAAAAATGGTTCCTAATTCTTCATCATTATTGTAATCATCAATAGTAGGTACTGAATGCCCACTGGGACAGGGACTGTATCCAAATCATCGTGCTTGTATCCACCCCAGGGCTTAGAAAAGTGCCTGGCACATAGTATGCACTTAACAAATACCATAATTGTTATTATTAAGTGTTTCAGAGGCAATAACTAGTGAGGTCAGGATGAGTAGGAAAATGAATCTTGGGGAGAGGGGGTGACTTTCCAGGAGACTCCGTTGGTCTGGAGGGTTTGAGGCAGTGAGGGGAGGAAATTTCTCCCAAAGCCTAGGTATTTTACTACTCAGCTGCTGCTTTGTAGACTTCAGTTCTGCAACCCTCTTGTCCCTGCTCTGGCTAGATTGCAATCAAAGGACCAAGTTGGGGGAGGTGTGTCAACTCCTGGGAAAACAGCCATTGCCAGGAGGCCTGGCTTTGCCCTTGATTTGCTGGGTGACCTTGAGAAAACCCCTTAACCTCTCTGATCCTCCAGTTCCTCATCTGTGAAACAGAGTTGATGATGCCTTAACCTTTCCTCCCTAGTTCTCCTCCTCTCCCCTCCCTGATCCTGCACTTGCCTTGCTGGGTGCTTGTAGGGGAAATGCTAGATTAGTGTGGGCTGGAGAAATTTAAGGTTTTGTCTATTGAGATACCATTTCATTTAAAACAAAAACAAACACTCCCACACACACCCACCCCACCACCAAAGTTCTATCTTAAAGAGGATAGGACGGGTGTAGTTCATTATTCCGATTTCTGTGGGCAGTGTGGGTGATTGTACGAACTGAGAAGCAGCATGGTATAGTAGATAGAGCATGTGCCTGGGAGTCAGAAGGACCCGGGTTCTAATCCTGGCTCCATCACTTATCTAGTTGTGACCCTGGGCAAGTCACTACACTTCTCTGTGCCTCAGTTTCTCCATTTTACAGATGGGGGATTAAGACTGTGAGCCCCATGTGGGACAGGAACTCTGTCCAACTGGATTTGTTTGTACCCACTCCAGGGTTTAGTACAGTGCCTGGAACATAGTAGGCACTTAACAAATACCATTATTATTATTATTATTATTATTAATAACAAATGCTTAAATGGTCCCCATCTGAGCCCTCCCAGTGAGTTGAGGCTCATTTGTCAGTCAGTCAATCATATTTACTGAGCACTTACTGTGTGCAGAGCACTGTACTAAATGCTTGGGAGGGGACAATATAACAATAAAAAGACACATTCCCTGCCCACAACTAGCTTACAGTCTAGAGGGGGAGACAGACATTAACATAAACGAATAAATGATGGATATGGACATAAGTGCTGTGGGGCTGGAAGTTGGTGGGATGAATAAAGGGAGTAAGACTGGGCAGCACAGAAGGGAGTGGGAGAAGAGAAAAGGAGGGCTTAGGGAAGGCCTCTTGGAGGAGATGTGCTTTCACTAAAGCTTTGAACGGGGTGGAGAGTCTGTTGGACAATTACTCATTTTAGGAGCCTCTGATGGAACTCAAGTTATCTCAGACATGTGAGCAAAGTGGAAAATTGTACTCTGGGGGTGGAGCAATGATGAGGGCAGAGTTCCCAGGCAAAAAGCATTCCAGAGAGATTGCCCCACCAGGCCCTGGCATTCGATCTGGGTTTTGTGTCGCCCTTCCACTTGAATTTGCCCCTCCCTCAGCCCCACAGAATTTACATACATGACCCTAGTTTATTTTTATTTTTGTTAGTGTCTATCTCCCCTTCTAGACTGTAAGCTCCTTGGGGGAAGGGAATGTGTCTTCCAACTCTGTTATACTGTACTCTCCCCAGTGCTTAGTACAGTGCTCTGCACACGGTATGTTCTCAATAAATGCAATTGATTGAGAGAGATAAGAAGAGAGAGAGGGAGAGAGAGAGAGAGAGAGCACAAGAGAGAGCACAAGAGTGAGACTGGGTTGGGGGTGGCCTTCAGAGGTTGGATGCTGTATCTGCTCTGATTGGTCAGGAGGTCCTCTGGTTGGCACTGTGAGAAGCAGCGTGGCTCAGTAGAAAGAGCCCGGGCTTTGGAGTCAGAGGTCATGAGTTTGAATCCCAGCTCTACCAATTGTCAGCTGTGTGACTTTGGGTGAGTCATTTAACTTCTCTGGGTCTCTGTTACCTCATCTGTAAAATGGGGATGAAGACTGTGAGCCCCCTGTGGGACAACCTGATCACCTTGTAACCTCCCCAGCACTTAGAACAGTGCTTTGCACATAGTAAGCACTTAACAAATGCCATTATTATTATTATTATTATTATTTCCTGGGCACAATGGTCCAGATGCTGAGACCCTGATGCTGCCCTCTCTTCCGGGTGGAGTCCTGAGCTGGGGTAGCCTGGTGAGATCATTTCTCCCTCCAACCCCCGAGAGGCCCAGCCCCAGCCCTCAGCCTCATCAGTACACTTCTCCTGAGAAAGTGGGGTGAGGTGATCCCTGGGAGCACCCAGGCAGATGTCAGAGGGGCCACCCCGGAACCCCATCCCCCCATCCTACCTTCTTCCCCTCCCCACAGCACCTGTATATATGTTTATACAGATTTATTACTCTATTTTACTTGTACATATTTACTATTCTATTTATTTCATTTTGTTGATATGTTTTGTTTTGTTGTCTGTCTCCCCCTTCTAGACTGTGAGCCCGCTGTTGGGTAGGGACCATCTGTATATGTTGCCAACTGGTACTTCCCAAGCGCTTAGTACAGTGCTCTGCACACAGTAAACACTCAATAAATACAATTGAATGAATGAATGAACGCCTGGAGCTGCCCACAGAGTTTAGTCTACTATGTACATATCACTGTATTGAGTGCTTGGGAGAGTACACTACAATACAGTTGGTAGAATTGCCAACTTGTACTTCCCATGTGCTTAGTACAGTGCTCTGCACACAGCAAGTGCTCAATAAATATGATTGAATGAATGAATAGACATGATTCCCTCCCTCAAGAAGCTTTCAGCCTATTGTGTCTATAGCTGGGGAATCAGGCATTAAAGTAAATTACAGATGGGAGAAAGAAGGGAATGAAGATAATAATATTATGGTATTTGTTAAATGCTTACTATGCGCTTAAAGAGAAGTAGCGTGGTTTAGTGGAATAAGAATGGGTTTGGGAATCTGAGGATGTGTGTTCTAATCCCGGCTCTGCCACTTGTCAGCTATGTGACCTTGGGCAAGACACTTAACTTCTCTGGGACTCAGTTTCTCAACTGTCAAATGGGGATTAAGACTGTGAGCCCCACATGGGACAATCTGATTACCTTGTATCTACCCCAGCACTTAGAACAGAGGTTGGCACATAGTAAGCGCTTAACAAATAGAAGCAGCATGGTGTAGTGGATAGAGCATGGGCTTGGGACTCAGAAGGTCATGGGTTCTCATACTGGCTCCACCACTTGTCAGCTGTGTGACCTCGGGCAAGTCACTTCTCTGGGCCTCAGTTCCCTCATCTGTAAAACGGGGATTGAGACTGTGAGCCCCATGTGGGACAGGAACTGTGTCCAACCCAATTTGCTTGTATCTATTATTATGGTATTTGTTAAGTGCTTACTATGTGCCAAGCACTGTTCTAAGCACTGGGGTAGATACAAGGTAATGAGGTTGTCCCATGTGGGGCTCTCAGTCTTAAACCCCATTTTACAGAGGAGGTAACTGAGGCACAGAGAAGTTAAGTGGCTTGCCCAAGGTCACACAGCAAACAGGTGGTGGAGCCGGGATTAGAACCCATGACCTCTGACTCCCAAGCCCGTGCCCCTTCCATTGAGCCACACTGCTTAGTACAGTGCTTGGTACTTAGTAAGCATGTAACAAATACCACAATTATTATTATTATTATGTGCCAGGCACGGTATTAAGGAGCTGGACATGAATTAATGCTGAAGTAATGTGGAATGTAGGGCTTGTATAAAAGTGCTATAGGAAACTGTGTAAGATTGTAAACTCCTTGAGAATGCTTTGCTTGCTTCAGTTGTCCTCTCCAGAATGACTAGAATAATGTTCTGTGCACAGTAGGCTATCAGTAAATATCACTGACTGAATTTGAGTGAATAAGCGAATGAGTGAATGAGTACAGTGCTAAGCGCTTAGTGCAGTACTTTGCACACAGTAAGTGCTCAATAAATATGATTGAATGAATGTTGTACAGATTTATTACTCTATTTTACTTGTACATATTTACTATTTTATTTATTTTGTTAATGATGTGCATCTAGCTTTATCTCTATTTATTCTGATGACTTGACACCTGTCCACATGTTTTGTTCTGTTGTCTGTCTCCCCATTTCTCCCCATTCTAGACTGTGAGCCCGTTGTTGGGTAGGGACCGTCTCTATATGTTGCCAACTTGTACTTCCCAAGCGCTTAGTACAGTGCTCTGCACACAGTAAGTGCTCAATAAATACGATTGAATGAATGAATGAATGAGTGAATGAGTGAACGAGAGTGTGTGTCAGTCCCCTGAGAGCACCCTAATTCACTGTTATTTCCAAAAAATTCCCGAAAGTTAGTCTACCTTATTTCCACCCAGCCATTAATCTATCAGTAGTATTTATTGAACAGTTACTTCATGCAGAGCACTGTACTAAGCACGCATACACCCAGAAGTTGGGGGAGTCGGTTAGTTTGGGTAGCGATGGTGGCTGGCAATTCTAATTACCATGCAGTCCAGGAGAAGAGTCTCTCCAGATCTAGTTCGGGTCCAGGGTCATTCTTGACTCCACACTCCCTGCTGAGGTGGCACCAGAAATTGTCTGTCAAAAACAGAGGGGCGAGACTGTGACCACCAACTGCTGGTTGTCCTCCCGTTGCTTACTAAATTTCTCTTATTATCATTAATAATAATAACAATAATAATTATGGTATTTGTTAAGCCCTTACTGTGTGTCAAACACTGTTTTACATACTGGGGTAGATACTAGCTAATCGGGTTGGACACAATCCCTGTCCCATATAGGGTTCACAATCTTAAGCAGTGTGGCTCAGTGGAAAGAGCCCGGACTTTGGAGTCAGAGGTCATCGGTTCAAATCCCGGTTCCACCACTTGTCAGCTGTGTGACTTTGGGCGAGTCACTTCACTTCTCTGGGCCTCAGTGACCACATCTATAAAATGGGGATGAAGACTGTGAGCCCCCGGTGGGACAACCTGTTCACCTTGTAACCTCCCCAGCGCTTAGAACAGTGCTTTGCACATAGTAAGCACTTTATAAATGCCATCATTTTTATTATTATTAATGTGAAGCAGCGTGGCTCAGTGGAAACAGCACAGGCTTTGGAGTCAGAGGTCATGGGTTCAAATCCCAGCTCTGCCAACCATCAGCTGTGTGACTTTGGGCAAGTCACTTAGCCTCTCTGTGCAAGTCACTTAGCTTCTCTGTGCCTCAGTTACCTCATCTGTAAAATGGGGATGAAAACTGTGAGACCCCGTGGGACAACCTGATCACCTTGTAACCGCCCCAGCGCTTAGAACGGTGCTTTGCACATAGTAAGTGCTTAACAAATGCCATTATTATGATTTTTTTAATCCCTGTTTTACAGATGAGGAAACTGAGGCCCAGAGAAGTGAGAAGACTTGCCCAAGGTCACACAGCAGACAAATGGCAAAGCTGGGATAAGATCCCATGACCTTCTGACTCCCAGGCCTGCTCTATCCACTACGTATTGTGTTGGGGGGGGGGCCTAAGGGGCTGGAGGGAAGGTTGACAGTATTATTACTCTATTTATTTTACTTGTACATATTTATTCTATTTATTTTATTTTGTTAATATGTTTTGTTTTGTTCTCTGTCTCCCCCTTCTAGACTGTGAGCCCACTGTTGGGTAGGGACCATCTCTATATGTTGCCAACTTGTACTTCCCAAGCACTTAGTACAGTGCTCTGCATACAGTAAGCACTCAATAAATATGATTGATTGATTGGTTGATTGACAGTAAGAAAAGGAGCAGTTCCAGTACTCAGTTACCTGAACTGATACGAGGGCTGATGATTCAAGAAAAAGTTTGGGAAACTGATGGTGTCCTAGGTCACTGCATTCTGGACCCAGACCTAGCTCTGGGGAGTTGTGGAAGTAGCTTGGCCTAGTGGAATGATAACAAGCCTGTGAATCAGAGGACCCGGTTTCTAATCCTACTCCATCATGTACCTGCCATGAGACCTTAGGTGAGTCACTTCATTTTTCTGGGCCTCAGTTCCCTCTTCTGTAAAATAGGGATTCAATACCTGCACTCTCTCTCCCCCTTAGTTTGTGAGCTCTGTCTGGGATGAGGACTGTGTCTGATCTGATTATGTTGTATTTATCCCAGAGTTTTGCCAAGAGCTTGGCATTTAGTAAGCGCTTAAGAAAGATCACGATTATTACTATTTTTCTTAGTTGAGCCAACTCTGATTTTCCTCTCTGGGGGATTGGAGGGCTAAGGTCCGTTGGGTGGGAGTGGGACGGAGAGAGACGAAAGGAAAGGAGGGAGGAAGGGAGGAAGGGAGAGAAGAGATGAAGGTGGGAAGGGGAAAAGGAAGAGGAAGGAAAAGCGAGGGGGAGAAGGGAGGGAAGAGAAGAAGGAAGAAGGGGGAAGGAAAGGGGGAGAGGAGAAGGGGAGGAGAGGGAAGAGCGGGGGTGGAGGGGAGGAGAGAGCATGGGGAAAATAAATAGAGGCGGGAGCAGGAAAGGCGGGAAGGAGGGGAAGGGAGGAGGGTTGGGGGAGGAAACGGAGTGTGTGTGTGTGTGTGTGTGTGTGTGTGTGTGTGTGTGTTTGTGTTTGGCAGGGGGTGGGGGGGCGGGGGGATTAAGGGAGAGAAAGGGTGGCGATGAAACCGGGCAAGGAGGAGAGTGAGGCCGGGGAGAGCAGGGCAAACACGGGCTCATTAGTCTGCAGCCCGTCTGCCTTTTCTGGGAAGAAGATGAACTTGATGAGTTAATTAAGTCGCAGTCTGTAAAACCCGTTTATTTGCGTAGCAAACTCCGGGGCCAGTGTGCAGCGAGTGCAGTGTATACGCACAGACAATTCCGGGGGAAATTACGGCCTCATTAATATGCTAATCTGGTTGCAGGCCTGGAACGGAGTTTTGGGTTGGTGGTGCTTGGGGGGTGGGGGTGGGTGTTCGGTTGCTTAGCAACCCTTTTCTCCAGGTAACCCTTCTCTGGCTTGCCCTTGACGCCCCCAAAGGATTGTAATGTGGAAAAAGAGGTAAGCGGGGAAAAGCATTCTGTTGTCACAGAACATTGAGCCAAATAAAAGACCAAAACACACACACACACACACACACACACACACACACACACACAGAGGCTGTGCATGGAGCATGTGCAAATAGGCGCTAAGCTCAAACACACACGCATACCCACACTCTCTCTCTCACACACACACACACACACACACACATGGGAGTGAGGCTTCACTACGGAATCACAGGATTCTAATCCTTTCCCTCCCTCTCACTTTCCTTTCCCCTCCCCTGACCCTTCCTGAATTAAAATCTAAAGCACAGCCTGAAATCTCTAGATCCACTCCTGCCCAGGGCTGAGGTTCAGCTCCTCTTCTTCTTCCTCCTTCTCCATTTCTTCCTCCTCTCTTCTCTTTCTTCACTTCTTCCTTCTCCTCCTCCTTTTCCATTCCCTCTCCTCCTCTCCATTCTCCTTTTCCTCCTCCTCCTCTTCCTTCTTTTCCACCCCCTTCAACTTCTCCCTGTCCCTCTTCCTCCTTGGTCTTTTCCTTTCTCCTTCCCCTCTTTTACTTCTTCCTCCTCCCCTCCTTCTCTGCCTCTGCCTCCTTCTCATCGTCGTCATCCTCCTCCTCTCCCGGTCCATCCCCTCCTCCTCCTCCTCCTCCTCCTTGTCCTTCTCTTCCTCCTCCTCCTCCTTTACCCCATGCCTGGTCTTCCTCCTCCTTCACTCTTCCTGCTCGCATCACCTGGCAGATCCGAGCTGCATTTCTCTTCTTTTCTGCTGCCTTCTGAGGTCCTGATTTTGTCAGCTTCTCACTTCGTACTCCTTCCCTCCCTCCCTCTCCTCTTTGACTCCTGGACACACCCTCCCTCCTCCTCTCTCCCTAGTTGGCTTGTTTGGAACTGCAAACCCGAACCCTGCTCTCTCTTCCATTGTCTGGGGCACAACCATTCTTTGGGCAAGATTAGGGCTGTGCAGGGCCTGAATGTAAAATGGGGGGCATGAGGCAGGAAGGAGGATGGACTGGGAAGAGAGGAGAGAAGAAGTAGGGGGCAGGGGAAGCAGAAAAAGAAGGGGAAGGGAAAGAATAGGGAGAGAAAGGAGAAGGGGGAAAGAGAGGAAAAGGAGCAGAGGAGGGGAAGGAAATAATAATAATATTATGGTATGGTATCCTCTTCCTTTTCTTCCATCTTCTCTTCCTCCTCTGGAGTGCCTACAGTAGGCAGAGCAATGTACTGAGCATCTAATGTGTTCAAAGCACTGTCCAGAGGGAATGTTGTGTGCAGAGCACTGTACTGTCTGTTGTATGCAGAGTACTGTACTGGATGTGAAGAGCACTGTACTGGATTCATTCACTCATTCATTCAATCGTATTTATTGAGCGCTCACTGTGTGCAGAGCACTGTACTAAGCGCTTGGGAAGTACAAGTTGGCAACATATAGAGATGGTCCCTACCCAACAGTGGGCTCACAGTCTAGAAGGGGGAGACAGAGAACAAAACAAAACATATTAACGGAATAAAATAATTAGAATAAACATGTACTAACAAAATAAATAAATAGAGTAAAAAATATGTACAAACATATATACATATATACAGGTGTGGTGGGGAGGGGAAGGAGGTAAGGCAGGGGGGATGGGGAGGGGGAGGAGGGGGATGTGCAGAGCATTATATTGAGTGTGATCCCCATGTGGACAGGGACTTTGTCCACACAGATTACGTTGTATCTACTCCAGCTCTTAGAACAGTGCTTGGCACATAGTAAGCGCTTAACAAGAACCATTATTATTACTAAGCACCTGATGGAAGAGCCTTGGTCCAGCCTTGAAGATTTCAGGCCTAAGAACCTGTGAGGAGGAATTGATGATGGGATATGCTATTGGTTTTCTCAACAACTGCTTGGGCTCTTTAGCTTCCACACCACTGACTTTGAAGATGGGGAGAGTGACTGTCTGTTGGATATGAAGAGGGAGGGAATTCCAGGCCAGAGGCATGATGTGGGCGAAAGGTTGGTGGCGAGATAAATGAAGTTGAGGTATAGTGCGTAGATTGGCATTAGAGGAGTGAAGTATCCAGGCTGGGTTATAGTAAGAAATCAGGGAGGTAAGGTAGGCGGGGCAAGGTGACTGAGGACTTTAAAGCCTTTAGCAAGGAGTTTCTGTTTGATGCAGATACCACAATTGTTATTTTTGTTATTATTTTTATTTTGAGAAAACTGAGTCTCAGAGAATTTAAGTGATATACCCAAGGTCACACAGCAGACAAGGGATGGAGCAGAGCCGAGACTCTGAGTAGCATGGCCTAGTGAAGAGACATGACGTGGTGGATAGAGCATGAGCCTGAGAGTCAGAGGTCATAGGTTCTAATCCCAGCTCCGCCACTTGAGCCTGGATGGGGGAGCATGGGAAAGGTTCATTCATTCATTCATTCATTCATTCAATCATATTTATTGAGCGCGTACTGTGTGCAGAGCACTGTACTAGGCACTTGGGAAGTACAAGTTGGCAACATAAAGAGATGGTCCCTACCCAACAATGGGCTCACAGTCTAGAAGGGGAAGACAGACAACAAAACAAAACATATTAACAAAATAAAATAAATAGGATATGTAAATATGTACAAGTAAAATAGAGTAATAAGTCTGTACAAATATATATACAGGTGCTGTGGGGAGGGGAAGGAGGTAGTGTGAGGGGGATGGGGAGGGGGAGGCTCTGTCTGGGAAGGCCTCCTGGAGGAGGTGAGCTCTCAGTAGGGCTTTGAAGGGAAATAGGGAAGCAGCGTGGCTCAGTGGAAAGAGCCTAGACTTTGGAGTCAGAGGTCATGGGTTCAAATCCCGGCTCTGCCACTTGTCAGCTGTGTGACTTTGGGCAAGTCACTTAACTTCTCTGTGCCTCAGTTACCTCAACTGTAAAATGGGGATTAATACTGTGAGCCCCCTGTGGGACAACCTGATCACCTTGTACCCTCCCCAGCGCTTAGAACAGTGCTTTGCACATAGTAAGCACTTAATAAATGCCATTATTATTATTAAATAGGTTGGCTATTCCTCTCACCTCGCAGCCTGGGGTTTACTGTTGGTTCCTCACTGCCTGGCTGCTGGAACTCGGTGGGTGACCTCCGGTCACGGCTGGCAGGGGAGGCCGTCAAGGTCTGAATTCTGCCTGTCAATCAGGAAGCCTGCTGACACCAACAGCGTCCCAAGAGCAGGCTGCAGTAACCCTCCAGAAGGTCCTCCTCTGGAGGGGGGGGGGGGGGTCAGCTGACAGTTGTCCAGGGCTAAGCAGAGCTGCCCCCACCTCCACCCTCACTACGCCCCCCACCCCCGCATCGAGGCCTCAGAACTGACCATGGTCAAGCCCGGGATTGGGCTCCGGGGAGGCTTTATCTGTTCCAAAATCATAAATATTCCATCTCAGCGCTCCCCACAGCCCATCCGTGCTGACATGAAGACTATCGATGGCCCAGCAGAGTGATTGACAGATTGGCAGGATTCAGTATTGACGAGGGAATGGATTGCTGGCTTAGAAAAGAGAGAGAAGAGGAATGTAAAGGGATTCTGTTGGAGGAAGATGGGGCAGAGCCTAGGAGAGGAGATGGGGTGGGAGTGAGGGCCCAAGGGCAACTCAGCTCTGGGGGTCCCGGACCCCTCTAACAACAGGTTTTCTGGGGCACACCAATCCTCCTCATTCATAGGCTTCCAGGGGACCAGAGCCACCCTGACCCTTTTCCTCCTCCTCAGCCCCATGAATAATAATTCTGGTATTTGTGAAGCACTTACTATATGCCAAGCACTGTGCTAAGCACTGGGGGAGCCACAAGTTTATCGGGTTAGACAGTCCTTACCCCATGTCAGGATCACAGTCTACAGAAAGGGAGAACTGATATTGAATCCCCATTTTACAGGTGAGGAAGCTGAGGCACACAGAAGTGACTCATTCAAGGTCACACAGCAGACAAGTGGAAGAGCAGGGATTAGAACCCAGATCCTATGACTCCCAGGCTCGTGATCTTTTGACTAGGTCAGGCTGCTTCTGAGAAGAGCAGGCTTAATGACGCACACATCACGCTGTGGGTTAATGGAAACAGCACGTGCCTGGGAATCAGGATACCCAGATTCTCACGTGCCTGGGAATCAGGATACCCAGATTCTAGTCACAGCTCCTCCACTAGCTGGCTGTTTGACCTTGGGTGAGTCACTTACCTACTCTGGGCCAGTTTCCTTATCTGCTTCTAGACTGTGAGCCCACTGTTGGGTAGGGACCGTCTCTATATGTTGCCAACTTGTACTTCCCAAGCGCTTAGTACAGTGCTCTGCACACAGTAAGCACTCAATAAATACGATTGAATGAATTAAATTAGACTGAGAATTACGGGAGGGACAGGGACTATGATCTGCTTATATTTCAACTACTTCAGTGCTTAACACAGGGCTTGGCAAAAAGCAAGATTTTAACAAATACCACAAAAACAATAAATGTGATGTTTCCACAAAGATACACTTTACAGAACTTGTGCCCTTAGTGGGTGACAACAAGGTCCTCAACCAGGTCCATGGGGAGGGTGAAAATAATGATGATAATAATAAAGCAAGGTTTTAACAAATACACAAAAACAATAAAGGTGATGTTTCCACAAAGATACACTTTACAGAACTTGTGCCCTTAGTGGATGAAAACAAGGTCCCCAGCCAGGTCCATGGGGAGGATGAAAATAATAACAATAATAATGGCATTTATTAAGTGCTTACTATGTGCAAAGCACTGTTCTAAGTGCTGGGGAGGTTACAAGGTGGTCGGTTTGTCCCACAGGGGACTCACAGTCTTCATCCCCATTTTACAGATGAGGTAACTGAGGCCCAGAGAAGTTAAGTGACTTGCCCAAAGTCATACAGCTGACAAGTGGCGGAGCCGGGATTTGAACCCATGACCTCTGACTCCAAAGCCCGTGCTCTTTCCACTGAGTCATGCTGCTTCTCTAATAATAATTGTGGTATTAGTTAAGCACTTACTTTGTGCCAGGCACTGTACTAAGTGCCAAGGTGGATACAAGCAAATCAGGTTGGATGCAGTCCCTGTCCCACATGGGGCTCAGTCTCAATCCCCATTTTACAGATGAGGGAACTGAGGCCCAGAGAAGTCAAGTGACTTGCCCAAGGTCACACTGCAGATGAGGGGCAGAGCCAGGATTAGAACCCATGACCTTCTGACTCCCAGGGCTGGGTTGTAGCCACTGTGTCATGCGGAAGGCAGAGGAAGGAATTGTTCTCTGGACTGGACAGGTGCAATGTCAAAGCTGGGAGCTGGGAAACAAAGGTAGCAGACAGACCAGCCCAGGGCACAGCTGGGAGCTGGGAGTACGAATTGCTGGTACACCAGCCTGGGGTATAGATAATAATAATAATAATAATAATAATAATAATAATAATAATAATAATGGCACTTGTTAAGCACTTGCTATGTGCAGAGCACTGTTCTAGGCGCTGGGGGGAGATACAAGGTGATCAAGTTGTCCCACGTGGGGCTCACAGTCTCAATCCTCATTTTACAGATGAGGTAACTGAGGCTCAGAGAAGGTAAGTGACTTGTCCAAAGTCACACAGCAGAGGTGGTGGAGCTGGGATTCGAACCCATGACCTCTGGCTCCAAAGCCCGTGCTCTTTCCACTGAGCCACAAATGGGAGCTGGGAATCAGAGTCAGTAGGCAGACCATCCTGGGGAACAGCTGTCCAGTGGGGAACACTTCTCCTGCTGCAGAAACTTCCAGAGGATCAGGAGACAGTGGCAAAATTCCCGAACAGTATCCAGGCACTGCAGACAGCAAACAGTTTAGTGCAGGAGGAGATAACTTTGCCTGAGCTTGTCCCTATGAGGCAGAACCCCAGAACTGAAAGTCCCCCTAATGGGCTCCATTTTTGAATACGAAGGACAACTCTTCCCAGACATCTCCCTCTGTCTGTCCTTTACCCACACACTCTATGATATCATCATCATCATCATCATAATTGTGCTATTTGATAAGTTTTTACTATGTGCCCCGCACTGCAGAAAGAGCTGGGTTAGATACAAGATAATTAGGTCATCTGTAGTCTCTGTCCCTCATGAGCGCTTAATACAGTGCTCTGTATGCAGTAAGTGCTCAATAAATACAAATGACTGACTGATCATCATCATCATCATAAATCGTATTTATTGAGCGCTTACTGTGTGCAGAGCACTGTACTAAGCGCTTGGGAAGTACAAGTTGGCAACATATAGAGACAGTCCCTACCCAACAGTGGGCTCACAGTCTGATCAGTGCTTAGAACAGTGCTTTGCACATAGTAAGTGCTTAATAAATGCCATTATTATTGTTATGAGGCTCACAGTTTTAGGGGGAGGGAGAATAGGTATTGAGTCCCCATTTTACAGATGAAGTGACTGAGGCACAGAGAAGTGAAGTGACTGGCCAAGGTTTCACAAGATGTAGCGGCAGCGCCGGATTTCATAGGCAGGGCCTCTGACTCCCAAGTCTGTGCTTTTTACTATAGGTCATTTAGCTTCTAAGGACAAGGACAAAAGACAAAAGACAACTCTCTCCCCCATCTACCTGTCTCTCCACCCCTCTCTCTCTCTCTCTTTTCCTCTCACACAGCTCTTTGAATATGAAGGACAACTCTCTCCTTTACCCTCATTCTTTTCCCCTGCTCACTATTTTAATGCAAAGGACAGCTCACCATCTTTCTCCAATAGTAATAATGCTGGGGTTAAGCATTTACTATGTACCAAGACTGCTAAGCACTGGGTTAGAAACAATACAATCAGATTGGACACCATCCCTGTGCCACATGGGCTAAAAGTCCTAGGGGAAGCATCATTTCAGTGTTTAGAATAATAATAATTAATAATAATAATTTTGGTATTTGTTAAGCTCTCACTATGTGCAAAGCACTCTTCTAAGCACTGGGGAGGATACAAGGTGATCAGGTTGTCCCATGTGGGGCTCGCAATCTTAATCCCCATTTTACAGATGAGGTAACTGAGGTGCAGAGAAGTTAAGTGACTTGCCCAAAGTCACACAGCTGACAAGTGGCAGAGTCAGGATTTGAACTCATGACCACTGACTCCCAAGCCTGTGGTCTTTCCACTGAGCCACGCTGCTTTTCTAACAGTGCTTCTCTTTTCCTCTCTCTTACACAGGAGCTCTTTGAATATGAACAGCTTCAATTCCTTTCTTCAAAGCCCTACCTCAGTAGCTCACCTCCTCCAGGAGGCCTTCCCAGACTGAGCCCCCTCCTTCCTCCCCCCCTCCTCCCCCTCCCCACAGCATCTGTATATATGTATATATGTTTGTACATATTTATTACTCTATTTATTTATTTTATCTGTACATATTTATTCATTTGTACATATTTATTTTATTTGTACATATTTATTCTATTTATTTTATTTTGTTAATATGTTTTGTTTTGTTGTCTGTCTCCCCCTTCTAGACTGTGAGCCTGCTGCTGGGTAGGGACCGTCTCTATATGTTGCCAACTTGTCCTTCCCAAGTGCTTAGTACAGTGCTCTGCACACAGTAAGTGCTCAATAAATACGATTGAATGAATGAATGAATGAATGAATGAAGGACAACTCTCTCCTTTACCCTCATTCTTTGCCCTTGCTCACTATCAGAACAGTGCTCAGAGCTTAGAACCATGCTTGGCACATAGTAAGCGCTTAACAAATACCATTAAAAAAATTAATCATTTTACATAGAGGAAACTGAGGCTCAGAGAAGTGAAGTTATTTGCCCCAGGTCACACAGCAGACAAGTGGCAGAGCTTGGCCCACTGTTGGGTAGGGACCGTCTCTATATGTTGCCAATTTGTACTTCCCAAGCGCTTAGTACAGTGCTCTGCACACAGTAAGCGCTCAATAAATATGATTGAATGAATGAATGAATGAATGAATGAACCCAGGTTTCCTGAGGCCCAGTCCTGTGTTCTTTTCACTAGGCCATATTGCTTCTTCCTCAGTCTCTCCCTTACAAGACAAAATCTTTTGATAGAAAAGACTACTCTCTCTCTGTGTCTCTCTCTCTCTCTCTCACACACACACACCTCTACCTCTCTTTCACCAACACTTTTTCCATCTATCTCTCTCCCACCTCCTCCTTCTGAGGTACACCCCAGGAAATCGCCTGTGCTTCGGAAGGAGCATGGCCTAGTGGAAAGAGCATGGGCCTGGGAGTTAGAAGGAACTGGGTTCATAATAATAATGGTATTTGTTAAGTGCTTACTATGTGCCAGGCACTGTACCATGTGCTGGGGTGAAAATAAGCAAATTGAGTTGGATATAGTCTCTGTCCCATGTGGGGCTCATAGTCTCAATATTTGGCCCACGTCATCCCCTGGCCTGGAATGCCCTCCCTCCGCACATCCGCCAAGCTAGCTCTCTTCCTCCTTTCAAAGCCCTACTGAGAGCTCACCTCCTCCAGGAGGCCTTCCCAGACTCAGCCCCCTCCTTCCCCTCCCCCTCCTCCCCCTCCCCATCCCCCCCACCTTACCTCCTTCCTTTCCCCACAGCACCTGTATATATGTTTGTACGTATTTATTACTCTATTTCATTTGTACATATTTATTCAATTTATTTTATTTTGTTAATATGTTTTGTTTTGTTGTCTGTCTCCCCCTTCTAGACTGTGAGCCCGCTGTTGGGTAGGGACCGTCTCTATATGTTGCCAACTTGTACTTCCCAAGCGCTTAGTACAGTGCTCTGCACACAGTAAGCACTCAATAAATACGATTGAATGAATGAATGAATACCCATTTTACAGATGAGGTCACTGAGGCACAGAGAGGTGAAGTGATTTGCCCACGGTCACTTAGTAGACAAGTGGTGGAGCCAGATTAGAACCCATGACCTTCTGGCTCCCAGGCCTGTGCTCTAACCACTATGCCATGGGTTCTAATTCCACCTCTGCCACTTGACTGCTGTGAGACCTTGAGCAAGTCACTTCACTTCTCTGTGCCCCAGTAACCTCATCTGTAAAATGGGGGTAAAAACTGTGAGCCCCATATGGAAAGGAACTGCGTAGCTTGTATCTATCCAAGCGCTTAGAACAATACTTTGCACATAGTAAGCACTTAACAATACCATCATTATTATTCCTGGGCCTATTGTTACCCTCCATCCTCTCTCCTTGGATGCAGGCCTTGAGCAGAGGAGCAGGGCTGGAGCATCCCATCATGTGAGAATCTACTTAGAACTAGCCCTGTCACCTTCCCATCCTCTCCCAGACAGCCTCCTTCATTTATTCATTCATTCAATCAATTGTATTCATTGAGCACTTAGTATGTGCAGTGCACTGTACTAAGAACTTGGGAAAGTACAATGCAACAATAAATAGTGACATTCCCTACCCACAATGAGCTCACAGTCTAGAGTTGGGGAGACAGACATCAATACAAATAAATAAAATTACAGATATGTACATAAGTGGGATTTGGAGGGCACAAGACCAAAGGGAGCAAGTCAGGGCGACACAGCAGGGAATGGTAGATGAGGAAAAGTGGGGGTTAGTCTGGGAAGACCTTCTGGAGGAGATGTGCCTTCAACAAGTAGACTGTGAGCCCGCTTTTGGGTAGGAATCGTCTCTATACGTTGCCAACTTGTACTTCCCAAGTACACACACAGTAAGCGCTCAATAAATACGATTGAATGAATGAATGAACAAGGCTTTGAAGCCGGGGAAGAGTGGTTGTCTGCCAGATTAGAGGAGGGAGTGCATTCCAGACCAGAGGCAGGATGTGGACTAAAGGTCGGTACTGAGACAGGCGAGATGGAGGCATAGTGAGAAGGTTAGCACTACAGGAGTGAAATTTGCAGGCTGGGTTGTAAAAGGAGAGAAGCCAGGTGAGGTAGGAGGGGACAAGGTGAAGAAATGCTTTAAAGCCAATGGAGAGGAGGTCCTTCCCTATGTTCCAGGACTCTCCCTCACTTTCTCTCACAACAAAAGCCTGGGCCCAAAATCCCTCTTCTGGAGAAATTCCCCCTCCGCCCCTGCATCTTTTTCAGGTCCCTGCCTCTCCCAGGGTCTCCACACCGGAGACCTCTTTCTCCCCCAGCCCACCTTCCCCCGCAGGGCTAAAACAATCACAGACTCTCCTTAAGAGTCTTCCCCGTGCCTGCCAACAGCTCCGCCTCAGCTTTTATTTTTCAATGCCGTGATGGACGGGGCGGCCGCCCAGAAATTGGAAATGAATTCCCCTGCTGGGGGGCCGAGCAGCTGAAAGCCCTTCCTCTGAGGGACCTGAGATTATGCTTTGGCCAGGCGAAGTGGCCCTGCTGGCTCTGACCTCAATACATGACCGGGGACAGATGGGGACAGAATATCTGGGAAATATATTGGGCTGTTGCTGTTAAGTGACTTGGAAGAGAGTAACAGGTTGAAAATCAATAGGGGAGGTTGGTGGGGAACTGAGGGAGGGATTGTGAAATGGAGGGGACGGGAGGAGGGTTGGGGAGGGGGGAAGGTATAGTCCTCCTGATCTAGCAGAAAGAACGAATCCTAGAGTAATAATAATGATGATGATATTTGTTAAGTGCTTCCTATGTGTCAAGCACTGTTCTAAGTGCTGAAGTAGATAGAGGTGATCAGTTTGGACACAGTCCCTGTCCTACATGGACTCACAGTGTTAATCCCCATTTTATAGATGAGGGAACTGAGGCACAGTGAAGTTAAGTGACTTGCCCAAGGTCACACAAAAGACAAGTGGTAGAGGAGGGATTAGAAACCAAGCCCTTCTTATTCCCAGGCCTTTGTTATATCCACTAGGCTATGCTGCTTCAAATACTGATATTTGTTAAGTGCTTGCCTATGTGTCAAGCACTGTGTTAAGCACTGGGGGAGATACAAGATAATCAGGTCCCACATGGGACTTGCAGTCTAAGTAGGAAGGAACTGAGGCACAGAGAAGTTAAGTGATTGAATGATAATAATAACAATGATGGTATTTGTTAAGTGCTTACTATGTGTCAAGCACTGTTCTAAGTGCTAGGGTAGATATAAAGTAATCAAGTTGTCCCCCGTGGGGCTCACAGTCTTCATCCCCATTTTATGGATGGGTAACTGAGGCTCAGAGAAGTGAAGTAACTTGCCCAAGGTCACACAGCAGACATGCGGAGGAGCTGGGATTAGAACCCATGACCTGTGACTCCCAAGCCCGGGCTCTTTCCACTAGGCCATGCTGCTTTCCTGATTCAGACCTGGATTCTAGTCTGCATTGGACACTCTGACAGATCAGTTTTGTGGCCCTGGATAAGTCACTTAACCACTCGGGGCCTCAATTTCTTTCGTTGGAAAATAGGGAAAATAACTACCTACCTCTCAGAGGTGGTGGGAAGATAATACAAGATCCCTGATGGGAGAGAGTTTTGGAAAGTGAAAAACACAACGCATTCAAGGTGTTGAAGGGAGAGTCAGCTCCCTCCCTAGACAGTAAGCTCCTCCTTTAGACTGTGAGATCCTCCTCTGGACTGTAAACCTCTCCTCTGGACTGGAGCTCCTCCTCTAGACTGTGAGCTCCTCTTCTAGACGTAAACCCCTCCTGCAGATTGTAGCTTCTCCTCTAGATTGGGAGTTTCTTATGGGAAGGGACCATGTCTACTAGCTCTATTATATTGTACTCTCCCAAGTGCTTAGTACAGTGCTCTACACACTAAGTGCTCAATAAATATCACTGATTGATAGAGTCAGGGATGGAGAGGGGCAAGTCTGAAGTGCAGGATGGTCTGTGCTGGGTCACTGGGAAGAGTCAGGGATGGAGAGGGGAGAGCCAGGAGTGTTGGATGGTCCATGTTGGGTCCCTGGGGAGAGTTAGGGATGGAGAGGGGAGAGCCAGGAGTGTTGGATGGTCCATGTTGGGTCCCTGGGGAGAGTTAGGGATGGAGAGGAGAAAATCAGCGTTGTTGGATGGTGTCTGGTGGGTCACTGGAGAGAGTGAGGGATGGTGTGGGGAGAATCGGGGCGGTGAGTGGTCCATCTCTAACGTTGAGGACAGATCTCAATCAATCAATCAATCATATTTATATTGAGCATTTACAGTGTGTAGAGCACTGTACTAAGCACTTGGGAAAGTACAATATAACAAAGTTGGTAGGCACATTTCCTGTCCACAATGAGCTTATGGTCTGGAGCGGGAGACAGACATTAGTATCAATCAATAAATGAATGAATGAATGAATAAATGAATAAATAAGTTACAGATATGTACATAAGTACTGTGGGACTGAGGGTTGGTGAATAAAGGGAGCAAATCCAAGTGCAAGGGTAGTGTAGAAGGGAGTGGGAGAAAGGGAAATGAGAGTTTAGTGAGGAAAGGCTTCTTGGAGGAGATGCACTTTTAATAAGGTTTTGAAGGTGGGGAGAGTGATCATCTGTCAGATATGAAGAGGGAGGGAATTCCAGGCCAGAGGCAAGAGGTAGAGATAGATGAGATCAAGATACAGTGATTAGGATGGAATTAGAGGAGTGAAGTGTGAGAGCTGGGTTGTAGCAGGAAATCAGTGAGATGTTAGTCAGAATTGTATTTACTGAGTGCTTACTGTGTGCAGAGCACTGTACCAAGCACTTGGGAGAGAACAATACCACAATAAACAGACAAATTCTCTGCTCACAATGAGCTTACAGTCTCGAGTCTAGAGGTCGGAGGGGGCAAGGTGATTGAATGCTTTAATGTCGACAGGAAAGAGTTTCTGTTTGATGCTGATTGTACTTTCCAAGCGCTTAGTACAGTGCACTGCTCACGGTAAATGGTCAATAAATACGATTGAATGAATGAATGAATGTGGAGGTGGATGGGCAACCACTGGAGGTTCTTGAGGAGTGGAGAGGCTCGGGCATGTTCACCTGGAGAACAAGCAGCACGTGAGTCCTTCAAGCGTCCTGTTGTTCCTGCCGGCGATTGAGTCCTGTTTGACTCAGGAGTGTCAGACTCAAGGGCTTTTTAGCAGTCATAGCAGTAGCGATGGCACTTACCGAGTACCAACCGGATGCAGTGCACTGAAGTCAGAGGAGCTGAAGTAAGTAGCTGACTGTACAGTGGAATAAATTCATACAATAAAGTGGTGGGAGTGGATATGAATGAATGCCTAAGTGCTGAAGATTTATTTTAAACGCCTTAAGGACAGAAATTGTGTCTATTGATTATATTGTACTCCATTGAGTGCTCAGCACAATGTTCTGCATGTAGTAATGATGGTATTTGTTAAGCGCTTACTATGTTTCAAGCACTGTTCTAAGAGCTGGGGTAGATACAAGGTCATCAGTTTGTCCCACGTGGGGCTCACAGTCTTAATCCCCATTTTATAGATGCGGTAACAGGCACAGAGAAGTGAAGTGGCTTGCCCAAGGTCACACAGCAGACAAGTGGTGGAGCAGGGATTAGAACCCACATCCTCTGACTCCCAAGTCCGTGCTCTTTCCACTAAGCCATGCTGCTTCCAACTAGACTATAAGCTCCTTGAGGGTAGGGATCATGTCTACTAACTCTATTGTACTATGCTCTCCCAAGCACTCAAAACAGTGCTCTGCAAATGGTAGACAGTCAGCTCCTTGAAGGCAGAGATCCTGTCTACTAACTCCATTGTCCTCTCTTAAGAGCTCAGTACAGTGTTGAAGGTGTCCCTACTATGATGGTAGTGTCTCACGTTCCCAGTTCAGAGCATCAGTATCATCAGTGGGTGGGTTGACTAGACTGAAAGCTCACTGTGGGCAGGGAATGTGTCTGTTCTATTGTTCTGCTGTCCTCTCCTCAGTGGTTAGTCCAACGCTCTTCACACAGTAAGCTCTCAGTAAATACTTTTGACTGACTGGGCTCTTGGGTCTGACATCTGTTCAGGTGGCATCCAAAGAAAAGAAGATGCCCTCGGTTGGCTCAGAGCCACGAATGTGGCCTGCCCCAGGTCCCTTATTCCCCCTCGACCTTCTCCCATAAAAATAATAACAATAATAATTGTGGTATTTGTTAAGCGCCAACTGTGTGTCAGACACTGTACTAAGTGCTGCAGGAGATAGAATTTAGAACAGTAAGAGCATAACAAATACCATCATTATTATTATTACAAGGTAACTGGGTTGGACACAATTCCTGCCCCACACAGGGCTCAGAGTCTTAATCCCCATTTTACGGATGAGGGAAATGAGGCCCAGGGAAGTGATGAGACTTGCCCAAGGTCACACAGCAGACAAGTGGCAGGGCCGGGATTAGAACCCGGGTCTTCTGACTCCCGGGCCCATGCTCTATCCATTAGATCTGGCTGCTTCTCCCTTGGTGCAGGGTCCGGTGAGCAGAGTGGGGTCCTTGGTCATCCCCGCTGTGGGGGGAACGGTGACAGTGTCAGGGTCCCGTGCCATCTCTCCCCTCCCTCCAGGCCCAGCTGTGCCCCAGAGCCGTCAGGCGGTTCCGACAGAGAGGGGGGCGGTGGGGGGTGGGGGGAGCCTCCTGGGCTTCAGCTCCCAGCCATGGGTGGTCCTCCACGGGGCAGGATCCCAGCTATGGCCAAGTTATTAAACCTCATTATGAATTGGATTTTAATCTACTGTAAATAGTCCTATCATTATAGTGTCATAAGAAGCAATTAGGAGGCCTCCCCACCACCCTCCCTCTCCCGGCTGGATTCTAGGCCTGAGAGCTGGGGCTTAATGCCGCTCTGCTCTGGGAAGGGGTTAGCCCCCGGCCCGGCCCCGGCCTCCTTCCCTCCACCATCCTGGCCAGAGCGCCTTTCCAATTAACGGGTTCAGTGCTGCCTAGTCTCCCCTTCCTCCTACAGTCATGGTAGTATTTATTTAGTACTTTGTATAGTTTTTTTATGGTATTTGTTTAGCGTTTACTATGTATCAGGCACAGCACTAAGCATGGGGTAATAATAATAATAATACTGGTGGTATTTGTTAAGTGCTTACTGTGTGCCAAGCACTGTTCTAAGCACTGGGGTAGATACAAGGTAATCAGATTGTCCCACATGGGGCTTCATAGATGAGGGAACTGAGACACAGAGAAGTGAAGTGACTTGCCCAGGTCGCACAGCAGACAAGTGATGGAGTCAGGATTAGAACCCACAACCTCTGACTCCCAAACCCATGCTCTTTCCACTGAGCCACGCTGCTTCTCACATAAATACAAGACAGGTTAGACACAGTCCATGTACCACATGGGGCCCACAGTTTTTATCCTCACTTCAGAGAGAAGGTAACTGAGACCCTGAGAAGTGTAGCGACTTGACCGAGGTCACACAGCAGACTAGTGCCAGAGCTGAGATTAGAACCCAGGTTCTTCTGACTGTAGGGCCTGTGTTCTATCCACTAGGCAACACTGCCTCTCTAGAATGTGCAAAGCACTGAACTAAGCACTGGGAAAGAGAGCTACAGGACCCCCCCTCCACTCACTTAAATCAGCCCTGAGCTCTGTAGGGGCCCCAGCCAGGTTGTGGGAGTGACCTGGAAAAGCTCCAGTGGTAGCCCATCCACCTCCATGTCAAACAAAAACTCCTCACCATTGGCTTTAAAGCACTCCATCAATCAATCAATCAATCATATTTATTGAGCGCTTACTGTGTGCAGAGCACTGTACTAAGCACTTGGGAAGTACAAGTTGGCAACATATAGAGACAGTCCCTACCCAACAGTGGGCCCATCACCTTGCCCCCTTCTACCTCACCTTGAGGGAGTGGCAGAGGGGAAGGGTATGAGGCAGAGATAGCTGTAGCAAGGCCCACGTGGAAATTCAAAAGGAAACACAATAGCAATAATTGTGGTATTTGTTAAATGCTTACCCTGTGCTAAGCACTGGGGCAGATACTAGATAATAATTATTAATGATAGTTGTGGTACTTGTTAAGCACTTACTATGTACCAGGCACCGTACTAAATGCTGGGGTAAATACAAAGAGCAGACTCTGGCTCACATGGGGCTCTCAGTCTAAGAGGAAGGGAAAACAGGTATTTAGCCCACATTTTACAGATGAGGAAACTGAGGTCCAGAGAAGTGAAGTGAAGAGAATTGAAGAGAAGAGAAGAGAAGAGAAGAGAAGCAGCGTGGCTCAGTGGCTTCCCAGACTGAGCCCCCTCCTTCCTCTCCCCCTCGCCCCTCCATCCCCACGTCTTACCTCCTTCCCTTCCCCACAGCACCTGTATATATGTATATATGTTTGTACATATTTATTACTCTATTTATTTATATATTTTACTTGTACATATCTATTCTATTTATTTTATTTTGTTAATATGTTTGGTTTTGTTCTCTGTCTCCCCCTTCTAGACTGTGAGCCCACTGTTGGTTAGGGACTGTCTCTATATGTTGCCAACTTGTACTTCCCAAGCTCTTAGTACAGTGCTCTGCACACAGTAAGTGCTCAATAAATACGATTGATTGATTGGAAAGAGCACGGGCTTTGGAGTCAGACGTCATGGGTTCAAATCCTGGCTCTGCCAATTGTCAGCTGTGTGACTTCGGGCAAGTCACTTAACTTCTCTGTGCCTCAGTTACCTCATCTGTAAAATGGGGATGAAGACTCTGAGCCCCCCGTGGGACAACATGATCACCTTGTATCCTCCCCAGTGCTTAGAACAGTGCTTTGCACATAGTAAGCGCTTAATAAGTGCCATTATTATTATTATTATTATTAGGCTTGTCCAAGGTCATTCAGCCGGCAAGTGATGGAGTCAGGATTAGAACCCAGGTCTCCTGGCTCCCATTACCGTGCTCTTTCCCCTGAGCCACGCTGCCTGTCCGTGTGATAGGTTGATTTCTCTCCCAGAGCAGGCTGGGGGAGGGGACTAGGGGCCTAGTCCCCTCTTGCATTGTTGGAGATTCAACCTTGAGCGGCCTTGCTATCGGAGGTGGTGGGGTGGGACTGGGGGGGGGGGGGGGGTGCCCTCACTGGATGGGGGCAAGAAGGGGAGCCATCATAGAGCTGCTATTTACAACTCAGTTTCCTCAACTGTAAAATGGAGATTCCATTCTTGCCCTCCTTCCTACTTAGATTGTGAGCCCCATATAGAACGGTGTCCCACTTGATTAACTTGTATGTAATGTACCCCAGCACTTAACAGTGCTTGACACATAGTAAGCGTGACCTAGTGGATAGAACAATGGCCTGGGAGTCAGAAGGACCTGGGTTCTAATTCCGCTCCACCACTTGTCTGCTGTGTGGACCTGGGCAAGTCACTTCACTTCTCTGTGCCTCAGTTCCCTCATCTGTAAAATGGGAATTTAAGACTGTGTGCCCTATGTGGGACAGGGCCTGTGTCCAACTCAATTACCTTGCATCTATCCCAGCGCTTAGTACAGTGCTGGCACATAATAAGCACTTAACAAACACCACAGTTATTATTATTATTATTAAGCACTTAACTGCCATAATAATGGGGGAGGGGGACGGGGAGAGGGAAGGCGCTTTGTGATTATAGAGGAAGAGGCAGCGATGACATGATAATAGAAGCATTTTGACCTGGGCTAACCAGTTTGGCAGAGCTGTGAAACAAATCCAGTGAGCGAGAGAGATGGGGGCAGAAGGGGTTTGGTTTCCCCACCACAGCTGAAGTGACGCTTTCACAAACAAGACGCAAATTGGATGCAAACATCTAATTAACCTTCTCCCTGATTTCCGTCTGTGGAGGGGACGGAGTTCATATCCCAGACTGCCGAGCTTTCTGGACTTCTTTTTCCTCTTTCGGAAGGCGACTCTGGTGGGCTGGGGGCAGGACTGGGAGGAGGAGTCCTCGGGAGGGGGAGGGAGTTTATTCTGCTCAAGGGCTATCATTTTTGGGATCCAAATAGGTCCTGAAAACAAAGGAGACAGATTGATTGTGGGGTGGGGGGTTTTGCAGGGGAGGAGTGTTGGCTGGAAAGAATGGGAATTTCTCGGAGATATCCTAATCTCATCCGGCTTTTTAAATACCTATTGAGTGTTCCTGTGTGACTAGTACGATGCTTTGCACTCAGTTGGGTGTCGGCACACAGGTGTTCACTACAGTGCTCTTTTTGTAAGGGAGGAGTGATGGTTGGAAAGAATGGGAATTTACTGGAAACACTCAAATTATACCTGGGTTTTTTTTGTAACTATTGAATGTTCACATGTGACTAATACAGTGCTCTGCCCTCAGGTGTCTGCACACGGTAGATAGAGAAGCAACGGGTCTCAGGGGAAGGAGCCCGGGCTTGGGAGTCAGAGGTCGTGGGTTCAAATCCCGACTCCACCACTTGTCAGCTGTGTGCCTATAGATAAGTCACAACTTCTCTGGGCCTCAGTTACCTCATCTGTAAAATGGGGATTAAGACTGTGAGCCCCCCGTGGGACAACCTGATCACCTTGTAACCTCCCCAGCGCTTAGAACACTGTTTCGCACATAGTAAGTGCTTAATAAATGCCATTATTATTGTTATTACTCAGTACAGATTTTTTCCCCAATGTTATTTGTTAAGCACTTACTATGTACCAGGCACTGTACTAACTGCTAGGGTAGATACAAGATAATCAGGTTGGACACGGTACCTCTTTGGGCTCACAGTCTTACTCCCTATTTTACAGTTGAGGTAACTGAGGGGCAGAGAAGTGAAATAAGTTGCCCAAGGTCACCCAGCAGACAAATGTCAGAGTGGCGATTAGAACCCAGGTTCTTCTGCCTCCCAGGCTTGTGTTCTCTTCCCCAGGCTGTGCTGATTCTCACAGGTGTTATTCATCTGTGAATCCATTAGGTGCTGAATCATCCAGCGCTTAGAACAGTGCTTTGCACATAGTAAGCATTTAATAAATGCCGTTATTATTATTAAATGGCTTGGCACACAATGGGTGGTCAGTACAGTATGCTTCATGCTGGAAATGTGCTCAGTACAGTCACCTGCACCCAGTAGGCTTTCAATAATTTGTGCCATTGATCTTGGGACTGGGGAGAGAGAGAGTCCATGGGCTCTCAGTTGTGATACTTAAAAAAAAAAACTTTCCAAAGGGTCGATAATGAGAAGATCGGAATGTGTGGAACAGGGCAGGGATGTGTGGACTAAGCAGAGGTAGATGGGAATTAGAAATACTATGGCCTAGTGGAAAGAACCAGAGCTTGGGAGTCAGGGGACCTGAATTCTAATCCCAGCTCTGTCCCCTGTCTACTGTGTGACCCTGGGCAAGTGGCTTACCTTCACTTTGCCTCAGTTTTCTCATCCATAATAATTGGGGATCCAGTATTTTTTCTCACAACTATTTATTTTAGGAGCTCCATGTGGGGCAGATTACCTCATATTTAATATAGTGCTTGGTACATAGTGAGCATGTAACCCATATCGCTGTTATTTTTATTTGTGGGAATGAAGTGAGACTCCCAAAGGTCCAGATCCTTATTTGGGGAGGAGGAATTTTCTGGCACCTGGAATTTTCTTCCCAAGGAGTCTCTGCTATGGTGACTCTATGGGCTCAGCCAGCCCGAGCTTGAGGTAGGGAGAGAAGAAGGAAAACATAGCAAGGGGAAACAAGTTTCTGAGGAGCAGAATCAGTTCTGGGGGAAGATCCTGGAAATTTAGTTCGTGTTTTCCTTTTCTCTCTCCCTCTCCTGGAGCCTGTGGGGTAGCTCCAGAGAGGGTGGAGTGAGTGAACCCTCCTGTGGCTAAGGAATTGGGGGTTTGGGGGAGAGGACTCCCCTTCTCCCTGGTCCTCCCGGGCGTCCTGGCTGAAAACTCCCCGAGCTCCCCGCCCTGCCCCCTGCCCCCCCTGGGGCTGCCAGCCAGAACAAATGTTCCCCCGGTAGCTATGATGAAGACGGATGTGTGATTGATTCTGGCCCCTCTTCATGCCCCTCTGGCAGAAAATTAAAAGGCTATTTGTTACCCGGGGAAAGTACCCAGGTGCAGCCCACGCTGGACAATTTGTGTCCATGAAAAGGACGCCATTATGAGAGAGGTTGGATACAGCAGAAAGACGGGGGCGGGGGGTGGCAGGAGAGAAGCAGGGGAGTGAAGAGACAGGGGAGAAGGAGGAAGATGAGCAGAAGGGGAGGGAGGAGACCGAGGCTGGAGACAATGGAGGGGAAAAAAATAAAATAAATCAGAGATGCTTGGGCGAAGGATCGGCCCGGGAGGGAGGATGGGGCGGTACTCATGTGCGCTAACGGAGAAGTCAATTCTCCCTTTATGAACCTTGAGGCCGAGGGCCAGAGGGGCGGCTCTGCCCTGTCGACCCCTGGGGAAGGGTTTGCTCCCTCCTTCGGGCCGTCGAAGGGGGAGGAAAGGAAGGGGAGAGGAGGGGGAGGAAGGGGAGAGGAGGGGGAGGAAGGGGGAGACCTGTACTCCGCCCTCGAGAGCCCCGGGGGAGCCCTTAAGAGATTAGAAAGGAGGGGAGACCCGAGAGGAGGGTGCAGATGAACAGATTCATTCATCATCAGCTCCGCTGTTATTTATTAGTTTTTAAAGGGCTTCCGCACCCCCAACCGGGAGCTTTCCCTCCTCCGCCCTTCCCTGGCTGCGAGACTTCTTTGTGTGCTCCATCCGGGGAGGGTCGTCTTCCCCATTCCCACTTCGGGGGCGCTCACGGCCCGCTGTCCCCCAACCCTCACTGCTGGCAGCCCCCTGTTCCACACCATAAGGCAGCCTGTTTCATTCGTTCAATCGTATTTATTGAGCGCTCTCTGTGGGCAGAGCGCTGTACTAAGCGCTTGGAAAGTACAATAGAGCAATAAAGAAAGACAATCCCTGCCCACAACGGGCTCACGGTCTAGAGGGGAGAGGCAGACAACAATAAAGTAAATAGGCAGAAGCAGCACTGCCTAGTGGTCAGAGGTCATGGGTTCTAGTCCTGCTCCACCACCTATCAGCTGTGTGACTTTGGGCAAGTCACTTCACTTCTCTGGGCCTCAGTTTCCTCATCTGTAAAATGGGGATTAAGTCTGTGAGCCTCACGTGGGACAACCTGATTACCTTGTGTCTACCCCAACGCTTAGAACAGTGTCCGGCACATAGCAAGCGCTTAACAAATAGCATTACTAGTATTATTATTATAAATAGAATTATAGATATATACATAAGTGCTGTGGGGAGGGGCGGGGGGGAAGAGCAAAGGGAGTGATTCAGGGTGATGCGGAAGGGAGTTGTGTCCATGAAACTGTGAACTCATCTTGTACTTTCCAAGCACTTAGTACAGTGTTCTGCAAACAGTAAGCACTCAATAAATACTAATTATAATAGCACTTATTAAGCGCTTACTATGTGCAAAGCACTTTGTTCTAAGAGCTGTGGAGGTTACAAGGTGATCAGATTGTCCCATGGTGGGGGGGCGGGGGGGGGGATCACAGTCTTAATCCCCATTTTACAGATGAGGTAACCGAGGCATAGAGAAGTTAAGTGATTTGCCCAATGTCACATAACTGGCAATTGGCAGAGGCGGGATTTGAACCCATGACCTCTGACTCCAAAGCCCCTACTCTTTCCACTGAGCCACGCTGCTTCTCAAATATGCTTCTCAAATATTCGATAAATATGATCGAATGAAAGAATAACCAGCAGGTCAGGGATGGGGTACCGGTAATGGACTTGGGGAGACGAGCAAGGCTCCAAGAGCAAACGGGGCTGAAGGACCCCCTTATTCTGGTGTGAGGTTGCGGTGGGGATTGGGCGAGTGAGACTGGGGTCCAGCCCTCCGAGCTGTGAGGGAAATAAGACTTCACCACCAGAACTGGGGACCCCTGGAGGGCTGGGAGGTGGGAGGGTTTTGGCTCCCATCGCCCCCACAGAACAGCGAAAGTGATCCTTCTCCCCCGGCTAGATCGTTAGCTTGCGTGGGCAGGGAATATATCCATTTATTGTTCTATTTTACTCTCCCAAGCTCTTAGCAGCAGCGTGAGAAATGGCACGGCATAGTGGATAGAGCACAGGCCTGGGACTCAGAAGGTTATGGGTTCTAATTTTGAACCACCACTTGTCTGCCGTGAGACAGGTCACTTCACTTCGCTGGGCCTCAGTTTCCTCATCTGCAAAATGGGGATTGAGACTGTGAGCCCCCCATGGGACCGGGACTGTGTCCAACTCCATTTGCTTGTATCCACCCCAGCGCTTGGTACAGTGCGTGTCACATAGTAAGTGCTCAATAAATGCCATCATTATTATTACTATTACTAATAATGATGGCATTTATTGAGTGCTTACTATGTGCAAAGCACTGTTCTAAGCGCTGGGGAGGTTACACGGTGATCAGGTTGTCCCATGGGGGGCTCACAGTCTTAATCCCCATTTGGTAGATCTCCCCCTTGAGCCCCTTCCTTCCTCTCCCCCTCGTCCCCCTCTCCATCCCCCCCATCTTACCTCCTTCCCTTCCCCACAGCACCTGCATATATGCATATATGTTTGTACATATTTATTACTCTATTTTACTTGTACATATCTATTCTATTTATTTTATTTTGTTAATATGTTTGGTTCTTTTCTCTGTCTTCCTTCTAGACTGCGAGCCCACTGTTGGGTAGGGACTGTATATGTTGCCAACTTGTACTTTCCAAGCGCTTAGTACAGTGCTCTGCACACAGTAAGCGTTCAATAAATACGATTGATTGATTGAGGCACAGAGAAGTGAAGTGACTTGCCCAAAGTCACACAGCTGACAAGTGGTGGAGCTGGGATTTGAACCCTTGATCTCTGACTCTATAGCTTGGGTTCTTTCCACTGAGACACGCTGCTTCTCAGTGGAAGTACAGTGCTCTGCGCATAGTAAGCACTCAAATCTGATTGAATGAATGAATGAAAGGTAGCCCCCCACCCGGGCCAGTGGCCCCTTTGAACCCTGATAACGGGCCCATAAAGACCCTTGTCACTAACGTCTTCCCAGTAATCCCCTCCCCCTCCAACTGGGAAGCAGCGTGACCTCGTGGGTAGAACAATGGCCTGGGCGTCAGAAGACCTGGGTTCTAAGCCTGGCTCCTTCACTTGTCTGCAAATCAGTTAACTTCCCTGTGCCTCAATTACCTCATCTGCAAAATGGGGATTAAGATGATCAGTTCTAAGTGGGATAGAGACTGTGTTCAATCTTGTATTAATTCATTCATTCAATCATATTTATTGAGTGCTTACTGTGTGCAGAGCACTGTACTAAGCGCTTGGGAAGTACAAGTTGGCAACATATGGAAACGGTCCCTACCCAACAACGGGCTCACAGTATAGAAATAATAATAATAATAAATAGCCTCATTTTTAGGAGGTGAGAGGAGAAGAGGCAAGAATAAAAGTGGTGGTGTGGGAAAGGAATATTTCTGTTTATTGTCGTATTGTACTCTACCAAGTGTTTAGTACAGTGTTCTGCACATAGTAAACGCTCAATTAATATGACTGACTGACTGACTAAAAGCTAGGCTGTTCTGGAAAAAGGAATTCAGCAAGGTACCTGCAGGTTCCAGACCGGGCTTTCTAAAAGTCCCGCTGTTCTGGGAAAGGAATCCAGAGAGGCACCTGTGGATTCCAGGCCGGGCTTTCCAGAAGCCCTGCTGTTCCGGAGAGAGGAGTAATAATGATGACATTTATTAAGAGCTTACTATGTGCAAAGCACTGTTCTAAGCGCTGGGGAGGTTACAAGGTGATCAGGTTGTCCCACGGGGGGCTCACGATCTTAATCCCCATTTTACAGATGAGGGAACTGAGGCCCAGAGAAGTTAAGTGAATGCCCAAAGTCACACAGCTGACAATTGGTGGAGTTTGGATTTGAACCCATGACCTCTGACTCCAAAACCCGTGCTCTTTCCACTGAGCCACAGTGAGACACCTGTGATGGAGAAGCTCAATCAGTCAGTGCTTTTAATCAATCAATCAATGGTATCTATTGAGCTCTTACTGTATGCAGAGCGTGGTATAAAGCACTTGGGAGAGTGCAATAAAACAGAGTTTGTAGACAGGTTCTCTGCCCACAAGGAACTTGCCATCTAGAGTGGGAGTCAGATATTAAAATAAATCCCAGATATGTACATAAGTGCTGTGGGGCTGAGGATGGGGTGAATATAAAGTTCTTAAAGGGCACTGATCCACGTGTATAGGCGATGCAGAAGGGAGAGGGAGTAGGGGGAAATAAAGGTTTTGTCAGAGAAGACCTTTTGAAGATGTGATTGTAGTAAGGCTTTAAATGTGGGGAGAGTAGTGGTCTGTTGGATATGAAAAATGAAAAAAAAGGTATTTGTTAAGCATTTACTATGTGCCAAGCACTGTTCTAAGCTCTGGGGTAGAGACAAGGTAATCAGGTTGTTCCACATGGAACTCACAGTCTCAATTTCCATTTGACAGATGAGGGAACTGAGGCACAGAGAAGTGAAGTGGTTTGCCCGAGGTGACACAGCAGACATGTGGCGGAGCCAGGATTAGAACCCAGGTCCTCTGACTCCCAAGCCCAGGCTCTTTCCTTTAAGCCACACTGCTTGAGTTTCAGGTCAAGGAGGACATGACCAAGGGGTCGGTGGTGAGATAGATGAGATTGAGATACAGTGAGTAGGCTGACGTTAGAGGAGTGTAAGTGTGTGGATTGGGTTGTAGTGGGAAATCAGCAAGGTAAGGTAGGAGGTGGAGAGCTGATTGAGTGCTTTAAAGTTGAGGATAAGGAGTTTCTGTTTGATGCAGAGGTGGATGGGCAACCACTAAAGGGGCTTGAGGAGAAGAGAGACACGGATTGAGCAGTTTTTTAGGATAATCAGGCAGCACAGTGAGGTACAGCCTGGAGTGGGAAAGAGACAGGAGGCAGGGAGGTCAGTGAGGAGGCTACTGCAGAAGTCAAAGCAGGATATAAGTACTTGAATGGCTGAGGTAGTAGTTTGGATGATAAGAATGGATTTTAGAGATGTAATGAAGGTAAAATCAGTCAATCAATGATATTTATTGAGCACTTACTGTGTACAGAGCACTGTTATAAACACTGGAGCACTGTACTAAATGCCCCTGTAGATCCAGTAAGATTTGGTGACAGATTAAATATGTGGATCGAATGAGAGAAGAATCAAGGATCATGTCAATACGACAGACTTGTGAGACAGGGAAGATAGTAGTGTCATCTACAGGGATGGGAAAGATGGGAGAAGAGAGAGTTTGGGTGGGAAGATGAGTTCACTTTTAGACATGTTAAGTTTGAGATGTCCGTGGGACATCTAAGCAGAGATGTCCTGAAGGCAGGAGGAATTGCAAAATTATAGCAAAGGAGAGAGATCAGGGCTGGAGATGTAGATTTGGGAATCATGGCATAGTTAAAGTCGTGGGAGCGAACGAGTTCCCCAGGGGAGTGGGTGTAGATGGAGAGTAGAAAGGGACCCAGAACTAAGCTTTGAGACCCCACCCACCCACCCACCCAGGTATAGGGTGGAGGAGGAGCCCAGAACAGAGACAGAATGAATGGCCAGAGAGACAGGAGGAGAACTAGGAGAGGACATAGTGAAGCCGAGGTTGGATAATATTTCCAGGAGGAGGGGGTGGGTCCACACTGTCTCTCAGGCAGCTGAGAGGTTGAGGAGGGTTGGGGGGGGCGGTAGAGGAGAAAACTGGAGGAGAGGAAGTGGAGGAAATTGCTGTAGACAACTCGTTCAAGGAGTTTGGAGAGGAATGGCAGGAGGGAGATGGAGTGATAACTGGAAGGAGCTGTGGGCTCAAAGGAGGGTTTTTTAAGAATAGGAGAGAGACGAGTGAGTTTGAAAGCAGTGGGGAAGGAGCTGTTGGCGATTATTAGTTAAAGATGGTGGTCAGTGAGGGAAGAAGGAAGGGGGTGAGGGCTTTGATAAGCTCCTAATGGACGAGAGGTGGAGGCGCAGATGTTGGAAGTTGATTTTGAGAGGAGGTGGGAGATTTCTGGGGGCCACTGAACTGACTGGACTGGACACCTCTTTTGGCTTCTCCTGCACCCTGACCTTTGACAGGCCTGGGGGCCTATAGGATGGAGGACATGTAGGGAAGGGTCAGGTACATGTGTGCCAGGATTTAAATCTGTAGCAGCCCATGTGCCTTTTCAGGAGTAAAAAGAGATTTCCCATTGGAGCAATCTTAACATCCAGTAGACCACTGCTCTTTCCATCTTCAAAGCCCTTCTGAAATCCCACCTCTCCCAGAGCTCACAGTCTAAGTAGAAGGGAGAACAGGAGAAATAAGGCATGGAGAAGTTTAATGATTTACCCAAAATCACACAGCAAGCATTTGGCAGAGCCAGGATTAGAACCCAGGTTCTATGTCTCCCAGGTTGTTGCTCTTTCCACTAGGCCATGCTGTTTCTCTGTCTCTCCCATAGACCACGAGCTCTTCTGAGCAGGGAACTTGTCTACCAACTCTGGCCTGGAATGCCCTCCCTCCTCAAATCCTCCAAACGATCACACTTCCCCCCTTCAAAACCCTACTGAAGGTTCACCTCCTCCAAGAGGCCTTCCCAGACTAAGCCCCCCTTTTCCTCAGCTCCCCTCCTCTCCCCATCACCCTGACTTGCTCCCTTTGCTTTATCCCCCTCCCCACCTCACAGAACTTGTGTATATATGTACACATCTATAATTCTATTTATATTAATGCCTGTTCACTTGTTTTTATATGTATATATCTATAATTTGATTTATTCATATTGAGGCTATTGATGCCTGTTTACTTGTTTTGATGTCTGTCTCCCCTCTTCTAGACTTTAAGCAGGGATTGTCTCTCTTGATTGTGGAATTGTACTTTCCAAGTACTTAGTACAGTGCTCTGCACACAGTAAATGCTCAATAAATGTGATTGAATGACCTGAATGAACGTTATATTGTACTCTCCCAAGCACTTAGTGCAGTACTCTGCCCACAGTAAGTGCTCAATAAATATGATTGATTGAGTGCAAGGGCCAGATCTACTGACTCAGTTGTCCTCTCCCAAGTGCTCAGTTCAATATTCTGCACTCAGTGGACCATAAGCTCCTTGAAGGCAGGGATCATGCCTAATAATAATAATAATGATGGTATTTGTTAAGCATTTATTATGTGCCACTCACTGTCCTAAGCGCTGGGGTAGATACAAGGTAATCAGGTTGTCCCATGTGGGGCTCACAGTCTTAATCCCCATTTTACGGATGAGGTAACTGAGGCACAGAGAGGTGAAGTGACTTGCCCAAAGTCACACAGCTGACAAGTGGCAGAGCCAGAATGAGAACCACGATCTCTGATTCCTAAGCCCGGGTTCTTTCCACTAGGCCACGAGAGTAAGTAGACACAATCCCTGCCTTCAAGGAGCTTATAGTCTTGCTTGTCTGATACTTCCCGAATGCTTAGTCCAGTGCCGGCACACAGGGAGTGCTCAATAAAATACTAAGACTGCTCCTACTACTACAGTAGAGGGAGTGAGTGACAGCGATCCTGAAATTGGGGGGCTGCATCAGGCAGAAACTCCTCACCCTGGGCTTCAAGGCTCTCCATCACCTCGCCCCCTCCTACCTCACCTCCTTTCTCTCCTTCTACAGCCCAGCCTGCACCCCCCGCTCCTCCGCCACTTATCTCCTCACCGTACCTCGTTCTCGCCTGTCCCGCCATCGACCCCCGGCCCACGTCATCCCCCGGGCCTGGAATGCCCTCCCTCTGCCCATCCGCCAAGCTAGCTCTCTTCCTCCCTTCAAGGCCCTGCTGAGAGCTCACCTCCTCCAGGAGGCCTTCCCAGACTGAGCCCCTTCCTTCCTCTCCCCCTCGTCCCCCTCTCCATCCCCCCCATCTTACATCCTTCCCTTCCCCACAGCACCTGTATATATGTATATATGTTTGTACATATTTATTACTCTATTTATTTTACTTGTACATATCTATTCTATTTATTTTATTTTGTTAGTATGTTTGGTTTTGTTCTCTGTCTCCCCCTTTTAGACTGTGAGCCCACTGTTGGGTAGGGACTGTCTCTATATGTTGCCAATTTGTACTTCCCAAGCGCTTAGTACAGTGCTCTGCACATAGTAAGCGCTCAATAAATACGATTAATGATGATGATGATGACCCCTCGACAAGCACATAGCTTCTGCTAGTGAAGGTGGCAGTGATGACAAAGCCCACGGATCCCATGGGGTAGCTCAGAGACACTGGGGTGAAGAGACACAATTCCTCCCCCCTCCTCAAAGCCTTATTGAAAGCACATCTCCTCCAAGAGGCCTTCCCTAACTAAGCCCTCCTTTCCTCTTCTTCCACTCCCTTCTGTGACACCCTGACTTGCTCCCTTCATTCATCCCCTCTCCCAGCCCCTCAGCACTTATGTACATATCTGTAATTTATTTATATTAATGCCTGTCTCCCCCTCTAGAATTTATGTTCATTATGGGCAGGAATGTGTCTGTTTATTGTAATATTGTACTCTCCCAAGTGCTTAGTACAGTGCTCTGCATAATAATAATGATGGTATTTGTTGAGCGCTTACTGTGGCCAAGCACTGTTCTAAGCTCTGGGGTAGATACAAGGTAATCAGGTTGTCCCACGTGGGGCTCACAGTCTTAATCCCCATTTTACAGATGAGGTAACAGAGGCACAGAGAATTTAAGTGACTTGTCCAAAGTCACACAGTTGACAAGTGGCGGAGCCAGGATTAGAACCCATGACCTCTGACTCCCAAGTTTGTATTTTTTCCACTAAGCCACACTGCTGCCGCCCACAGTAAGCACTCAATAAATACAATTGACTGACCAATTGACTCAAAGGAGGAATGATGCCCAAGTCCCCCTTCTTATTCCCCCGGGGCCCATTTTAGAAGCCATCTGTCTGCTCCCTGCCCCATTCCTTCCCCCGGCTTCTCTGGGGGGTGGCCGGCCTGTGCCAGCCCTGGTGGGCAGCTTTGCCAGTCTGGACATCTGTGGTTCTTGTGCTCCCTGAGCCCTCCTCCTCAACCCCTGCCCCTTCTCTCCCTTCTCAGCCTCTCTGCTCTCCTCTGCCTTCTGCCAACTTAACCCTTCCCTGACCCTAACTTCAGCCATCGGCCCCCATTGTCGCACCTCAGGGTGTGGACTTCTGGCCCTTTTCCCCGGGTTCAGCCTGTCCTGGGCTGTGCTGAAAGGCCAGTAGGCTCCCTGGGGTGAGAGAGCACCTGGGATGGGGCTGTTCCCCACTGGAGGAAGACTCCTCCTAGGAGAGAAATCCGGAGATGCCTGTCCCTTTCCTTCCCATACATTCCTTCTCCACACTCCTTCTGCCACTTCCGTGCACTTCCTGAGGGCTCCTTGGTTCCAGACTGCCTCCTCAGAGTCCTCTGGAGTTCCCCTACCCTACTTCCCTGACCCCTACTGTCCTTGTCCCCAGGCAGGGTCCATTCTTCTCCCTGCTCCAGACTCCTTTCAGCTAAGACTCCTCTAAACAAGTGGATGGAAGAGGAGGAAGAAGAGGAGGACAAGGAGAAGAAGGAGGAAGAGGAGGAGGAGGAAGTAGAGGGGAAGGAGGAGGAGAAAAAGGAATACAAGAAGAAGGAGGAGGAGGAGGAGGAGGAAGGGTGACCCAGCCTGTTGTGGTTGAAGGAGAAGGTTTGGGGAGATTGGAAGTGAGCTCTTATATCCAATTGCTCTTGGAATCAAGATGAGAAATACTGGAAATTTCCTCTCTTGTTCTGTGTCTCTGTCATCCCTGGGTTTTTCCATCCTGTATCTCTTTGTCCATCTCTCCCTATCTCGGTGTGTGTCAGTATCTCTGTCTTTCTATCCCTCTATTTCTCTGTGTGTCTCTGCCTGCCTCGGTATCTCTTTGTGTCACTGGGTCTCAGCACCTGTGTACTCTCTCTTTCAGTGGCTCTCTGTGCCTCTATCTCAGTCTCTGTCTGACTGTCTCTCTGTGTCTCAGTCTCTCTCCGAATGACTGCCTCTATTGCTTTGTGCATCTCTATGTCATTCTCTGTCTCTGCGCCTCTCGGTCTCGGTCTGCGACTCTATCTGTACATCTGTGTCACTCTGTGTCTATTCCCGTCGGTCTTTGCCACTGTATTTGTGTGTCTGTGTCTCAGTCTCTGTGTCTCTCTCCGGGTTTCTGTCTCTATTTCACTGCATCTCTGCCTCTCTCCATGTGTTTCAGACTCTCTGTATCTGTCTTGTGTTCAGTCTGCCTCTGTGTCTGTCTGCCTCCAGCAGGAAGGCAGGCAGGCAGGCAGCAGGAGCAGGTGGCAGCTTAAATGCAGTTTAGAATTCCCAGAGTCTTCCCGAGGTATTTAGGGGAGATAATGGGTTTTCCTAGCTCTCTCCCCTGTTTGCATTTGTTTGTTTTCCATTAACAGGCCCCTTGGAAAGTTGTGATCTTCATTTCCCTGGGTCCCTCTGTCAGTCAGTGGGTTTTTGGGATGCACCCTGTTTAGACCTGAATTTCCCTTGTCTGGCTCTCTCGCTCCCAGCCCTGCCCCCTCAGCTCACTGCTGCTCAGGGCAGACTGTTGGCCCCAGCTGCTTATTCTTAGAATCCTGAGTGGACTGGGGTCTCAAGAGGTCATCTGGGTCAGCCCCCTGCCTCCAAGCATGTGGGGAAGCGGTGTGGCTCAGTGGATAGAGCATGAGCTTGGGAGTCAGAAGGAGCTGGGTTCTAATCCTGGCTCTGCCATTTGTCTGCTGTGTGACCTTGGACAAGTCACTTCACTTCTCTATGCCCCAGTTACTTCATCTGTAAAATGGGGATTAAGAAAGTGAGTCCCCCGTGGGACAACCTGATCACCTTGTAACCATCCAGCACTTCGAACAATGTTGTGCACATAGTAAGCGCTTAATAAATGCCATCATTATGATTATTATTAATACAGCACCCTATATACAGTAGGGGTTCAGCACAGTGCTTTGTACTTAGTAAACTATCACTACAGAGCTCTGCACACAGAAGGTGCTCAGTACAGTTCTTTGCAGAGTAGGTATGCCTTGTGCAGTCAATCAGGGAAGAATTCCTGCAGGGGGTGTTTGAAAAATCACTCTGATGGGCAGAAGAAATAAGCTTTGGGAAAGAGGGAGGTAGGGTGGTCTGTTAGGGAGAGTACAGAGCTGGGAGCCAGGAGTCCTAGGTTCTAATCCTAGCTCTGTCCCTGGTCTTCTACACGACCTTGGACAAGTCACTCAACTTCTCTGGGCCTCAATTTCCTCTTTTGTAGAATGGGGAGAGATCCCTGCCCACCCTCCTTCTTAGAATGTGGGCCCCATTTGGGACAGGGACTGTCAGCCAGTCAGTCATTTGTATTTACTAAGCACTTATTGTGTGCAGAACACTGTACTAAGAACTTGGAAGAGTACACTCTAACAATATAACAAACTTATTCCCTGTCTACAACAGGCTTGCAGTCTTGATTGTGACCTAATTTTCTCATATCCACCCCAGTGGTCAGTGCAGTGCTTGGCATGCAGTAAGCTCTAAAAATGTCCCCCATAATAGTAGTCATTATTATACTAAGCAGAGGAGGAAGGCATCTCAGCAGGAAGAGATGTCAGAGAGTTGAGATGTGACCGGCCCAGAGGGCGATCCATTTTGCCAGGTACATGGCTGAGACATTTGCAGTTCGGATGGAATAAACGACAGAGTGGCATAGAGGAGGGAGAGAAAGGAGAGGTGAATCTGTGTAGGAGAAAGAGCTGGAGCAGGAATACAACCCTGGGAGGCCCTAGGCTGTGAGGGAGAGACATGATCATTGAGAATAATAATAATAACAACAATGATGGCACTTATTAAGCACTTACTATGTGCAAAACACTGTTCTAAGCACTGGGGAGGTTACAAGGTGATCAGGTTGTCCCACAGGGGGCTCACAGTCTTCATCCCCATTTTCCAGATGAGGTAACTGAGGCACAGAGAAGTTGAGTGACTTTCCCAAAGTTACACAGCTGACAGTTGGTGGAGCTGGGATTTGAACCCCTGACCTCTGACTCCAAAGCCCGTGCTCTTTCCACTGAGCCATGCAGCTTCTCCTAAGAGAAGACAAGTGCCTCAAAAGAGCCAGCAAAAAAGAGACTTGGTCCAGGAGGGTGACAGAGCCAGGAGTTCTAGCCCCCAGCATTGCCCTTGGGAGGGGGCTCTGAATTGTCCTCTGTCAAGGATGGGCCCCAACGTGTTGGCCAGAGGGGGCCAGAGAGCTGCCTCTGAAGGGAGAGAAGAAGGTGAAGAGGACAGAAGAGAAGAAAGGAGAGGAAAAAAGATGAAGAAGAGAGAAGAAAGAAGAAGGAGGAAGGAGAGAAGGGAGAGGAGAAGGGAGAGGAGAAGGGAGAGGGGAAAAAAGAGAAGAAAGGAGAGAAGGCAGAGAAGTGGAGAAAAGAAGGGAGAGAGAAGTCAAGAAGGAAGAGGAGAGAAGGGGAGAGGATGGGAGAAAAGAAGGCAGAGAAGAGGAGAGATGAAAGAAGAGAAGAAGGCAGTGAAGATGGGAGAGAAAGCAGAGAAGAGGAGAGAAAAGAGAAAAGGAGGGACAGAAATGGAGAGGGAGAGGGAGAAAGAAAAAAAGTGCAAAAGGAGCCAGACCTACTAGCTTGTGGTAGGTTTCTGCACATGGTGGGGGATAAGGGAGACGGGTCCTCTGCCAGGAGTTGTAGCACAAGGCTGTGATGGGGAGGGGATTCTGGACTGGGGGTCAAGGCCTCGGGCTGCGAGGGGAGGCAGGCAAGCTGAATGATCCATCTCACTGCTGCAGGGCTCCTTGTTTTTTCCTTGCTGTGCCCAGGTTTGTCAGGGAAGATGCTGCCCAGATTAGGCAGAGCCCCTGGGAATCTGGAGACTTCTGAGGATACAGTGGTTTCTCCCACTATCCAGGAACCTCAGGGGAAAGCAGGAGAAGGTGTAGGAGTGAAGCCCCCAAAAGGAAAGTGATCCCGTGGTCTCTCTTCCATCTCCTGATCCATTTTCTGGAGGGGAGAGAGACACAGCTGTGAGAGTTGCTCACATACCCACAGAGAGAGAGTAAGAGAGGCAGAGACAGAGGGAGAGGTGGGGAACAAGAGGCAGAAAGAGGACACAGACAGAGTCAGAGAGACTGAAAAATGAGACAGAAATGGAAATGTGGAGAGTGTGTGTGAGCGAGAAAGAGTGTGTGTGTAAGAGAATGTGAGAATGTATGTAGGTGTGTGACAGTGACAGACAGTGAGAGAGAGAGCGAGGTAGACACCCAGAGGGAAAATTGTGAGTACGGGAGAAAGCACGACATTTTTCAGGGTTCAGAGGAAGGTGTCCTGGGGGCTTTAAAGGAAGCAAGCAGCCAATAAATACCTGTTCTTGAGCCAACTCCAGCAGTGACCTTGGGCAAGACACTTTACTTCTCCTTGCCTCATTTTCCTCATCTGTAAAATGGGTTTGAGATATCTGTTCTCCCTCCTCTTTAGGCGGGGCACCCCATGTGAGCCAGGGACTGTGTCCAACCTGATTATCTTGTATTTACCCCAGGGTTTGGCACATAGTAAATGTTGAATGAATATTATGATTATTTTCATAGTCACCATCATTTTTAGTGCCACAAGGCCATGATGCTTCTGTGGGAGATGGAGTCGGTCCTGGGTTGGGTGGGCTGCGGGGCTGGCCCAAGTGAGGCTCAGTTGCTAGTGTTTATTCATTCATTCAGTCATTGTCATATTTATTGAACATTTACTGTGTGCAGAGCACAGTACTAAGCACTTGGGAAAGTACAACATGGGGAACCCCATAAGACACTCTTTGAGGGGGGTCCAGCTCTGTTATATTGTATTCTCCCAAGGGCTTAGTACAGCACTGCATGGAGAAGCAGCATGGCCTAATGGATAGAGCACGGCCTATTAGTCAGAAGGACCTAGGTTCTAATTCTGGCTCCACCTGTCTGCTGTGGGACCTTGGGCAAGACACTATCCTTCTCTGGGCCTCAGTTACCTCAACTGTAAAGACTGTGAGCCCTATGTGAGACATGGACTGCTTCCAACCATGCATTTACCCCAGGGTTCAGAACAGTGCCGGACACATAGAAAGCACTTAAATGCCATAAAAAAGAAAAAATGCTCAATAAATATGATAATAATAATAATGGCATTTATTAAGTGCTTACTATGTGCAAAACACTGTTCTAAGCACTGGGGAGGTTACAAGGTGATCAGGTTGTCCCACAGGAGGCTCACAGTCTTAATCCCCATTTTACAGATGAGGTAACTGAAGCACAGAGAAGTTAAGTGACTTGCCCAAAGTCACACAGCTGACAATTGGCAGAGCTGGGATTTGAACCCATGACCTCTGACTCCAAAGCCCATGCTCTTTCCACTGAGCCACGTTGCTTCTCTATGATCAATTGATTGGTAGAATAGAAGCGGAGCACCCAATTGTCTTTGTGGTCACTCCAGAGACTGTGCAGGGCACTAAGCAGAGGCCTGGGATGATGGCAGACATCGTTCAATGTCCGGTTGGCGTGGAGGACTGATGGTACCCACCCAAAGCCCTAACACCAGGCACAAATGCCTCTCGATTTTCCAGGGTGCCCAGGCCGTGGATTATCCAGCCGGTGCTTCCCTTCTCTATCCTTCCCCCTATGGGTGATGGAGCAGTTTTGGTTTTTTTTTCAATGGTATTTGTTAAGCGCTAACTATGTGCCAGGCACTGTTCTAAGCACTGTAGTAGATTTAAGATAATCAGGTTGGACGCAGTCTCTGTCCTACATGGGGCTCACAGTCTTAATCCTCATTTTACAGATGAGGTATCTGAGGCCTGGAGAAATGAAGTTACTTGCCCAGAGTCACACACAAGTGCCTCAGTCAAGTGCCCCACATCATCCCTCTAATGCCCTCAAAGGGGGATGGGTGTTCTGCTTCTCTTCTACCAAACAATCAATCAATAAATCAATCAATCATATTTACTGAACACTTTTTTTTATGGCATTTGATAAGTGCTTCTTCTGACTCCAAGACCTGTACTGCAACCTTGGTGTCATCCTCGACTCCACTCTCTCATTCTCCCCACACATCCAATCCATCACCAATACCTGCCGGTCTCACCTCCACAACATCGCCAAGATCCGCCATTTCCTCTCCATCCAAACCGCTACTTTGATGGTTCAATCTCTCATCCTATCCCGACTGGATTAGTGCATCAGCCTCCTCTATGATCTCCCAACGTCCTGTCTCTCCCCGTTTCAGTCTACACCTGTCTACATGTTTTGTTTTGTTTTGCTGTCTATCTGCCCCTTCTAGACTGTGAGCCCGTTGCTTGGTAGGAACTGTCTCTATATGTTACTGACTTGTACTTCCCAAGCGCTTAGTACAGTGCTCTGCACATAGTAAGCGCTCAATAAATACGAATGAATGAATGATTGAATACTTCACTCTGTTACCCGGATTATCTTTGTACAGAAACACTCTGGGCATGTCACTCCCCTCCTCAAAAATCTCCAGTGATTGTCTTTCAACCTTCGAATCAAGCAAAAACTCTTTACTCTCGGCTTCAAGGCTGTCCATCACCTCACCTCTTCCTACCTCACCTCCCTTGTGTCCTTCTCCAGCCCAGCCCACACTCTCCACTCCTCTGCTGCTAACCTCCTCAGCGTGCCTCATTCTCGCCTGTCCTGCCGTCAACCCCCAGCCCACGTACTTCCCCTGGCCTGGAATACCCTCCCTTCATACATCCGCCAAGCTAGCTCTCTTTCTCCCTTCAAAGCCCTACTAAGAGCTCACCTTCTCCAGGAGGCCTTCCCAGACTGAGACCCCTTTTTCCTCTCCTCCTCCCCATCCCCCCTTTGCCCTACCTCCTTCCTCTCCCCACAGCACTTGTATATATTTGTACATATTTATTACTCTATTTTACTTGTACATATTTACTATTCTATTAATTCTGTTAATGATGTGCATATAGCTATAATTCTATTTGTTCTGATGATTTTGACACCTGTGTACATGTTTTGTTTTGTTGTCTGTCTCCCCCTTCTAGACTGTGAGCCCATTGTTGGGTAGGGACCATCTCTATATGTTGCCAACTTGTACTTCCCAAGCACTTAGTACAGTGCTCTGCACACAGTAAGTGCTCAAAAACTACAATTGAATGAATGAAATGAAAGAAAGGGAGCCTGGTAGGGAGAGGCTGGGGGACAGCTTGGAGGGAAGAGGCTGGTGGGGAAGTCCAGGAAGCAGTTGGAGGAGAGACCAGTGGGGAGGAAGTGTGATACACTACCAAGAATATGAAGACAGCCAGGGTTCTTCCAAAGCTCTTCCCAGCAGTTGCTCCATTTTTTTTTCAATAATTTATTTAGCACTTCCTTAGTGCCAAAGACGTGTGCAAAATGCTGGGTGGAAAAGATAAGAATCATTCCTCCACCAGTCCTGTGAGATCGGAATTTATAATCCATCAATAATATTTACGGAGGACGTTCTGTGCAGAGCCCAAGAGAGGCAGGGCCAATGAATTAATCAATCAGTGGCATGATCCCTGCCCTCAAGGGGTTTAGTGAAGGGGAAGAGAGGGAAATAATAATAATTAAGCACTTACTATGTGCCATGCACTGTTCTAAGTGCTGGGGGAGATACAAGATAAGCGGGTTGTCCCACCTGGGCCTCGCAGTCTTAATCCCCATTTTACAGATGAGGTAACTGAGGCACAGAGAAGGTAAGTGCCTTGTCCACCGTCACACAGCAGACAAATGGCAGAGTCAGGATTAGAACCCATGTCCTCTGACTCCCAAACCCATGTTCTTTCTACTAAGCCACACTGCTTCTCATTTCTAGGTGATGCCTTTATTACCAAAGTGCCTTACATTATTTAGTTATTTACAATAGAGTAAACAAAATGCCTGCACTCAAGGAGCTTGCAGCCTAGTGAGGGAGACCAACACTAATAAATTACAAATAGGAATAAGAAATAGAGCACATTTATTCTTTCATTCAATTGTATTTATTGAGTGCTCACTGTGTGCAGAGCACTGTACTAAGCACTTCTGAGAGTACAACAGAACAATGAACAGACACATTCCCTGCCCATAACCAGCTTACTCTAGATGGGAGACAGACATTAATATAAATAAATTACGGATATATACATGAGTGCTGTGGGGTTGGGAGAGGGGAAGAATAAAGGGAGCAAGTCAGCACAACACAGAAGGGAGTGGGAAAAGGGGAAAGTGGGGGCTTACTCTGAGAAGGCAACTTGGAGGAGATGTGGGTACTGTGGGGCAGGTGGTAAAGGGGGTGAAAGTACCCAGGTCCTTATTGCCCCAGAAATGCCAAAGTGGTAGTAGTGGGAGAAATAGGATGGGGAGATGAGAGATTAATCAGGGAAGGCCTCCTGGAGGAGGTGGGATTTCAGAAGGGTCTTGATGATAGGGGGAGTGGTGGTCTTCCAGGTATAATAATAATAATAATGGTATTTTTTAAGCGCTTAATATGTGCAAAGCACTGTTCTAAGCGCTGGGGGGGGTTACAAGGCGATCAGGTTGTCCCATGAGGGGCTCACAGTCTTAATCCCCATTTTACAGATGAGGGAACTGAGGCACAGAGAAGTGAAGTGAGTTGCCCAAAGTCACACAGCTGACAAGTGGCGGAGCCTGGATTTGAACCCACGACCCCTGACTCCAAAGCCCGGGCTCTTTCCACTGAGCCACGCTGCTTCTCCAAGCAGATATTCAGGGAGATGGCAGCAGGGAAGGTGTGAACAAGAGGCTGGTGGCAGGAAAGATGAAAAGGAAACTAAGGTCCAGAGAACCAGCGAAGGTAAGTGACTTGTCCAAGGTCACACAGTTGGCCAGTGACAGGGCAGGTATTAGAATCCAGTCTTCTGGCTCCCAGTCCTAGGCTCCGTCCACTAGGCCTCCCCTCCCCACTCCATGGGTGGGGGAGGGTAACTGTGAGAGTGTCAGTCAGTCAATCATATTTATTGTGCTCTTACTATGTGCAGAGCACTGCACTAACCATTTCGGAGAATACAGGAGAACAAAACAAGCATTGGGAAGCAGTATGGCATAGTGGATAGAGCACAGGCCTGTGAGTCAGAAGATCATGAGTTCTAATCTTGGGCCTGCCATTTGTCTGCTGGGTGACCTTGGGCAAGTCATTTCACTTCTGTGTGCCTGTTACCTCATCTGTAAAATGGGGATTGAGACTGTGAGTCCCACGTGGGACAGGGACTGTATCCAACCCAATTTGTATCCCCTGCCCCCCAGCGCTTAGTACAGTGCCTGACACACCGTAAATGCTTAACAAATACCACAATTATCATTATTATTATTATTCCCTGCCCAGAACTGAGCTTACAGTCTAGAAGGGCTACAGGGGCAGCTCAGTCCGGTCTGACTGGGGGCCTGCGACCTCCTCAAAGCAGCCAGTGGCCGGTCAGAGGCTGGTACAGCCCTGGGGTCCTGGCTGGAAGATCTCTGGGCTCCTCACCCCCCTTGGCCACAACCAGGCCCCACCGGGAGGACCAGGTCCATGGAGCTCCAAGCTGGCGGTTTCCAGTGCCCTCGAAGCCGGCGTGGGAAGGCGGAGAGGGATGGGGAGGGAGGGTGGCTCTCAAGGCCCCATTTTCTGGTCTGGCCTCCAAGGCTTGGCGCTCTCCAGATGCCCTTGACCTTTCCGACACGAGGTCAGCATCTCATCTGTATGGCTCCCGACAGCAAGCAGCCCAGGCTCCTGGAGCCTTCCAGCCGCAGTCACGCTGGAGTAGACTTGTCATTTCAATTTATCTTTCTGCAACCGCTCCCCGTCACCCACCAACAGCAACACGGTGGACCGGGGGATGCGTGGTGCGGCGGGGGGTGGGAAGGGGAGAGAGAGGCAAAGAGAGGCAGGGAGAGACACAGAGTGATAGAGAGATGGAGAGAGATGGAGCAAGGCAGGCTGAGAAAGGGAGAGACAGAGAGTACTGGAGATAGAGAGAGATGGAGAGAGAGAGCGAGGCCGGTGGAAAGATGGAGAGAGATGGGGAGAGACAGAGAGCAGTGGAGACAGGGAGAGAGAGTGGAGAGAGACAGAATGAGGCTGGCAGAGAGAGGGAGAGACACAGGGAGAGACAGGGTGTGTTGGAGAGAGGGAGAGAGATAAAGAGACAGAGCGAGGCTGGTAGAAAGAGGGAGAGACACAGGGAGAGACACAGAGATATAGGGGAGGGAAAGAGAGCTGGAGAGAGACAGAGCAAGACCAGCAGAGAGAGGGAGACAGGAGAGATAGAGAGCAATGGAGAAAGCTGGCAGGGGGGGGGGGGGGAGGGAGAAAGAGAGAGAGAGGGTTACACAGAGCGATGGAGAGAGACAGTGTGACCCACAGAGAGGGAGAGAGACAGAGAGAGACACAAAGTAATGGAGAAAGGGAGAGAGGGAGAGACAGAAAAGGAGAGATGCAGAGATCAAAAGGGAATGGAGAGAGAGGGACAGACAGAGACAGACAGAGATAGAGAAGGCAGATAGAGAGAGACAGGGAGGGAGAGTGAAATGAAGACAGAAAGAGGAGAGGCAAAAGAGAGGGGACAGAGAAAAAAGGCAGAGATGGAGAAAAAAGGCAGGCAGAGATAAAAAGCAATACAGAAAGAGGCAGAGTCAGAGATGCAGAGAAGAAAGACAGAGACACGTGGAGAGACAGAGAAGGGAGCTAATGACAGAGAAAGAGGGAGGAGAGACAGAAAAGGCAGAGAAAGGGAGAGAGTGACAGAAATGAGAGGAAAAAAACAGGCGAGACAGAGAGGAAGAGAAAGAGAAAGTGAGAGAGAGAAGGAAAGAAAAAAAGAAAGGGGGCAGGATATTTAGAGAGGAAGAGAAAGAAAAAGGGAGGAGGAAGCTTGAGGGTGAGAAAGAGTGGGAGAAAAGAGAGATAGAGATAGAGTGATGCAGCTCCTTTGATTATGCATTTATTTCCCTAATCCCAACTCCTCCCCCTCTTCAGCCACCGTTCTCCAGCCTCCCCGCCGCCCTCTCTCTCTTGCTCCCTTTGAGAAACCTTAAATCAAAACCGGCCTGGACGGTTCAGTTCCACACTAGCGGGGTGCAAGCTGTGGGGAGTGAAGGAGACAGCTGACATTTCACAGCTGACAGCTCCCTGATGAGGGGACTTCTTTTGGGGAAAACTGGCTCCTGGCTGACTCCCGTCCCAAGCCCCCAGAGCCTGCGGCCCAGTGGGGGCCTGAAAGGGTTGGGGGGCTAATGTGGAGAACCCCAATGAGGGGTGTGTGGACTGGATAAGGGCACCCACCAGGAATCAAGCACTGAATCTTCTTCTGGTTCTGTCTTTCTGTCTCTTGGGCTGGGACCCCTGTGTGGTTCAGGAGCTGGGATTGAACTGTTTATCTTGTATCCACCCCAGTCAGAGCATAGTGCATGGCACAGAGTAAGCGCTTGGAAAATGCCATCAGCATCATCACTCATTCTTGCAGGTGAATTGGGCCATCGGTGAAATCTTCGCCCTTTGCATTCTCATGGACATACGATCATATCAATCAATCAATCATATTTATTGAGCGCTTACTGTGTGCAGAGCACTGTACTAAGCGCTTGGGAAGTACAAGTTGGCAACATATAGAGACAGTCCCTACCCAACAGTGGGCTCACAGTCTAAAAGGGGGAGACAGAGAACAAAACCAAACATACTAACAAAATAAAATAAATAGAATAGATATGTACAAGTAAAATAAATAAATAGAGTAATAAATATGTACAAACATATATACATATATACAGGTGCTGTGGGGAAGGGAAGGAGGTAAGATGGGGGGGTATGGAGAGGGGGACAAGGGGGAGAGGAAGGAAGGGGCTCAGTCTGGGAAGGCCTCCTGGAGGAGGTGAGCTCTCAGTAGGGCCTTGAAGGGAGGAAGAGAGCTAGCTTGGCGGATGGGCGGAGGGAGGGCATTCCAGGCCCGGGGGAGGACGTGGGCCGGGGGTCGATGGCGGGACAGGCGAGAACGAGGTACGGTGAGGAGATTAGCGGCAGAGGAGCGGAAGGTGAGGGTTGGGCTGGAGAAGGAGAGAAAGGAGGTGAGGTAGGAGGGGGCGAGGTGATGGAGAGCCTTGAAGCCCAGGGTGAGGAGTTTATCCATAGTCAGCATATCGTTGGGGGTGGAGGGCCCCACAGTCCCTCCAGTTCAGGACTCTGGCTTCAACAGGAGAAGCAGTGTGGCCTACTGGATAAAGCACGGGCCTGTGAGTCAGAAAGTCGATGTTTCTAATCCCGGCTCACCCATGTGTCTGCTATGCGGCCTTCAGCAAGTCACTTCACTTCTCTGGGCCTCAGTTGCCTCATTTGTAAAATTGGGAATGAGACCGTGAACCCCATGTGGGACAGGGACTGTGTCCAACCTGATTTGCTTGCCATTCACCCCAGGGCTTAATACAGTGCCTGGCATACAGTGAGTGCTTAAGAAATACCATTATTATTATTATTATTATCATTATTATTATTATTAGCAGCAGGATGGCTGGAGAAACTGTGTGCTGGCTGCACTCCTTAACACCCATCTTCATGTCTAGGGATGGGCCATCCAACCCCCCTGAATATCCCTTCTCCATCCCTGACTCCCCGCTGTGACCCAGCATGGACCACACCCCTGGTTCTCCCATCTCCATCCCTGACTCTCCTTCAGTGACCCAGCACAGACCATCCATCACCCCCAACTCTTCCCTCTCCATCCCTGACTCTTCCTCACAGTGAATCAGCACGGAACATATAAAACACCTGACTCTCCCCTCTCCATCCCTGACTCCCCACAGTGTCCCAGCACAGACCATCCAACCCCCCTGACTCTCCCCTCTTTATCCCTGACACTTCCCCAGTGATCCAATATAGACCATCCAACATCCCTGACTCTCTCTTATTCTCTGGAATTAGACTGTGAGGTACTTAGGATCAAGTATACCACATATCATATTGTACTCTCTCAATATAATAGAGAACAGGGAGAGAAGACCTGCAGATGGAAAATTGAGGCTAGAGAGGTTAAGCGATACATCTGGGTGGTCCTCAGACCAATGGCAGACCAAGGACAAAGTTCATACTTCTGGTCTTTGGGCCCCATGTGCAGGTCGGAGGTACGGCTGCTCAGTCAGAAGAATAGACCCTTTTGGAACATCAATCAATCAATCAATCATATTTATTGAGCACTTAGCGCTTGGGAAGTACAAGTTGGCAACATATAGAGACGGTCCCTACCCAACAGTGGGCTCACAGTCTAGAAGATTGGTCAATGGGACAGAGGTAGAGGGTTGGTGACATTTCTACACTGGTTCTACACTGGGGTGGAAGCTTCGTAGGTTTCAAACGAGCCACAGTTACTCTTTGTTCAACTTCATTCACTCAATCGTATTTATTGATCACTTACTGTATGCAGTACTAAGAGCTTGGGAGAGTACCATACAACAATAGACTCATTCCCTGTCAATCAATCAATCAATCAATCGTATTTATTGAGCGCTTACTATGTGCAGAGCACTGTACTAAGCGCTTGGGAAGTACAAATTGGCATCACATAGAGACAGTCCCTACCCAACAGTGGGCTCACAGTCTAAAAGGGGGAGACAGAGAACAGAACCAAACATACCAACAAAATAAAATAAGTAGGATAGAAATGTACAAGTAAAATAAATAAATAAATAGATAAATAGAGTAATAAATATGTACAACCATATATACATATATACAGGTGCTGTGGGGAAGGGAAGGAGGTAAGACGGGAGGATGGAGAGGGGGACGAGGGGGAGAGGAAAGAAGGGGCTCAGTCTGGGAAGGCCTCCTGGAGGAGGTGAGCTCTCAGCAGGGCCTTGAAGGGAGGAAGAGAGCTAGCTTGGCGGATGGGCAGAGGGAGGGCATTCCAGGCCCGGGGGATGACGTGGGCCGGGGGGCGATGGCGGGACAGGCGAGAGCGAGGTACAGTGAGGAGATTAGTGGTGGAGGAGCGGAGGGTGCGGGCTGGGCAGTAGAAGGAGAGAAGGGAGCTGAGGTAGGAGGGGGCGAGGTGATGGAGAGCCTTGAAGCCCAGGGTGAGGAGTTTCTGCTTGATGCGCAGATTGATCGGTAGTCACAATGAGCTTACAGTCTAGAGGGGGAGACAGACATTAATATACAGAGTTTGCTCTCCTGTTGCTTGCCGTTGACTTTTCCTGAGTACTTATAATAACAAAAATATTGTGGCATTTCTGAAGCCCATTCCCATGAGCTCCTGATTAAAGGTGGACAAATTTTGTGTTTCTGTTATCCAGTGAATGAGTTCCTCATTATTGATTTATTGATGTGCCAATCAGCTGTTTCTCAATTGTTGGTATTGATGGAGCAGCACTGAGGACCAATCACCAAGGAGTTTACACTCGAATTTAAAAATTAAACATACAAATCAATATGCACATGTACATGAGCTATAGATCTCTGTCTTCCACCTCCTACCATCCATCTGTTTGTCTTCCCATCGCTCTGTCCCACTAGACTGTAAGCTCATTGTGGGCAGGGAACATCTTTGCCAACTCTGGGGCAAGCAGCATGGCCTAATGGATAGATAATAACAACAATAATAATGATAATAATAATAATAGTGTTTGTTAGGCACTTACTATGTGCCAAGCACTGTTCTAAGTGCTGGGGTAGATACAAGGTAATCAAGTTGGACACAACCCCTGTCACACATGGGGCTTACAGTCTCTATACCCATTTTACAGATAAAGTAACAGAGGCCCAGAGAAGTTAAGTGACTCACCCAAGGTCACCCAAAAGACAAATGACAGAGGCAGGATCAGAACCCATGACCTCTGACTCTCAAGCCCGTGCTCTTGCCACTAGGCCATGCTGCTTCTCATGCTGCTGCTGACTCACGGGCCGGTGATTAAGACTGTGCGTCCCATTTGGGCCTGGAACTGTATCCATCTTGGTTAGCTTGGATCTACAACAGCACTTAATAAATACCATTATTATTATTATTATCATCATCATAATCATCATTATTATTATTACTAATAACTTTCTTGCATTGTACTGCCCCAAGCACTTAGTATAGTGCTCTGTGCATAGTAAGTGCTCGATAACTACCACTGATGATGTGTTCTGATCTGTCTGTCCATCTAGCCAGCTGTCTGCTTGCCTATCCATCCATCCATCTGTACACCCATCCACAGGTCCATCCATCCATCAATCTATCCATCCACCCATCTGTCCATCATCAACTCATTCATCCATCCACTCATCCTCCTGTCCTTCCATGTATCCCTCCATCCAGTACCCACCCATCTATTCATCCATCCAATCACCTGTCCATCCATCCAGCTATCTTTCCATTTGCTCACCCATTCATCTATCTATTCATCCATTACTATTCAGCTGTTCATGTATTCATCCATCAGTTGGTCCATCTTTCCATCCATCCTCCACCCATCCATCCTCCACCCCTCCATCCTCCTGTCCAACTCTTTATCTGCCCATCCATTGGGCTATCTGTCCATCCATCCATCCCATCTTCCATCCAACCATCAACCTGTCCATCCATCTCTCCGCCCACCCTTATGTCTGTCTGTCCATACATCCATTTACCCATCCCTTCCTCCTTCAACCCCTCCATCCAACCCTCCCTCCATCCCGTTGTCAAAAGAGGGCCCCACACTGTTGAGACATACACACCCACTCCCATTCCCTTCCCCAACATTACAGCTAAGCCTGGACGCTGAAATTACCAGCTCTGCTCTTCTTTGCGGTAGAGACCCATCCTCCCTCTTCCCCTGTGCTCCCAGTACCCCCAGCCCCCTGGTGCCCCCAGCTCTTTGGTTTCCCCGGATGCTGGGTCTTCTGGGCCCCTGACCTCCACTTCTGCGTACGGTGTTATCAGCTTGTCATCACGAATCTCCACTTTGGAACAGAGGGAAGTTTGTAGGTGCATTGTGTGAATGTGTGTGTGTGAGTGTGGGTGCACTCACACACACAAACAATATTTCAGGAGAAATGGTACCTGAGGACAATATGTGAGCCTTTCCCTGAAAGACCAGGTTGCATATTCATCCGGCACAACACACAAACACACACACACACACACACACACACACACACACACACACACTCATGCACATACCTACGTGCCCAGTCACACACACAAACACATGAAGAAGCACACATTTACATACGTATCCGCTCATCCATTCATAAACACATGCGCACACAAACACAAACACAGTCAGGCACATATCTACCTGCCCAGTCACAAACACACACGTGAACATGCACACATTTACATCCGTATCCTTGCATCCATTCGTAAACATACACACTCACACACACACACACATCCGTACCTGCCGAAAGGCAGCCTCAAATGGTGAGTTCTCTCCTTCTTCCATCTATCCCAGCACCCTCTTGCCAGCCCCATCGCGGCTGGCCACCACTTGAATTAGCACCAAAGGATTATGGGACCCGTGGTCATTAATCTAGGTGACAAACAGGACTCAGAAGGAATATTTGCACCCCGAAATTGAAAAGATTAGGCCATATTTGTCAAGGATTGATAGGCTTTATCGCCTCCACAGCAGATGCTGTTAAATATTCATGAGCCGCATAAGTGGGAGAAGCCCTAGCTAGACCTGATGACTTTCAGCTGTGGAGGGAGAGGAGGCGGGGAGAGATTTATCTAAACTCGGCAAAGGATGAAAGGGACATGGAGCCACGGACCTCTGTCTCTCGGGCAAGGCGCGCCTTGGGGCGAAGATTGCTGAGGAGATAATCTCGGGAAGCTCGGGAAACACGGATTCCTGGGGAAGCCGGGTGGCTTTCCAGAGGGCTGAGCTGTGAGGCGGAGGTGGGTCCTGGTTCTCCTTGGATTTCTTGGGCTGGAGCTGGAAGTGTAAGGAGCAAGGGGAAACTCTGCTCTGGATGGGGAGATGGGAGTTCTCTTGTTGCCCCAAAGATAGATCAATCAATCAATCATATTTATTGAGCACTTACTGCGTGTAGAGCACTGTATTAAGCCCTTGGGAGAATACGATAGAACAGAGTTGGTAGACACATTCCCTGACGAAATCCTCAGATCGTAGGATCCTTGAGAGAGGGGATTGTGACTTTGACCTCTTGCATACAGTAGACTGCAACTCCTTTAAGACCTGGATCCCACTTGTCTGCTGTGTGACCTTGGGCAAGCCACTTAACTTCTCTGTGCCTCAGTTACCTCATCTGTAAAATGAGGATTAAGACTATGAGCCTCATGTGGGACAACTTGATTACCTTGTATCTACCCCAGCACTTAGAACAGTGCTTGGCACATAGTAAACGCTTAACAAATACCATCATCATCATCGTCGTCATCATTATGTCTGCCAACTCTATTGTACTCTTCCTAGGACTCAGTACAGTGCTCTACACACTGAAGTTGCTCAGTACATTTTAATGATTGATTGATTTCTGCAAGAGGATGCCTCTGACCAGGCTTGGAGGCACAGAAAAACTTTCCTTCTTTTCCTCTTGGAATCCTGAAGATAGTTGACTAACTTGGTTGGGCAGGGAAGGACCACATCGGCTATGGAGGTGGCTACCCTGGTGACCACCCTCCAGGTTGGTGCATCCTCCGTGCTCGCCCCGCCCCTTCGCGGGTCCTTCACCATGTGCGGCATCCCTGCCTGCCTACTTGCCCGTTGTGCTCTGGGCTGCGGTAGGAGCATGACGGGGGGCATGAGAGCACCTCCCTCTTAAACTGTGGTATAGGAACTATGTCTGGCCCAATTATCCTGTAACTACACCAGTCCTTGGCACACAGTCAGTATTTAACAAATCTTATTATTATTATTGTTATTATTATTAAAGACATGCTGGAACAATGAAGACCAGGATGGGGAGATGTTACCCCGACCGCTGTCACTCTCCCCCACCTTGGATGTGGTCTTGGGATACTCATCCATCCTTGCTTCAATTTCCCCATTTGTAAAATAAGGATAAGACCCTTTCTCTCCAATGATTATCACGAGGACGGCACTTAGGTAAGCGGCCATTCTACCCCCATATATAATAATAATAATGAATTTATTAAGTGCTTACTATGTGCAAAGCACTGTTCTAAGCGCTGGGGAGGCTACAAGGTGATCAGGTTGTCCCACACAGGGCTCACAGTCTTAATCCCCATTTTACAGATGAGGTCACCGAGGCACAGAGAATTAAGTGACTTGCCCAAAGTCACACAGTTGACAATTGGCAGAGCCGGGGTTTGAACCCATGACCTCTGACTCCAAAGCCCGTGCTCTTTCCACTGAGCTACGCTGCTTCTCTGTTAGGGATTTCATATATCCTTATGTTCTGTTGCTTCCTCCTTCCTGTAATTTTTTTCAGTGTGTCTGTCTCCCCAGCTAGACTGTAAGCTCCTTGAGGGTAGGAATCATATCTACTAACTCTGTTCTATGCTCCCAAGTTCTTCGTATAGTGCTCTGCACAAAGTAAATGCTCAATAAATACCGTTGATTGACAGAGTCTCTCTGTCTCTCATTCTAGAGCTAATCTGTAGCATAATCAATCAGTGGTATTTATTGAGCACTTCCTGCTTGCAGAATGCTGCAGTGCTTGGCACATAGTAAGTGTTTAACAAATACCATCATTATTATTATCATTGTTCTTAAGCACTTGGGAGAGGGCAATGCAGCAGAGTCGGTTGATAGGATCCCTGCTTACAAGGCGCTTACAGTCTAGAGAAGCAGCATGGCTAAGTGGAAAGAGCATGGGCTTTGGAGTCAGAGGTCATGAGTTCAAATCCTGGTTCTGCCACTTGTCAGCTGTGTGACTTTGGGCAAGTCACTAACTTCTCTGTGCCTCAGTTACCTCATCTGTAAAATGGGGATTAAGACTGTGACAACTTGATCACCTTGTAACATCCCCAGCACTTAGAACAGTGCTTCACACATAGTAAGTGCTTAATAAATGCCATCATTATTATTATTATTAAAGAGGTGGGAGAGGGACATTAAAATAGATTTCAGATATATCCATAAGCACTGTGGGGCTGAGGTTGGGGTGAAGATCAAGGAATACAGATCCAAGTGCAGAGGTGACAAAGAAGGGAGAGAGAATTGGGGAAATGAGGGTTTAGTCGGGGAAGGCCTCTCGGAGGAGATGTGACTTTAGGAGGGCTTTGAAGGAGGAGAGAGTGGGGGACTGTCTTATATGAATGGAGGAGGAGTTCCATGTCAGAGGGTGGACAGAGGTGAGGGGTCAACAGTGAGATAGGTATGATTCACCTATAGGACTAAGACCCCTTTAAGCCAAGGGGCTGCGTTCTGCCAACACCTCAAACTTACGGGACAACAGTACTCCCTTCTTCCTCATCTTCATCTTAAAGAAGCAGCATGGAGTAGTGGATAGAGTCCGGACCTGGGAGTTGGAAGGTCATGGGTTCTAATCATGGCTCCGCCACTTGTCTGCTGGGTGCCCCTGGGCAAGTCATTTCACTTTTCTGGGCCTCAGCTGCCTCATCTGTAAAATGGGGATCGAGATTGTGAGCTCCACGTGGGACAAGGGACTGTATCCAAACTGATTTGCTTGTATCCACCCCAGTGGAAGGGGCCTAGTGCATACAGTGCATGGGACATAGTAAGTGTTTAACAATTACCATAATTATTAATATTATTATTATTATTATTATCATCTAACCAAAACTCTGACCTCACCATGAGTTTCCCATCACTATATACAGCACCCTCATTTTCCCTGTCTCACAAGCCCATAACCTTGGCATTATTCTTATGTTATGCTCTTTCCACTGAGCCACGCTGCTTCTCCATACTAAGTGCTGGGGTAGATACAAGCAAATGGGATTGAATTCTTTTTGTTCTGACGACTTTGACACCTGTCTACATATTTTGTTTTGTTGTCTGTCTCCCCGTTCTAGACTGTGAGACCGTTTTGGGGTCGGGACCGTCTTTATATGTTGCCAACTTGTACTTCCCAAGTGCTTAGTACAGTGCTCTGCACACAGTAAGTGCTCAATAAAAACGATTGAATGAATGAATGAATGAATTATTCTTGACTCATCTCTCTCATTCAAGCCATATATTCAACCTGAGAAGCAGCGTGGCTCAGTGGAAAGAGCAAGGTCCCGAGGGTCAGAGGGCCTGCATTCTAATCCCAGCTCCACCACTCGTCTGCTGGGTGACCTTGGACAAGTCACTTCACTTCTCTGTGCTTCAGGTAGCTCATCTGTAAAATGGAGATCAAGTCTGTGAGCGCTAAGTGGGATAGGGACTATGTCCATTCTGGGTACCTTGCATCTACCCCAGTGCTTAGTACAGTGCCTGCCACATAGTAATAACTTACCAAATGCCACGATAATAATAATAATAATAATAATAATAATAATAATAATAATAACCCTACCTCCTTCCCCTCCCCACAGCACCTGTATATATGTTTGTACAGATTTATTACTCTATTTTACTTGTACATATTTACTGTTCTATTTATTTTATTTTGTTAATATGTTTTGTTTTGTTGCCTGTCTCCCCCTTCTAGACTGTGAGCCCGCTGTTGGGTAGGGACTGTCTCTATATGTTGCCAACTTGTACTTCCCAAGTGCTTAGTACAGTGCTCTGCACACAGTAAGCACTCAATAAATACAATTGTATGAATGAATGAATGAATGAAAGTGAGCGTAATAATAATAATTATGTCACCAAATCTTGTCAGTTCTACCCTGACAACATTGTTAAAATCTGCCCTTTCATCTTCATCCAAACTGCTACCGCACTGACCGAAGCACTTAGCCTTATCTTCTGCATTGGTCTCCTTGCTGACCTCCTTGCCTCCTGTCTCTCTCCAATTCAGGCCATACGTCACTCTGTTGTCCAGATCATTACTCTAAAAAAACCCAAACACCATTTGGTCAACATCTCCCTACTCCTCAAGAACTCCAGTGCTTGCCCATCCACATCCACACCTACCAGAAACTCCTTCCCATCAATCAGATTTAAAGCATTCAATCACCCTGCTCCTTCTCTATCTGACCTCACTGATTTCCTGCTCCATCCCAGCACACTCACTTGGCTCTTCCAACACCACTCTACTCTCTTTACCCCTTGCCTATGTCGTCTCTCTGATCTGGAACTCTCTCCCGCTTCGTATCCAACAGACATTGACTCTCCCAACCTTCAGAGCTTTATAGAAATCACATCTCCTCCAAAACCCTCCTTTTCTCCATTCCTTCTCTCTTCTGGGTCACCTTTGCCCACTTTATTCACCCCACACTCAGCCCCATGGCACTTTATGTGAATATCTGTAATTTACTAATTCATTCACTCATTCAGTCGTATTCATTGAGCGCTTACTGTGCGCAGGGCACTGTACTAAGCGCTTGGGAAGTATAAGTCAGCAACATATAGAGACGGTCCCTACCCAACAATGGGCTCACAGTCTAGAAGGGGGAGACAGACAACAAAACAAAACATGTATATAGGTGTCAAAATCCTCAGAACAAATAGAATTAAAGCTAAAGGTGCATTAGCAAAATAAATAGAATAGTAGATATGTACAAGTAAAATAGAGTAATAAATCTGAACAAATATATATATATATATATATATATATAAGTGTTGTGGGGAGGGGAAGGAGGTAGGGTGGGGGGGGATGGGGTGGAGGAGAGGAAAAAGGGGGCTCAGTCTGGGAGTCTAATGTCTAGTGTCTATCTTCCCCTCTAGACTATAAACTCCTTTTGGGCAGGGAATAGGTTTACCAATTATTTTGCAATGTACTCTCCAAATTGCTTAGTACAGTGCTCTACACAGAGCAAATGCTCAATAAATTTGACTGATGGCTTGAATAATATATTTTTCATGATTTTTGTTAAGGGCTTACTATGTTGCAAGCACTGCAATAAGCGCTAGATACTAGTTAATCAAGTTGGACATAGTCCCTGTCCCACAGAGGGCTCACAGTCTTAATCCCCACTTTACAGATGGGTAACTGAGGCCCAGAGAAGTGAAGTGACTTACCCAAGATCATAGGGCAGGCAAGTGATGGAGTCGGGATTAGAACGCAGGTCCTTCTGACTGCCAAACCTGTGCTCTAACCAGTAGGTAACCCTGCTTCTCTTGGTTGGTGGGGAAAGTCTAGAGCCCCAGAGTGACTTGGACTTGGTCCTGGGTAGGCCAGGGACAGACTTAAGGGAGGGTGAACAGATCAACTGCCAAGTCCCACCCTCTGGGGGTAGAAACCCTAACACCAGACATAACAGACAACTCTCCTGACCTATTCATTCATATATTTATTTTACTTGTACATATCTATTCTATTTTATTTTGTTAATTTGTTTTGTTGTCTGTCTCCCCCTTCTAGACTGTGAGCCCACCTTTGGGTAGGGACCATCTCTATATGTCGCCAACTTGTACTTCCCAAGCGCTTAGTACAGTGCTCTGCACACAGTAAGTGCTCAATAAATACGATTGATTCAATCCATCCCCATCATCAGCCTGGTCATCCTTCTCTGTTATTCATTCATTCATTCAATCAATCGTCTTTATTGAGCACTTACTGTGTGCAGAGCACTGTACTAAGTGCTTGGGGCCTTTCTAATAATAATAATGGCCTTTATTCATTCAGTGAGCCCACTGTTGGGTATGGACTGTTTCTATATGTTGCCAATTTGTACTTCCCAAGCGCTTAGTACAGTGCTCTGCACATAGTAAGCACTCAATAAATACGATTGATGATGATGATTCAGTCATATTTGTTGAGCACTTACTGTGTTCAGGGCATTGTACTAAGCACTTGGTAGAGTACAATAATAATAATAATAATTGTGGTATTTATAATAATAATAATAATGGCATTTATTAAGCACTTACTATGTGCCAAGCACAGTTCTAAGCACTGGGGTAGATACAGGGTAATCAGGTTGTCTCTCGTGGGGCTCACACTTTCAATATCCATTTTACGGATGAGGTAACTGAGTCACAGAGACATAATGTGACTTGCCCAAGGTCACACAGCAGACGAGCGGTGGATCCGGGATTAGTACCCATGTCCTCTGATTCCCAAGCCCGTGACTAAGCCACACTGCTTCTAGAATAATAAACAGACACGCTCCCTGCCCACAAGGAGTTTATAGTCTAGAGGCGAGGGAGACAGACATTAAAATAAATAAATAGTTTACAGATAGGTATATAAGTGCTGTGGGGGTGTTGAATAAAGGGAGCAAGTCAGGGTGATGTAGAAGGGAGTGGGAAAAGAGGAAAGGAGGGCTTAGTCAGGGAAGGCCCCTTGGAGGAGTTGTACCTTCAATAAGACTTTGAAGCTGGGGGAGAGTATTATGCACTTATTATGCACTTAATATGTGCAAAGCACTAGGGTGGATAAAAGATAAGGAAATTGGACACTATCCCTGTCCCACGTGGGGCTCACAGTTTAAGAGGAAGCGAGATTAGCGATCTTAATCCCATTTGACAGATGAGGAAACTGAGGCCTAGAAAGGTTCAGTGTTTCAGCCGAGATAACACAGCAGGCTGGGGGCAGAGCTGGGACTTGAACCCAGGGGTCCTGGCTCCTGGCCCCCCACTCTTTTGCCTCTCCGCTCTCTTCCTATGCCTCGGAGAGCAGAACTGCCCACGGCTTTCCAGGGGCACTGGACAGACGATTTATTGAGTGACCAAACTCTGCCTTTTGTTCTGTTTTCTTCCCCCTTGGGTTGAACTCCGGCCTCCAGTTGGCTGCTGAGGCCTTTGGGATTGTGACTTCATTGGATGGCGCTTGCTGACTCCTAGAACAGGGGTCCCCAGGCTTCTGGGCTCTGACTCAGAGTCAAGAGGCAGAGCCCAGGGGGATTTTAAGCCTTCCGGTCATTACTACAGCCTAAATCACATCTGTGATCCTGGAACAGACCTTTCAGACAGAATGGGGTGTGGAGAGTGGGAGTTGAAGAAGCTGTCATCTTGGATGCCTCTAGTTAATCACATTTTCTCTCCACACCTGGTGCCTCAGTTTCCCCAGCTGGACCAACATTGGAAAAATCCACCTTAAAATAATAATGATGGTATTTGTTAAGCATTTACTATGTGCAAAGCACTGTTCTAAGTGCTGGGGGGGGGGTTACAAGGTGATCAGGTTGTCCCATGTGGGGCTTACAGTCTTAATCCTCATTTTACAGATTCATTCATTCATTTGTATTTACTAAGTGCTTACTGTGTGCAGAGCACTGTACTGAGAACTTGGGAAGTACAAGTTGGCAACATATAGAGACGATCCCTTCCCAACAACGGGCTCACAGTCTAAATGAGGTAACTGAGGCTCAGAGAAGTGAAGTGACTTGCCCAAAGTCACACATCTGACAAGTGGCGGAGCCGGGATTAGAACCCATGACCTCTGACTCCCAAGCCCGTGCTCTTTCCACTGAGCCACGCTGCTTCTCTGCTGCCAAGCACTTATCCTATCCCACCATGATGACTGCAACAGCCTCCTGGCTGAGTCCCTGCCCCCGTCTCTCCCAACTCCAATCCACACTTCACTCTGCTGCCCAGATCATTTTTCTACAAAATCATTCAGTCCACGTTTCCCCACTCCCCAAGAACCTCCAGTGATTGCCCATCCACCTCCGCATCAGACAGAAACTCCTTACCATCAACTTTAAAGCACTCCATCACCTTGCCCCTCTCTTTCCTTACCTCGCTGATCTTCTACTACAACCCAGCCCATTCATTCTTCTAATACCCACGTACTCACTGTGCCCTGATTTCATCTATCTCATCGCTGACTCCTTTTCACTTCTTCCCCCTAGCCTGGAACTCCCTCCCCCTTCTACAAATGACAAATCATCTCCACCTTCAAAGGATAATTAAGGTCACAAAAGCCTCCAAGAAGCCTTCCTAGATTAAAACCCTCTTTTTCCCAGCTCCCTCTCCCTTGTGATAATAATCATAAAAATGGTATTTGTTAAGCGCTTACTATGTGCCAAGCACTGTTCTAAGCGCTGGTGGTGATATAAGGTAATGAGGTTGTCCCATGTGGGGCTCACAGTCTTAATTCTCATTTTACAGATGAGGTAACAGGCACAGAGTAGTGAAGTGACTTGCCCAAAGTCACACAGCTGACAAGTGGCGGAGTCAGGATTTGAACCTATGACCTCTGACTCCCAAGCTAATTCTGTTGTAGGAGAAGCAGCATGGCTCAGTGGAAAGACCATGGGCTTGGGAGTCAGAGGTCGTGGGTTCTAATCCCACTCCGCCACATCAGCTGTGTGACAAGCCCCCAGACTGAGCCCCCTTTTTCCTCTCTTCCTCCCTATCTTCCCACCCTACCTCCTTCCCCTCCCCACAGCACCTGTATGTTTGTACAGATTTATTACTCTATTTATTTTACTTGTACATATTTACTATTCTATTTATTTTGTCCAAGATGTGCATCTAGCTTCTATTTATTCTGATGACTTGACACCTGTCCACATGTTATGTTCTGTTATCTGTCTCTCCCTTCTAGACTGTGAGCCCGTTGTTGGGTAGGAACTGTCTCTATATGTTGCCAACTTGTACTTCCCCAGCGCTTAGTACAGTGCTCTGCACACAGTAAGCGCTCAATAAATACGATTGAATGAATGAGTGAATGTACTAAGCGCTTGGGAGAAGACAGTACAACAATAAAGTACCCTGCATCTACTCTGTATCTACCCCAGCGCTTAGAACAGTGCTTGGCACATAGTAAGCCCTTAATAAATACCATAATTATTGTTCTAGAAGCAGCGTGGCTTAGTGGAAAGAGACCAGATTTAGGAGTCAGAGGACATGGGTTCTAATCCCGGATCCGCCACTCGTCAGCTGTGTGACCTTGGGCCTCCCTGTGCCTCAGTTACCTCATCTGTAAAATGGGGATTAAAAGTGTGAGCCCCACGTGGTACAACCTGATTACTCTGTATCGACCCCAGTGCTTAGAGCAGTGCTTGGCACATAGTAAGTGCTTAATAAATACCATTATTATTATTATTAGTAGTAGTATTATTATTATCGGACACATTCCCTGTCCACGACGAGTTTACAGTCCAGAGACAAGTGGAAGACATGGGATTAGAACCTAGTTCCTTCTGATTCCCAAGCCTATGCTCTATCTACTAAGCTACATTGCTTCTCAGGTCAGTCGATCCCACCAGCTCCCAAAGATGCCTGTCAACCAGAGAAGTAGCATGGCCTAGTGGAAAGAGCCCGAGCCTGGGCATCTGAGAACCTGGTTTCGAATCCCGGCTCTGTCGCTAGTCTGGTGTGTGACCTTGGGCAAGTCACTTAACTACTCCGTGCCTCAGTTACCTCATCAGTAAAATGGGCATTAAGACTGTGAGCCTTTTGTAGGATAGGGACTATATCCAACCCAATTATTTTGTATCTACCCCAGGGCTTAGTACAGTGTCTGACACACTGTAAGCACTTAAACTGAAAGACAAACTGTACAGTCCTCTAGACTGCAAGCTCGTTGTTGGCAGGGAATGTTTCTTATTTTATTGTACTCTCCCAACTGCTCTGTGCCCAATAAGCACTCAAGGAATACAACTGAATGAATGAACAAACACCAGACCCCGAAATGCCAGGCAATTGCCCTAGCCCGGGAGACACCAGCCAGCCCCCTTGGCCCCAAAGATGCCAGTCAAGCCCACCAGCCCCAGAGATGGCGCGCCAGTCCATCTGTCCATCCGTCCACCAGTCCGCCCGCCCGGCTGCCCTCATTCCCCAAGCCCCTGTCAGCTTCGACACAATTTAATGCCGTGCAAAGCTGTCCCTATTTGACAAACAGGTGATTTTGCTAATGAGGGATAAATGAGATCCTCAGGATGAGAGAAGGGGAACAGCAGCTGCCGTGCAGGAAAGATGTGCCGGGTTTATTAAAATAATATATGGCCACATGCTTGGTATTAAGTGTCTCAGTTTGAGAACCTCCCTCCCTCTTTCCTCCCCTCCCCCCCACCCCGCCTTCTTCTCCTCTTCCTACGCCCCCCTCTTTCTAGACTGGGACATTTTCCGATCAGCAGATCGCAGCTGTAGGGCCCAGGGGCACACTCCAGATCATGCATACGAAATGCCCCGCTCCGATCTGGGTCCCTGGGCCCCGTCTGGGCACCGGCCGAGGCGGGAGGAGGGAAGGGAGGGAGGTTCTTCACTGAAAGATGATCCGGGAGGCTGGGTCATTCCAAGAGGTTGGGGGCCGGGGGTGGGTGTTTGAGTGGGGAGGGGGACAGAGAGGGAGAAATCAAATGAACCAGAGGGAGAGCCTGGGTGAGGAGCCAGGACATGAGAGGTGGAAGGAGAGGCAGGGAGACAAGAGAAAGGCAGAGATACAGAGACACAGAGAGAGAGACACAGATCCAGAGTCAGAGCTACAAAGATACACAGAGGAGCAGAGAGATGGAAAAACCTAGACAGAGATTCAGAGAGAAAAAGACTAAAGAGATACAAAGGTACAGAGAGAGAGACAGAGACACAGAAAGGGACAGAGGGCCAACTTGTACTTTCCAAGCGCTTAGTACAGTGCTCTGCACACAGTAAGTGCTCAAAAAATACAATTGAAAGACTGAATGAATACAGAGAGAAGCAGAGAGACAGAGAAACAAAGATACAGAATCACAAAGAAAGAAATACAGAATTGGAGAGGTATTCAGAGATACCGAGGTATAGAGAGTGACAGAGATCAGAGACACAAAGAAAGAAAAAGAGATACAGAATTAGAGAGACAGGTATACCTAGATACAGAGAGAGACAGAGATACAGAAAGATAAAGATACAGAGATGCATAGAGTGGAGATGCAGAATAACAGAGACAGAGGGAAAGTGACAATACAGATTCAGAAAGTGAAAGAGTCAAATGCAGAGACAAGCAGAGACTGCAAGAGAAACACAGAGACAAAGAGAGACACACACATGAGAAACATAGATGCAGAGACAGAGGTAGAGAAAGACAAATTCAAAGACAGAGATATACAGAAATACCAAGAGAGACAGAACCAGGGCCACATGTTTTGTTGTCTGTCTCCCCCTTCTAGACTGTGAGATGGTTGTTGGGTAGGGACTGTCTCTATTTGTTGCCAACTTGTACTTCCCAAGTGCCTAGTACAGCGCTCTGCACACAGTAAGCACTCAATAAATACGATTGAATGAATGAATGAACCTGGGAGGTAGGCAAGAAACAGACCCAGAGAGACAGACAGAGGCACAGTCAGAGAGAGGCAGAAATACAGACAAGTGGGAGAAGAGGAGAGGTAGAGAGTTTCTGGGCTGAATGAGAGGGAAAATGAAGAAAATTGGAGAGGTAGAGAGAGGGGCAAGAGGAGGGTGGTCTGAGGCAGGGTGGCTGGCAGGCTTTTTTATGGTATCGATTAAGCACTTATTATGTGCCAGGCACTGCACTAACAACTAGGGTAGATGCAAGCTAATCAGGTTGGACACAGGCCAGGTACCACATGGGGTTCACAGTCTTAATCCCTATTTTTCAGATGAGTTAACTGAGGCCCAGAGAAGCTAAACGACTTGCCCAAGGTCACACAGCAGACAAGTGGTGGAGCTGGGATTAGAACCCAGGTTCTCCTGACTCTCAGACGCTTGCTCTATCTACTACGCCAAGCTGCTTCTCAGGTGTGACCTGAACCCCACTTGATTATGGCCAGGTGGTAAAGGGAATCAGGAGGGGCCAAGACACATCCTTTGGAGGCCTTCCCAGACTGAGCCCCCTCCTTCCTCTTCCCCTCCTCCCCCTCTCCTTCCCCCCCACCTTACCTCCTTCCCCTCCCCACAGCACCTGTATATATGTATATATGTTTGCATGTATTTATTACTCTATTTATTTTATTTGTACAAATTTATTCTATTTATTTTATTTTGTTAATATGTTTTGTTTTGTTCTCTGTCTCCCCCTTCTAGACTGTGAGCCCACTGTTGGGTAGGGACCGTCTCTATATGTTGCCAACTTGTACTTCCCAAGCGCTTAGTACAGTGCTCTGCACACAGTAAGCGCTCAATAAATACGATTGAATGAATGAATGAACATCTCCTCCAAGAGGTCTTCCCTGATTAAGTCTCCCTCCCTCCTGGCCCTGCCACTCCTCAGTGCTCTTGCATTTGATCAATCAATCAATCGTATTTATTGAGCGCTTACTGTGTGCAGAGCACTGTACTAAGCGCTTGGGAAGTACAAGTTGGCAATATATAGATACAGTCCCTACCCAACAGTGGGCATTTAGGGGTTGGTTTGCTACTGATAGATCCAGCTGTGTCCCCCGTTGATTTCCGAATTATTCCAGCGTGCACTAACCATTCATTCATTCATTCATTCATTCATTCATTCACTATGTGCAGAGCACTGTACTAAGCGGTTGGGAAAATACAATACAACAATAAACAGTGACATTCCCTACCCACAGCGAGCTCACAGTCTAGCGGGGGGAGATAGATATCAATACTAATAAAGAAAATTATTATTTAAAATAAAATATCCGTAAGTGCTGTGGGGATGGGAGTGAGGGGGAAGAGCAAAGGAAGCAAATCAGGGCAACACAGAAGGGAGTGGGAGATGAGGAAAAGTGGGGCTTAATCTTGGAAGGCTTCTTGGAGGAGATGTGCCCTCAATAAGGCTTTGAACTAGGTGCCAAACACTCTGTTAAACACTGGGGTAATTTCCTCCTGCCTCCAGGACAACTCTACCTGGATCTCCTGCCGGCACTTCAAGCTCAACATGTCCAAAACTGAACTCCCTATCTTCTTTCCCAATCCTTCTCCTCCTCTCTGACTCTCCCATCACTGTAAACACCACCACCAACCTCCTTGTCTCTTCAATATGCAACCTGGACACTGTCCTCGATTCATCTCTCTCATTCAACTTCCACATTCAGTTTGCCACCAAATGGAGTCAGTTCTACCTCCACAACATCTCTGGAGTTGGCTCCTTCCTCTCTGTTCAAACTGCTACCAGGCCGATCCACGCCTTTATCATATCTTGTCTCTACTACTGAATCAGTCTCCTGCCTGCCCTCCCTGCCTCCTGTCTTTTCCCTTTCCCACCCTCACTTCACTCTGGCGATCACAAAATTTTGCTAAAAAATTTCATTCCACATCTCCCCACTCCTCGAGAGTCTCCAGTGCTTACCCGTCCAACCTCCACATCAAACAGAAACTTCCTAATATCGAGTTTAAAGCACTCAATCAGCTCTCGTCCTCCTACCTTGGAGAAGCAGCGTGGCTCAGTGGAAAGAGCCCGGGCTTTGGAGTCAGAAGTCATGGGTTCAAATCCCTACTCCATCACTTATCATCTGTGCAACTTTGGGTAAGTCACTTAACTTCTCTGGGCCTCAGTTACCTCATCTGTAAAATGGGGATGAAGACTGTGAGCCCCCCATGGGACAAACTGATATCCTTGTTAAAACCTCCCCAGCGCTTAGAACAGTGCTTTGCACATAGTAAGCACTTAAAAAATGCTATTATTATTATTATTACCTTACCTCACTGATTTCCTACTCCAGTCCCAGCCCCCACACACCAACCTCTTCACTATACCTCAATCTTGTCTATCTTGCTGCCAAATCATCGCACACATCGTCCTTCTGGCTTAGAATGCTCGCTCCCTTCATATCCAACAGACACCACTCTCCCCACCTTCAAAGCCTGACTACAATTCCATCTCCTCCAAGATGCCTTTCTTGAATAACCTTTTATCTCCCCAGTTTATTTCTCCCCTATTGCCACTTCATCCCTTCCACCTTACCCAAGCATTTGGATATTTATTTATTTTGGATTATTTATTTTGTTAATGATGTGCATCTAGCTTTACTTCTATTTACTCTGATGACTTGACATCTGTCCACATGTTTTGTTTTGTTGTCTGTCTCCCCCTTCTAGACTGTGACCCCGTTGTTGTGTAGGGACCAGCTCTATATGTTGCCAACTTGTACTTCCCAAGCGCTTAGTACAGTGCTCTGCACACAGTAAGTGCTCAGTAAATACGATTGAATGAATGAATGAATATTTGCCCTTCCCTCCTCTCCTCTCCCCCAAAGCACTTAAGTTTAACCTTTTAAATTAAATTGCTCCCTTACAATTTATTTTAACGTCTATCTCCCCTGCCAGACTGTAAGCTCCTTGAGGAAGTTTAATCATTTCTGCCAACACTTTTGGATTCTCCCAAGCACTCAGGCCAGTACTGTGTGCTCTGTACACAGTAGACTGTAAACTCCTTGAGGGCAGGGATCCTGTCTACTAACTGTGTTGGATCCTCCCAAGTGCTCAGTAAAATGTTCTGCACATAATCAGTACTCAATAAATACTATTGATTGTTTGAATCAGACAGGAAACAGTCCCTGTCCCATGTGTGGCTCACAGTCTTAAAGGGAGGGAAATCAGTCTTCACCCCCATTTTACAGATGAGAAAACTGAGGTGCAGAGAAGTTGTGACTTGCCAAATTCACACCACAGGTCATCAACTGAGCTGGGATTAGAACCCAGGTGTTCTGACACCCAGCCCTGTGCTCTATCCACTAGGACATGCTGCTTCCCCTGTTGATTGTGTTTCATTCCCTTTAACTGTCAAATAATCATTAGTCTAAGCTACTGCCCATGGTGGTATTTGTTGAGAAGCTGTGTGATGTTGTGGATAGAGCAGAGGACCTGGGTGCTAATCCCAGACTGAGCCCCCTCCTTCCTCTCCCCCCCCCACCCTACCTCCTTCCCTTCCTCACAGCACCTGCATATATGTTTGTACAGATTTATTACTCTATTTATTTTACTTGTACATATTTGCTATTCTATTGATTTTGTTAATGATGTGCATCTAGCTTTATTTCTATTTATTGCAATGACTTGACACCTGTCCACATGTTTTGTTTTGTTGTCTGTCTCCCCCTTCTAGACTGTGAGCCCGTTGTTGGGTATGGACCGTGTCCAAAGGTTGCCAATTTGTACTTCCCAAGCGCTTAGTACAGTGCTCTGCACACAGTAAGCACTTAATAAATACGATTGAATGAATGAATGAATAATCCCGGCTCTCCACCATTAGTTTGCTGTGTGACCTTGGGTAAGTAGTTTAACCTGTCTGGGCCTCAGGTTCCTAAACTGTAGAATGAGGATTCAATACCTGTTCTCCCTCCATTAGCCTGTCAGCTTTTGTTGTCTGTCTCCCCTTTCTAGACTGTGAGCCCGTTGTTGGGTATGGACCATCTCTATATGTTGCCGATTTGTACTTCCCAAGTGCTTAGTACAGTTCTCTGCACACAGTAAGTGCTCAATAAATATGATTGAATAAATGAATGAATGAATGAATGTGGGAAGGAAACACGTCTATTATATTGTTCTATTGTACTCTCCCAAGCGTTTGGGCACACAATAAGCACTCCATAAATATGATTGACTGACTGTGTCTGACCTGATTATCCCTCTAGACTGTAAGCTCCTTGTGGGCAGGGAATGTGTCTGCTATATTGCTCTATTGTACTCTCCCAAGCATTTAGTACAGTGCTCAGTATGCAGTAAGCGCTCAATAAATACCATAGACTGACTGACTGGCTGAAGGCCATCAGTCAGAATGGCCACGGAGCTGAGCAACCCTGTGGCCAGAGAGGAATCAAACCAGTCATTTCTCCTGCTCATCATCAAGATGTGGTCAGACCTGCAGCAGGCTGGTGGAGGGGTGGGAGGGGGTGGAAATCTTCCACTTCCCTTGCAACTGAAATTAAAACTCCACATCGCCTTCGGGCTCTGACACACGAGGTCAGCTCTGGTCCTCCCCCCCGCCCCCCCAAATCTCCTCAGTTCCCGAACTGCTCCCCTTGTTTCCACGAAGCAGAGCAATTAAATGGCGGGATTATCTTATTTACTGGGCCCTGCCTCCTTGCCAGCATCCCCACCATAAATTACATGATTGCTGAGTTAGTTGAACGGCAAGCATATGTGGGAATTACCTTTTAATTTCTTAATTATGTTGGCCTCACCTGCAGATCGACTTGTCTGTCTGAGGTGGGCACTGTGTTAATTCCCCGTGCATTCCTATCTGGGTTCCAGAAATTAGGCTCTCATTAAAAAGCGAATGGTGCACAGTTCAATGTTTCCCCCTCTCTACCCCCCACCTGGATCTCTGGGGAACAGAAGGCTATTTTTATCTTCAGGCCCAGGGAGATGCAGTTGTAAATTATCCATCTCACCCTCTCTCTGTCACTGTCCTTCCCCTCCCCTTCTCTATGAAAGCTTTCTCTCTCTCTCTCAGCCTTGAGTTCTCCAAAGAGTGAAATATCCATCGTTGTGTTTCTGGAGGGAGATTAAACGACCAGAAATTGGGGCCAGAAACGGTCCCAAATGAGCTTTAAGGGAGTAGCAGCAATACTGTAGTGGGTGCAGTGTTCTGTACTGAGTGTACACAGTACTTTTAGACTGTGAGCCCACTGTTGGGTAGGGACTGTCTCTATGTGTTGCCAATTTGTACTTCCCAAGCGCTTAGTACAGTGCTCTGCACATAGTATGCGCTCAATAAATACGATTGATTGATTGATTGATTGAGTGCTTGGTAATAATAATTATTACTCGTGCCATTTCGTTTGCGCTAAGCACCTTCCCCAGTTAAGCCCTCTTTTCCCAACTCCCTTTCCCTTCTGCATCAACTATGCACTTGGATCTGTACCTTGGAACACTTGGTATTCACCCCACCCTCAGCCCCAAAACACTTACATACTTATCCAAAATGCAACTATTTATATTACAGCTTGTCTTCCACTCTGCACTGTAAACTCATTGTGGACAGGGAATGTGTCTACCAAGTCCATTGTATGGTATGCTCCCAAACGCTTAGTACAGTGCTCTGCCTACAGTAAGCACTCAAAATAATAATAATTGTGGTATTTCTTAAGCACTTACCATGTGCCAGGCACTGTACTAAGCACTTTACAAGCAAATCGGGTTGGACACAGGCCCTGTCCCAAGTGGGGCTCACAGACTGAATCACCATTTTACAGATGAGGGAACTGGGGCCCAGAGAAGTGAAGTGACTTGCCCAAGGTCACAGAGCAGACATTTCACGCAGCCGGGATTAGAGCTCATGGCCTTCTGACTCTCAGGCCTGTGCTCTATCCACTACGTTATGTATACCATCAATTGAGTGATTGTTTCACACTATGCTTAACAATCACAAGCACTGTGCTTAACAATGAGACTGTGAGCCCCCACATGGCACAGGGACTGTGTCCAACCCGATTTGCTCGTATCTACCCCAGTGCTCGGTACTGTGCCTGGCATAGAGTAAGTGCTTAACAAATACCATGAAAATGGAAATAATAGTAACTATGCTACTATTCTATTTGTTCTGACGACTTTGGCACCTGTCTCCATGTGTTGTTTTGTTGTTTGTCTCCCCCTTCTAGACTGTGAGCCCGTTATTGGGTAGGGACCATCTCTATATGTTGCCAACTTGTACTTCCCAAGCACTTAGTACAGTGCTCTGCACACAGTAGGCGCTCAATAAATACGATTGAATGAATGAATGAATCAATCAATCAATCAATCGTATTTATTGATTTATTGAATGAATGAATGCTACGAAAAGATCAGACACAGTCTCTGTTCTACACAAGGCTCATAGTTGAAGTTGGAGAGAAAACAGGTATTTCATCCCCATTTGACAGGTGAGAAAACTCATTTCCTACAGTATTTATGTACTAAGCACTCTAAGCACTCAATCACCTTGCCCCCTCCTACCTTACCTGGCTACCTTCTTATTACAACCCGGATGGCACATTTGGCTCCTTTGGTGCCAATTTGCTTACACTGCCTTTATCTTCTCTATCTCACCAGCAACCTCTTGCCCACATCCTGCCTCTGCCCTTTCATATCCAACAGATAACTCTCCTCATTGTCAAAACCTTACTGAAGGCACATCTCCTCCAAGAGGCCTTCCCTGACTAAACCCTCATTTCCTCTTCTTCCTCACCCTTTCACTTGGATTTTCACCCTTTATTCATCCCTCTCTTAGCCCGACAGCACTTCTGTACATATCCGTAATTTATTTATTTATATGAATCCATCAATCCATTATGTTTATTGAGCACTTACTATGTGCAGAGCACTGTACTAAGATCTTGAGAGATTATAACAGAATTAGCAGACATTTTCCCTGCCCATAGTGAGCTTTATTAATGTCTGTCTCTGGCTGTAGACTGTAAGCTTGTTGTGGGGAGAGACCATGCCCACCAACTCTGTTATGTTGCCTGCTCTCAAGCACTTAGTACAGTGCTCTGCACACAGTAGGTGCTCAAAAAATACAACTGATCTATAAATTATATATTGCAAATGATTTATTTATATTTATATCTGTTTCTCCCTCTGACTGTTGTGGGCAGGGAACCCATCCACCAACTCTGTTGTACTCTCCCAAGTGCTTGATACAGTGTTTTGTACATAGTAAGTACTAAATAAATACCATTGGTTGATTGACTGATTGATTAATAGGTCCAAGAAGGTAAAGCCACAGTCACCTGCAGATAATAATAATAATAATTATTATTATTAGTATTATGGTATTTGTTAATAATAATGATGATGACATTTGTTAAGCACATACTACATGCCAAGCACTGTTCTAAGCCCTGGGGGGGATACAAGGTGGTCAGGTTGTCCCACGTGGGGCTCATGGTCTTAATCCCCATTTTACAGATGAGGTAACTGAGGCCCAGAGAAGTTAAGTTACTTGCCCAAAGTCACCCAGCTGACAAGTGGGAGAGTGGGATTAGAACCCATGACCTCTGGCTCCCAAACGTGGGCTCTTTCCACTGAGCCACGCTGCTTCTCTGCTTTGTTAAACACTTACTATGTGCCAAGCACTGCAGATCTTGTTATTATGGAGTTTGAAGTCCTAAAGGCTACCCCAAGGTCCGTTCAGCCACTCAGTCAATCATATTTATTGAGTGCTTACTGTGTGCAAAGCACCATACTAAGGGATTAGGAGAGTACAGTGTAACAGATTCCCTGCCCAAACAAGCTTACATTCTAGAAGGAGAGACAGATATTAATGTAAATGCATAAATTACAGACAGGGACAGAAGTGCTGTGGGGCTGGGAGGCAGGGGTGTATTTGGGAGATGAGCAGGAGAGATATGTACCCATTGTACGGATGGTAAGTTAAAGGTCCAGAGTGACCAGCCACACCCATGCTCTGGAAATGAGGGAGGGGTAGACTGGAAGCAGCATGGAAGAAAGTCGAGGGAGGAGACTCAAGTTTACTGCACGGAAGGAGGCAATGGTAAACCACTTCTGTATTTTTACCAAGAAAACTCCGTGTATCCACCACCAGAACAACTGCAGTTGGAGGTGGGGCGTTGTGAGAAAGCTGTGTCCATGGTTTTGCTATGGGTTAGACACGACTCGACGGCATAAGATAAGACAAGACAAGACCTAAAAGCTGAACTCTGGGCTGCTGATCCCAGGAGAATCTTCTTCTGCCTGAAGAAGTCTTTTCTCCTTTATTCTTCCTGCCAGTGGAGGAATGGTGAGGTTGCAGGGGAATAGGATCAGGCAGTTAACCTTACCTTAACCCTGAGGCCGATGAACTCTGGTCCAATGGCCAGAGCAGTGGGTTATACATCATTTCGGAACTCGGGCGCTGACATCGGCACCGAGGCATTTGGAGGAACTGTGAGCTGGTTGTTCCCTGGTTCAGCCTTGGGTGATTTCCTCTCCATCCCTGACTCTCCCACAGTGACCCAGCACGGACCATCCAATACCCCTGACTCTTCCCTCTCCATCCCTGACTCTCCTCCAGTGACCCAGCAGAGATCATCTAGCACCCCTGATGCTCCCCTCTCCATCCATGACTCTCCCTTTATCGATACAGCATAGATTGCTTCTTAGTGAATTTATCCAAACTGCTTTGAAGTGATTGCTATATTTTATCTCCAGGATGGGGATAATAGTAATTATAATAATTATGTGTTAAATACTATGTGCCCAGCACTGTGCTCAGCGCTGGGGTAGATACAAGACAATCACATTGCACACAGTCCCTGTTCCACATGGGACTCACAGTCTTAATGGGAGCAAAAGCAAGTATTTAATCCCCATTTTAGAGGTGAAGGAACTGAAACACAGGGAGGTTAAATGACTCATCCAAGGTACACCAGCAGGTAAGTAACAGATCAATCCATCAATTGTACTTATTGAGCACTTTGTGCAGAGCACTGTGCTAAGCACTTGGGAGAGTACAATATAGCAGACTTGGTAGATATGTTCCCTGCCCACAATGAGTTTACAGTCTAGAGGGAAACACTGATCTGTACATGAGTGCTGTGAAGCTAAGGAAGGGTGAATAAGGAATACAAATCCAAGTGCAAGGGTAAAGCAGAAGGGAGAGGAAGAAGAGAAGCAGCGTGGCTCAGTGGAAAGAGCCCGGGCTTTGGAGTCAGAGGCCATGGGTTCAAATCCTGGCTCTGCCTATTATCAGCTGTGTGACTTTGGGCAAGTCACTTAACTTCTCTGTGCCTCAGTTACCTCATCTGTAAAATGGGGATGAAGACTGTGAGCACCCCGTGGGACAACCTCATCACCTTGTAACCTCCCCAGCGCTTAGAACAGTGCTTTGCACATAGTAAGTGCTTAATAAATTCCATTATTAATTAATTAATTAATTAAAAGGAAATGCAGGCTTAGTCAGGGAAGGCCTCTTGGAGGAGCCAGGATTAGAACCCAGATCGCTTTATAAAAGGAACAGACACCCAACTCCCTAGATTGTAAGGTCTTCCATTAGACAGTAAGCTTTCTGAAGGCAGATAGCGTCTCTACAAACTCTACTGTCACTCCCACATGCTCAGTATAGAGCTCTGCACACAGTAGACTGATCTTCCCCGGCTGCTAGGCATTCACCTGTCTGCAGGTGAAAGTAGATTCAGCTCTGGCATTCTACGAGAGTAATTTTGTTGTGGGTAGGGAGTGTGTCTACCAACGTGTGCAGTGTTCTGCACATGGTAAGTTCTCAATAAATACAATTGATTGATTGACTGAAAAGACTCTCCGTGGCCCTCAAATACCACAGTTTGGAAGAATTTCCTCGGGACCCAGCTCGGGTGTCTGAGTTGGGCCTCGCAGTGTCCAACCTGACTTGCTAGGGCTTGGCACATAGTAGGTGCGTGCTTAACAAATTCCCCCCTTCTAGTCTGTGAGCCCGTTCTTGGGTAGGGATTGTCTCTGTTGCCAAATATTACTTTCCAAGCTCTCAGTACAGTGCTCTGCAAACAGTAAGTGCTCAACAAATACGACTGAATAAATGAATGAATACTAATAACGATAATTATGGTGTATGTTAAGTGCTTACTATGTGCCAAGCACTGTACTAAGTGATAGGCTGGATACAAGCAAATGGGGTTAGACACGGTCCCTATCCCATGTTGGGTTCACAGTCTTAATCCCCATTTTACAGATGAGGGCACTGAGGCCCAGAAAAGTGAAATGACTTGCCCAAGGTCACACAGCAGACAAGTGTCAGAGCCGGGATTAGAACCCATGGCCTTCTGACCCCAGGCCCGTTCTCCAACCACTATGCCATGCTGTTGCCCCCAAGGAGAGAGGCCCTGGTCTCCTTTACAGATTCATTCATTCAATCGTATTTAGTGAGCACTTACTGTGTGCAAAGCACTGTACTAAGCGCATGGCAGAGTACAACAACAGACACATTCCCTGACCATATCGAGCAAGGGAGTGGGCTCTTCTGTTCCCAACTGACTCCTCTCACTTCCCGCCTCCCCCTCGCCCAGGCCCCGACCCTCACTCTGTCTGCTCTCTGTGGTCAGTACAGCAGATGAGGTTTGGAAGGGAGAAAGTTCTCCAGTTACTGTGCTCGCCTTCCCGTGATGGATAATTCAGCTAAGCGGGGACATATATTTTTTTTCTAGCAGATAAAAAATAGAAATCTTATCTCCTCCTCAAGAGGAGTTTGTCCTCGCCAAAATATCTGTATTATTGATACGAATAACGATGGTGATTATTATATTTTATTTTCCAATCGTGGTAATTATTGTACATTAAACCATTAGCATTCATTATTTTTACAATGTGTAATTAGGGCAATCGTGGATGGATTGCTCTCGACTGTAATGAAGTTTTATAATTGTAATTTATTGTCATCAAATTACCTTTCTACAGACACACACTAACACCCGACCCTTCATTCCGGGGAGGGGGCGGTGATCATTTTTAATTAAGGGTCTTACTCGCCCTCCTCGCAGGGGGGGAAACGGAGAACGAATCTCCATCCCGGTGTCTGCGACTAAGTTAAGCAAGAATGTCGAGGGAGGGGAGGGCGACTGACATTCGTCCCCGGGAATTCTCCCTCCCCCACCTCCATTTTTCCCACTCCAGCTCCTTCCCTGCCTCCCCCGGCCCAGCGGGGCTCAGAGACACGCCATTTATCGAAATGATTAGCCGGGGAGGCGATGAAGTCGATGAGGCAGATTATCGAATCTAATTTTCTCTTTGCGGCTGGATCTTGGCCCAACCTCGAACCAAACTCCGCCCAAAATCAGGCAGTTTGGGGTCAAGGGGTGGAGGGGTCTTTATCCCATGTGTGCAGAGAATACTTCCCCAAAGATTGGAGGGATGAGAAGCGACGTCTCTCTGTCTCCCCCTTCTAGACTGTGAGCCCGCTGTTGGGTAGGGACCGTCTCTATATGTTGCCAACTTGTACTTCCCAAGCTCTGCACACAGTAAGCGCTCAATAAATACAACTGAATGAATGAATGACGATGCCTCGTGCAAAAAGCCTAAGACTGGTAGTTAGAAGACCTGGATTCTAATCCTGGCTCCACTATTTGTCTCTTGGGTTGACCTTGGGCAAGTCAATCAATCAATCAATTGATGGTATTTATTGAACACTGACTGTGTGCAGGGCACTGTACTAGGAGCTAGAAGGAATACAATACAATAGTGTTGGTAGGCAGCATGGTCTAGTGGAAAGACAAACAGTGTAGCATAGTGAGAAGCAGCGTGGCTAAGTGGGAGTCAGAGGTCGTGGGTTCTAATCCCGACTCTGCCACGTATTAGCTGTGTGATTTTGGGTAAGTCACTTCACTTACCTGCGCCTCAGTTACCTCACCTGTAAAATGGGGATTAAGACGGTGAGCCCCACGTGGGACAACCTGATTATCTTGTATCTATCCCAGTGCTTAGAACAGTGCTTGGCACAGAGTAAGTGCTTAACAAATACCACCATCATCATCATAGAGCACAGGCCTGAGAGTCAGGAAGAAGTGGCTTCTAATCCGGCTCTGCCACTTGTCTGCTAAATGACTTTGGGCAAGTCACTTCACTTCTCTGTGCCTTAGCTACCTCAACTGTAAAATGGGGGTTAAATCTGTGAGCCCCACGTGGGACAGGGACTGTGTCCAGCCTGATTAACTTGTATCTACCCCATTCCTTAGAACAGTGTATGAAACATAGTAAGCGCTTAACAAATATCATCATCATCATCAAGAAGCTCACAGTCTAGAAGGAGAGACAGACATTAAATTAAATGGCAGTTAGGGGAAGTGGGAGAGAATAAAGATATATATGGAAGTGCTATGTGGCTGAGGCGGGGTAAATAGCAAGTGTTTAAAGAGTACAGATAGGAATGTACTCTATTCCTCCCTTCAAAGTCTTACTGAGAGCTCACCTCCTCCAAGAAGTCTTCCCAGACTAAACCCCCTTTTTTCTCTCCTCCTCCCCATCCCCCACCCTGTCTCTTTCCCCTCCCCACAGCACCTGTACATATGTATGTACAGATTTCTTACTCTATTTACTCTATTTATTTTACTTGTACATATTTACTATTCTATTTATTTTGTTAATGATGTGCATTTAGCTTTAATTCTATTTATTCTGACGACTTGACACCTGCCCACATGTTTTGCTTTATTGTCTGTCTCCCCCTTCTAGACTGTGAGCCCGTTGTTGGGTAGGGACCGCCTCTATATGTCACCAACTTGTACTTCCCAAGCGCTTAGTACAGTGCTCTGCACTCAGTAAGCGCTCAATAAATATGATTAAATGAATGAATGAATGAATGCAAAGACGATGAAGAATGGAGAGGGAATGGGCGAAGTGATGGGAAGGCCTCTTGGAGGAGGTGTGATTTCAGGAGGGCTTTGAAGTTGGCAAGAGTGGTGGATTGTCGAATAAGGAGCCCAAGGGAGTTCCAGGCCAGAGGGAGGATATGGACAAGGGGTCAATAGTGAGATGAGTTCGAGGTTCAGGGCATCGGCTGGTGTTAGAGTTGTTAGGCACTTCACTTCTCTGTGCCTCAGTTCCCTCATCTGTAAGATGGGGATTAAGACTGTGAGCCCCACGTGGGACAACTTGATTACCTTATATCTACCCCGGCGCTTAGATCAGTGCTTGGCACATAGTAAGTGCTTAACAGATGTCATCATCATCATTATTATTAGGAGCAATGTATTGAGATCAGTGAGGTAAGGTAATCATAATAATAACAATAATAATAATGGCATTTATTAAGCGCTATGTGCCAAGCACTGTTCTAAGCGCTGGGGTAGATACAAGGTAATTAGGTTGTCCCACTTGGGGCTCACAGTCTTAATCCCCATTTTCCAGATGAGTTCACTGAGGCATAGAGAAGTTAAGTGACTTGCCCAAAGTCACACAGCTGATAAATGGCGGAGCCGGGATTAGCACCCACGACCTCTGACTCCCAAACGCGGACTCTTTCCACTAAGCCACACTGCTTCTCCAAGGTAGGAGGGGGAGAGATGATTGAGCGCTTGCAAGCTGGAGGTAAGGAGTTTCTGCTTGATGTCGAAGTGGATGGGCAACCACTGGAGGTTGCTGAGGAGTGGGGAGGCATGAACTGATTTTTTTAAAAGAATATGGTCCAGACAGTAGAGTGAAGTATGAGCTGGAGTGGGGAAAGGCAGAAGGCCAGGAGGTCAGTGAGGAGGCTGATGCAGTAGTCAAGGTGGGCTATAAGTGTTTGGATCGGTGGATAGTGGTTTATGTGCTTTAGAAAGATAATAATAATAATAATAATAATAATAATAATAATGGCATGTGTTAAGCGCTTACTATGTGCAAAGCACTGTTCTAAGCGCTGGGGAGGACACAAGGTGAGCAGGTTGTCCCACTTGGGGCTCACAGTCTTCATCCCCATTTTACAGATGAGGTCACTGAGGCACAGAGAAGTGAAGTGACTTGCCCAAAGTCACACAGCTGACAATTGGCAGAGGTGGGATGAAAGTTCTCCACCAATCCTGTACCTAGCCTAGGGCTTACACCAATGCTTGGCACATAACTAGCTCTTTGCAAACACTACATTTTTCATTATTATTGTTCTTGAGGCCACTCTCCCTCATCAAGGCTCGCCCAGTCTAGTGCGCTTTTTTTATGGTATTCGTTAAGCGCTTACTAGGTGCCAGGCTCTGTACTAAGCACTGGGCAGATACGAGCTAACCAGGTTGGATTAGCACAGTCCCTGTCCCACGTGGGGCTCACAGTCATAATCCTCATTCTACAGATGAAGTAACTGAGGCCCAGAGAAGTGAAGTGACTTGCCTGAGGTCACCCAGAAGACAGGTGGAGGAGTCGGGATTAGAACCCAGGTTCTTCGGACTATCTACGAGACCGCCCTGCTCTTCGCTGCCCTTGACCCTCCCCCAAGAGGACACTCCCGTGGGGTCCGGTCCTTCCCGGAGGCCGGGGAAAGAGGGGGCAGGGGGTTTGGGAGCCTCGGGTCCCGTCTTCCCAGGAAGGGATCATTCTCCCGGGAAGGTGGGCGGGATTTGCGGACTCGGGAGCTGACCGCGGTGCTGATCGCCCTCCGCGGAAACCCAGGATCCCTCTCTCCGATAATAATAATGGCATTTATTAAGCGCTTATTGTGTGCAAAGTTCCGTTCTAAGCGCTGGGGAGGCTCCGAGGTGATCAAGTTGTCCCACGGGGGGCTCAAAGTCTTCATCCCCATTTTACAGATGAGGTCACTGAAGCACAGAGAAGTTAGGTGACTTGCCCAAAGTCACACAGCTGACAACGGGGGAAGCAGCGTGGCTCAGTGGAAAGAGCCCGGGCTTAGGAGTCAGAGGTCATCGGTTCAAATCCCGGCTCCGCCACTTGTCAGCCGTGTGACTTTGGGCAAGTCACTTCACTTCTCTGGGCCTCAGTTCTCTCATCTGTAAAATGGGGATGAAGACTGTGAGCCTCCCGTGGGGCAACCTGATAACCTTGTAAACCCCCCAGCGCTTAGAACAGTGCTTTGCACATAGTAAGCGCTAAATAAATGCCATAATTAACGGGCGGAGTCGGGATTTGAATCCATGACCTCTGACTCCAAAGCCCGTGCTCTTGACACTGAACCACACTGCGTCTTTGCTTCTCTTCTCCAATCCTTCTCTCCCTCCCCCGCCCTTCCATTCATTCGTTCATTCAATCGTATTTATAGAGCGCATACTCTGTGCAGAGCACTGTACTAAGCGTTTGGGAAGTACAAATCGGCAACATATAGAGACGGTCCCTACCCAACGACGGGCTCACAGTCTAGAAGGGGGAGACAGACGACAAAACAAGTACACGGGTGTCAATACCATCAGAATAGAGTTATAGCTATATATACATCATTAATAAAATAAATATAGTAAATGTGTACAAATAAAATAGAGTAATAAATGTGTACAAATATATACAAGTGCTGTGGAGAGGGGAAAGAGGGTAGGGCTGGGGGCGATGGCGAAGGGAGGAGGAGGAGAGGAATAAGGGGGAGTTCAGTCTGGGAAGGCCTCCTGGAGGAAGTGAGCTCTCAGTATGGCTTTGAAGGGAGGAAGAGATATCCTTCCCTTTTAGTAGTCCTTCCCAAAGATTGGTGGAGAACTTTCATTCATCCATTCAATCGTACATATTAATAATTATGGTATTTGTTAAGTGCTTACTATGTGCTGGACACTGTACTAAGCGGTGGGGTGGATACAAGCAAATCAGTTGGACACAGTCCCTGTCCCACGTGGGGCTCACAGTCTCAATCCGCATTATACAGATGAGGGAACTGAGGCGCAGAGAAGTGAAGTGATTTGCCCAAGGTCACACAGCCGACAAGTGGCGGAGTCAGGATTAAAACCCATGACCTTCTGATTCCCGGGTCCTGCTGCTTCAGTCAAAACTAAAGCCATCAGGTTTCTGAAACTAAAGCCCTTTTCCATCTTTGGCCCAGGGAAATTGGATTTTTCTCACCTGGACAATTTCACACTGTCACCGACATCTGCCTCCCGAGGGAAGTGGGATGAGGGAAGGAAGGCAGGAGAGGGAGCAAGGAAGTGATGGGGGAAGGGAAGAGAGGGGGAAGGAGGGGAGGAGAGAGAGGAAATAAAGAGAGGGGTAAGGAAGGGAAAGGAGGGAAAGAGAGAAGATTAGGAGACAGAGAGGAGGGAGATGGTGGAGAAGAGGAAAGAGGGAAAGGGAGGAGGGCAGGAGAAGGAGGGAAGGAGAGAGGGAAGGGAGAAGGGAGAGGGAAGAGGGAAATAGGGAGGAGGGGAAAGGAAGGAAGAGGAGGAAAAGAGAGGGAGAAGGGAGAAGGAGGAGAAAGAAAAGAGGATGGGGAGAAAAAGAGGAGGGAAGGAGGAGGTGGGAAGCAGTAGCAGTGGCACCTTCTTCTTAATTGGGTGAGGTGATGGGGGAGGAGACTGGAACGTGTGCATCTAATTCAGTAGTGAAAGCTGCACTTGGTAGGCCCTTTTAATTATTATTTTTATTATGGATACGAATTAAAAATAAACTGTGTGTCTCGATCGCAGCAGGGATTAAAATTGTTCCCTAATTGTTATGTTTGAATCAATTTAAGCCTCATTAGCTTTTCTTTCTTAGGTATAATTGAGGTATACGTGTCTCTGTAGCAGCCTGGGAGGGCAGAGCCTGGCTCGCTCCAGATATAGGAGACCCCTTGTCTCCTTTGTTCTGGGTTCCTAAGGCCTCCCGGATGGGTCCCAGGATCCTTGGACTCTAATGGTTAGGAAGAAATTCAGGCTGGGCGCCAGGACCCCTGGGTTCCTTAAGATAGGGGGCTACCAGGCAGACTTGTATGGGAAGCAGTGTGGGCTACTGGAAAGAGCACCAGGCTGGGACTCAGAGCACTTGGCTTCTAATCCCGGCTCTGCTACTTGTCTGCTGTGTGACCTTGGGCAAGTCACTTCACTTATCTGGGCCTCAGCTACCTCATCTGGAAAATGGAGATTAAAGGTATGAGTCCCATAGGGGTCATGGACAGTGTCCAATCTAATTCTCTTGTATTTTATTCATTCATTCATTCAATCGTATTTATTGAGCACTTACTGTGTGCAGAGCACTGTACTAAACGCTTGGGAAGTACAAGTTGGCAACATATAGAGACGGTCCCTACCCAACAGGGGGCTCACAGTCTAAGGTATTTACCTTAGTGCTTAGTACAGTGCTTGGAACCTAGTAAGTGCTAACAAATGCCCAGGTAATTTGGCAAATACCAGATCCCGGTTTCTCAACGCATCCCTTGGGAAAAGGTAGGGGCATACAGGGATCAGAGGAGCTCAGCAGGGATTACCCTTGACTTGCAGATAGGAAAAAAATCAATCAATCAGTGGTATCTATTGAGTGTTCACTGTGGGCAAGGAAAGTGCCTACCGACTCTGTTATATTGCACTCTTCCAAGCACTTAGTAGAGTGCTCTGCATACTAAGTGTTCAGTAAATATGATGGATTGATTGACTGATTGCTCACTGTGTGCAGAGCACTGTATTAAGTATCAAGAGAGACTGGTGGGGAGTAGGGCCTTGGGGGGCGGGAGGGGTGGATAATCCCTGACATTGCCTTGCCCCTTGGCTAAAAGAGGATGTTGGTCTCTGGCCACTGTCCAGCTGAGCAGCTGGTCACCCTGCTCTCCGATTCCCCTCATCCATCCCGGCTCCGAGTCAGGACACTTCCCCCCTCCCTCTGCATCCTAGGAGTGCGCACCCATTCCCTCAGAGAAACTGAGGCTGGAGGGAAGGCTCCTGGGGCTGGCTCACCCCAGAGGCAGGGGGAGGGACCAGCTGACCTTTGACTCTTGGGGTCCACGGGATCGTGCCCAGCCCCAGCCCCGGGAGGGAAGGCCCAGCTGCTACCTGGGAAGCGTTTCTCTTGGAAAAATAGGCTGATCACCTGGAAGAGGCACAAGGCTCAGTTAATCAATCCACCACCTGCCTGTCAGGTGATCTTGGTCAAGTCACTTCACTTCTCTGGGCCTCAGTTTCCTCCTCTGTGAAGTTGGGCTAAGAATCCTGTTATTCCTTCCCCATAGATTGTGGGCCCTATGTGGGATACCATCAGACTGGATGGTATCTAGTGCGGTGCCTGGCGCGTAGTGCACTAACATCGTTATTGTTCTATCGTCCTCTCCCCAGCGCTTAGTACAGTGCTCTGCACACAGTAAGCGCTCAATAAATCCGACCGACCTATTGACTGACTAACCAATACGAAAAGATCGTTTGTGGAGCCAGAGGAGCGAGGGTGAGATTTTGGCTTCTGGAAATTCTCCTTCCCAGAAAGCTTCAACCACCTCTCACCTTCCTCTTCTGCTCAGGTAACGCCCTCCCTCCCCGTTTTGCAACTGAGGCTACAAAAAACCCAGGACGCTCGGGCTCCGGGGCTGCGAGCTCTCGGAGCGGGCTCGGCGCTGGGCTGATTAGATCGCTGTCAGGGGGACAGAGGTTAATTGCCGGCTCTTTGTGGGCTTGTAGCCGAGAGGCGACCTCGCTGGGCGAGGCAAAGAGACTTCGGCTCTTCTTCGGGCCTCGTGTGTGTGTGTGTGTGTGTGTGTGTGTGTGTTTGTGCGTGTGCGTGTGTGTGTGCAATGGGGGGCTTTGGGGGGCGGGTGGGGGAGGTGAATCGGGTGGGTGGGAGGGCTGTGAGCTGGGTTGTCTGTAAGCTTTGAGCTAGCCCTTCCTTGCTTGTCTGGTCCAGTAAAAGAGGAGTGCTTAACAAGTATTAAGGGACACAAATAATTCTCCTTTTCTCCCTTCCCCTATTCTTTTCTCTCTTTCTCTTTTCTTGTAAATCCTGCTTATTGCATCTGAATAGCAGAACGGCTTCGTCCTGGATCTTTAATCTGGGCCTCTGGTAGCCCCTGGCACGGCAAAGTGGTTGAGGATTATACCTTTTATTTGGGAGTTTTTTTAGCTTCCCTCCCTCCCCCGCCGCCCCCCGCTCGTCCTCCCCCCAACCCCCGCGCCCTCCCTCTTTCGTGTTTTCTTGCTCGGCATTTGTTCTCGGAAGAAGTAAGTAACGGAGGCTTAAAGAGAGGGGGAGGGGTTGTGACAAACTTAAAGGGGTCGGGGCTTTTCAGAGGGTCTTGTCCGCCGCCTTGCAGCTTTTGTTCGGCTGCTTTTCTTCAGATGATTTCTTCGCTCCAGTAAAAGCACTTTAATTCCCTTTTAGATACCGAGAATATATACATCCTCTTCCCCCACCCCCGGGCCCTCCTGCACCCCCACCCTCCCCCGCACCTCTCCTCTCGTCTCCCTCCTTCCTCCCATCGCCCCCATTTCACTTTCTCAGACTCTGTCTCTCTGCCTTTCTGTCTCCACCCCGCCTCCTCCTTTTCCTCTTCCTCCTGCTCCTCCTCTTCCTCTCCCTCCTTCTCCTCGACTTCCTTCTTTTCCTTTTCCTTCTCCTTGTCCTCCTCTCCCAATCCTCCTCCTCGCTCTGCCCCTCTCGTCTCCCTCCTTCCTCCCCTCGCCCCCTATTTCACTTTCTCAGACTGTCTCTCTTTCTCCACCGCTCCTCCTCCTTTTCCTCTTCATCCTCCTCTTCCTCCTTTTTCCTTTTCCTTGTCCTTCTCCTTCTCTTCCTCTCCCTCCTACTGGCGCCTCTCCTCTCATCTCCCTCTTTCCTCCCCTCGCCCCCTATTTCACTTTCTCAGACTCTGTCTCCACCTCTGCTTCCTGCTTTTCCTCTTCCTCCTGCTCCTCGTCTTACTCTTCCTCCTTTTCCTTTTCCTTCTCCTTCTTCTCCTCCTCTTCCTCTCCCTCCTCCTCCTCCTCCTCTTCCCCTTTGTGCCTCTCTCTGATCTCCCTCCTTCCTCCCCTTGCCCCCTATTTCACTTTCTCAGGCTCCGCCTCTCTGTCTCTCTCCTCCCCTACCTCCTTCTTTTCCTCTTCTTCCTCCTCCACTTCCTCCTTTTCCTTTTCCTTCTCCTTGTCCTTCTCCTCCTCCTTTTCCTCTCCCTCCTCCTTGTCCTTCTCCTCCTCCTTTTCCTCTCCCTCCTCCTTTTACATGTTTTGTTTTGTTGTCTGTCTCCCCCTTCTAGACTGTGAGCCTGTTGTTGGGTAGGAACCGTCTCTATATGTCGCCGACTTGTACTTCCCAAGAGCTTAGTACAGTGCTCTGCACACAGTAAGTGCTCAATAAATACGATTGAATGAATGAATGTATGGCGCCTCTCCTCTCGTCTCCCTCCTTCCTCCCCTCATCCCCTCCTTCACTTTCTAAGACTGTCTCTCTGTCTCTTTCTCCAACCTCGCCTCCTCCTTTTCCTCCTCCTCCCCACCTCCGTTTCCTCCTCCTCTTCCTTCTCCTCCTCCATCCCATCCACGTTCCCTCCCGCACTGTCTCCCGCGCCTTTCCTCCCGGCTCCTTTCTTCCTCCCCTCGCCCCCTAGTTCACTTTCTTAGACACTGTCTCTGTCTTTCTATCTCTGTCTCTACTTCTCCTTCTCCTCTTCCTCTTCCTCCTTTTCCTTCTCCTCCATCTCTTCCTCCTCCTTTTCTTCCTCCTTCTTTCCTCCTCCTCTTCCTGCATCTCCTTCTCAACTTCCTCTTCCTCACTTTCCTCCTTCTCCTCCTCCTCTTCCTCCTTTTCCTCCTCCTCCCCCCTCCTCCTTCTCCTCCTCCGCCTCCTCCCCATCCTCCTCCTCCTCCTCTTCCTCCTCCCATGGCAAACACACCCCGCCCATTTTCTCTGAGGACCTAAACTGAAAGCCGCAGAGTGGAGCTGGGGAATCTGAAGGACCAAAAGCGGGGTTGGGGGAAGGGGGAACAGGAAGCGGGCTAATCCCCCACCCGGCCGTGCCCCACCAGGGTCCAGCCCCCTACCCTTCCGGCCCAACCCACCTCAATGAGCTCCTTGTGGGCAGGGAATGAGTCTTTTCTATTGTTCTGTTGTCCTCTCCCAAGCGCTTAGTACAGTGCTCTGCACACAGTAAGCGCTCAATAAATTCGATTGAATGAATTGATTGAATGATTGGGTTGTCGGGGAGGGGTATCAAGTGCAGGTACACAAAGGAAAAATGCGCGTGTACGTGTGTGTCCGGGTTTGCATCTGTGTGTGGATGTGTGCATGCACATCTGGTGGCTGATGAGAAGCAGCACGACCTAACGGATAGAGCACAGGCCTATCAGTCAGAAGGACCTAGGTTCTAATCCCGGCTGCACCACTTGTCTGCTGTGTGACCTTGGGCAAGTCACATTAATGACTTCACCAAGGTCACACAGCAGACAAGTGGTGGAGCTGGAATTAGAGCCCACATACTCTGCCTCCCAAACCCATGTGCTTTCTATTAAGCCACACTGTTTCTCCTAAAATGAGACTTAAACAACTGTTCTCTCTCCTCCCGAGACAGTGAGCCTGGTGTGGGATGGGGATGGTGCCTCACCGGTTGCTCTTGTGCTAACCCCAGTGTTTAGCATAGCCCGACTGAGAGCTCACCTCCTCCAGGAGGCCTTCCCAGACTGAGCCCCCTTTTTTTCTCTCCTCCTTCCCATCCCCCCGCCCTACTTCCTTCCCCTCCCCACAGCAACTGTATATATGTTTGTACAGATTTATTACTCTATTTTACTTACTTGTACATATTTACTATTTATTTTGTTAATGTTGTGCATACAGCTTTAATTCTACTTGTTCTGACGATTTTGACACCTGTCTACATGTTTTGTTTTGTTGTCTGTCTCCCCCTTCTAGACTGTGAGCCCATTGCTGGGTAGGGACCGTCTCTATATGTTGCCAACTTGTACTTCCCAAGCGCTTAGTACAGTGCTCTGCACACAGTTAGTGCTCAATAAATACTATTGAATGAATGAATGAATGCTTAGTATATAGTATGTGCTTAACAAATACTGATGCTGTGATGTTGATGATGGTGACCACGACACGACACGCCATGAGAAGGGGTCCCAAGTGGATGCCACCTCCTTGTCCCTGGGGTAGAGGCCTGGAGGAGGTGATGGTTTTGGTGGCGGGGGGCGGGGAGCCAACAACCTCCTCCCTCTCTGCCCCTCAGGGCGTCCAACAACCCCCACCCACCCGAAGAAGCGTGGCTCAGTGGAAAGAGCCCGGGTTTGGGAGTCAGAGGTCATAGGTTCTAATCCCGACTCTGCCACTTGTCTGCTGGGTGACTTTGGGCAAGTCACTTCACTTCTCTGGGCTTCAGTTACCTCATCTGTAAAATGGGGATGAAGACTGTGAGCCCCATGTGGGACAACCTGATAACCTTGTATATCCCCCAGCGCTTAGAACAGTGTTTGGCACATAGTAGCACTTAACAAATGCCATTATCATAATTATATTCTCTGCATCTCAGTGACCTCATCGGGAAAATTGGGATTTTGACTGTGAGCCCCACATGGGGCAGGGACTGTGTCCAACCCTATTTGCTTGTATCCACCCCAGCGCTTAGTACGGTGCCTGGCACATAACAAACGCGGAACAAATAAGCTTGTTATTATTTAGAGAGCCAGGGGGCTGGAAGGTAAGGGGGAAGGGAAGAAAAGAGGGAAGCAGGGGCTCTGAAAGAAGTTATAGCTGACAAGTGGGATCTGAGGTCGACAGGCCAGAAATTTGACCACCCATTGGCAGCTTAGTTCTGAGGAACATGATACCCCCTTCCCACGTCCTCCAAAGCTCTCCTAAAGGACCACCTCCCCCAGGAGGTCTTCCCTGATTGATCATCTGCACAAATGCACTTGCCAGTCATCCCACCCCTCCGATCCCCCTCAGGCCCCTCGGCTGATGATGGCAATGTAGAGAAACAGCGTGGCTCAGTGGAAAGAGCCCGGGCTTTGGAGTCAGAGGTCATGGGTTCAAATCCCGGCTTTACCAATTGTCAGCTGTGTGACTTTGGGCAAGTCACTTAACTTCTCTAGGCCTCAGTTACCTCATCTGTAAAATGGGGATTAAGACTGTGAGCCCCCTGTGGGATCACCTGATCACCTCGTAACCGCCCCAGCACTCACAGCAGTGCTTTGCACATCGTAAGTGCTTAATAAATGCCATTATTATTATTATTAATGAAGATGATCCCAGGCTAAGCCCCCCTTTTCCACTGCTCCTCCTCCCCTCCCCATCGTCCCTCCCTCTGCTCTACCCCCCCTCCCCACAGCACTTGTGTATATATGTACATATTTATTATTCTACTTTACTAATGATGTACATATATCTATAATTCTATTTATTTATATTGATGCTATTGATGCCTGTTTACTTGTTTTGTTTTGTTGTCTGTCTCCCCCCTTCTCAGACTGTGAGCCCGTTGTTGGGTAGGGATTGTCTCTGTTGCTGAATTGTACTGCCAAGAGCTTAGTAGAGTGCTCTGTACTCAGTAAGTGCTCAATAAATAAGATTGAATGAATGATTAAATGATGACCACAATGGCAATGATAACGTTGAGTGTGAGGACAATGATGACTTCAATCAATTAATCAATCGATGATACTAAGCACTTATTATTAGTAGAGCATTGTATTAAGTGCTTGGGAAAGTTCAGCACAATAGAATTAACAGGACCATTCCCTGCGCATAAGAGCTTACACCCTAGAAGGAGAGAAACTGAGGCACAGAGATGTTCAGTGAAATGGGATGACAATGGAAGAGGGGAAGAGGGTAAAGAATGGGTGGCCCATTCCTGCTGAGATGTTGAGGTGAAAAGCATTACTGAGAGCAGCCTAGACCTGTGAAATTGCCCCATGACATCAGTGCTTGGAGACAAAGTGGGATCCTCTATGACCAAAAAATGCTGTCAGGAGTGGGATTGGCACATAGTAAGTGCTTAACAAAAACCATTATTATCATTAAGCACTTGGGAGAGTCCAATAGAACAATAGAACAGATGTAGTCCCTGCCCACAATGAGCTTACAGTCTAGAGGGGGAGACAGATATTAATAAAAATCAATAAATGACAGTTTTGGACATAAGTGCTGTGGGGCTGGGAGGGGGATGAATAAAGGGAGCAAGTCAGGGTGTTGCAGAAGAGAGTGGGAGAAGAGGAAAGGAGGCCTTAGTCAGGGAAGGCTTCTTGGAATAGATGGGTCTTCCATAAGGCTGTAAAGCAGTAGGGAGAGGGAAAGCACATGGGCTTGGGAGTCAGAGGCTGTGGGTTCTAGTTCTGGCTCTGCCGCTTGTCAGTTGTCTGACTTTGGGCAAGTGACTTAACTTCTCCGTGCCTCAGTTACCTCACCTGTAAAATAGGGATGAAGACAGTGAGCCCCACGTGGGACAACCGTGTTTCTACCTCAGCACTTAGAACAGTGCTTGGCACATAGTAAGTGCTCAACAAGTACCATTATTATTATTATTATTATTATTATTATTATTATTATTGATCGAAGCAATGCCTCCAGAGGAGACTACAACCTGAAGGCAGCGTCTCAGACCACTCATCCACCCTGACTTACCCCAACAACAACCACGACATCATTGAAGATGGTCGTGATGATGACAACGATGACAGTGATGAGTGTGAGGATAACAATGATGACAATGTTGACAATGACAATCTATCGATCAATAATATTGATTACTTACTGCGTGCAGAGCACCATACTAAGCACTTGACAGAGGACAATATAACGAAGCTGGTAGCCACATTCCCTGACTACAACAAGCTTACAGTCTGTACAGTCTGTAGGGAGAGACAGACGTTAACATAAATAAATTGTGTACATGTACCTAAGGTCAAGCACTTACTACAGTGCTCTGCACACAGTAAGTGCTCGATAAATACTATGGGATGAATGAATGAATGAATGACAACGATGGCAATGATGATCAGGATTCATTCATTCAGTCAGTCAGTCATATTTATTGAGCACTTACTATGTGCAGAGCACTGTACTAACCACTTGGGAAGTACTAGTCACTAACATGTAGAGACGGTTCCTACCTAGCAACGGGCTCACAGTCTAGAACGGGGAGACAGACAGCAAAACAAAACATATTAACAAAATAAAATAAATAGAATAGTAGATATGTACAAGTAAAATAAATAGAGTAATAAATCTGTACAAACATATATACAGGTGCTGTGGGGAGGGGAAGGAGGTAGGGCTGGGGGGACGGGGAGGGGGAGAGGAAAAAGGGGGCTCAGTCTGGGAAGGCCTCCTGGAGGAGGTGAGCTCTCAGTAGGGCTTTGAAGGGAGGAAGAGAGCTAGCTTGGCAGATGTGCGGAGGGAGGGCATTCCAGGCCATGGGGAGGATGTGGGCCGGGGGTCGATGGTGGGACAGGCGAGAACGAGGATAGTGACAGCAGTGATTGTGAGGATGTTGATGGTGACGATGACAATGATGGAGAAGCAGTATGGCCTAGTGGCAAGAGCCCAGGCTTGGGAGTCAGAGGATGTGGGTTCTAATCTTGCCCCTGCCACTCATCTGCTATGTGATGTTGGGCAAGCCACTTAACTTCTCTGTGCCTCAGTGACCTCATCAGTAAAATGAGGATTCAGTTTTAATCCCCGCATGGGACAACCTAATTACCTTGTAACTACCTCAGCACTAGGAATAATAATAATAATAACTGTGGTATTCATTAAGTGCTTACTGTGTGCCAGGCACTGTACTAAGCGCTGGGGTGGATACAAGCAAATAAGGTTGGACACAGTCCCTGCCCCATGTGGAGCTCAGAGTTTCAATCCTCATTTTATAGATGAGGAAACTGAGGTCCAGAGAAGTGAAATGACCTGCCCAAGGTCCCACAGCAGACAAGTGGTGGAGCCAGAATTACAACCCATGACCTTCTGACACCCAGGCCCGAGCTCTATCCACTTCGTCATGCTGCTTAGAACAGTGCTCGGCACATAGTAAGTGCTTAACAAATACCATAATAATAATAGTGATGATGAATGTGAGGATGACGATGGTGACAGCGATGATGACAATGACAATGATGATTGTGAGGAGGAGGATGACAATGATAATGAAGACTGTGAGGGGACAACAATGACAATGATAACGAGGATTGTGAGGGTGACAATGATGACAGTGACAATGACAAAGAATGACTACGAGGAGGTTGATGATGACAATGATCAGGATGAAGGGCCCTTCCCAGGTTTCTCTCTCAACTCAAATCCTCTCCCCACTACTTCAAAGTTTTATGGAAGGCCCGTCTCCTCCAAGAAGCCTTCCCTGACTAAGCCCTCCTTTCCTCTTCCCCCAACTCCCTCTGCATCATCCCTCTGCTCCCTTTATTTGTCCCCCTCCCAGCCCCACAGCATTTTTACTGTCATTTATTGATTTTTATTAACATCTGTCTCCCCCTCTAGACTGTAAGCTCACTGTGGGCAGGGGCTACATCTGTTTTATTGTTCTATTGGACTCTCCCAAGCGCATAATAATAATAATAGTATTTGTTAAGCTCTTACTATGTGCCAAACACTGTTCTAAGCGCTGGGGGAGATACAAGGTTATCAGGTTGTCCCACGTGGGACTCACAGTCTTACTCCCCATTTTACAGATGAGGTAAGTGAGGCACAGAGAAGTTATGAGGAGAGGTGGGGATCAGAGGGGAGTGGCAGCGGTTGTCTAGAGAGGCCTGGATGGCCACTGGCCCGACCTGAATTCGCTCCCATGGCTTCAACTATCACCTCTACGCTGATGACACCCAAATCTACATCTCTGTCCCTGCTCTCTCTCCCTCCCTCCCTGCCACCATCAGGTCAATTTGGGAAAGGAGGATGTGGAATTCTTCATCTACACTGTGCCTGACCCATCAATCAATCAATGGTATTTAATCATTCATTCATTCAATCCTATTTATTGAGGGCTTACTGTGTGCAGAACACTGGACTAAGCACTTGGGAAGTACAAGTCGGCAACATATAGAGACGGTCCCCACCCAACAACGGGCTCACAGTCTAGAAGGGGGAGACAGACAACATGTGGAGCACTGTATTAAGCACTTGGGAGAGTACAAAACACAGAATTAGCAGACATATTCCCTGCCTATAATGAGTGTACAGTGCAGAGAAGGATCTTGAGAGCTTATTGGATGTTTTGTTAGTATGTTTGGTTTTGTTCTCTGTCTCCCCCTTTTAGACTGTGAGCCCACTGTTGGGTACGGACTGTCTCTATATGTTGCCAACTTGTACTTCTCAAGCGCTTAGTACAGTGCTCTGCACACAGTAAGCACTCAATAAATACTATTGATTGATTGGTTGCAGAGCATAATAATTCATTCATTCAATCGTATTTACTGATTGCTTATTGTGTGCAAAGCACTGTACTGAGCTCTTGGGAGAGAGAAGCACATCATGTATTGGAGAGAGCACAGGACTGAGAGCCCGCTGTGGGCAGGGACGGTCTCTATTTCTTGCTGAATTGTACTTTCCAAGCACTTAGTACAGTGCTCTGCACACAGTAAGTGCTCAATAAATACGATTGAATGAATGAATGAATGTTATACTGCACTCTGCCATGTGCTTAGCGTGGTCCTCTAGGGAAGCTGCGTGGCCTAGTGGAATGTGCACGGGCCTGGGGCTCAGAGGACATGGGTTCCACCTCGTGTCTGCTTTGTGACCTTGGGCAAGTCACTTCACTTCCTCCTGACTCAGTTACCTCATTAGAGAAGCAGCATGGCTCAGTGGAAAGAGCACGGTCTTGGGAGTCAGAGGTCATGAGTTCAAATCCCTGCTCCACCAATTGTCAGCTGTGTGACTTTGGGCAAGTCTCTTAACTTCTCTGTGCCTCAGTTGCCTCATCTGTAAAATGGGGATTAAGACTGTGAGCTCCACGTGGGACATCCTGATCACCTTGAATCCTCCCCAGCACTTAGAACAGTACTATGCACATAGTAAGCACTTAACAAATGTCATTATTATTATTATTATTATTATCTGTGAAATAGGGATTGAGACTGTGAGCCCCACATGGGACAATCTGATTTGCTTGTATCCACCTCATCACTAAGTACAGTGACTGGCACATAGTGAGCACTTAGCAAATAGCATAATTATTTTAATTATTATTGTTGCAATACAAGAATAAACAAAGGCACACAGCAGTCAACAGACATAGACAATAATGATAATAATAATAGTAATTGTTAAGGACTGACTATGTGCCAAGCACTTTTCTAAGTGCTGGGGTAGATACTAGTTGGACACAGTCCCTTTCCCACATTGGGCTTACGGTCTTAACCCCCATTTTACAGATGAGGGAACTGAGATTAGAGACGGGAAGTGATATGCCCAAGGTCACACAGCAGACATGTGGTGGAGCTGGGATTAGAGTTCACGTCCTCTGACCTCCAGGCCTGTGCTCGTTCCACTAGGCCACATGACTTCCCTAGAGGACCGTACTAAGTGCATGGGAGAGTCCAGTATAACTATCATTCATTCATTCATTCAATCATATTTATTGAGCACTTACTGTGTGCATAGCACTGTACTAAGCACTTGGAAAGGATAATTCAGCAACAAATAGAGACAGTCCCTGCCCACAGCGGGATCACAGTCTAGAATGGGGGTGACAGACATCAAACAGGCAGAGTTGGTTGTTCATTTCTCAGTCTCCTTTGCGGGCCCCTCCTCCCCCTCCCATCCCCTTACTGTAGGGGTCCCTCAAGGGTCAGTTCTTGGCCCCCTTCTGTTCTCCATCTATAATCACTCCCTCGGTGAACTCATTCGCTCCCATGGCTTCAACTATCCCTCTACACTGATGACACCCAAATCTACATCTCCATCCCTGCTCTCTCTCCCTCCCTCCAGGCTCCTATCTCCTTCTGCCTTCAGGACATCTCCATCTGGATGTCTGCCCTCCATGTAACACTCAACATGTCCAAGACTGAGCTCCTATCTTCCCTCCCAAACCCTGTCCTCTCCCTGACTTTCCTGTCACCGTAGATGACACTACCATCCTTCCCATCTCACAAGCCTGCAACCTTGGTGTCATCTTTGACTCCGCTCCCTCATTCAGCCCACACATCCAATCTGTCACCAAAATCTGCCGGTCTCACCTCCACAACATCGCCAAGATCTGCCCTTTTCTCTCCATCCAAACCGCTACCTTGCTGGTTCAATCTCTCATCCTACCCTGACTGGATTACTGCATCAGCCTCCTCTCTGATCTCCCATCCTCCTGTCTCTCTTCGCTTCAGTATATACTTCACTCTGCTACCCGGATTATCTCTGTTCAGAAATGCTCTGGGCATGTTACTCCCCTCCTCAAAAATGTCCAGTGGCTGCCATTCAACCTACACATCAAGCAAAAACTCCTCACTCTCAGCTTCAAGGCTGTCCATCACCTCGCCCCATCCTACCTCACCTCCCTTCTCTCCTTCTCCAGCCCAACCCGCACCCTCTGCTCCTCTGCCACTCACCTCCTCACTGTACCTCATTCTGGCCTGTCCCGCCGTCGACCCCGGCCCACGTCCTCCCCCTGGCCTGGAATGCCCTCCCTCCGCACTTCTGCCAAGCTAGCTCTCTTCCTCCCTTCAAAGCCCTACTGAGAGCTCACCTCCTCCAGGAGGCCTTCCCAGACTGAGCCCCCTTTTTCCTCTCCTCCTCTCCATCCCCCCCACCTTACCTCCTTCCCCTCCCCACAGCACCTGTATATATGTTTGTACAGATTTATTACTCTATTTATTTTACTTGTACATATTTACTATTTTATTTATTTGTTAATGATGTGCGTCTAGCTTTATTTCTATTTATTCTGATGACTTGACACCTGTCCACATATTTGTTTTGTTGTCTGTCTCCCCCTTCTAGACTGTGAGCCCATTGTTGGGTAGGGACCATCTCTATATGTTGCCAACTTGTACTTCTCAAGCACTTAGTACAGTGCTCTGCACATAGTAAGCACTCAATAAATATGATTGAATGAATTAATGAGTAGGAGGAGTACCAAGCACTTAATAAATACCACAATTATTATTATTACCCATTCCCTTGCGTTCCCATTTGGAAAAGCTTCTAGACTTTGAGCCCACTGTTGGCAGGGATTGTCTCTATTTGTTGCTTAATTGTACTTCTCAAGCACTTAGTATAGTGTTCTGCACACAGTAAATGCTCAATAAATACGACTGACTGATTATCAAAGAGCTTAGGGAGTCTATGAACCCAAGTGAGACAGGGACTATGTCTGTCTGATTATCTTGTGCCTTGCATATAGTAAGCGCTTAATAAATACCACAATTATGCCACAATTATTATTATTACTCATTCCCTTGCGTTTCTGTTTGGAAAAGCTCTTGGGAGTGTGAAGCCTTTCCGCACGAAGATTTTTCAATTTTTCTCTGCCTGGAAAGAGAGATAGAAAAGAATAAGTGTGTGGGGGGGGAGGGGGGCGTGTGTGCATGTGTGTTGGGTGGTGTGTGGGTGTGAAAGAGAGAGGGACAGAGGCAGAGACAGGCAGAACAATGCAGAGAAAAAGAGAGAGGAAGACAGAAAGAGACAAAGTCAGAGAGAGGCAGAGCAAAAAAGAGACAGAGAGAGCTAAAGAAAGAAACAGAGAGAGAAGAGGCAAAGACAGAGAGGAGACAGACAGATAGACAGACACACATACATACACGATTCCTCTTCCAAACGTGGAGAAATCAATGGGAGCCATTTGAGGGGAAGGGTAGGTAATAGCCTCTGGGAAGCCACTGAAGAGCTGCCTCCCGCCCGAAGCCAGAGGCTGAGCAATTACTGCCAGTCACTGCCGGGTACAAAGAGAGCAGGTAAATAGCAAATAGGAACCCCAATTATTAGACGTCCCTTCTCAGGGCGAAAAACATCTTCTTATTCTCTGGGAGCAAATCCAACCCTTCCTGGTTCAGAGGAGCTCAGCGGGGTGATGGCCTTTTAGGGGGAAGGGGGTCCAGAACAGGGCAAGAGGGAGTGGGGGGTGAGGAGAGAGCATTTTCCGGAGTGTCCTTTGGACTCTGCAAGAATAATAATTGCTCTATTTGTTAAGCGCTTACTATGTGCCAAGCGCTGGGATAGGTAAAATCCAATCGGTTCAGATACAATCCCTGTCCTTCCAAAGAGGGAGGGAAGACAGGAACTTTATCCCCATTTTTTAAAATGGTATTTATTAGTCGCTTACTATGTGCCAGGCACTGTACTAAGTGCTGGGTAGATACAAGGTAATCAGGTTGGACATAGTCCCAGACCCACATGGGGCTCACAGTCTTAATCCCCATTTTGCAGATTGGGTAATGGAGGCACAGAGAAGTGAAGTGACTTGCCCAAGGTCACACGACGATACGTGGAAGAGCTGGGATTAGAACCCAGGTCTTTCTGACCCCCAGGCCCATGCTCTATCCACTAGGCCATGCTGCTTTGTTGTTCCAGCATAATGGTGAATTATGGGAAGAGTTGAACTCCTGTCCTGCCTCACTTCCCAGAGATGGGAGTAAATGAGTCATTTTTTTCTCCTACCTGTAATGTATTTTAGTTTCTGTCTCCCCTACTGGACTGAAAGCTCCTTAAGGGCAGGGATTATGTGTACTAACTTTTTGCACTCTCCTAAACGCTCAGGACAGAGCTCTACCCAAAGTAGAACTATGAACTCCCGAGGGTAGGTATCATATGTACTAGCTTATTGTAGTCTCCTAATAATAATAATAATAATAATAATAATAATGTTGGTATTTGTTAAGCTCTTACTATGTGCCAAGCACCGTTCTAAGCGCTGGGGTAGATACAAGGTAATCATGTTGTCCCACCTGGGGCTCCCAGTCTTCATCCCCATTTTACAGATGAGGTAACTGAGGCCCAGAGAAGTGAAGTGACTTGCCCAAAGTCACACAGCTGACAAGGGGCGGAGCCGGGATTAGAACCCACGACCTCTGACTCCCAAGCCCTTACTCTTTCCAAGCGCTCAGTACAGTGCTCTGTTCACTAAGTGCTTGGGAGAGTACAATCTAACAGACGTGGTAGACACGTTCCCTGCCCACAGTGAGCTTACAGTCTAGAAGGGGAGATAGACATTATAAATAAGTAAATCATCAATATGTATATAAGTGCTGTGGGGCTGAGGGAGGGGTAAAAAAAGGGAACAAATTCAAGTGCTCTCCCAAGCACTTAGTACAGTGCTCTGCACCCAGAAGACTGAAAATTTCTTGATAGCAAGGATCATATCTATTAACTCTATTGCACTCTCTCAAGTGCTCAGTACAGTGCTCTGTACACAGTAGGCTGGAGGATCCTTGAGGGCAGGGATCGTGTCTAATTATTGTACTCTCCCACGTGCTCAGTACAGTATTCCGAAAGCACTAGTGCTGAATAAACACTAATGATTGATTAACATCGCTAAAATCCGCCCTCTCCTCTCCATCCAGACCGCTACCACGTTAGTACATTCACTCATCCTATCTCGCCTAGATTACTGCATCAGCCTCCTTGCTGATCTCCCAACCTCCTGCCCTTCCCCACTCCAGTCCATATTTTTTTTTAATGGTATTTATTAAGCGCTTGCTATGTGCAAAGCACTGTTCTAAGCGCTGGGGAGGTTACAAGGTGATCAGGTTGCCCCACATGGGGCTCACAGTCTTAATCCCCATTTTACAGATGAGATAACTGAGGCCCAGAGAAGTGAAGTGACTTGCCCAAAGTCACACAGCTGACAAGTAGTGGAGCTGGGATTTGAACCCATGACCTCTGACTCCAAAGCCCAGGCTCTTTCCACTGAGCCACGCCGCTTCTCCTATTTCACTCTGCTGCCCAGGTCATCATTCTACAAAAATGTACGGGACATGTCACTCCCTCAGAAATCTCCAGTGATTGCCTATCCACCTCCATATCAGACAAAAACTCCTCACCACTGGCTTTAAAACTCCCCTTCACCTTGTCCCCTCCTAACTCATCTTTCTCCTGCCCTTCTCCAACCCAGCTCGCAGACTTCACTCCTCAAGTGCTAACCTTCTCACTGGGCCTCCATCTGGCCTTGTCGCTGACCCCTGGCCCATGTCCTACCTCTGGCCCAAAATGCCCTCCCTCCTCAAATCCACCAGACAATTACTCTCCCCCACTTCAAAGCCTTGCTGAAAGCATAGCTCCTCCAGGAGGCCTTCCCAGACTAAACCCCACTTTTCCTCGTCTCTCCCTCCCTTCTGCATCACCCTGACTTGCTCCCTTTGCTCTTCCCCCATATATATGTATATATGTTTGTACATATTTATTACTCTATTTATTTCTTTTACTTGTACATATCTATTCTATTTATTTTGTTAGTATGTTTGGTTTTGTTCTCTGTCTCCCCCTTTTAGACTGTGAGCCCACTGTTGGGTAGGGACTGTCTCTATATGTTGCCAACTTGTACTTCCCAAGCGCTTAGTACAGTGCTCTGCACACAGTAAGCACTCAATTAATATGATTGATTGATTGATTGATTCCCCTCCTCTCCCACCCCACAGTACTTATGTACATATCTGTACTTTAATTTAATAATAATAATAATAATGGCAATTATTAAGTGCTCACTATGTACAAAGCACCATTCTAAGCACTGGGAAGGTAACAAGGTGATCAGGTTGTCCCACGGCGGGCTCACAGTCTTCATCCCCATTTTACAGTTGAGGTAACTGAGGCACAGTGAAGTGAAGTGACTTGCCCAAAGTCACACAGCTGACCATCTCTTAACTGTGAGCTCTCTATATGTTGCCAACTTGTACTTCCCAAGCGCTCAGTACAGTGCTCTGCACACAATAAATGCTCAATAAATACGATTGAATGAATGAATGAATGACAATTGGCGGAGCCAGGATTTGAACCCATGACCTCTGACTCCAAAGCCCGTTCTCTTTCCACTGAGCCTCACTGAGCATTTTGTTTATAATGATGCGTGTTTACTTGTACTGATGTCTGTTTCCCCACCTCTAGACTGTGAGCTCGTTGTGGGCAGGGATTGGTACTTTCCCAAGCGCTTAGTACAGTGCTCTACACACAGTAAGCACTCAATAAATATGACTGAATGAATGATTCCACATTAGCATGGTGTAATGAATAGAGCATGCCAGTCTGGGAGTCAGAAGGTCATGAATTCTAATCCTGTCTCCACCGCTTGTCTGCTGTGTGACCTTGGGCAAGTCACTTCGCTTCTCTCTGTCTCAGCTACCTCATCTGTAAAATGGGGATTGAGACTATGAACTCTACATGGGACAGGGACTGTGTCCAACTTGATTTACTCTTATCCACCCCAACACTTAGTACAGTGCCTGGCACATAGTAAGCACATAACAAATACCATCATCATCATTATTATTATTATTAGACTGTAGTCTGAGGGTAGAGATTATAACTTTTATTATTATTAATGTTAATAATAATATTAACTCTGTTCTACTCTCTCAGGTGCTTAGTACAAGGCTCTGCACAAATGGCTCTCGTTCATTCATTCAATCATATTTATTGAGCGCTTACGGTGTGCAGAGCACTGTACTAAGCGCTTGGGAAGTACAAGTCGGCAACATTGAGCTCCTTTTAGATCGTAAACTCCTTGAGGGCAGGGTTCATTAGGGTCAAGGAGTATCTGACCTGTAAAATATTGCAGAAGTGGTTTCAAGATCTAGAAGCAGACAGGATGTGCATATGTATATATATTTGTATATATGTTTGTACATATTTATTACTCTATTTATTTATTTATTTTATTTGTACATATCTATTCTATTTATTTTATTTTGTTAGTATGTTTGGTTTTGTTCTCTGTCTCCCCCTTTTAGACTGTGAGCCCAGTGTTGGGTAGGGACTGTCTCTATATGTTGCCAATTTGTACTTCCCAAGCGCTTAGTACAGTGCTCTGCACATAGTAAGCACTCAATAAATACGATTGATGATGATGATGATGATGTGTGAGATAAGAAAGAAGCAGCAGAGAAACAACATGGCCTAGTGGATAGAGCGCAGGTCTGGGACTCAGAGGACCTGGGTGCTAATCCTGGCTTGGCCAATTGCTTACTATGTGACCTTGGGTAAGTCACTTAGCTTCTCTGTGCCTCAGTTTTCTCATCTGTAAAGAGGGGATTCCATAACTGCTCTCCCTCCTCCTTAGGTTCTGAGTACAATACAATGGAGTTAGTCCGCATGCTTCCTGCCCTCAAGGTGCTTAATGAGGAACCATCCCAGGCCCCCTCAAAAATCAGGTGGCAGGTTGAATGAAAATTGGGCTCCCGGACTTAATATTCTGGTAGGAAGGTAGAGGCAGTTCCACGTGGAAGGCTTGGCAGCAGTGTGGAATAGCAGATACAACACGGGTCTGGGTGTCAGAAGGACCTGAATTCTAATTCTGTCTCCGTCACATATCTGCTATGTGACCTTGGGCGAGTCACTTCACCTCTCTGGCGATCAATTATCTGTAAAATGGGGATTAAGACTGTGAGCTCCATGACTTTGGAAAAGCAGTATGGCTCAGTGGAAAGAGCCCGGGCTTGGGAGCCAGAGGTGACGGGTTCTAATCCCAGCTCTGCCACTTGTCAGCTGTGTGACTTTGGGCAGGTCACTTAACTTCTCTGTGCCTCAGTTCCCTCATCTGCCCTGAGCCCCACGTGGGACAACCTGATCACCTTCTATCTCCCCCAGCACTTAGAACAGTGCTTTGCACATTGTAAGTGCTTAACAAATGCCATCATTATTATTATTACTATTATGTTGGATGATGACTGTGTCTAACTTGATGAGTTTGTGTCTGCCCCAGCATTTAGTACGGTGCCTGGTACATAGTAAGCACTTAACAAATACCATAAAAAAAGGCCTGTAGATTGACACCTGGTCCTTTCTCTTCAGAATTTTCCCCTCCACATAGGATCTGGTTCAGCCTTATCTTCCCACGGACACTGGGAGAGCCATTTTAATTTTACTTACTTATTTATTTATTTATTTATTTATTTATATTAATGTCTGTCTCCCCCTCTAGACTGTAAGTTCATTGTGGGCAGGGAATGTGTCTGTTTATTGTTATTTTCTACTCTCCCAAGCTGTTAGTACAGTGGTCTGCACACAGTAAGGGCTCCTGATTGAACGAATGAATTTTACAGATGGGGAAATAGAGGGCCTAGAGTTGTGAGGCCATGAAGCCTGGGCCACGAAGGTGCTTGAGGCCGGGACAGAACCCGGCGGGTGGCCCCACTGCCAGAGTGGCTAGCAACACTCAGCCACGTCAAGCCGGGGCGAGGATCGGGTGACCCCTCGGAGAGAAGATGGACCACAAGAGCGGAGGGTTCTTAACTCCAGTGAGCCTTGTTGGAAAATGGGAAAATCTGGGGGGAAGCCCCTGTACCTAGAGAAAAAGCGCAATCTGATCATCTCCACCTTGGCCAAGTCCATAGTCCCTGATTTGCTGTGCACCCTTGGGCAAGTTGTTCTATCTCTCTGGGCCTCAGTTGCCTTAACTATCTATTAGATGACAGACCTTCTCTGACTAAGCTCTATTTTCCTTTTCTTCAACTCCCTTCTCCGTTGCCGTAACTGGCTCCCTTTATTCATCCCCCCTCCCAGCCCCACAGTACTTTATCTGTATCTGTATCCAATATCTGTAATTTATTTTCTTACATTAATGTCTGTCTCCCCCTCTAGGCTGCAAATTCCTTGAGAGCAGATAATGTGCCTACCAACTGTCTTAGTGTACTTTCCCAAGCACTGAGTGCAGTGCTCTGCAAACAATAAGTGCTCAACAAATACGACTGACTGATTGAATGACTGATTGACTAACTGATAAAATCATGATGAACAGAGAATGGACAAGTGTTCATGGGTATGACTGGCATGTGGTCTGACTGACTGGCTTGTCCCCTGGCTTGTCCCCTTAGTGGACGGTACAGCTGTATGTATGTGTGTGTGTGTGTGTGTGTGTGTGTGTGTGTGTGTGTGTGTGTGTGTGTGTGTTTGTGTCAGGGCTGGGGGATGGGGGTGGGAATGGGGAGTGGGACTCATGTAGACTAAGCTTCCTTTCCTCTTCTCCCACTCCCTTCTGTGTCACCCCAACTTGCTCTCTTTACTCATCCCCTCTCCCAGCCCCACAGCACTTTACCTGTAATTTATTTACTTGTTTGTATTCATGTCTGTCTTCCCATCTAAACTGTAAGCTCGTTGTGGGCAGGGAATGTGCCTGTTATATTGTACTCTCCCAAGTGTTATATTGTACTCTCCCAAGTGCTTAGTACAGTGCTCTGCACACAGTAAGCACTCAATATATATGATTGACTGAATGAATGAACAGGGGAATGTGTCAAGCCCTGCCCCAAAGCACCAGAGACCAAAAGAAGCTTCTAGCTCCCAACTGGCCTCAGCAGAGGTCCTGGAATCAGAGAATTTGAGGGCTAGGAAGGACTGGTCACCCTGAGCAAGGCATGACTGAAAATTAGACCAACCAGCATTAAACCAGGGGACTGGTCACTGTGTGAAGGGCACTGCTGAAAATGGACCATCCAGTATTAAACTAGGGGAGGGATCATCCAGTAATAAACCCAGTGGAGATTAGAGCTGAAAACCGGGCCATCCAGCATTAAACTGGAGTCTGGTCATCCTATGGAGGGCAGAGCTGAAAGCCGGGCTGTCCAACAGTAAACATGGGGACTGGTGATACTGAGGAGGACACGACTGGGCTGCCCAGCATTAAACTGGGCCACTAGTCACCCTACAAGGACACCCAGTCCTGGACCCGGGGCCTACACTGGTCAGAACTAGGATGAGGCCTTGGTCTTTCTATCTGCAGACTGCTTGGGGACCGAAGTGGGGCAGGAGGGTGGCCGGCTGGAGGCTGCCCCCCGGGCAAGGTGCATGTCTCAGCTGTCCCCAGGATGGGCGGGGCCTGTCACAACCTCTACTTACCTCAAATTCCAGCAGCAGGTTGGGGGGCCTGGAATCCAGATCCGTCCCCCCAGTCTGGCTGAATCCTCCAGGCAGTCCCATCCCACCAACCTCCTCTCAGTCCTGAATTAGCAAGTAATAATAATAATGATAGTAATAGTAGTATTTGATAAGCACTTACTATATGCCAGGCACTGTTCTAAGCACTGGGGTGGATACATGATAATCGAGTTGGACACAGCCCCGGTCCCCATGAGGCTCACCGTCTTAGTCCCTGTTTTACAGATGAGGGAGCTGAGGCACAGAGAAGTTAAATGACTTGCTCAAAATCACATAACAGACAAGTGGCAGATCCGGGATTAGAACCCAGGGCCAGTTTCATGCTCTATCCACTAGGTCAAATAATGAAGGCATTTGTTCAGTGCTTATTATGTGCCAAGCACTACACTAAGCACTAGGGATGATGCAATGTAATCAGATCCGATCCAGTCCCTGCCTCACTTGGGGTTCCCAGTGTAAAAGGGAGGGAGAGCCGGCATCTGATCTCTGTTTTACGGAAGAGGAAACTGAGGATCAGAGAGGCTAAGTGACTTGCCCAAGGCCACACAGCAGGGAATAGAACCCATGGCTCCTGACACCCTCACTGGGGTTCTTTCCACTAGGCTGCGCTGTTGTCTCCATAATAATAATAATAATAATAATAATAATAATAATATGTACTTGTTAACCACTTTCTATGTGTGAAGCACTGTTTTAATGCACTGGAGTAGATACAAGTCAATCAGATCAGACACAGTCCCTATCCCACATGGGGCCTGCAATCTAAGTAGAAGGGAGAAAAAGTATTGAATCCCAATTTTACAGCTGAAAAAACTGAGGCCCAGAGAAGTGAAGTGATTTGCCCCAGTCACAAAGCAGACAAGAGTTGGATCCAGGATTAACATTAGAATTAGATTAGTGCTCTTTCCACTAGGCCTTGCTGTTCCATTTTTCCACTCCCAGAATTCTTGGGATTGTTTGCCAGGAGACCTCCCCTACCCCAACACTGCAGCCTCCCAATTCTCCCTCCTCCTCAACCCCCCTGCCCCTTTTTCTGTCCTGCTTCAGGCAGAATGGTGGGGTGATAGTTGAGAAACAACATGGTGTAGTGGATAGAGCACGGTCCTGGGACTCAGAAGGTCATGGTTTCTAAACCCGGCTCCACCACTTGTGTGCCATGTGACCTTGGGTAAATCACTTCATGCCTCTGGGTCTCAGTTACCTTATCTGTAAAATGGGGATTAAGACTGTGAACCCCACATGGGACAGGGACTGTGAACCCCATGTGGGACAGGGACTGTGTCCAACCCTATTTGCTTGTATCCACTCCAGGGCTTGGCACACAGTAAGCACTTAACAAATACCATAATTATTATTGTTACTGTTATTATATTTTCTGCACAACCAGGATGCATGTGTCAAGCACCTGGTCTGCCCAGCCCAGCCCTGCCCTGTTACTTTAGCAAACAGCCAGAATTCCCTGCTTCAAATTGCAAAAGTTAGTTCTCTTCGACAGTTCCTTCTGGTCCTCGCTCCTCGCCCCACCCAGCTGCTCCCCTCCTCTCCTGCTCCCTTGCCCCGCTGCCTTCCCCTACTCACATCCCCCTCCCTGATCTAAGCCCCCAACCCTAACTGAGAAGCTGGTTGGGTCCAGCCAGATAGCGGACCCCCTCCCCATGACAATCAATTGTGAGTTCTAATCCCAGCTTTGCCACACGTTGGCTGTGTGACCTTGGGGAAGTCACTTAACTTCTCTGGGCTTCAGTTCCCTCGTCTGTAAAATGAGGATTAAGGCTGTGAGCCCTATGTGGGACAGGGACTGTGTCCAACCTGATTAAATTGTAACTACTCCAGTGCTTATAACAGTGCTCAGCGCATAGTAAGCACTGAACAAATACTACAATTGTTATTCTATTATTATTATTATTAATTCATTCAGTCTTATTGATTTGAGCACTTACTGTGTGGAAAGCACTGTACTAAGCCTTTGGGAGAGTATGATATAACAATAACACATTCCCTACCCACAGTGAGCTTACAGTCTAGAGACAAATTTACAGTCTATCTGTCCATCAATAGTGTTAACTGAGTGCCTACTATGAGCAGAGGGCTGTTCTAAGCACTTGGAGGAGTACAGTGAAATTAGCAGACATGATCCTTGCCCACGAGAAGCTGACAGACTATTTATGTGCAGAGCAACTCTCCCCATTTCAATATATACTTCACTCTGCTGCCAGGATTATCTTTCTACAGAAACGCTGTGGGCATGTCACCCCCTCCTCAAAAATCTCCAGTGGTTGCCTATCCATCTCCGTATCAAGCAAAAACTTCTCACTATTGGCTTCAAAGCTCTCCATCACCTCACCCCCTCCTACCTCACCTCCCTTCTCTCCTTCTACAGCCCAGCCCGTGCCCTCCACTCCTCTGCCGCTAACCTCCTCACTGGGCCTTGTTCTCGCCTGTCCTGCCGTCGACCCCTGGCCCATGTCCTACCTCTGGCCTGGAACGCCCTCCCTCCTCACATCCGTCAAACTAGCACACTTCCCCCCTTCAAAGCCCTACTGAAAGCTCACCTCCTCCAGGAGGCCTTCCCAGACTAAGCCCCCCTTTCCCTCTGCTCCTTCTCCCCTCCCCATCGCCCTGACTCCCTTCCTCTTCTTTACCCCCTCCCTGCCCCACAACACTTGTGTATATATGTACATATTTATTATTCTTTTTATTTTATTAATGATTTGTATGTATCTTGGATCCACTCCAGCACTTAGAACAATACCTACCACATAATAGCAGCATGGTTTAGTGGATAAACTTATATATGTACATATATGTATATATGTTTGTACATATTTATCACTCTATTTTACTTGTACATATCTATTCTATTTATTTTATTTTGTTAGTATGTTTGGTTTTGTTCTCTGTCTCCCCCTTTTAGACTGTGAGCCCACTGTTGGGTAGGGACTGTCTCTATATGTTGCTAACTTGTACTTCCCAAGCGCTTAGTACAGTGCTCTGCACACAGTAAGTGCTCAATAAATACGATTGATGAGGATCTATAATTCTAGGTATTTATATTGGTGCTATTGATGCCTGTCGACTAGCTTTGTTTTATTTTGTTGTCTGTCTCCCCAATTCTAAACTGTGAGCCCGTTGTTAGGTAGGGATTGTCTCTGTTGCCAAATTGTACTTTCCAAGCACTTAGTACAGTGTTCTGCACACAGTAAGCACTCAATAAATACGATTGAATGAATGTATGAACTGTGCTAAGCACTTGGGAGAATCCGTCCCCTACACTCCACCAAAACTGCCCTCTCAAAGGTCACCAATAACCTCCTTCTTGCCAAATCCAATAGCTCCTACTCTATCCTAATCCTCCTCTACCTCTCAGCTGCCTTTGACACTGTGGACCATCCCCTTCTCCTCAGCATGCTATCCAAACTTGGCTTCACAGACTCTGTCCTCTCCTGGTTTTCCTCTTATCTCTCTGGCTGTTCATTCTCGGTCTCCTTCGCAGGCTCCTCCTCCCCCTCCCATCCCTTTACTGTAGAAGTTCCTCAAGGGTCAGTTCTCGATCCCCTTCTGTTCTCCATCTATACTCACTCCCTTGGTGAACTCATTCGCTCCCACGGCTTCAGCTATCATCTCTATGCTGATGACACCCAAATCTACATCTCCACCCCTGTTTTCTCTCCCTCCCTCCAGGCTCGGAGCTCCTCAGGCCTTCAGGACATCTCTATCTGGATGCCTACCCACTATCTAAAACTCAACATGTCTAAGATCGAACTCCTTATCTTCCCTCCCAAACCCTGTCCTGTCCCTGACTTTCCTGTCACTGTAAATGGCACTACCATCCTTCCCATCTCACAAGCCTACAACCTTGGTGTCATCCTCGACTCCGTTCTCTAGTTTACCCCACACATCCAATCCGTCAATAAAATCTGCCGGTCTCACCTCCACAACATCGCCAAGATCCGCCCTTTCCTCTCCATCCAAACCGCTAACTTGTTGGCTCAATCTCTCCTTATCCCGACTGGATTACTGCATCGGTCTCCTTTCTGATCTCCCATCCTCCGGTCTCTCTCTGCTTCAGCCTATACTTCACTCTGCTGCCCAGATTATCTTTCTACAGAAAAGCTCTGGGTATGTCACCCCCCTCCTCAAAAATCTCCAATGATTGCCTATCAACCTTTGAATCAAGCAAAAACTCCTCACTCTTGGCTTCATGGCTGTCCATCACTTCGCCTCCTTCTACCTCACCTCCCTTCTGTCCTTCTCCAGCCAAGCCCACACCCTCCACTCCTCTGCCACTGACCTCCTCACTGTGCCTCGTTCTCTCCTGTCCCACTGTCGACCCCCGGCCCACATCCTTCTGCTGGCCTGGAATGCTCTCCCTCCGCACATTTGCCAAACTAGCTCTCTTCCTCCCTTCAAAGCCCTACTGAGAGCTCACCTCCTTCAAGAGGCCTTCCCAGACTAAGCCCACCTTTTCCTCTGCTCCTCATCCTCCCCTCCCCATCTCCCTTCACTCCCTCTGCCCTACCCTCTTCCCCTCCCCACAGCACTTTTCTATATTTGTACATATTTATTACTCTATTTTATTAATGATGTGTATATAGCTATAATTCTATTTATTCCGATGGTATTGACACCTGTCTACATGTTTTGTTTTGTTGTCTGTCTCCCCATTCTAGACCGTGAGCCCATTGTTGGGTAGGGACCATCTCCATATGTTGCCGATTTGTACTTCCCAAGCGCTTAGTACAGTGCTCTGCACACAGTAAGCGCTCAATAAATATGATCGATTGAATGAATGAAAGTTAGTAGACACATTCCCTGCCGATAAAGAATTAAAAATCTACTGTGTGAAAGGCACTGTACTGAGCGCTTAGGAGCGAATGATAGATTGAGTGTGCATTCCCTGGCCACAAGGATCTTACAGTCTACTGTGTAAGAATATATGGTCTGTATGGTATGGTGTGGTGCAGAGCTCCGTGCTAAGCTCTGGGAAAGACCTATAGAGTTGGTACACATCATCCCTGTCCTTGACAGTCTTACATTCTAGTGGAAGGAGTTTACCAAGGAATTATCTCCCTCTGTAGATTGTAAACTCGTTGTGGACAGGGGACGTGTCTACCAATTCTGTTATACTGTACTCGCCCAAGGGCTTAGTACAGTGCTCTACACAGTAAGTGCTCAATAATGCATAATATAATAATGAGAAGCAGCGTGGCTCAGAGGAAAGAGCACGGGCTTTGGAGTCAGAGGTCATGGGTTCAAATCCTGACTCCACTAACTGTCAGCTGTGTGACTTTGGGCAAATCTTTTAACTTCTCTGTACCTCAGTTACCTCATCTGTAAAATGGGGATTAAGACTGTGAGCCCCCTGTGGGAGAACTGTTCACCTTGTAACCTCCCCAGTGCTTACAATAGTGTTTTGCACATAGTAAGCGCTCAATAAATGCCATCATTATTATTATTAAAGCGATTGATTGATTGACAAGGTAATGGGAGGGGCTTACAATCGAATGGGAGGAGTTAACCCTCTAGTGGGAGGAGTTTAGATTCTAGAAAATGGCCATAGAGAGGGTGAAGTCTGGGATGGGATTTTTCCTTTGTGGCTGCAAATGTTTGGTAGAGAGAAGGGTAGCCAGGAGATTCCCCCCAGAGGAAATGGTGACCCCCTTCTGGGGCTCCTCCCTAAAAGAGGGTGTAGACATCTTCTGGGGACAGCATCCTCAGAAAGTCTGGATGAAGAACCTCTTGGGGGTCCCAGTAGTCATTCATTCAATCATATTTATTGAGCGCTTACTGTGTGCAGAGCACTTTACTAAGCGCTTGGGAAGTTCAAGTCGGCAACATATAGAGACAGTCCCTACCCAACAGTGGACTCACAGTCTAGAAGGGGGAGACAGACAACAGAACAAAACATGTAGACAGGTGTCAAAACCGTCAGAACAAATAGAATTAAAGCTAGATGCACATCATTAACAAAATAAATAGTAAATATGTACAAGTAAAATAAATAGAGTAATAAATCTGTACAAATATATATACAGGTGCTATGGGGAAGGGAAGGAGGTTGGGGGGGGGGATGGGGAGGAGGAGAGGGAAAAGGGGACTCAGTCCCCAGTAAGTGATGAGCTTGGGATGAATCATTTAGGGGGATGGAATCATTTGAGAAAAAAAAGACCTGGGTGGACCGTAAACCACCCTTGATCTCTAGCGGAGAAGACAAGGCTTCAACCCGGGCTCTTAACCCTTTGTGGGCTGGCCTGGGTGGTTGGAGCCCTTCTCCACCTTTGCCTCTCTGGGGGTGGGGGGGCGGGTTCCTGTGGAATGACTTTCGTCTTCTCTGGGCCTCAGTGGTACCCATACGGGAAATGGGCACGCTCCCTATCCCTTCTCCATTCAACAGAGACGGTCCCTACCCAACAACGGGCTCACAGTCTAGAAGGGGGAGACAGGCAACAAAACAAAACCTGGAGAAAGGTGTCAAAATCGTTACACCTATAGGCACATCATTAAGAAAATATATAGAATAGTAAATATGTACAAGTAAAATAAATAGAGTAATAAATCTTTACAAATATATATAAGTGCTGTGGGTAGGGGAAGGAGGTAGGGCAGAGGTTGGGGGGGGGGGGAGGAGGAGATGAAAAAGGGGACCCAGTCGGGGAAGGCCTCCTGGAGGAGGTGGAGGGACAGTGAAGGAGGTGAACCTGGGCGGGGCTTTGAGTTTCTGGGGAAGATTTTGTGGGGTTCATCAAAACAGCAGAGAGTGACCCTTGTTCCAGGGGGAGGCTGGTCTCTTCGGACCCCCGCCCCGACCCTCTGACGGTATTTATCAATGATGGCAAGTATTCGGGGTTTACTAGGTGCTAAACCCTGTGTTCAGTGTTGGAGCAGACGCTACTGAGAGCTGGAGAATTAGGGGCCCTTGCGATAACGGGGGTGGGGCAGGGGGGCTTGGCTTTTAAATGTTTATTTTTTCCCCTCCTTCTCCTTCTCCTTTAAATCCATCTCCCGCAGCCAAGCAGGGCTGTCCCTGCTGGAAAATTACTCTCACAAAGCTCCCATAGCAGTAATTACCTAAATGGGGGAAGGGCGGGGAGATCCATTTAGAATCCACTTCATTGCCGGATTAGCTAATTAATTAACGGTTTCACTGACAACCCGATGAGGAAGGGGTGTGTTAAAACAGGAGCGCGGCGGGGCGTGAGTTATAGTCGCTGACACCCCCCAGCCCCCTCCGCCGGAGAGACCTCTCCCCTCCTCCCCTTCCTTCCTTCCTCCCTTCCTCCCAGCAGCGTTGAGCCCCTCGGAGACCCCCTGGGATGAGGGTGCGAGATGGGGAGGGGGAGGGGGTGATGAGAGACTGAGGCGTCGGTGGGAAATTCACCAGCACCTGAGACCGGCACCTGAGGGGGACGGAGGACCGTTCTAGCCCCCCACCCCCATCGCTCCCGGGCCCACCTGGCTGCGGGAGAAGACACACAGGCTGCCGTTGCCATGGGGACCTTCGTGGGGGGGCCCTGGGGTCAGTGGTACCCCAACTCTGGGGAGGAGGAAAACCGCCTCCCTACCCCAACACCTAAAAGCTTCTCATTCTTCCCTTCCCTGTCCCTCCTCCATTCATTCAGGCAATTGTATTTATTGAGCGCTTACTGTGTGCACAGCATTGTACTAAGCGCTTGGAAAGTACAGTACAGCAATAAAGAGAGATGATCCCCGCCCACGAAGGGCTCACAGTCTGGAGGGGCGGGGGAAGACAGACATCAATACAAGTAAACAGGCATCAATATAAATAAATACAATTATGGCCCCCAGACCCACTCCCACGTCTTCTCCATTCATTCATTCAATCGTATTGAGCGCTTGCTGTGTGTAGAGCGTTGCACTGAGCGCTTGGGAGAGTACAGTGCAACAATAGACAGATACATTCCCTGCCTACAACGAGCTTACAGTCTGGGCAGGGGGTGGTGGGAGGGGAGACAGACATCAGTACAGATATATAAATGAAAAATATGGACATAAGTGGACATAAGTGGTGCGGGGCTGGGGCGGGGAAGAGCTGAGGGAACAAATCAGGGCGATGCAGATGGAAGTGGGAGATGAGAAAAGTGGGGGGCTTAATTTAGGAAAGCTTCTTGGAGGAAATGGGCCTTCAGTAAGGCTTTGAAGGAAGGGAGAGTAATTGTCTGTCGGATTTCAGGAGGAAGGGCCTCCAGGCCAGAGGCAGGATTCCCCGACCCCTCTGCCTCAAGTGAGGACACCCTCTCTTGTCTCTTCTCCCTTCCCCTATCTTTCCCTCCCTTCTCTCCCCTTCCCTTCCCTCCCAGATCTCTGGGAAGCCAAGCAGGGCCTTGGCAGGAGCCAGTCAGAAACTCTGGGGCCTTAGTTTACCCAGTGGCCCCATCTCTCTCTCTCCTCCATTCTCTGTCTCTGCAACAAGCTCGATCTCTCTGCCTAGCTTGTCTCTGGGTTGATCTCCATCTCCCCATGTCTCTGGGTCACCTCATGCTGGCCCCTGGAGAGGAGTGTTGTACTTTTCCAACTCTTAGTACATTGCTCTGCACACCGTAAGCGCTTAATAAATTCAACTGAATGAATGAAAGGTAGGAGACAGGGGAGGAGGGAAGGGAGAAAGCCGGCAAGGGCGTCGACCTGGTGCGGTGCACATCCATCAGTAGTATTTGCTGAACGCTTACTATGTGCAGAGCACTATACTAAGCACTTGGGAGAGTACAGCACAACAGAATTAGCAGGGAAGCTGGGTTGGAAGTCATGGGAGAGGAGTCGCTCAGATGAAGCACAGTAAGTGCTCAATAAATGATTGATTGGTTGATAGATCTACTGATCAAGTGACATCAAGCAAAAACTCCTCACTCTCAGCTTCAAGGCTCTTCATCACCTCGCCCCCTCCTACCTCAACTCCCTTCTCTCCTTCTACAGCCCAGCCCGCACCCTCTGCTCCTCTGTTGCTGCTAACCTCCTCACTGGGCCTTGTTCTCGCCTGTCCCATCGTTGACTCCTGGCCCACATCCTCCCCCTGGCCTGGAATGCCCTCCCTCCACACATCCACCCAGCTAGCTCTCTTCCTCCCTTCAAAGCCCTACTGAGAGCTCACCTCCTTCAGGAGGCCTTCCCAGACTGAGCCCCCTTTTTCCTCTCCTCCTCCCCATCCCTCCCGCCCTACCTCCTTCCCCTCCCCACAGCACCTGTATATATATTTGTACAGCTTTATTACTCTATTTTACTTGTACATATTTACTATTCTATTTATTTTGTTAATGATGTTCATCTAGCTTTATTTCTATTTATTCTGATGACTTGACACCTGTCCACATGTTTTGTTTTGTTGTTTGTCTCCCCCTTCTAGACTGTGAGCCAGTTGTTGGGTAGGGACCATCTCTATATGTTGCCGACTTGTACTTCCCAAGTGCTTAGTACAGTGCTCTGCACACAGTATGCGCTCAATAAATATTATTGAATGAATGAATGAATGAATGAATGAACAGAATCTGTCCTGATGGGCTTGGGAGTAGCTCCATCCTCCACTTACACACACACACACACACACACACACACACACACACACACACACACACACGGTGCGCGGTGTGGGGTAAAGTGGCCCAGAGAACCAATCTAAGACCACCTGGACGCGCGTAGTCGAGAGCTGTGTTTTCCTGGTGTGCCCCCTTTTCCCATTAGGGACAGAAAATGAATGAATGAATGATGGCATTTGTTAAGCACTTACCATGTGCCAAGCACTGTTCTAAGTGTTGGGGAGATACAAGATAATCAGGTTGTCCCATATGGGGCTCACAATCTTAATCTCCATTTTACAGATGAGGTAACTGAGTCACAGAGAAGTGAACTTTGATACTATTGATGCCTATTTATTTTGCTTTGTTGTCTGTCTTCCCCTTCTAGATTGTGAGCCCATTGTTGGGTAGGGATTGTCTCTATCTGTTGCCGAATTGTACTTTCCAAGCGCTTAGTACTGTGTTCTGCACAGTACTGTAAGTGCTCAACAAATACATATCTACATATCTATTTTATTTATTTTATTTTGTTAATATGTTTTGTTTTGTTCTCTGTCTCCCCCTTCTAGACTGTGAGCCCACTGTTGGGTAGGGACCGTCTCTATATGTTGCCAACTTGTACTTCCCAAGCGCTTAGTACAGTGCTCTGCACACAGTAAGTGCTCAATAAATATGATTGATTGATTGATTGATTGAAATACGACTGACTGAATGAATGAATGAACTGACTTGCCCAAAGTCACACAGTTGACAAGTGGCAGAACTGGGATTAGAACCCATGACTTCTGACTCCCAAGCCCGTGCTCTTTCCACTAAGCCACATTGCTTCTCCTGACAGAGGATACTTTCTCCTTTACAAAGCCCTAATAATAATAACAGCAATGATGATAATCCTGGTATTTTGTAAGTGTTTACTGCGTGCCAGGCACTGTACTAAGCATTGGGGTGGATACAAACAAATAGGGTTGGACACAGTCCCTGTCTCACATGGGGCTTCCAGTCTCAATCCCCATTTTACAAATGAGGTAACAAGCACAGAGAAGTGAAGTGACTTGCCAAGGCCACACAGCCCCCAGGCCCCTTCAGAGTTGCTGCCTCGTCGACACTCAAGAAATCCAAATCTCTCTCCCTCTAGACTTCAAACTCCCCGTGTAGACTGTAAGCTCCTTGTGGGCAGGGAAAGTGTACAATAAAACAACTCTGTTTTATTGTACTCTCCCAAGTACTTTGTTATTGTGTCCTGCACACAGTAAGTGCTGCTCAATAAATATCATTGATTGATTGACAAATTGAAGAGGCAATAATTAATAGTAATAATTATGGCATTTGTTAAGTGCTTACTATGTGTCAGGCACTGGGGTGGTTACAACCAAATCAGATTGGACACAGTCCCTGTCCCACATGGGGCTCACAGTCTCAATCTCCATTTTACAGATGACATGGGGCTCACAGTCTCAATACTCATTTTACAAATGAGGTAACAGGCATAGAGAAGTAAAGTGACTTGGCCAGGGTCACACAGCAGACACGTGGTGGAGCTGGGATTAGAAGCCACGACCTCTGGCTCTTGGGCCCGTGCCCCATCCACTATGCCATGCAGCTAGAGCCTCCTGGCATATACTGAGCAAGCCACTCACAGTCTCTCTCCAGGGCAGAACCGAAACTCCTCCAGGGCTGCGCCCAAAAAGGTGGCCGATCCATTTGAGAGTCCAAGCTCCAGCTTCCTGGGAGCCACCGTCCAATAGCCCAGGGCGAGTAGAAGCCCTCTAGTCCTGGCGAGCTGCCCAGAGGCTGCGCGGGGTGGATTGATTCATTCATTCCAAAGAATTTATTGAGTGGTTACTGTGTACAAAACACTGTACTAAGCGCTTGGAAAGTACAATACTGCATTAAAGAGAGACAATCCCTGCCCACAATGGGCTCACAGTCTGGTGTGGGGAGAGGGGGAGACAGACATCAATATAAGTGAACAGGTATCAATATAAATAAATAGAGCTATAGATGTATACGTATATACATAAGTGCTGTGGGGCAGGAAGCGGGGGTAGAGTAAAGAAAATGAGTCAGGGTGATGCGGAAGGGAGGGGGAGCTGAGGAAAAGTGGGGCTTAATCTGGGAAGCCCTCCTGGAGGAGGTGAGCCTTCAGTAGGGCTTTGAAGGGGGGAGAGCGATTGGCGGAAGGAGGGCGTTCCAGGCCAGAGGAAGAACCTACTGAGAGCTCCCTTCAAGGCCCTACTGAGAACTCACCTCCTCCAGGAAGCCTTCCCAGACTGAGCCCCCTCCTTCCTCTCCCCCTCCTTCCCCTCTCCATCCCCCCTGCCTTACCTCCTTCCCTTCCCCACAGCACCTGTATATATGTATATATGTTTGTACATATTTATTACTCTATTTATTTATTTGTTTTACTTGTACATATTTATTCTATTTATTTTATTTTGTTAATATGTTTTGTTTTGTTCTCTGTCTCCCCCTTCTAGACTGTGAGCCCACTGCTGGGTAGGGACCGTCTCTATATGTTGCCAACTTGTACTTCCCAAGCGCTTAGTACAGTCCTCTGCACACAGTAAGCGCTCAATAAATATGATTGAATGAATGAATGAAGGAATGAAAGACATATCTCTTCTCTCTCTGGAAGGGCAGGTTCAGGAAAATCACGGCGATGGCCGCTGTCCAGACCTTAAAGCCAAAGCTGAATTGATCCACTTTAAAAAGCAGGAAAGCTGTGTGGTCTAGTGGGTAGAACACGGTCCTGGGAGTCAGAAGGATCTAGGTTCTAATCCCGGCTCTGCCACTTGTCTGGGAAGCAGCGTGGTTCAGTGGAAAGAGCCCAGGCTTTGGATTCAGAGGTCATCGGTTCAAATCCTGTCTCCGCCACTTGTCAGCTGTGTGACTTTGGGCAAGTCACTTCACTTCTCTGTGACTCAGTTACCTCATCTGTAAAATGGGGATTTTGACTGTGAGCCCCCCATGGGACAGTCTGATCACCTTGTAAACTCCCCAGTGCTTAGAACAGGGCTTTGCACATAGTAAGCGCTTAATAAATGCCATCATCATCATCTGCTCTGTGACCCTAGGCATGTCACTTCACTTCTCTGGGCTTCATTTACCTCATCTGTTAAACGGGGATTGAGACTGTGAGCCCCATGTGGGACAGGGACTGTGTCGAGCCAGATTTGCTTGTATCCACCTCAGCAGTTAGTACAGCACCTAGCACATACTAAGCACTTGGAAAATGCCACAATTATCATTGATTAACAATAACAATTATTATTATTAATAATAATTTCCTCCTCTGTGAAATGAGGATTGAGATGGTGAGCCCCATGTAGGACAGGGACTGTGTCCAACCCGATTTGCTTGTATCCACCCCAGCGCTAATACCATGTTTATTAAATACCATACATAAATAAAAAAGAAGTGGGACGGGGCTGAGGCCACTCGGCCCACGGAGAGGGACTGCTGCCAGCTACGCCTCCTCCCCAAGGACCTGGTCTGGGGATGGGGTTTCCCCCCAAGTCTAACACAGAAGAAATCCAGGGTCCGGGCTGGGGGACTCCCAGAGATTTAGCATTAATAGTGTTATTTGCTAAAACCTCAAGTGCACTGCCAAGCACTGCGGTACATACCATCAAACCAGTTTGGACAGAGTCCGTGCCCCACACGGAGAGCTCATAGCATGACTTGTCTGTTATGTGACCTTGGGGAAGCCACTTGACTTCTCTGGGCCTCAGTTCCCTCACCTGTAAAATGGTGATTGAGACTGTAGCCCGATGTGGGTCAGGGACTGTGTCCAACCCGATTTGCTCTTACCTACCCCAGCGCTTAGTACAGTGCCTGGCACAGAGTAAGTGCCTAACAAATACCATTACTATAATTATAATAATTATTAATAAATCAGAGGGAAAACTGGTATTGAATCTGCATTTAACGGAGGAGGAAATGGAGACCCAGGGAAGTTAAGTGACTTACCCAAAGTCACAAAGCAGGTAAATGATAGAATCAGGATTAGAACCCAGGTTTGTGGGGTTTTTATGGTATTTGCTAAGCACTTACTCTGTGCCACTGTACTAAGCGCTAGGGTAGATACAAGATAATTGGGTTGAGCACTGTCCCTGTCCCACTGAGAGCTCACAGTCATAATCCCCATTTTACAGATGTGGTAATGGAGGCACAAAAAATTGATCAATCGTATTTACTGAGTGCTTACTATATGCAGAAGTCTGTACTGAGAGCTTGGGAGAGTCCAGTGTAATAGAGATGGTAGACACAAGCTTACAGCCTAGCGGGGAAGACAGACAACATTCATTCATTCAATCATATTTATTAAGCGCTTACTGTTTGCAGAGCACCTGTACTAAGCACTTGGAAATGAAAAGTTTAAACTATGGGTATATAGGAACGTGCTCTCCTTCTTAGGATGGCACCTGGAGAGTTTCCAGGACTCTACCAGTCTTGGCAACGGGAGGGAGAGTCGAGCAGGGGCCTACCCATTCCATTCCTAGCTTGGTAAGTGGCTAGCGAGTGGCAGGCCATCTGCTCCAAGTCAAAACTCACCTGTGCTGGACAGCAGAGGCATAAGAGAGAGAGTCCAGGGTAGAGACTAAAGTTTATTGCGTGGAAGGAGGCAATGGTAAACCATTTCCGTATTTTTACCAAGAAAACTCTATGGATCCACTACCAGAATGATTGCAGATGGAAGTGAGTGTTCTGGGTGAGATGTGTCCACGCAGTCACTATGGGTCGAAGGCGACTCAACAGCATAAGACAAGGCAAACGAAAGTGCTGTGAGGTTGAGGGAGTTAAGTTCATTCATTCATTCATTCATTCATTCATTCATTCAATCATATTTATTGAGTGCTTACTGTGTGCAGAGCACTGTACTAAGTGCTTGGGAAGTACAAGTTGGCAACATATAGAGATGGTCCCTACCCAACAGCGGGCTCACAGTCTAGAAGGGGGAAACAGACAACAAAACAAAACATATTAACAAAATAAAATAAATAGAATAAATATGTACAAATAAAATAAATAAATAAAGTAATAGATACGTACAAACATATATACATATATGCAGGTGCTGTGAGGAGGGGAAGGAGGTAAGGCCGCGGGGGATGGGGAGGGGGAGGAGGGGGAGAGGAAGGAGGGGGCTCAGTCTGGGGGAGGGGGCTCAGTCTTGGGCAGTTAACTGACTTGCCCAAGGTCACACAACAGACAGATGGCAGAGCCGACACTAGAACTGTGAGCCCCACGTGGGACAACCTGATCAACTTGTAAACTCCCCAGCGCTTAGAACAGTGCTTTGCACATAGTAAGCGCTTAATAAGTGCCATTATTATTATTATTATTATTATTATTATTATTAGCATTAGAACATAAGTCCTCTGACTCCCAGCCCCCGGCTCTTTCCATTAGGCCACACCGCTTCTCCAGGACACCCCTCTGGGATGTCGGGGGTGGAACCCAGGCGTCCGGGCCCTCTTACCTCCGCAGCCATGGGGCAGAGGCCCCCCCGCTAAGCGGCCTTCTCCTGGCTGGCTGGCAGAGGTGAGCACAGATGGCTGGACCACTGAGGGGTGCCCCCGTGCCAGCTGGGGGCTGCAGGAGGGGAGACGGGGGAGGGCCCAGGGCGGCTCTGATGGGAGGGTAAGGGGCGGGAGCCAGAGGTGTCTGGATCCCCTTTGGGTGAAGGCTGGGGGGAGAAGAGTACTTTCTCAAGCACTTACTAATGCTTAGAACAGTGCTTGGCACGTCAAATACCATTATTATTATTACAGTGTTCTGCATATGATAAGCTCTCAATAAATTTGATTGAATGAATGAATGTGTGCTAGTCCCCCATCCCAGCCTTCTGCAGAGGGGAAGACTTCTTAGTCGCTTAGAAGCAGCCCAGATTAGTGGATAGATCACAGGCCCGGGAGTCAGAAGGTCATGGGTTTTAATCCCGGCTCTGCCACGTAACTGCTGTGTGACCTTGGGCAAATCACTTCACTTCTCTGGGCCTCAGTTGCCTCATCTGTGAAATGAGGATTGAGACGGTGAGCCCCACGTGGGACAGGGACTGTGTCCAGCCCGATGTGCTTGTATGCACCCCAGCGCTTAGTGCAGTGTTTGGAACATAGTAAGCGCTGAACAAGTACCATAATTATTAGTTGTAATAGTAGGTCCTCTTCTTTGGCCATGACTCTGGCCTGAGCTCTTTGAGGGCAGGGATCGTGGCTACTAACTGTATTGTCTTCTCCCAAGCACTCCGTACAGTGCTCTGCCCAGAACGAACGTGCACTAGTAATAATAATTATGGTATCTGTTAATCGCTTACAATGTGCCGAGCGCTGTTCTAAGCGCTGGATAAGAGGCAAGGTAATCAGGTTGTCCCGCGTGGGGCTCACAGTCTTCATCCTCATCTTATGGATGAGGTAACTGAGGCCCAGAGTGGTTAAATGGCTTGCCCAAGGCACCCCCATTTTACGGATGAGGTAAAGCACTTGGGAAGTACAAGTTGGCAACGTATAGAGACGGTCCCTACCCAACAGCGGGCTCATAGTCTAGAAGGAGGAGACAGACAACCAAACATATTAACAAAATAAAATAAATAGAATATTTATGGATGAGGTAACTGAGGCCCAGAGCGGTTAAATGGCTTTCCCAAGGCACCCCCATTTTACGGATGAGGTAACAGAGGCCCAGAGCAGTTAAGCGACTTGCCCAAGGTGACACAGCGGGCAAGTGGCGGAGCCGGGATGCAAACCCATGACCTCTGACTCCCAAGCCGGTGATCTTGCCACTAAGCCACGCTGCTGCTTCTCCTAAAGAGCAATGATGGATCGACTGATCGATCGATCGGCTGCTTCCAACCGCCCAGGGTTCCAAGTGCCCCAGTCCCACCCTCTCAGCCACCACAGGCAGGAGGAGATGGAGGGTGGGGCGAGGGGACCCAAGAGCCCCCTTTCCCACCCAGGGCCTGGTTTGGAAGGCCAAGGGGCCTTTCCCATGGTCGCCGGATGGTTCTTGGAGGCGGCGGAGAGGGAATTAAAGCCAGAGCAAACGTTAAATGCGGCAGAACGGGCTCTGCCCCTTGGCCCACCATCCTCCACCCTCCTCTCCTCCGCTTCTCCGGGCCCCTAGACGGCAGTTTCTCTCCCCCGCCTCTTCCCCCGACCGTTTCTAAGCTTCCCGGCCCGACCGCATCTGGGCGAGCAATGAAACAGATTTTATTTTTCACACAGGGCACAATGGCCCGTCACAAAGGAGGAGGCGAGCTCCATTGTTCGCTCCCCGCCGCCCCACGTCCTCCCTCGGCACGGAGAATTAACCCCGTCACCCCCGCCTTTGTCGCGACAGCACTCGGCGCCGCCGGAACAATGGCCCAGAAAGCCCGGGCCGTGTACGAGGGGGTGGGCGCCAAGGGGGTGGGGGGGGGATGGATGGATGGATGGATGGATGGATGGATGGATGGATGGATGGACGGACGGAGGAGGACCAAGAGGAGGGGATATATTTGCTTTACGAGCTGGCACCTGCTATTTGTCTCTTTGGCTCTAGAAGGGTGTGTGGGTCTGTAATAATAACAATAATAATGGCATTTGTTAAGCCCTTACTATGTGCCAAGCACTGTTCGAAGCGCTGGGGGAGATACAAGGTGATCAGGTTGTCCCACACGGGGCTCCCAGTCTTCATCCCCATTTTACAGATGAGGGAACTGAGGCCCAGAGAAGTGAAGTGACTTGCCCGAAGTCACACAGCTGACAAGTGGCAGAGCCGGGATTAGAACCTATGACCTCTGACTCCCAAGCCCGGGCTCTTTCCACTGAGCCTCGCTTCTTCGGGTGGGTAGGGGTCTTTGGATGCCATCACCATAATCATAAATAGAGACAGAGGAGGTTGTTGGCACCCCCGCACCGCCACCAAAACCACCACCTCCCCCAGGCCTCTACTCAGGAACAAGGAGGTGGCATCCAGTTGGGGCCACTTCTCATGGCCTGTCGTGCCATGGTCACCATCATAATCATCACAGCATCAGTATTTGTTAAATGCATACTATATACCAAGCACTCACTCATTCATTCATTCATTCAATCGTATTTATTGAGCACTTACTGTGTGCAGAGCACTGTACTAAGCGCTTGGGAAGTACAAGTCGGCAACATATAGACACGGTCCCTACCCAACAACAGGCTCACAGTCTAGAAGGGGGAGACAGACAACAGAACAAAACATGTGGACAGGTGTCAAGTCATTAGAATAAATAGAATTAAAGCTAGATGCACATCATTAACAAAATAAATAGTAAATATGTACAAGTAAAATAAATAGAGTAAGAAATCTGAACAAACATATATATTCAGGTGCTGTGGGGAGGGGAGGAGGTAGGGTGGGGGCGATGGGGAGGAGGAAAGGAAAAAGGGGGCTCAGTCTGGGAAGGCTTCCTGGAGGAGGTGAGCTCTCAGTAGGGCTATGCTAAGCACTGGGGTTAGGACTAGAGCATCCAGTGAGGCACCATCCCCATCCCACACCAGGCTCACTGTCTCAGGAGGAGAGAGAACAGGTGTTTAAGTCTCATTTTAGGAGAAGCAGCATGGCTTAAGTAGAAAGCGCACGGCTCCACCACTTGTCTGCTATGTGACCTTGGGCAAGTCACTTAACTGCTCTGTGCCTCAGTTACCTCATCCAGAAAATGGGGATGAAGACTGTGAGCCCCACCTGGGGCAACCTGATAAACTTACATCTCCTTCGGTGCTTAGAACAGTGCTTGGCACATAGTAAGTGCTTAACAAATGTGCATCTAGCTTTATTTCTATTTGTTCTGATGACTTGACACCTGTCCACATGTTTTGTTTTATTGTCTGTCTCCCCCTTCTTGACTGTGAGCCTTTTGTTGGGTAGGAACTGTCTCTATATGTTGCCAACTTGTACTTCCCAAGCGCTTAGTACCGTGCTCTGCACACAGTAAGCGCTCAATAAATACGATTGAATGAATGAATGAACAAATATCATAATCATTATTATTATTATTGTAACAGTAATTGCGGTATTGGCTAAGGGCTCATTTTATTCATTAATTCACTCAATCACTCAATTGTATTTATTGAACACTTACTATGTGCAAAGCACTGTACTAAGTGCTTGCAAAGTACCATTTGGCAACAAATAGAAACAATCCCTACCCAACAACGGGCTCACAGTCTATAAGGGGGGAGACAGACAACAAAACAAAACAGGTAGAAAGGCATCAATAGCATCAATATAAATAAACAGAATTATAGATATACCCACATAATTAATAAAATAAATAGAATAATAAATATGTACATACATATACACACACATATATATATATATTATGCAAAGCGCTATGCTAACCACTGGGATAGAGACAATGCAATGAGATCCCTGAGGCTCCCCTGATTCCTCCTTCACTCCACCCCCTGTCTCTACCTTCAGCCTGATGCTCAAGCTTGGAGTCCATCACCCCTTTTCTCATTTCCTTGTTAGCATCCCCATTCCAGGTTTGTCCAGCGGCCATCGGTCAAGGGTACTTGCTGACCGCCTCCTTTTGGGAGAGCCCTGTGCTGCACGGTTAGAAGGGGACGATGGAAACTGGACACCCACAGTTCACCCTAAGGAAGCTTCTGGTCTACTGGATGAGGCAGGGCCGGCAGACAGATGGACGAGTGACAGATAGGCAATGGGCACATGATAGACCGGCAAAATGCCTTTCCGGATTGTGAGTTCAGGAGGAGCAACAAGGATAGAGCAAGGAGTGGGGTACACACCTGTATATCTGTGAAAACGTCAGGGTATTCAACTGCATATCCATAAGGGCTGAGGCTGGGGAGCAAGAAATAATTGCTCACTCAGGTGCTCACCACCATCCTCATCATCACTATCATCATCTCACTATCACCATCACCATCTCACTGCCATTATCACCATCATCATCATCTTATCATCACCACCATCATAATGACCATCATCATCTCACCATCACCGCCATTATCACTATCATTCATTCAATCATATTTATTGAGTGCTTACTGTGTGCAGAGCACTGTCCTAAATGCTTGGAAAGTACAATTCGGCAACAGATAGAGACAGTCCCTACCCAACAATGAGCTCACAGTCTATCATCATCTCTCACCATCACCACTGTCATCACCATCACCACCATCATAATCACCATCGTTTCACCATTACCATCATCACCATTGTCATTACCATCATCTCACCATTACCACCATCATCATCATCACCATTATCACCACCATTATCACCATCATCATCTCACCATCACCACCATTCTCACTACCATTCATTCATTCATTCAATCATATTGGGCGCCTACTGTGTGCAGAGCACTGTACTAAGTGCTTGGAAAGTACAATTTGGCAACAGATAGAGACAATCCCTACTCAACAACAGGCTCACAGTCTATCATCATTTCTCGCCATCACCACTGTCATCACCATCACCATCATCATAATCACCATCATCGTTTCACCATTACCATCATCACCCTTGTCACTATCATCATGTCACCATTACCACCACCATCACCATTATCACCACCATTATCACCATCATCATTATCTCACCATCGCCACCATCATAATCACCATCATCTCACCAACACCACCATTACTGCTATCGTCATCTCTCATCATTAACACCATCATCACCATCATCATCTCACCATCACCATTATTTACCACGATTATCATCATCAGCATCTCACCATCACCACCATCATAATCACCATTATCATCTCACCACCACCATTATCACTATCATCATCTCTCATCATCACCACAGTTATCATCATCATCACATTATCATATCAAGATCACCATCACCATCATCTCACGATCACCATCTCCATCATCATTGAATGAATGAATCACCATTCAACGAAATCATCATCATCATCATCACCATTATTATTATCATCCTTACCATTGTCATCATTCTCCTCTCCTCATTATCAGGATTGACAAAGGGTCAACTAGTACAGGGCACTATACTGAGTGCCTTCTGTGTACTATCATGAGTGAATAATAAGCACTGTGCTAAGTGCTTATTATGGGTAGAGCACTGTATTGACTGTATTGGCCGCCTACTGCATACAGAACATATTACCAGTTGCCTACTATGAACTTACGTATTTTCTGTATGTATATTTCAATGATGCATTCAATTGTACAGCCATTTCAGCCTGCTACATCCTTACTATCATTTGCTTTTATCAATCAATCAATGAACGCTTACTGCGTACAGAGCACTGTACTAAGCATTTGGGAGAGTCCAATATGACAGAGTTGGCAGACATGTTCCCTGTCACAATGATCTTATAGTCTAGATTTTTCCCTTCTGCTTCCACTATCTGTAAATAATTTAAGTTGGTCTGTCTTCCCCATCAGATAGTGTGAGCCCCTCTAGGGCAGAGACCATGCTACCTGGGCAAGTCATTTTACTTCTCTGGGCCTCAGTTACCTCATCTCAGTAAAATGGGGATGAAGACTGTGAGACCTATGTGTGACATGGACCATATCCAACCTGATTAGCTTAAATCTAGCCCAGTGCTTAGGATAGTGCCTGGCACATGGTAAATGCTTAACAAATACTATAAAACAAAACACAAAGGGAGGCTGTGTACATGGTTTGGTGTTCTTGGGCTAAGAATAATACTAATTGAAGGAGATGCTATGCGCTTTCTTCTCTGTACTAAATGCTGGGGTAGATGGAGGTTAGATAATCAGGTTGGACACAGTCCCTGTTCCACAGGGGACACCGGGTCTCAGAAGGAGGGAGAACAGGTATCGAATCCACATTTTACAAATGAGGAAACAGAGGCCCAGAGAAGTAAAGTGATTTGTCCAGAGTCACACAGCAGGCCAATAACAGAGTCAGGACTAGAACCCAGGTCCTCTGATGGTCAGGACTGTGCTCTTTCCAATAGGCCATGCTACTTCTCCCTAATAATATTGAAGGTAGTTATTAAATGTGCACTGTGTTAAACTGTGCTTTACGTTGAGGGTCCTTCTGAAGATACAAAGATTGTATCAGATCTCAGTACTCCTCAAAGGGCTCCCAAATCTGATTGTTCCCCATCCCAGTCTGACCCTCCCCCAGAGACCCGCCCTTCCCAGCTTCCCCAAACTCAACTCAGAGCAGCCCTGTGGGCCCCACCTAATAATTAATAATAACTGTGATATTTCTTAAGTGCTTAATATGTGCCAGGCACTGTACTAAGTGCTTGCGGGGAATACCAGCAGATCAGGTTGGACACAGTCCCTGTCCCACATCGAGCTCACAGTCTTAATCCTCATTTTACAGATGAGGTAACTGAGGCACAGAGAAGTGAAATGACTTGCCCAAGATCACAGTGACTTGCCCAAGGGGCAAGGCCTCAGGTGTGTACACTCCGCTAGTTCTTTCCTTCCTCCCCTAACCCCTGAACCCAGCCCACCCTTCCCTTCCCTCTGGGGCTTCCTGCCGAGACCTCCTCTGCCCTCTCCCCACCCACCAGAGATGATTCATTCTGCCAGAGTGTGTGTGAAATAATTAATAATAATTATGGTATTTGTTAAGCACTTATTATGTGCCAGGCACTGTATTAAGCACTGCGGTGGATACAGGCAAATTGGTTTGGAAACAGTCCCTGTCCCACATGGGGCTCACAGTCTCAATCCCCATTTTACAGATGACGCAGCTGAGGCCCAGAGAAGTGAAGTGACTTGCCCAAGATCACACAGCAGACAAGCGGTGGAACCGGGATTAGAACCCATGACCTTCTGACTTTCAGGCCCGTGTTCTATCCACTGTGCCAGGTGTGTGTGTTTGTGTCAGGGGAGCCCCCCTCAAATCTGAGAAGCAGCGTGGCTCAGTGGAAAGAGCCCGGGTTTGGGAGTCAGAGGTCATGGGTTTGAATCCCCGCTCAGCCACTTGTCAGCTGTGTAACCTTGGGCAAGCCACTTAACTTCTCTGTGCCTCAGTTACCTCATCTGTAAAATGGGGATTAAGACCGTGAGCCCTGCGTGGGACAACCTGATCACCTTGTATCCTCCCAGCGCTTAGAGCAGTGCTTTGCACATAGTAACAAATACCAACATTATTATTATTCAGGCTGAGGGAGAGGTTGAGACAGATGGCTGATGTATCCGGGAGGAATCCGGCCTCCTACCTCGGGGATCTTAAGGGGAGCACTCCATCAGCTGCTTCCTTCGGTCGCTCCGAACTGGTTGGGGGCTGGAAGGGGGCTGGGAGGGTTTGATAAGGGTATCAGTCCCCTAGGCCCGCCCGCCCCCCTCCTCCCTTCTTCTTATCTCCTCCTCCCCTGAGTCATCTTGAGTATTATCTGCCCCAGTCAGGGCCGGTCGAGCCCCCCCCAGCCTCCCTAAGGCATGTCTGCCTTGGGAAGCCCCTGGGGCAGGGGATAAACAGGCTCAGATCTAGGGAGGACGGATGGGTATGGGGGTGAGGGTGGGAGGCGGGAGAGGCCCCAGACCCAGACCTTGGGGGAAACCCTTAACAAATACCACAATGTTGATGGTGATGATTACTATGGTCTCTGTCCTCCGGCGTCCAACGAGGAAGAGAGATGGACCAAAGAGGACGGTGGGACTGTGATTTCAGTAAACGCCGATAAAGGAATCAGTGCATCAGCAGAAGAGGCAAGAGATCTGAGGTCCTTCCTGGGGATCTGATCAGGCAGGTGGCTTAGGGTGAATCAGGGAAAGTCTAATAATAATAATAGTGATATTCATTAAGCGCTTACTATGTGCCAGGCAGTTTATTAAGTGCTGGGGTGGATACAAGCAAATTGGGTTGGACACAGTCCCTGTCCCAAGTGGGGCTCCCAATAATAATCATAATCATGGTATTTGTTAAGCGCTCACTTTGTGCAAAGCACTGTTCTAAGCGCTAGGGGATACAAGGCGATCAGGTTGTCCCACGCGGGGCTTACAATCTTAATCCCCATTTTACAGATGAGGGAACTGAGGCCCAGAGAAGTTAAATGACTTGCCCAAAGTCACACAGCTGACAATTGGTGGAGTCGGGATTTGAACCATGACCTCTGACTCCAAAGCCCGAGCTCTTTCCACTGAGCCACGCTGCAATCTCAATCCCCATTTTACAGATGAGGTAACTGAGGCCCAGAGGCGTGAACTGACTTGCCCAAGGCCACAAGACAGAGAAGTGGCGGAGCTGGGATTAGAACCCATGACCTTCTGACTCGCAGGCCTGTGCTGTAGCCACTACATTGGGCTGTGTCTCCCAGAGGGACCGTGTATGTGGGAAGGTTTGAAAGGAGAGGGGGTGGGGGAGGCGAAGGTTTGGAGGAATTAAGTCTGGGTGCCGGGTGGGAGGGGAGTAAGGGGGGAAGTTACGAGGTTGGGATGGGAGAATCAAGATCAGAGGGATTTTCCTAGGGGATTCCAATAGGAGAGATCCAATCTGGAGCAAACGGTGTAGAGTCAGTGTTGTCCAGTACGCAGAGTGTTAGCCTGGAAGTCTCTTCCTCCCTTCAAAGCCCTACTGAGAGCTCACCTCCTCCAGGAGGCCTTCCCAGACTGAGACCCCTCTTTTGTTTCCCCCTCCCCCCCCCTCCCCCCCGCATTACCTCCTTCCCCTCCCCACAGCACCTGCATACATGTATATATGTTTGTACGGATTTATTACTCTATTTATTTTATTTGCACATATTTATTCTATTTATTTTATTTTGTTAATATGTTTTGTTTTGTTATCTGTCTCCCCCTTCTAGACTGTGAGCCCGCTGTTGGGTAGGGACCATCGCTATATGTTGCCAACTTGTACCTCCTAAGCGCTTAGTACACTGCTCTGCACACAGTAAGAGTTCAATAAATATGATTGAATGAATGAATGAATGAATGAGTCAGGACAACCCGGATCTGGCATTGCCATTCATCTGCTGGTTGACTCTGGACAAGTCACGTAACCTTTCTGAGTGTCAGTTTCCTCATCTGTAAAACGGGGGATAATATCCCTTCTCTCCCTCTCCCTTTAACTTCCCAAGCGCTTAGTACAGTGCTCTGCACACAGTAAGCGCTCAATAAATACGATTGATTGATTGATTTAACTGTGAGTCCTGTGTGGGATGGGAACTGTGTCTGACTTGATTGCCTTGGATCTACCCCAGCACTTGGCACAGAGTAAGTGCTGAATAAATACCATCATTATTATTATCATATAGAGAAGATTGGGCATGTACAGCGGCACAACCTGGCATGGGTGCAGGAGAAGCAGGAGGAGGGAGACAGCATGGATGACACAAAGAGGAGACCAATGAGTGTGTGTTTGTGTGTTTGTGTGTGTCTGTGAATTAATTATGGTATTTGTTAAGTGCTTACTATGTGCCAAGTACTGTTCTAAGTGCTGGGGTAGATACAAGGTAATCAGATTGTCTGACGTGGGGCTCACAGTCTTCATAATAATAATAATAATAATGATGGCATTTATTAAGCACTTATTATGTGCAAAGCACTGTTCTAAGCACTGGGGGGATACAAGGTGATCAGGTTGTCCCACAGGGGGCTCACAGTCAACCCCCATTTTACAGATGAGGTAACCGAGGCCCAGAGAAGTTAAGTGACTTGCCCAAGGTCACACAGCTGACAACTGGCAGAGCCGGGATTTGAACCTGCGACCACTGACTCCAAAGCCCGTGCCCTTTCCACTGAGCCACGCTTCATCCCCATTTTACAGATGAGATAACTGAGGCACAGAGAAGTTAAGTGGCTTGCCCAAAGTCACACAACAGACGAGTGGTGGAGCCGAGATTAGAACCCACGTCCTCTGACTCCCAAGCCTGTGCTCTTTCCACTAAGCCACACTGTGCGCTTGTTTCCTGGGCAAGTTCACCCGGAGGATGGTCGGGGGGCGGGGGTGGAGGTACTGGGACAGGACCCCTAAGAGACCAGAAGCATGCGTTTCCATTCTCCGAGTTGAGGCCATGGACACGGGTGGGGAGCGAACTGGAGTGATGGAGGTGTGTCCGTCCAGCCCAAATCTCTGCCTCCAATCAATCAATCAATCAATCAATCGTATTTATTGAGCGCTTACTGTGTGCAGAGCACTGTACTAAGCGCTTGGGAAGTACAAGTCGGCAACAGATAGAGACGGTCCCTACCCAACAGCGGGCTCACAGTCTAGAAGGGGGAGACAGAGAACAAAACCAAACATACTAACAAAATAAAATATATAGAATAGATATGTACAAGTAAGATAAATAAATAAATAGAGTAATAAATATGTACAAACATATATACATATATACAGGTGCTGTGGGGAAGGGAAGGAGGTAAGATGGGGGGATGGAGAGGGCCAATCTGAACCCCACACTCCCTCAGTTTCCCCACCATCCAGGGCCCAGCTCTCTCCTACCTCCCAACTCCCTCCTGGGGCTGGGCTGGGCCTACCCCCCAACTCCCTCCTAGGGTCGGGCCCATCTTACCCCCCCCAACTCCCTTCCTAGGGCCTCTACTCTGGTGCTCGAGGGGCAGATGGGGAGGGGTCGAGAGTCTAGAGGGATGGGGGGCAGGGTGGGGGAAGAGGGAACTAAGCATCATGTAATTGCCCTGGTGGTTCTGCGAAATTTGCTTCGGGACCCATTAGTTCCGGAGAATTTAGCTGCACAGCGGGCAGGCCGGGGAAGTGATTTGCAATTATAGGGAGCCCCCCGTGCCCGCTGAGAGGAGAGGCCGCCGTCTTGGGAACGGCGGCTGGGTGCCGTGGGGTTGGGCCGGGGGACTGGAAGGGGGGCTCTGGGCTCAGGGGCTGGGCAGGAGCTAGATAGGCGCTGGGAAGGGGGATTCTATTTATTTTAGTTTGTTGGTATGTTTGGTTTTGTTCTCTGTCTCCCCCTTTTAGACTGTAAGCCCACTGTTGGGTAGGAACTGTCTCCATGTGTTGCCAACTTGTACTTTCCAAGCGCTTAGTACAGTGCTCTGCACACAGTAAGAGCTCAATAAATATGATTGATTGATTGATTGATTGGGAGGGGGCTGGGTGGGCTTTGGGCAGGAGGCCTGGTCAAGGGGAGATAGGTGGGTGCCGGGCAGGGGGACTAGTCAGGGGGCTGGCTGGAAGCTGGACGCTGTCCGCTCTGATTCCTCAGACGGTGGTATTGGTGGCCTTGGCATCTGAACCCGAGGGGCTGAGACCCATCTGGGCCGGAGGCGGGGTGGGGATCAGGGCACCTTCCCGCTCCCTACCTCAACTCGGCTTAGTGGATAGAGCACAAACCTGGGAGGAGTCAGCAGGACCTGCGTTCTAATCCCAGCTCCACCACGGGTCTGCTGCGTGACCTTGGACAAGTCACTTCAACACTCTCTACCTCAGTGACCTCATCTGTAAAATGGGGATTAACAGTGTGAGCTCCAGATGTGAACAGTGCTTCACACATAGTAAGGGGTTAACAAATGCCATCATTATTAGTAGTAGTAGTAGTAATACAGTAGAAGTAGTAGTAGTAGCAGCAAGATTTATGGAACATCTACTTTGTGTACTGTAGTAATAATAATAATAATAATAATAATTGGCATTTGTTAAGCGCTTACTGTGTGCAAAGCACTGTTCTAAGTGCTGGGGAGGATACAGGGTGATCAGGTTGTCCCACGTGGGGCTCACAGTCTTCATCCCCATTTTACAGATGAGGTAACTGAGACCCAGAGAAGTTAAGTGACTTGCCCAAGATCACACAACAGACATGTGGCGGAGGAGGGATTCGAACCCATGACCTCTGACTCAAAAGCCCGGGCTCTTTCCACTGAGCCACGCTGCTTCTCTTAGCACCTATTAATATTATTATTAGGTGGGACAGGGATTGTGTTCAACCTGATTAACTTGTATCTACTCCAGCACTTAGAACAGTGTTTGGCACATAGTAAGTGCTTAACAAGTACCATAATGATTAATGATTATTATTATTATTCATGCTGAGCTTCTCTGGTGGAAATACATTTCTGTCTATCTCTCCAGTAGATTGGAAGCTCCTGTTGAGCAGGGAATGGGTCACTTCTTTATTCCGTACTTCTCAGGTAACTACTAATCATGCCTCCGCCACTTGTCAGCTGTGTGACTTTGGGCTAGTCACTTCACTTCTCTGAGCCTCAGTTACCTCATCTGTTAAATGGGGATTAAGACTGTGAGCTCCACGTGGGACAACCTGATCACCTTGTATCCCCCCAGTGCTTAGAACAGTGCTTGGCACATAGTAAGTGCTTAACAAATGCGATCATTATTAATTATTATTATTATTATTACTACAGTACACAAAGTAGATGTTCCATAAATCTTGCTGCTACTACTACTACTTCTACTATATTACTACTACTACTAATAATAATAATGATGGCATTTGTTAACCCCTTACTATGTGTGAGCACTGTTCTAAGCACTGGGGAGGATACAAGGTGATCAGATTGTCCCACGTAGGGCTCACAGTCTTAATCCCCATTTTACAGATAAGGTAACTGAGGCACAGAGAAGTTAAGTGACTTGTCCAAAGTCACACAGCAGACAAGTGGCGGAGTCAGTATTAGAACCCATGACCTCTGATTCCCAAGCTCATGCTCTTTCCACTGTGCCACGCTGCTTCCCTATTAGTACTACTATTACTACTACTACTAGTAGTACTACTAGTACTACTATTACTTCTACTACTAATACTACTAATAATTATTGTACTTGTTAAGCACTTACTATGTGCCAAGCACTGTTCTTTTCTGGGATAGATATGATGATGATAATAATAATAATAATAATAATAATAATGGTATTTATTAAACACTTACTATGTGCAAAGCACTGTTCTAAGTGCTGGGGAGTTTACAAGGTGATCAGGTTGTCCCACAGGGGGCTCACAGTCTTAATCCCCATTTTGCAGATGAGGGAATTGAGGGCTAGAGAAGTTAAGTGACTTGCCCAAAGTCACACAGCTGACAATTGACAGAGCCGGGATTTGAACCCATGACCTCTGACTCCAAAGCCCGTGCTCTTTCCACTGAGCCATGCTGCTTCTCTAATAAATAATAATAGCATTTTGTTAAGCACTTACTATGTGCAAAGCACTGTTCTAAGCACTGGGTGGATACAAGGTGATCAGGTTGTCCCATGTGAGGCTCACAGTCTTAATCCCCCTTTTCCAGATGAGGTCACTGAGGCTCAGAGAAGTTAAGTGACTTGCCCAAAGTCACACAGCTGACAACTGGTGGAGCCGGGATTAGAACCCATGACCTCTGACTCCTAAACCCGGGGTCTTTCTGAGTTAACCAGGTTGGTCACAGTCTCTATCCCACATGGGACTCACACTCTTAATCCCCATTTGACAGATGAGGTAACTGAGACTCAGAGAAAAAAGTGATTGGCCTCCTCCTCCAGGAGGCCTTCCCAGACTGAGCACCTTCCTTCCTCTCCCCCTCGTCCCCCTCTCCATCCCCCCTTCTTACCTCCTTCCCTTCCCCACAGCACCTGTATATATGTATATATGTTTGTATATATTTATTACTCTATTTATTTATTTATTTATTTATTTATTTATTTATTTTACTTGTACATATCTATCCTATTTATTTTATTTTGTTAGTATGTTTGGTTTTGTTCTCTGTCTCCCCCTTTTAGACTGTGAGCCCACTGTTGGGTAGGGACTGTCTCTATATGTTGCCAATTTGTACTTCCCAAGCGCTTAGTGCAGTGCTCTGCACATAGTAAGTGCTCAATAAATACGATTGATGATGTTGATGATGATGATGATGATTGGCCTAAGGTCACACAGCAGACTGCACAGAGTAAGCACTCAATAAATATGATTGAATGAATGAATGAGTGTGGCAGAAGTGGGATTAGAACCCAGGTCCTCCTGATTCCCAGGGCCGTGCTCTATCCACTAGGCCACTCTGCAACTGTGAGCCCACTGTTGGGTAGGGACTGTCTCTATATGTTGCCAATTTGTACTTCCCAAGCGCTTAGTACAGTGGTCTGCACATAGTAAGCGCTCAATAAATACGATTGATGATGATGATGATGATCCCTACAATGAGAGCAGCGATGATTGGTACTCACTCTCCCCTACATCCCAGTCCATCCCCGTCCCCGACCAGGTCCCGGGGTCCCATAAACTCTGGTCTGGTTCCATTGCAGCAGTTTAAGGTGGTGCGAATCCACCTAGATCCCTCTGCAGAAGAGGTGGAACTGCCCCTTTTCTAGTCCCTGCCCTTTGAAACACTCAAGGGATGGAAGGGTCTTATGAGAGCAGAGGCAGAGCTGGGGGGACCAGTGGACCACAAGCTGAACCTGAGCCAACACCAATCAATCAATCAATCAATCAATCAATCGTATTTATTGAGCGCTTACTGTGTGCAGAGCACTGGACTAAGTGCTTGGGAAGTCCAAGTTGGCAACATATAGAGACAGTCCCTACCCAACAGTGGGCTCACAGTCTGAAAGGGGGAGACAGAGAACAAAACCAAACATACGAACAAAATAAAATAAATAGAATAGATATGCACAAGTAAAATAAATAAATAAATAAATAAAGTAATAAATATGTACAATCAATCAATCAGTCGTATTTATTGAGCGCTTACTGTGTGCAGAGCACTGTGCTAAGCGCTTGGGAAGTCCAAGTTGGCAACATATAGAGACAGCCCCTACCCAACAGTGGGCTCACAGTCTAAAAGGGGGAGACAGAGAACAAAACCAAACATACTAACAAAATAAAATAAATAGAATAGATATGTACAAGTAAAATAAATAAATAAATAAATAGAGTAATAAATATGTACAAACATATATACATATATACAGGTGCTGTGGGGAAGGGAAGGAGGTAAGATGGGGGGATGGAGAGGGGGACGAGGGGGAGAGATGGGCTACTGAGCCATTATTTACAAAGCCAACGTGGTGCTGAGGTATTTCCACAGTGATCCAACAGGAAAGAGCTGGGAAACTCCTCACTATCCCTCACTTTTGACTCTTCCATCTCAGTAATAATAGTTGTGGTGTCTGTTCAGTGCTTACTATATAGCCAAGCACTGTACCAAGTGTTGGGGTAGATATAAGATCGTCAGGTTGGACAGAGCCCCTGTCCCACATGGGGTTCACAGTCTAATAGGTAGAAGAACAGGCAGTGAATTGCCCATTTTACAGTGGAGGAAACAGGACCAGAGAAGTGAATGTTAATAATAATAATGATAGTACTTGTTAAGTTCTTACTATGTGCCAAGCACTAGGGTAAATAGAAGTTAATCAGGCTGTACATAGGCTGACTTGCAGAAGGTCAAACAGTGGGCAAATGGTGGAGTAGGGATTAGAACCCAGGTCATCGGACTCCCAGGCCTGCGCTCTGTCCACTAATAATAATAATAATAATAATATTGATGGCATTTGTTAAGCGCTTACTATGTGCAAAGCACTGTTCTAAGTGCTGGGGGGGATACAATGTGATCAAGTTGTCCCACGTGGGGCTCACAGTCTTAATCCCCATTTTTACAGATGAGGCTCAGAGAAGTTAAGTGACTTGCCCAAGGTCACACAGCAGACTTGTGGTGGAGCTGGAATTTGAACCCATGACCTCTGACTCCAAAGCCCGTGCTCTTTCCACTGAGCCACACTGCCGCTTCTCAAACATATTGCTCACATCGTTCCCCTTGTTTAGATCTTCCTCCCACTTCAAACCTCCCCCACGAGCGGCTCCCCTTCAAAATACTCACCCTTCCTGGTGTTTTCCACAGTGCCACCTTTAGCAGTTAGGTGTGTACCAATTAATGTACCCATTTCTTTATTCATTTCATTCACATTTCCACCCTGTTGCGGTTTTCAGTTGTTACTCTGTCAATTTTCATCAGCCGGTCTCTCCAACAAGACTGTAGTTTCTTGAGTTTAGGGACCAGATAATCAATCAATCAATCAGTGGTATTTATTGAGCACTTACTGAATGCAGAGCACTGTACTAGGTGCTTGGGAGAGTACAATATAACAGTTGGTAAACATTATCCCTATCCTCAAAAAGCTTACAATCTAGACTGTAAGACCGTCTTCTAGATTGTCAATTCGGCGTGGGCAGGGATTGTCTCTCTTTTTTGCTGAACTGTACTTTCCAAGTGCTTAGTACAGTGCTCTGCACACAGTAAGCACTCCGTTAATACGACTGAATGAATAATGGAGGTAACAGGCTTTAAAATCAATTAGAGAGAAGCAGCATGGCCTAGTGGACAGTGGGCCTGGGAGACTGTGAGCTTGTTGTGGGCAGGGAATGTGTCTGTTTGTTGTTATATTGTACTTTCCCAAGTGCTTAGTATAGTGTTTTGCACACATTAAGTGTTCAATAAATATGAATGAATGAATGAAGTTAGAAGGATCTGGGTTCTAATTCCAGGTCTATCACTCATCTGCTGGGTGACCTTGGGCAAGCCACTTAGGGACTGTCTCTATATGTTGCCAACTTGTACTTCCCAAGCACTTAGTACAGTGCTCTGCACACAGTAAGCGCTCAATAAATACGATTGAATGAACTATTCTAAGCCTCAGCTATTTAAACTGTTGAATGGGGAATAAGTCTGTGAGCCTCATGTGGGAAATGGACTGTGTCCAACCTGATTAACTCGTATCTACCCCAGCACTTAGTACAGTGCCTGGAACATAGTAAGCTCCTAACATATACCATAAAAAAAGAGTATAAGGATAAGTACATAACTGCTGTGGGGCCAGGGTGAATATCAAATTCTTAAGGGGTTCAGATGCATGTGCAGAGGTGATTAATAATAATAATAATAATAATGATGGTATTTGTTAAGTGCTTACTATGTGCCAGACACTGTACTAAGCACTGGGGTGGATACAAGCAAACCGAGTTGTACACAGTCCCTGCCCCATGTGGGGCTCACAGTCTCAATCCCCATTTTACAGATGAGGTAACTGAGGCACAGAGAAGTGAAGTGACTTGCCATGGTCACACAAGAAACAAGTGGCAGAGCCGGGATTGGAGCCCATGACCTTCTGACTCCCAAGGCCATGCTCTATCTACCATACCATGCTGCTTCTCCAGGTAATAATAATAATAATCATAATAATGGTATTTGTTAAGTGCTTACTATGTGCAAAACACTGTTCTAAGCACTGGGTAGGTTACAAGGTGATCAGGTTGTCCCACGGGGGGCTCACAGTTTTAATCCCCATTTTACAGATGAGGTCACTGAGGCACAGAGAAGTTAAGCGACTTGCCCAAAGTCACACAGCTGACAGTTGGCGGAGCCGGGATTTGAACCCATGACCTCTGACTCCAAAGCCCGGGCTCTTTCCACTGAGCCACGCTGCTTCTCAGGTGCTGCTGAAGGGAGGAAGAATAGGTGAGGAAACGAGAGGGTAGTCAGGGAAGGCCTCCTGGGGAATTGGGATTTCAGAAGAGCTTTGAAGATGGGGAGAGTGGATGTGTCTATTGGACATGAAGCGGGAGGGATTTCCAGGCCAGAGGGAGGATGTAGCCTGGATGTTGACAGGGAGATAGACCAAACTGAGGAAGAATAAGTAGGTTGGCGTTAGGGGAGCAAAGTGTGTAGGCTGGGTTGTAGCAGGAAATCAGTGAGGTAAGATAAGAAATGGGAAGCTGACTGAGCACTCAATAAAGGCTACTGAAAGCAGTGTGGCTTATTAGAAAGAGCCCGGGCTTGGAAGTCAGAGGATGTGGGTTCTAATCCCGGCTTCGCCACTTGTCTGCTGTGCGGCCTTGGACAAGTCACTTAACTTCTCTGGGCCTCAGTTACCTCATCTGTAAAATGGGGATTAAGACTGAGCCCCACGTGGGACAACCTGATTACCTTGTGTCTACCCCCGTGCTTAGGACAGTGCTTGTCACGTAGTAAGCACTTAGTGAATACCATAATAATAATAATTATTATAACTTGCTCCCAAGTGCCTGAAATCATGCTCTACATAGTAAGCGCTGCACATAGTAAGCGCTTAACAAATACCATTATTATCATTATTATTATTAACTGGAGAAGCAGCATGGTATGGTAGAAAGAGCATGGCCTTGGAAAGTGGAAAGTGGAAGTGGAAAGAGCACAAGACTGGGAATCAGGACATCTGGGTTCTAGTCCTGACTCCACCACTTGCCTGCTGTGTGACCTTGGGCAAGTGGTTTGATGTCTCCGTGCCTCAGTTTCCTCATCTGTAAAATGGGGTGAAAATACCTATTCTCCCTGACTTCTAGACGGTGAGCCCCATGTGGAACAGGGACTTGTATCTACTTCAGTTCTTGTCGCAACAGAAGTCCTAAATAATACTGTGACTACAATTCTTCGTAATAGTTGCTTAATGAATGGAAAAAGAATGGAATGAATGGAGGAAATGGAGAGAGTCTCAATTAAAGTGTTTGCCGCCACATTTGATAAAGGAGAGTGACTGAAGAGATTCCAGAGAAAACTGATCAAAAGGAAGAAAAGGTTGAGAAGCAGCATGACTCAGTGGAAAGGGCAAGGGCTTTGTAGTCAGAGGTCATGGGTTCAAATCCCGGCTCCACCAATTGTCAGCTGTGTGACTTTGGGCAAGTCACTTAACTTCTCTGGGCCTCAGTTACCTCATCTGTAAAATGGGGATTAAGACTGTGAGCCCTCCCTGGGACAACCTGACCACTTTGTAACCTTCCCAGTGCTTAGAACAGTGCTTTGCACATAGTAAGCACTTTATAAATGCCATTATTATTATTAGTAGTAGTATTAAGGTAGAGCCCATGATTAATTCATCAATCAGTCAGTAGTACTTATTGATCACTGACTGGGCAGAGCACCGTTCTAAGTGCTTTGGAAAGCACAGTAAAATAGAGTTGGCACCTGAATATATGTATATATGTTTGTATGTATTTATTACTCTATTTATTTATTTTATTCGTACATGTTTATTCTATTTATTTTATTTTGTTAATAAGTTTTGTTTCGTTCTCTGTCTCTCCCTTCTAGATTGTGAGCCCATTGTTGGGTAGGGACTGTTTCTATATGTTGCCAACTTGTACTTCCCAAGAGCTTAGTACAGTGCTCTGCACACAGTAAGCGCTCAATAAATATGATTGAATGAATGAATGAATGAATAGACATGATCTGCAAGCTCAAGGAATCCAAAGGTTCAAAGAATCCAGTGTGCAGCAGTAGTAGCATTTACTGGTCCCCCTGGGGCCTCAACCAAGAATAGAGAAGGCAGAGGGGAGATGGATTTAATCCATGCCTTCCAACCCATGAAGGAAGAGAACAATCAGCATGACTCAGTGGAAAGGGCAAGGGCTTTGGAGTCAGAGGTCATGGGTTCAAATCCCGGCTCCACCAATTGTCAGCTGTGTGACTTTGGGCAAGTCACTTAACTTCTCTGGGCCTCAGTTACCTCATCTGTAAAATGGGGATTAAGACTGTGAGACCTCCCTGGGACAACCTGATCACTTTGTAACCTCCCCGGCGCTTAGAACAGTGCTTTGCACATAGTAAGCTCTTTATAAATGCCATTATTATTATTAGTAGTAGTATTAAGGTAGAGCCCATGATTAATTCATCAGTCAGTCAGTAGTATTATTGATCGCTGACTGGGCAGAGCACTGTTCTAAGTGCTTTGGAGAGCACAGTAAAATAGAGTTGGTAGACATGATCCGAAAGTTCAAGGAATCCAGTATTTAGAAGTAATAGCATTTATTGAGCACTGATGATGGGCAGAGCACTGAACTAAGTGCTTGAGAAAGTACAGTATGATAGAGTTTGTTGACCTGATCCAAAGGTTCAAAGAATCCAGTGTTCAGCAGTAGTAGCATTTACTGGTCCATCTGGGGCCTCAACCAAGAATAGGGAAGGCAGAGTGGAGATGGATTTAATCCCTGCCTTCCAACTCATGAAGGAAGAGAACAATCAGCTTTACTCCACGTTCGCCAAGAAGAATCAGGTTGAGCTGAAAGTGAGAGATCTATCGACCGATCAGTCAATCCAGGGTCTTTATTGAGCCGCTATGAATCGGAAACGACTTGACGACACTTAATAATAATAATAATAATGATAATAATTTACTGAGCACTTACTGTGTGCTGAGCATTGTATCAAGTGCTTGGAAAAGCACAATACAGCTGAGTGGGTGGACACGTTCCCTGTCCACAAGGAGTTTATAGCTCAGGTGAGAAGACAGGCATTAGAATAAAAGTCTGGATACGTACATAAGTGCTGCGGTATTGAGGGTCAGGTGAAGATCAAGTGCTTAAAGGGCTTAGATACAAGTGCTTAGTACAGTGCTCTGCACACAGTAAGCGCTCAATAAATACGATTGAATGAATGATGGAGAAGGAAGAAAAAGAAGGGGAAATGAGGGCCAAGTCAGGGAAGGCTCTTAGAGGAGATCTGATGTTAAGGCTTTGAAGATGGGGAGAGTGGTGGTCTGTCGTTAATAAAGGGGGAGGGAGTTCCAGAGGGGTCAGCAGTGAGATTGATGAGGTACAGTCAGTTGGTGTTGAGGGAGAGAAATGTGTGGGCTGGGCTGTAGTGGAAATCAACAGGTTAAGATAGAAGAGGGTGAACTGACCTAATGCTTTAAAGCTGATGGTAAGGAATTTCTGTTTGATGAAGAGGTAGTTGGGAAACCGTTGGAAGTTCTTGAAGAGAAGCAGCATGGCTCAGTGGAAAGAGCACGGGCTTTGGAGTAGAGGTCAGGTGTTCAAATCCCGGCTCCGCCAATTGTCAGCTGTGTGACTTTGGGCAAGTCACTTAACTTCTCTGGGCCTCAGTTACCTCATCTGTAAAATGGGGATTAAGACTGTGAGCCTCCTGTGGGACAACCCGGTCACCTTGTAACCTCCCCAGCACTTAGAACAGTTCTTTGCACATAGTAAGTGCTTTATAAATGCCATTATTATTATTATTCTTGAGGATTGAGGAAATGTGGACTGAACCTTTTTGTAGAAAAATGATTCAGGCAACAGAGTGACATATGGATTGAAGTGGGGAGAGACAGGAGGCAGGGAGTGTTTACCAACTGGGTTAGGATAAATGCTACAGTTTAGTAGCACTTTGGATGGAGAGGAAAGTACAGACTTTAGCCATGTTATGAAGGTAGAACCATCAGGATTCGGTGACGGACTGACTGTATGGGTTGAATGAGAGAGATGAGTCAAGGGTAATGCCAAGGTTTACAGATGTGAGACAGGGAGGATACAATGATGGGAAAATACAGGGTTGGGGTGGGAAGATGAGGAGTTCTGTGTGGGACATGTTAAGTTTGAGGTGTGGGCGGGACAACCTAGTAGAGATGTCCTGAAAGCAGGAGGAAGTGTGAGACTGCAGAGAAGGAGAGACATCAAGGCTGGAGATGCAGATTTGAGAATCATCCACATAGATATGGTAGTTGAAGCCATGGGAGCGAATGAGTTCTCCAAGGAAGTGGGTGTAGATGGAGACTAGAAGGGGACCCAGAACTGAACCTTGAGGGACCCCCACAGTTGGGGGTGGGGGTGGGGGGCAGGAGACTGTGAAGGAGACTGAGAATGAGCAGCCAGAGAGATAGGAGGCCAGGAAAGCCGAGGTTGGATAATGTTTCTAGAAGAAGGAGGTCATCCACAGTGTCAAAGGCAGCTAAGAGTTGAGGAGGATAGGATGGAGTAGAGACTGTGGATTTGGCAAAAAGGAGAGGGCAGTTTCCATGAAGTGAAGGGGGTGGAAACCAGATTGGAGGGGGTCAAGGGAAATTGGAGGAGAGGAAGTGGAGGCCGTGGGTATAAACAACTCACTCGAGGAGTTTGGAAAGGAGTTTGGAGGGAGATGGGGTGATAACTGGAGGGAGCCGTGGGATCAGGGGAGGGTACTTTCCAAGACAAGTCAAAAACAGTTGTCCCGTCTGGGTCAAGGACGGTGTAGTATCTGCTCATTCTACTGGCTTGAAAGCACTCAATCACCTTGTCCGTTCCTACCTCACCTCACTACTCTCCTACTACATTACTATTCTGTTGTACTCTCCCAAGCGCTTAGTGATAATAACAATAATAATGATGGTATTTGTTAAGCACTTACTATGTGCAAAGCACCGTTCAAAGCGCTGGGGGGATACAAGGTGATCAGGTTGTCCCATGGGGGGCTCACAGTCTTCATCCCCATTTTCCAGATGAGGAAACTGAGGCACAGAGAAGTGAAGTGAATTGCCCAAAGTCACACAGCTGACAATTGGCGGAGCTGGGATTTGAACCCATGACCTCTGACTCCAGAGCCTGGGCTGTATCTACTAAGCCACGTTACTTCTAGTACAGTGCTCTGCACCTAGTAAGCGCTCAATAAATGCTATTGAGGAATAGCACTGATGATATAGTGTTCTGCACACTGGTAACACTCTATACATGCCATGGATTGATTGAGATGGGAAGCCAGGAGCTCTGGAGGAGGAAATATGGAGTTGGAGGTCTACTAGAGGTACTCCCGCTGTTCTTCTGACCTCTTTTCTTCCCACCCGGGTATTCTTTGCCAATGCTTAGGTCAGGGTTCTGCACACAGTAAGTGCTTAATAAATATTGAAGCAGCATGGCTTAGTGGAAAAAGCAGGGGCTTGGGAGTCAGAGATCGTGGGTTCTAATCCCAACTCCGCCACTTGTCAGCTGTGTGACGTGGGCAAGCCGCTTACCTTCTCTGTGCTTCAGTTACCTCATCTGTAAAATGGGGGTTAAGACTGTGAGCCCCAGGTGGGACAACCTGATTACTTTGTATCTATCCCAGCGCTTTGATCAGTGCTTGGCACATAGTAAGCGCTTAATAAATACTATCATTATTATTATTATTACTACTACCGCTATTAGTTGGGTGACCTGAAAATCTGATGGAGGTCATGCTCCAGTCCAAGACTTCAGGGTTAGGGAAGGAGAACTGACTTGAGGCGGGCTTTCCCGGTACCCAGCTATAAGCCCCCTCTCCCCGCCTCCTCCCCTCCGTCCGGCCCTTATCTCCTGTTGTCTTCTTGTGGAACAGGAGATAAAAGGCATTCTTAGGGAGGTTTCTCTCCTGAAGGCTGTTCCCCCCCTTTCCTCACCGCCCCTCCTCCCCATCCTTCCTCCTCCCCCTGCCCCAGCATCTCCCTGGTCCGGCCAGATAAAGGGAGAGGACCGAGCACATGTCATTTTCTTTGTGTGAAATCAATACTCAGCAAAGTTTATCTGCCCAACATAGCAGAAAGTGCTAATTTCATCCGCGTCAATTACTTTGATGAATGTTCATAATGCCCAGGGTGTGAAAACAAGATAAAAGAATTACTGAAATAACACACACACACATACATACACGCTCCCTGTGCCCGCATACACAGAGGCCCCCACCCACGTGTGGGTATACACACACATATACACACAAACACGCACACACATGTCCCAGCTCTGAGGAAAGGCTTTGAGTGGCAGCTGCCTGCTTCCATACTGCTGCCGCCTGACCCCGTCTAACAAATGTAGTCAGCCGTTCCCCGGGGCGAGGGCTGGGATGTGAGGATTGGATCCCAGCCAGGTGGGTGTTTGAGCTCAGATCTGCCCCAGCCCCTGGAGATGGATTCCGGGGATGTGTTGAGATATTGTCTCCCCACAGACCCTTGGGTCCTCAAGGGTTGGATGACCTTGGAGTCTCAAGTTTGTTCATATTAATCTGGCCAACAGCAGCATGACATAGAGGATAGAGCACAGGCCTGGGAGTTCTAATCCTTTCTCCACCATTTGTCCGCTGTGTGACCTTGGGCAAGTCGCTTCTCTTCTCTCTACCTCAGTTACCTCATCAGTAAAGCGGGGATTGAGACTGTGAGCCTCACGTGGAATAGGGACGGTGTCCAACTCAATTTGCTTATATCCACCCCAGCACTTAGTACAGTGCCTGGCACATAGTAAGTGCTTAACAAATACCAAGATTATTATTATTATTATTATATGCCAGGTTATGGGAGTCTAAGGAGCAAGGTTGCTTTCCCCCAGTTAGAAATAATATTGGAAAAAAAATCCATCTCCTCTTGTACTAGCTGACACAGATGGGTTCCGATGGTGATGGTCTTGGGGGCTGAGGTGCTGTGGGATCTTCCCCCCACCAGGCCCCTCCATGTGCCCTCCTCAACCACCAGTATGCCCACTGATGCCGGCACAGACAGGCCCCTGCTCCTGCCCCACCGGCCTCTGCATGGCCTTTTAGACTGTGAGCCCACTGTTGGGTAGGGACTGTCTCTATATGTTGCCAATTTGTACTTCCCAAGCACTTAGTACAGTGCTCTGCACATAGTAAGTTCTCAATAAATACGATTGATGATGATGATGATGATATCAAACTCTCCTGAGTGCTTAGTACAGTGTTTTACAAACAGTAAGTGCTCAGTAAATACAATTGAATTGAATTGGGAGGGTCCAGCATTCTCAGGTGGGTGCCGGCATCTGGCCCGGCCCAGCCTCATGGGCAGCTAAACCCAGAGGGTCCACAGGGCTGTGCTTACTTTGTCCAGTGTGCTGTACTAAGCACTTGGACCTCTGCATGATGACGATGGTATTTATTAAGTGTGGTATTAGCTGAGCACTTTCTATGTGCCAAGAACTGTGTTAAGCACTGGGCTAGATACAAGATAATCCAGTTGGACACAGTTCCTGTCCCATCCAGGGCTCGCAGCATGACGGGGAGGGAGGATAGGTATTGAACTCTCATTTCACAGAAGAGAAAACAGAAGTCCAGAGAAGTAAAGTGATTTGCCCAAGGTCACACAGCAGGATAATGGCAGAGCCAGGATTAGAACTCAGGTCCTCTGACTCTCAGGCCTGGCTCTTTCCACTCTGCTTCTCCCTGTCCCCTAACCGCTAAGCTGTCAGTGATTTCAAAGAATATATCATGGGGCTCTCAGTGGAAGCTTTCTTGGAGACAGAGTGCGGAAAGAAGATCATATATTGTAAGATGTTGTGAACTGATGTCATGATATCACATGATAAAATATTATGAGCAGATGATATGCTATTTATTATGAGCAGGTGATATTCGATGCCATATTATGATTATGGATGATGATATATTATCTATTCTAGCATATTGCATCTGATTAAGCATTCACTCCCCCTAGCAAGGAGACCCTGATTTAAGGACTCTTTTAAACTTAGTTGACAGTCAAAGGATCTTAAGTAGAAGAACGTGAGCCCGTTGTTGGGTAGGGACCGTCTCTATATGTTGCCGACTTGTACTTCCTAAGCGCTTAGTACAATGCTCTGCACACAGTAAGTGCTCAATAAATAAGGTTGAATGAATGAATGAATGAATGTGTTCTCTATCTGTCATGGAATATTTCTTTAGTTGAAGATTAATGCAGTTTTCATTTAATTCCAAAGTCTATCTTAATCCTCTTGACCTCTAGCACCCTTTGACACTGTGCCCACCCCCCCAACTTCTCCTGGAAACACTAACCAACCTCGGTTTCACTAACACTGTCTTTTTCTAGTTCTCCTCATTCATTCAATCGTATTTATTGAGTGTATACTGTGGGCAGAGCAGTAGGTAGGTGCTTGGGAAGTACAAATTGGCAACATACAAGACGGTCCCTACCCAACAACGGGCTCACAGTCTAGAAATAATAGCGATATTTGTTAAGCGCTTACTATGTGCCAAGCGCTGTTCTAAGCGCTGGGGGAGATACAAGGTCATCAGGTTGTCCCACTGCAGCTCACAGTCTTAATCCCCACTTTACAGGTGAAGTAACTGAGGCACAGAGAAGTGAGGTGGCTGGCCCAAAGTCACACAGCTGATAAGTGGCGGAGCTGGGATTAGAAACCACAACCTTGGACTCCCAAATCCGGGCTCTTTCCTGACCACTCCCTTTCTGCCTCTTTTGTGGGATCCTTCTCTGCCTCCCATGCTTTAAAGTAGGGTAACCCTCGAGGCTCAGTTCTGGGTCTTGTATTCCCCATCTACACCCACTCTTTTGGAGAACTCATTCACTCCTGCAGTTGCAACTACCATCTTTATGTGAATGATCCCCAAATCTACCACTCCAGCCCTGACCTCTCTCCTCTGCAGTTTTGTACTTTCTCCTTGAATGATCCCCAAATCTACCACTCCAGCCCTGACCTCTCTCCTCTGCAGTTTTGTACTTTCTCCTTCCTTCAAGACAGGGACAGCTCTACTCGGATGTCCCCCTGACATCTTAAATTTACCTGTCCAAAAGATAACTCACCTCCCACTCAACACTGTCCAACCCCTATGCTCTCCGTGATTTTCCTATCACTGTAAGCAACACTACTGTCTTCCCTATCTCATAAGCCTGAATATTTGGCATGATCCTCAGCTCATCTTTGTCCTTCAACTTGCATGTTCAATCTATCAACTCCTGTAAGTTCTTTCTTCACAGCATTTCCATTCATTCATTCATTCAATCGTATTTATTGAGTGCTTACTGTGTGCAGAGCACTGTACTAAGTGCTTGGGAAGTACTCTCCATCCAAACTGCCAGCATACTGGTCCAAGCACTTATTTATATTCTGACTCAACTACTGCATCAGCCTCCTTGCTAACCTCCCTGCCTCCTGTCTCTTCCTGCACCAGTCCATATTTCATTTGTTCATTCATTCAATCGTATTTATTGAGTGCTTATTGGGTGCACTGTACTAAGCGCTTGGGGGAGTACAATAGAACAATAAACAGACATATTCCCTGCCCACAACCAGCAGCTGCAAGGGATATTTTTCTGAAAATTGTTTTGTGTGCATCCTCACATTTCTTATAACTGGGTAATGGTTGTCCATCCATCTCTGAAACTGTAGAAACTCTCACCATCAGCTTTAAGGCATTCAGACGGCTCTCTTCTTCCTGATAATATTAATAATGGCATTTTTAAGTGCTTATTATGTGCCACACACCGTCCTAAGAGCTGGGGTGGACACAAGTTAATCTGGTTGGACATAGTCCCTGCCTCATGTGGAGCTCAGTTTCAATCTCCATTTTACAGACGAGGTAACTGAGGGCCAGAGAAGTGAAGTGACTTGCCTGAGGTCACACAGCAGACAAGTGCAGAACTGGGATTAAAACTCATGACCTTCTGACTCCTAAGCCTGTGCTCTATCCATTACATGATGCTACTTCCCATAATTCCTACTCATCCTCGCTGTTCTCCCTCTACCCCACAGTGTGCATGCAGAGCTCCTCTAACACCAACCTATTTATTGTGCCTCATTCTTCTCTCTTTCACTGATGACCTCTCCCCCTTTCTGGAACTCTCTCTCCCATTACACCCTCTAATAATTATAATAATAATTATTATTATCATGGTACTTGTAAGAGCTTACTATGTGTCAAGCACTGTTCTAAGGGCTGGAGTAGATATAAGTTAAGCAGGTTGGATAGATGGGTAAGCTCATTGTGGTCAGGGAATGTGTCTACTAACTCTCTGGTACTGTACTCTTCCAAGAGTTTAGTACAGTGCTTTGCATGTAGCAAGTGCTCAATAAATATCATTGATTGTTTGATTGATCCTTTTCTCATGTCCTCTCTCTGGCATGGAACTCCCTCCTCCTCCATATAATAATAATGATAATAATAATAATAATGATGGCATTTATTAAGTGCTTACTCTGTGCAAAGCACTGTTCTAAGTGCTGGGGAGGCTACAAGGTGATCAGGTTGTCCCATGTGGGGCTCACAGTCTTAATCCCCATTTTACAGATGAGGTAACTGAGGCCCAGAGAAGTGAAGTGACTTGCCCAAAGTCACACAGCTGACAAGTGGTGGAGCCGGGATTTGAACCCATGACCTCTGACTCCAAAGCCCATACTCTTTCCACTGAGCCACGCTGCTTCACCAATATAACAATATATAATATATATAATATATAATATACAATATAACAATAAACAGATACAGTCCCCACCCACAACTAGCTTACCAATCTGATTACCTTGAATCTCTCCCAGTGCTTACTACAATAGAATAGAATAGACTCTCCCCCTTCTAGACTGTGAACCTGTTGTTGGGTAGGGACTGTCTCTATATGTCACCGATTTGTATTTCCCAAGCGCTTAGTACAGTGCTCTGCACACAGTAAGTGCTCAATAAATATGACTGAATGAATGAATGAATGCTTAACAAATATCACAATTATTATTATTTTTATTTTATTTATTGTACTCTTCAAAGAGCTTAATAGTACTCTTAGTACTTAATAGTACTACTTAATAGTAGCTTAATAGCTACTCCTTTCCTCAAAAATCTCCAGTGGCTACCAGTCAACCTATGCATCAGGCAAAAACTCCTCACTTTCGGCTTCAAGGCTGTCCATCCCCTCGCCCCCTCCTACCTCACCTCCCTTCTCTCCTTCTCCAGCCCAGCCCGCACCCTCCGCTCCTCTGCCACTAACCTCCTCACCGGGCCTCGTTCTCACCTGTCCCGCTATCGACCCCTGGCCCACATCCTCCCCCTGTCCTGGAATGCCTTCCCTCCGCACATCCACCAAGCTAGCTCTCTTCCTCCCTTCAAAGCCCTACTGAGAGCTCACCTCCTCCAGGAGGCCTTCCCAGACTGAGCCCCCTCCTTCCTCTCCCTCTCCCCACCCTCCACCCTACCTCCTTCCCCTTCCCACAGCACCTGTATATATGTTTCTACAGTTTTATTACTCTATTTATTTTAACTTGTCCATATTTACTATTCTATTTATTTTGTTAATGATGTGCATCTAGCTTTACTCCTATTTATTCTGATGACATGACACCTGTCCACATGTTTTGTTTTGTTGTCTGTCTCCCCCTTCTAGACTGTGAGCCCATTGTTGGGTAGGGACTGTCTCTATATGTTGCCAACTTGTACTTCCCAAGCGCTTAGTACAGTGCTCTGCACACAATAAGTGCTCAATAAATGCGATTGAATGAATGAATGAATGAATGAATGAATAAATGCGATTGAATGAATGAATGAATAGTACCCTGCTCACAGCATATAATTGAGGGCAGGTATCATAAAGCAGCATGGCAAAGTGGATAGAGCACAGACCTGGGCATCAGAAGGAACTGGGTTCTAATTCCAACTCTGCCACTTGTCTGCTCTGTGATCTTGGGCAAGTCACATCACTTCTCTGAGCCTCACATACCTCCTAATCTGTCAAAAATGAGTGTGAGCCCCTTGGGGGACACGGCCTGTGTCGAACCTGACAAACTTGTACCCATCCCAGTGCTTAGAACAAAGCTTGGCACCTAAAAATCACTTAACAAGAGCCATAATTATTATTATTACCATTCATTCATTCATTCAATCTCTCCCCCTCGTCCCCCTCTCCATCCCCCCATCTTACCTCCTTCCCTTCCCCACAGCACCTGTATATATGTATATATGTTTGTACATATTTATTACTCTATTTATTTATTTTACCTGTACATATCTATTCTATTTATTTTATTTTGTTAGTATGTTTGGTTTTGTTCTCTGTCTCCCCCTTTTAGACTGTGAGCCCACTGTTGGGTAGGGACTGTCTCTATATGTTGCCAACTTGTACTTCCCAAGCGCTTAGTACAGTGCTCTGCACACAGTAAGTGCTCAATAAATACGATTGATTGATTGATTGATTGATTGAGCACTTACTGTGTGCAGAGCCCTGTACTAAGCCCTTGGGAAGTACAAGTTGGTAACATATAGAGACGGTCCCTACCCAACAATGGGCTCACAGTCTAGAAGGGGGAGACAGACAACAAAACAAAACATGTAGACAGGTGTCAAAATAGAACAATTAGAATTAAAGCTATATGCGCAATCTCTATTGTACTCTCCCAAGTGCTCAGTACAGTGCTCTGTGCATGGCTGGTACTCAGCAGACACTTCCGATTGTTTGATATTGGTTGGTTCCGGGACGGGACCCACCAGAGGAGACTATCCTGCATAACAGATATGCTGTGGGCAGGGAATGTGTCTGTTTAATGCTATAGTGTACCCTCCTAAACGCTTAGCACTCTGCACACAGTAAGCGCTCAATAAATACAATTGAATGAGTAGAGGCTCCCAGGTTGTCAGACACGGCCTGAACCAGCAGGGATGACTGGGACTGTTGGGGCCAATTAGGGGGTTGGTCACTGAACCAGCCCCAACTGAAGCCTGCATTTTCCATCTCGCTTGACTGGGGAGGGAGGCACTATCTCTGGGCATCATTTGGGAGTCTGGAAGCTCCTTCTGGGCAGGTAACGTGTCTGCTAATTCTGTTGTATTAAACTCTCCCAAGCACTTAGTACAGTGCTCTGCACATAGTAAGAGCTCAAAAAATACCATCGATTGATTTGAATGATGCCTGAAGTCCCAGCTTGGTACACTACCAACTAGAGGAAACCCTAAATAGGCATGAACTGGAGAAATTCAATCTGAGCACAACCGTTCCCAGACTAACACGGGAAAACACCTAAGCTACTCCAACTTCCCCGTTTCCCCACTTTTTTGGGCAAAGTGCAGATCCAACCCATCCGAAATAGTTTCTGAGAGCGATGAGGAGGAGGAGGAGGGGAGCCTGAGAGGAGAATTCAGTAGAAGGGAAGACAGGAAAGAGCCAGAATTTAAAAAAAATTCCCATCAATTAACATGGGCTTCAGAGAAATGGAAAGTATTTCTGGGGCTCTAGGTCTTTTAATACATCATATCTCTAATCCCTGCTGCCCTCTGACCTTACCCATAATCCCCACTCCTTTGTACTGCTTTCCGAAGTCCTCAGTGGCTCGGTACCTCGTGCCACATACGTGAGAGGTTGGAACCGAAGGAGTCTGTTGCGGGGTGAAGGAACCTGGAGAGGGAAAACAGGTTGGGGTGTAGAGCACGGCTGAGAGAATGCATCCGTCTGGGGGTGTGATCCCCAAAAATCTGATGAAATTCTCCTGGCTGAACCTCTAAACTGTTCTTGTGAGAGCCAGAAAGACCTCAAACCTCTCCCCCTTCTCCTCCAAAGCGGCTCCTCCTCTCAGCTCCCCCTCCTCACTCTCCAGCCCTCATCGGCTGCCCCCGCCTTAGCCCTCTCTCTCTGTGCAGGGGAATACACAACCGAGGCTTGAATCGTGGTCATTTCCATACGGAGAGCTGGGTAAGTCTGGGCAACGCATGCCCGGTCATGTTGCTTGCCACTTTCCAGGAGACGGGAGCAAAGCCTTCCGGGAAATGAACCGTGCTTCCCGTCGCCCCTTGGGGCACCGGCCTGGATCAGTGAAAACATTGACCCAATGCCGACCGAGCCCATTGAGGATGATGGCTTCATGGGCCCTGGCCCTGCCTCTGAGCTCTTGTTCAGCCAGTTCTGCCCACTGATGATGGGGGTCAGCCTTCATCATCATCATCAATTGTATTTATTGAGCGCTTACTATGTGCAGAGCACTGTACTAAGCGCTTGGGAAGTACAAATTGGCCTTCAACAGTGGCCTGGGCCCGTTGGGGGCCGAGGGACTGGTGGGCAGCATCTTGGGGGAGCAAGATGGAAGAGGGCTGCCCCCTGAATCAACGTGGCCTAGTGGATAGAGCATGGTTAATATAATCATGCCATCATTATTATACAAGTAAATTGGACTGGACACAGTTCCTGTCCCAAGCTCATGTTCTCAATCCCCATTTTACAGATGAGGGAACTGAGGACAAGAGAAGTGAAGTGACTTGCCCAAAGTCACACAGCAGACAAGTGGCTGAGCCAGGATTAGAACCCATGACCTTTTGACTCCCCTGTGTGACCTTGGGCCAGTCTCTTCTGTTCTTTGGGCCTGAGTTACCTCATCTGTAAAATGGGTATTAAGACTCTGAGCCTTATGTCAGACATGGACTGTGTTGCATCTACCCCAGAGTTTAGTTCAGTGTTCAGTGCTTAACAAGGCTGTAGGCTCTAGATTATGGACTCTAGACTGTAAGGTCGTCGTGGGCAGGGAATGTATCTGTCTTTTGTTGTATCGTACTCAATCCCCATTTTACAGATGAGGGAACTGAGACATGGAGAAGTTAAGTGACTTCAGTGCTTAACGTGTGCAGAGCGCTGTACTAAGCACTTGGGAAAGTACAGTACAACAATATACAGTGACATTCCCCACCCACAATGAGCTCACAGTCTGGATGACTACTCCAGGGTCCTCTAGTTTTACTAGTAATAGTAGTAATAATAGTAGTAGTAATGGGATTTATTAAGTAATTATAATAATAATGATAATGGTATTTGTTAAGCACTTACTATTTGCCTAGCTGGGATAGATACAAGGTAATCGGGTTGTCCCACTTAGGGCTCACAGTCTTAATCCCCATTTTACAGATGAGGTAACTGAGGCACAGAGAAGGTAAGTGGCTTGCCCAAGGTCACACAGCAGACAAGGGGCGGAGCTGGGATTAGAACCCACAACCTCTGACTCTGAAGCTCGAGCTCTTTCCATGAAGCAAAACTGCTTCTCTTGAATATTAAAGGCCTACCCACCACACAACCACCACCACCACCACTATCACCAGAGAAGCAGCGTGGCTCAGTGGAAAGAGCACGGGCTTTGGAGTCAGAGGTCATGGGTTCAAATCCTGGCTCCGCCACTTGTCAGCTGTGTGACTTTGGGCAAGTTACTTAACTTCTGTGTGCCTCAGTTGCCTCATCTGGAAAATGGGGATTAAGACTGTGAGCCCCACGTGGGACAACCTGATCACCTTGTATCCTCCCTAGTGCTTAGAACAGTGCTTTGCACATAGTAAGTGCTTAATAAATGTCATTATTATTATTATTATTATTTCCTGCTCCCAGCCCCAGTTCTCTGTTCAAGAGAAGAGATTGAGCCCCAGTGGATGTCTGGGTTCTAATCCTGACTCCTCCTGCTTGCCTGCTGAGTGACCTTGGGCAAGTCACTTAACTTCTCTGTGTCCCCGTTCCCTCATTTGTAAAATGGAGAGTAAATCCTCCTCCCTCCTACTTAGACAGTGAGCCCCATTTGGGACTCTGTCCAACCTAACTAGTATTTACCCCAGCGCTTAGAAGGGTGTTTGATACATAGTAAGTGTTTAACAAGTACCATCATTATTACTATCATTATTCTCTGGGCCTCAGTGTTCTCATCTGCAAAGTGGGGAAGATTCAATACCTCCCTCCTCCTTAGACTGTGAGCCCCACGTGGGAAAGGCACCGTGTTCGATCTGAGTGTATTGTATCTATCACACTGTTTGGAACCTAGTAAGCGCTTAGAAAAATGGCATGGCTTAGTGGATAGAGCACAATCCTGGGAGTCAGAAGCCCTGGGTTCTAATCTTGGTTCTGCCACATATCTGCTGTGTGATCTTGTGCAAGTCAATTCACTGCTCTGGGCCTCAGTTCCCTCATCTTTAAAATGGGGATTAAGAGCGTGAGCCCCACGTGGGACAGGGACTGTGTCCAATCTTATTAACTTGTATCTCCCCCAGCGCTTAGAAGAGTAGTTGACACATAGTAAGTGCTTAACGAATACTGTAATTTTTTTTTTTAAACTAATAGCATGATCATCCCAGTGCCCAGGGGAGCTGGAGCGGCTTGCGGGGGGAAAAGGGGGAGATCGGAAGTCTTCAGGGTACGTCTGTCTCCCCGAGTGCCTCTGAGAAGCAAAGATTCGCCATCTGGATGTATTTTCCAGCTCGGGTCCCCCGGGCGCCCGGGTGATAGGATGGAGAGTTAGATGACAGGCCGCACAAAGGCTCTGGGAAAGTCTATTAGTTAGCGATTGTCTGAGCCGAGCGCTGCCTCCCGGAATGGCCAGGGACAAATATGGCAGCTGCTTTGTGGAGGAACTCGCTTGGTGGCAGGTTGAAATAAAATGAAGAGGAAGGGATGAAGGGGAGAGGCGAGGCAAGGCCGTGGCGGGGGTGAGGAGGGAGGGAGAAAGGACAGGAGCTGGATCGGTCCTAGTCCCCTAGCACTGAGCCGGGAGTGGAATAGGTCTGGGGAGGTGGTGGGGAGGGGCTTTGTGGAAAAAAATGATTTTCGGGGGTCCATGTCATCGAGGAAGATAAGTGCAGATAGAGTGGCTGTCGGGGGTGAGGTGTGGACAAGTGTTGGGTGACCTTTCATTCATTCCTTCATTCAATCATATTTATTGAGCGCTTACTGTGTGAAGAGCGCTGAATTAAGCATTTGGAAAGCACAATTCAGCATCAGAGAAAGACCCACAATGGGCTCACAGTCTAGAAGGGGAGAGGCAGACATCGAAACAAGTAAGCAGGCATCAACAGCGTTAATATAAATAAACAGAATTACAAATATATATGCATATCAAAACACGTAAACAGGCATTAATATAAATAGAATTATAGATAGGTACATATATACATAAGTGCTGTGGGGCCTCCGTACATGTGAGAGACCTGGGCAGGAGTAGGCAAGCCCTGGTGACTCTGTATCTGTGAGATTGAGAATGAGTGGGGGGCAAATGCTGGGTGATCCTCTGGATTGTCAGCTCATTGTGGGCAGGGAGTGTGTCTGTTTATTGTTGTATTGTACTCTCACAAGTGCTTAGTACAGTGCTCTGCACACAGTAAGCTCTCAATAAGTACGATTGAATGAATGAATGAATGAATGAATGATCCTTGTATCTGTGAGAGTGAGAGGTGGGGGCAGGGATGGGACCACCCTCCGGGGGCTTGGTTGGAGACTGGGGGCGAGGAGAGTGGGCGACAGGAGCTTGGGGCTGGGGGAGTTCTGGCCCACCTGGATCTCGAGGCCTCCCTCCGTCCCCCCAGCCCTGAATAATAATAATAATAATAATAATAATAATAATAATAATAATAATGGCATTTATTAAGTGCTTACTATGTGCAAAGCACTGTTCTAAGCGCTGGGGAGGTTACAAGGTGATTAGGTTGTCCCACGGGGGGCTCACAGTCTTAATCCCCATTTTACAGATGAGGTAACTGAGGCACAGAGAAGTAAAGTGACTTGCCCAAAGTCACACAGCTGACAATTGGTGGATCCGGGATGACCCTCATCCCCTCTGGAATCATGTCCCCGGCCCCCGGAGAGAGGGCCATGTATAGCCCTCATCTGCAGCCAATGGAGTTTGTTTTTTTTTAATGGTATTTGTTAAGCCCTTACTATGTGGCAGACACCGTACTAAGCCCTGGGGTAGGTACAAGATAATCAAGTTGGATAGCCCCTGTCCTATGGGACTCACAGTCTTAATCCCCATTTCACAGATGAGGGAACTGAGGCACAGATAAGTGACTTGCCCAAGGTCACACAGCAGAGCTTGGATTAGGATCCAGCTCCTTCTTACTCCCAGGCCTGTGCTCTACCCATTAGGCCACACTGCTTCTCAGTTTGTGGGCGTTCATTTCTCAACTTGCATCATTCTGACCTGCCCCCACCTGCCTCAGTTTCCCTTCCAGGGGACAAGCTGGAGACTAGCTAAAGGACTCTTGGGGAGATTGATTCCCTCTTAGCCTGGGAGCCCCCTGGGCACCTGGACCATGTCCAGACTGATTATTGCATATTTACCCTAGCACTTAGCACAATGCTTGGGCCATAGTAAGTGCATAACATGAACTATCAGTATTATGTAAGCTTGAGAGGCAGCATGGCTCAGTGGAAAGAGCACGGGCTTTGGAGTCAGAGGTCATGGGTTCAAATCCGGGCTCCGCCACTTGTCAGCTGTGTGACTTTGGGCAAATCACTTAACTTCTCTGTGCCTCAGTTACCTCACCTGTAAAATGGGGATGAAGACTGTGAGCCCCCCGTGGGACAGCCTGATCACCTTGTGACCTCCCCAGCGCTTAGAACGGTGCTTTGCACATAGTAAGCGCTTAATAAATGCCATCATTGTTATTATTATTATTGAAAAGCATGAGAAGCCTAAAGGCTCGGGCCCAAATTACTAGGCGAACCTCTTAGAGAGTGAACCCCTAAGGGACAGAGATCATGTCTAATTCTCTACTGCAGAGAAGCAGCATGGCCTAGTGGATAGAGCACGGGCCTGGGAGAAAGACGATCCTGGGTTTTAATTCCAGCTGCTCCACTTGCCTGCTGTGTGACCTTGGGCAAATCACTTCACATCTCTGTGCCTCAGTTACCTCATCTGTCAAATGGGAATTAAGACTGTGAGCCTCAAGAGCAACAGGGATTGTGTCCAATCTGATTTGCTTGCATTCACTCCGGTGCTTAGTACAGTGCCTTGCACATAGTAAGCACTAAACAAATACCATTATTATTATTATTATTCCCACCTGAGTGTTCTTTCCCAGCGCTTAGTACTGTGCTCTGTACACAATCAGCACTTAAATATTACTTTTATTATTATTACTACTTACTTTCACCCTGTGCCCAGCCTGTAACTCACAGGCCCCTGCTGTCCTAGACCCCAGCTCTCCCAGTGACCCCAGTTGTCCCAATGTCTCCAAGTCCCAGCTCTCCCAGCCTGCAATTATTCCATTTTTTTAATTTTTTAATGGTATTTGTTAAACTCTTACTGTGTGCCAGGCACTGTTTTAAAGACTGGGGTAGATACAAGCTAATCAGGTTGGACACAGTCCCTTTTGCTCTTGGGGCTCACAATCTTCATCCCTATTTTCCAGAGGTAACTGAGGCCCAGAGAAGCAGCGTGGCTCAATGGGAAAGAGCCTGGGCTTTGGAGTCAGAAGTCATGGGTTCAAATCCCAGCTCCACCAATTAGCTGTGTGACTTTGGGCAAGTCACTTCACTTCTCTGTGCTTCAGTGACCTCATCTGTAAAATGGGGATGAAGACTGTGAGCCCCCCATGGGACAACCTGATCACCTTGTAACCTCTCCAGCGCTTAGAACAGTGCTTTGCACACATAGTAAGCACTTAATAAATGCCATTATTATTATTATTATTGTTGTCCATGGTCACAAAGCAGACAAGTGGCAGAGCTGGAATTTGAACTCACGTCCTTCTGGCTCCCAGACTCATGCTCTACCCACTGGGCCATTCTGCCTCACCCAACCTCCACTCTCCAAGCCCCCGGCTCTCCCAGCACCCCAGTTCCAGGCCCCAGCTTTCCTAGCCCCCTGCTCTCCCAGGCCCCAGCTCTCTCAGCCCTAATAATAATAATGATAATAATATTTGTTAAGCACTTACTATGTGCCAGGCACTGTACTAAGTGCTGGAGTGGATACAAGCAAATCAGGTTGGACACAGTCCCTGTCCCACGTAGGGTTCATAGTCTTAAGAAGCAGCGTGGCTCAGTGGAAAGAGCACGGGCTTTGGAGTCAGAGGTCATGGGTTCAAATTCTGACTCCACCAATTGTCAGCTGTGTGACTTTGGGCAAGTCACTTAACTTCTCTGGGCCTCAGTTACCTCATCTGGAAAATGGGGGTTAAGACTGTGAGCCCCCCATGGGACAACCTGATCACCTTGTAAACTCCCCAGTGCTTCGAACAGTGCTTTGCACATAGTAGGTGCTTAATAAATGCCATTATTATTATTATTATCATTAATCTTCATTTTACAGATGAGGGAACTGAAACCCAGAGAAGGTCACACAACAGAGAAGCAGCGTGGCTCAGTGAAGAGAGCCCGGGCTTGGGAGTCAGAGGTCATGGGTTCTAATCCCGGCTCTGCCACTTGTCAGCTGTGTGACTTTGGGCAAGTCACTTAACTTCTCTGTGCCTCAGTTTCCTCATCTGTAAAATGGGGATTAAGACTGTGAGCCCCACGTGGGACAACCTGATCATCATCATCATCATCAATTGTATTTATTGAGCGCTTACTGTGTGCAGAGCACTGTACTAAGCGCTTGGGAAGTACAAGTTGGCAAAACATAGAGACAGTCCCTACTCAACAGTGGGCTCACAGTCGAAAAGGGGGGGATCACCTTGTATCACCTTGATCACCTTGTATCACCCCCCCAGCTCTTAGAACAGTTCTTTGCACATAGTAAGTGCTTAACAAATATTATTATTATTAATAATAATAATAATAATAATAATAATAACAGACAAGTGGTGGAGCCTGAAGCCCACAGCCTTCTGACTCCCAAGCCCATACTTTATTCACTAGTCCCTGCTCTTTCTCCTTCTCCCTCAGCTGTCCCAGTATCCTCAGTTCTCCCCAGCTCTCCCAGCCCCCCACTGCTCCCAGCCCTCACCTCGCTCAGCCCCTGCTACAGGGCTCTTGGCCTTGACCACTGGCCCCACACAGATCTTGCCCTTGCAGACGCATTCAGAAAAAAAGAAAAAAAGAGAAGAAAAAAAAAATCTCATCAGCGACAGTCATCATTCCCAGCAGACCGAATGCTGGTGTTGGCTAGTTCATCCTGATAGGCCTACCCTACTTCCAGCCATAATCTTCTCTTTCTCCCTTTCCTTGTCTTCTCCTTCCACCATTTTGCAATAACTGGGTTCTGACGTTTATTTACATATTTCCTATTCTATTTATTTTGTTACAATGTGCATTTAGCTTTAATTCTATCAGTTCTGATTTATTTTGTTTTGTTAGTACGTTTGGTTTTGTTCTCTGTTTCCCCCTTTTAGACTGTGAGCCCACTGTTGGGTAGGGACTGTTTCTACATGTTGCCAACTTGTACTTCCCAAGCGCTTAGTACAGTGCTCTGCACACAGTAAGCGCTCAATAAATACGATTGATTGATTGATTGATTGACGCAAGCCAGTGGCCTTAGTTCCTGAGGGGCAGTCTCATTTCCGTTGTGCCCTCCCAAACAATTTGCACAGTGCTTTGCACTCAGTAAATGCTTTTGACGATGGTGGTAATGAGACAGACAGACAGACAGATACACATACTCCTGACAATATTGATGGGGGAGAGAGGGCAGACACTTACACTCACACTCACAATTGCACTCACATTTGCACTCACCCAGGGCCAAGAATCGTGGAAAGGAGCAGACGGGGGGGAAGCAGGGTAGGTGTTACCCTCACAGGGTCTCTGAGCGAGGCAGGATGGGAACGGCACTTAAACTGTACACAAATTCGGTAAAAACTGCACACCTTACATAGAGGTGCTCGAAAAAAATGAATTCAGTCCTATTTATTGAGCACTTCCTGTGTGCAGTGCACTGATCTAAGTGCTTGGGAGAGAGCACAATATAACAATAAACTAACACATTCCCTGCCCACAATGAGTTTACAGTCTAGAAGCAGCGTGGCTCAGTGGAAAGAGCATGAGCTTGGGAGTCAGGGGTCATGGGTTCTAATCCCGGCTCCATCGCTTGTCAGCTGGGTGACTTTGGGCAAGTCACTTCACTTCTCTGTGCCTCAGTTACCTCATCTGTAAAATGGGGATTAAGACCGTGAGTCCCACGTGGGACAACCTGATCACCGTGTATCCTCCACAGCTCTTAGAATAGCACTTTGCACATAGTAAGCACTTAACAAATGCCATTATCATCATCATCATCATTATCTAGAAGACACTGAAACATTTAACATCCAAAAACAACTCACTCCCATGGGTTTCTTTTGTTTCCCTGACCTGATTCTCTTTTCCCCACAGCTTTCCCGAGGAGCAGAGAGTGTCCACGGTACAAGCAGCATGGCTCAGTGGAAAGAGCAGGGGCTTTGGAGTCAGAGGTCATGGGTTCAAATCCTGACTGCCAATTGTCAGCTGTGTGACTTTGGGCAAGTCACTTCATTTCTTTGGGCCTCAGTTACCTCATCTGGAAAATGGGGATTAAGACTGTGAGCCCCTCCGTGGGACAACCTGATCACCTTGTAACCTCCCCAGTGCTTAGAACAGTGCTTTGCACATAGTAAGCGCTTAATAAATGCCATTATTATTATTACTTCCACCTATTTTACCATTGGGGAAGACTGAGGCCGAGATGATGTCTAAGCCCTCACAGTGGCTCTGTCACGGCTCTGACCTTAAATCAATCAATCAATGGTATTTATTAAGCACTTACTCTGTGCAGAGCAGTGTGCTAAGCACTTGGGAGAGTGTAATAGTTATTAGACAAGTACCTCCCTCGATCTCCTCTCAGGATCACACCTGGAGAGTTTTCAGTACTCTACTGAAGCAGAGAAGCAGCGCGGCTCAGTGGGAAGAGCCCGGGCTTTGGAGTCAGAGGTCATGGGTTTGAATCCTGGCTCCGCCACATGTCTGCTGTGTGACCTTGGGCAAGTCACTTAACTTCTCTTAGCCTCAGTTCCCTCATCTGTAAAATGGGGATTAAAACTGTGAGCCCCACGTGGGACAACCTGATCACTTTGTACCCCACCCCAGCGCTTAGAACAGTGCTTTGCACATAGTAAGTGCTTAACAAATGCCAACATTATTATTATTACCAGTCTCAAATATGGGAGGGAGAATCAAGCAGAGGCATACTCGTTCCATTCCTAGCTCTGGCAGTGGCTAGCAAGTGGCAAGCAATCTGCTACAAGTCAAAACTCACCCAGGGTGGAGACTCAAGTTGACTGTACAGAAGAAGGCAAGGGTAAACCACTTCCGTATATTTACCAAGAAAACTCTGTGGATCCACTACCAGAATGGTTGCAGAGGGAGAGTGGGGTGTTCTGAGAGAGAGGTGTCCATGGAGTCACTATGGGTTGGAGGAAACTCCACCGCATAAGACAAGACCTCCCTTGAGGAGCTTAGTAAGGTCTACTGTGTGCTGTACATATCTATTCTATTTGTTTTATTTTGTTAATATGTTCTGTTTTGTTTTCTGTCTCCCCCTTCTAGACTGTGAGCCCGCTGTTGGGTAGGGACCGTCTCTATATGTTGCCAACTTGTACTTCCCAAGCGCTTAGTACAGTGTTCTGCACACAGTAAGCGCTCAATAAATACGATTGAATGAATGAATGAATGAATGAATGAATATTGAGTGCTTGGTAGAGAATAGTAGAGAGAAGCAGCGTGGCTTAATGGAAAGAGCATGGGCTTGGGAGTCAGAGGTCATGGGCTCTAATCCCGGCTCTGCCACTTGTCTGCTGTGTGACCTTGGGCAAATCACTTCACTTCTCCGTGCCTCAGTTCCCTCATCTTTAAAATGGGGATTAAGACTGAGCCCCACAAGGGACAACCTGATCACCTTGTATCGACCCCAGCACTTAAAACAGTGCTAGGCACATAGTAAGCACTTAACAAATACCATTAGTATTATTATTATTATAGACTTGGTAGATATAACCCCTGTCTTCAAGGAGCTTACAGTCTACTGCCAATCTGTCAGTCAATTGTATGTTTTGAGTGCTTATTGTGTGCAGAGCACTGCATTAAGTGCTTGGGAGAGTAAGATATAACAATAAGCAGACACATTCTCTGCCCACAGTGAGCATACAGTCTAGAGAGGGAGCCAGACATTAATATAAATAAATACACAATAAATTATTGTGGGCAGAGCAATGCACTGATGCTTGGAAGCGTACAGTAGGATTGGTAGACATGATCTCAGTCCTCAAGGAGATTCTGGTCTAGCTTGGGAGTAGGATGTTAAAATAAATTACAGCTAAGGGATGTGATGAAGTTCAAAGGTAGTTGGAAGTGGGAAGATCAGTACCCCAGATGCTTAAGGTGGCCTGGAAGTGCTGGAGTGACCAGGTTAGTGTGTTGTGGAGGGGTAGGTTCAGGAGGTGAGAGTTGAATCAGGGAGGGCTTCCCGAAGGAGAAATCTTCCCCACTGACTTCTCCATAGGCTTCCGAACTGGGGGAATCCTGGTTAAAATTCCCATTTCCGGACGATGGTGATTTTCGAAGCCGGAAGGATCTGTAGTGTGAGACGGGGCTGGGCGCGACAGAAGCAATTCAGGCGTTTCCTCCTCCCCCTCACCCCCCCACCCCAAAACCCCGGAGCCCGCAGACACACTGAGAATATTGGGGGCTGGGAAATCTGCCGCTGAGAGCCCAGCTAATTTTTCACCCCCAGGCTGCCTGGCTGGGTTTGTTAAAGCCCAAGATAATCAAATAATCATTAGAAGTCATTGTTGTCCCTCCCGTGTCTCGGTCTTTGTGCCATTAAAGGCCCACGGGGAGTCCAGAGGCTGGTTCCCGGCCTGGCCTCGGGAGTTGGCTCCGGCCTTCGGCCCTTCCCAGGCTCCCACTCCCTCGTCCCTCCCCGTCCCTCCCCGCCTCCTTAGCGCCGGGACCTTCAGCCGTGCGACCCCAACGCTGACGGGGCCCAGCTCCTGGCTGCCCGCCCCCGGCCCCCCGCCCCCGGCCCCCACATGGGTTTCCACCGCCCCTCACGCGCGCCACCTGTTCCCGCTTGCCGATTTGCCCTCCGCCCCAAATCCCAGACGCGACGCCCCAGACATGACCTCCTCCTCTACTTCTCCCTCCTCCCCCTCTTCCCCCTCCTCCTCCTCTTTCCCTTCCTCCTCTTCTCTCCCCCTCCTCCTCTTCCTCCTCCTTCTTCCCATCCTCCGCTTCCTCCTCTTTCTCTTCCTCTCCCTCCTCTTCCTCTTCCTTCTCATTCTCCTCTTCCTCCTCCTATTCCTCTTCCTCCTCCTCCTTATCCTTGTCTTCCTCCTTTTCCTCCTCCTCCTCCCTCCTCCTCCTCCTTCTCTTCCTCCTCCTTCTCTTCCTCCTCCTCCTCCTCTTCTTTCTCCTTCTATTCTTCCTACTCCTTCTCTTCTTCCTTCTCCTTCTCCTCCTCCTCCTCTCCTCCTCCTCTTCCTTCTCCTCCTCCTCTTCCTCCTTCTTTTTCTCCTCCTTCCCCTCCTCCTTTTCCTCCTCTTGCTCCTCTTTCCCCTCCTCCTCTTTCTCCGCTTCCTCCTCCTCTTCTTCCCTCTCCTTCTTCTCCTCCCCCTCTCCCCCTCCTTCTTTTCCTCCTCTTCTTTCTCCTCTTCCTCCTTCTCCTCCTCCTCTTCCTCCTCACCCCCACTAATCTTGACCGTTCTGCATATTCAACCCCGGCCCCTCCTCACCCCCCTACCAGTCTCACCCTGTCTCTCATTCCTCTCACTTTGTTTCTAACTCTCCGTGTCTGTCCATCGCTGCGTCTGTCTCTCTGGCTCTGGTTCTCTCTCTCTCTCCCTCTTTCCCCCTTTCCCTCTCTATCTCCTTCTGTCATTCTCTGCCCTATCCCTCACTCAGCCTTAATTTCTGATTAATATGTTCTTAGCCACGTAAGAAAAAAAGAAGAAGGAATCTTCTAAATAAATCATTTAGTCATGTGAAGAACTAATCTCCGAAGGACGGCCTGTGTTTATCTAGTCCTTAGCTGTGCATGTTAAATAGTGATATGGGACTACATTTTTTTTTAAACATTGGTGCGGCTGTGAAAGGATTTTTAACTTCATTTCCCAGGAAGAAAAATTGTGAAAGGCAAGATAAGACCTCTGAGGAGCGTTTCTCCTGAACTGTTAGCGGGTGCAATTAAACAACAAGGGAAAGAGAGAGCGGGGAAGGGAGGCAATTACCAAGAACCAGTCCGAGGCCGGGGACAAAATCAGCGCTTCTCTCTCTCTCTCTCTCTCTCTCTCTCTCTCTCTCTCTCTCTCTCTCTCTCTCTCTCTCTCTCTCTCTCTCTCTCTCTCTCTCTGTATCCCCCCACCAGTCTCTCCCCTCAGTCTCTCCTCCAAGTGTCTCTACCCACCGTGCTCTCTCCCGCTGCTTCCTTTCCGATGTTTCAGCGAACTTCACTCACATCGGTCAGTCAATAAATAGTGAGTCAATCAATAATCAATACCGAGTGCCTGCTAAGCTCATCCTCTAGATTGCAAATTCATCTTCCAGACTGTAAGCTGGTTGTGGGCAGGGAATGTCACTGTTTATTTTTGTATTATACTCTCCCAAAGGCTTAGTACAGTGCTCGGCACATAGTAAGCACTCAATAAATACAATTGAATGAATGAGTGCATGGAGCACTGTACTGAGAGTTTGGGAGAAGATGGTAGAATTAGATCTTGAGAAGCAACGTGGCTCAGTGGAAAGAGCCCAGGCTTTGGAGTCAGAGGTCATGGGTTCAAATCCCGGCTCTGCCAATTATCAGCTGTATGACTTTGAGCAAGTCACTTCACTTCTCTGGGCCTCAGTTCCCTCATCTGTAAAATGGGGATTAAGACTGTGAGCCCCCCGTGGGACAAACTGATCACCTTGTAACCTCCCCGGTGCTTAGACCAGTGCTTTGCACATAGTAAGCACTTCATAAATGCCATCATCATTATTATTATTAGATGACATTCCCTGCCCACAAGGAACTCTTAGGAATTTGTTGAAATGACTGAACTCACTGACTTAGGTGAAGAAATATCTCTTCCTACACGATCATGGACAAATCACAATTTCTCTGGACCTCATTTTCCTCATTTATAATAATAATAATTATTATTATTATTGTACTTGTTAAGCACGTATTATGTGCAAAGCACTGTTCTAAGAGCTGGGGTAGATACATGCTTTCCCTCCCCCTTAATAATAATAATAGTAATGGTATTTATTAAGTGCTTACTACGTGCAAGGCACTGTTCTAAGCGCTGGGGAGGTTACAAGGTGATCAGGTTGTCCCACGGGGGGGTTACAGTCTTAATCCCCATTTTACAGATGAGGGAACTGAGACCCAGAGAAGTTAAGTGACTTGCCCAAAGTCACACAGCTGACAAGTGGTGGAGCGAGAATTTGAACCCATGACCTCTGACTCTAAAGCCTGTGCTCTTTCCACTGAGCCATGCTGCTTCCCTTAAGACTATGAGCCCCATGTGGGACAGGGCCCGCGCTTGATGTATTCATCTTGTATCTACCTCAGCGCTCAGCACAGTGCTTGACACCTAGTAAGCACTTAACAGGTACAACTAAGAGGAGGAGGAGAAGGAAGAGGAGGAAAAAGAGAAGGAGGAGAGGGAGGAGGGGAAGGAGGAGGAGCAGGAGGAGGAAGAGGAACAGGTGGAGAAGGAATTACAGGAGGAGGAGGAGGAAAAGGACCAGGAGGATGAGGAAAAGGACCAGGAGGATGAAGAAGAGGAGGAGGAGGAGGAGGGGGGGAAGGAGGAGGAGCGGGAGGAGGAAAAGGAACAGGTGGAGAAGGAATTACAGGAGGAGGAGGAGGAAAAGGACCAGGAGGATGAGGAAAAGGACCAGGAGGATGAAGAAGAGAAGGGGGAGGAGGAGGAAGAGGAGGAGGAGAAGGAGGAGGAGGAGGAGGAGGAGGAGGAGGAGGAGGAGAAGGATGAGGAAAAGGACCAGGAGGATGAAGAAGAGGATGAGGAGGAGGACGAGGAGGAGGAGGGATAGGGGGAGGGGGAGGCGGAATGGGAGGAGGAGGAGGAGGAGGAGGAGGAGGAGGAGGAGGAGGAGGAGGAAGAAGAAGAACTCCCAAGCCAGCTTCTGGTCGGCAGCATCAATTTTCTGTGTTTGCACCCTGGTGCCCTCTAGCGGTTGGATGCAATGTCGTGAAAAGTCATGCACCCCCACCCAAGGGCTGCATGTAGGAAGACATTCCTTTATGTTTTGTTTTAATAGTTGTTAATCAACCAATCAATGGTATTTATTGAGCCCTTACTGTGTGCAGAGCACTGCACAAAGTGCCTACTGTGTGCCAAGCACTGGACTAAGAGCTCGGGTAGACCCAAGTTAATCAGAACAGTCGTGGCCCTTTCCCACCCCAGAACTCACTGTCTAAGGGAACGGAAGAACGGGCATTTCATCTCCATTTTACAGATGAGGAAACGGAAACCCAGAGAAGTGAAGTGACCTGGTCCAGGTCACACGGCAGGCAGGTGGTGGAGTCAGGATTAGAACCCAGGTCCCCGATTCCCAGGCCCTCTGAATATGCTGCTTTGTGTTCAAGACAAAGAAAGATGCTGAGCAAATCTGGAGTGGGAGAGGAAAATGACATAATAATAATAATAATGGCATTTATTAGCGCTTATTATTTTGTTAGTATGTTTGGTTTTGTTCTCTGTCTCCCCCTTTTAGACTGTGAGCCCACTGTTGTGTAGGGACTGTCTCCATATGTTGCCAACTTGTACTTCCCAAGCGCTTACTACAGTGCTCTGGACACAGTAAGCGCTCAATAAATACGATTGATGATGATGATGATGATGCTTATTATGTGCAAAACACTGTTCTAAGCACTGGGGGGTGTTACAAGGTGATCAGGTTGTCTCATGGGGGACTCACAGTTTTAATCCCTATTTTAAAGGTGAGGTAACTGAGGCACAGAGAAGTTAAGTGACTTGCCCAAAGTCACACAGCTGACAATTGCCGGAGCTGGGATTTGAACGCGTGACCTCTGACTCCAAAGCCCATGCTCTTTCCATTGAGCCACGCTGCTTCTTTAACAGTAGGGAGGAAAGTGGTTAGTATAGTGCTCTGCAAACAGAAAACACATAATAATGATAATAATAGTTGTGGTATTTGTTAAGTGCTTACTATATGCCAAGCACTGAATTTACTGCTGGGGTAGATATGAGGTAACTGAGTTGGACACAGTCCCAATTCACAGTCTTAATCCTCATTTTACAAATGAAGTAACTGAGGCCCAGAGAAGTTAAGTGACTTTTCCAAGGTCACACGGCAGACAAATTGATTGATTGACTGGTTGGAGAGTCGTAGTACTAGTGTGTATTAAGTGCTGGGAGAGAATACACAGATGGGGATTAGACCCGGTACCAGCTCCAATCTAGTGGGGAGAACCCAGTTCTGTAGTCCGGGGACCTGCCCCTGACCTGCTGTGTGGCTTCAGGAGAGTCACCCGACCTCTCTGGGCTTCAGTTTCCTCATCTGACTACTGGGAACAATGATGCCATCCTCTCCCTCACTCATATGGGAGCACACTGTAAAGCTAAAATGAGATTGTTGCGGCGGAAAGGAGAAAAGGAGCTTTGTAAATTTAAGGTTGTAGTACTGTAGTCAGAAGCAACATGACCTAGTGGCAAGAACACGGGACTTGAGAGTCAGAAGACTTGGGTTCTAATCTTGGCTCTACCACTTGTCCGCTGTATGACCTTGGGCAAATCACTTTTTAATTTCTCTGTGCCTCAGTTGCCTCATCTGTAAAATGGGAATGAGCGTGAGCCCCATGTGGAACAGGGACTGCGTCCAACCTGATTATCTTGTATCTACCCCAGTGCTTAGAACAGTGCTTGGCACATAGTTAGTGCTTAACAAGTACTATCATTATTATTATTATTATTATTATTACAGTGCTCTGCACACAATTAACTGTAAACTCCTTGAAGGCAGAGATCATGTCTACCAACTCTGTTGCATTGTACTCTCCCAAGCGCTCAGTACAGTGCTCTGCACATAGTAAGCACTTAATAAATACCATAATTATATATATATATAATTATAATAATATAGTATATAGTACTTATGGTATTACTGTTAGTAGTGTAGTTGTTATGCATATTAACCATGCCACCTTGGAACAGATATGGGATTCTGCCCCTCTATATTGGACTCTCCCAAGCACTTTAGTACAGCGCTCTGCAGATAGTAAGCACTTAATAAGCACTCAGAAGGATGGCCTAGGGTTGGAGGACCTGGATTCTAATCCCAACCTTGCCATTTATCTGCTGTGTGACCTTGGGCAAGTCACTTAACTTTTCTGGGCCTCAATTCCCTCATTTATAAGATGGGGATAAAGACTGTTAGCCCCAACCGGGACAGGGACTGTGTCCAACCTGGTAATCTTGGGTCTACCGCAGCACTGACTACAGTGCCTGGCACGTAGTAAGCGCTTCACAAATACTAGTAAAAATAAATACTATTGATTGATGGGGACACCAAAGGATGCTCAGAGGAACTGTGTGACCATCACTGCCCTGATGCTCCCCTCTGGGGTCCCCCTCACCCCAAGCGGGTCCCATCCCAGCACCCCGAGAACCCAGGGAAAGGAGAAGATTCCCTGCTCTCTACCTCCCTATACTTTCTGCGGGCACTCAGCAAATATTATTGATTGATCCCCATTAGACTGTCAGGTCCTTGAGCTCAATGCACTTTCCCAAGCGCTCAGTACAGTGCTCTGCACCCAGTAGAATGGAAGTCCCTTAAGGGTAAGGATTGTGTCTGCCAACTCTATGTACTCTCCCAAGTACTCTGCACCCAATGGACTGTAAGCTACTTGAGGATAGGGTTCATGTCTACAAACTTGACTGTACTCTCCCAAGGACTTGGTACAGTGCTCTGCAGTAAATACTATTGATTTATTGATTACCCCCTTCTCTCTCTACACCCCAACCCCCAAACCCTGATTCATTCACTGATTCAATCATATTTATTGAGTGCTTACTGTGTGCAGAGCACTGTACTAAGCGCTTGGGAAGTGCAAATCGGCAACATATAGAGACGGTCCCTACCCAACAATGGGCTCACAGTCTAGAAGAAGCAGCGTGCAAATCGGCAACATATAGAGACGGTCCCTACCCAATAACAGGCTCACAGTCTAGAAGAAGCAGCGTGGCTCAGTGGAAAGAGCCCGGGCTTTGGAGTCAGAGGTCATGGGTTCGAATTCCAGCTCTGCCAATTGTCAGCTGTGTGACTTTGGGCAAGTCACTTCACTTCTCTGGGCCTCAGTTACTTCATCTGTAAAATGGAGGATTAAGACTGTGAGCCCCCCGTGGAACAACTTGATCACCTTGTAACCTCCGCAGTGCTAAGAACAGTGCTTTGCACATAGTAAGTGCTTAATAAATGCCATTATTTTTTTCTTTAGAAGAGGGAGACAGGCAACAAAACAAAACATGTGGACAGGTGTCACGTCATCACAATAAACAGAAATAAAGTTAGATGCACATATGGTATTTGTTAAGTGTTTACCACATTCCAAGCACTGTACTAACCATTCATTCATTCAATCAATACTATTTATTGAGTGCTTACTGTGTGCAGAGCACATGGTACTAAGCACTTGGAAAGTACAATTCGGCAACAGATAGAGATGGTCCCTACCCAACAATGGGCTCACAGTCTAGAATGGGCAAGACAGACCACAAAAAAACCTCCAAAACAAATAGACATCAGTAGCATCAATATAAAGAGATGGAATGAATCCTCATACACATAAATAGGTGGGGAGAATGGAGATATAAGCATTGGGGTATATACAACTGAGTCAGGTTGGACACAGTTCACATCTTCCATGGGGCTCACAGTCTTAATCCCCATTTTACAGATGAGGTCACTGATGCATTGAGAAGTCAAGTGACTTGCCCAGTGTTACATTGCAGACAAGTGGCAGAGCGGAGATGAAAACCCAGGCTCTCTGACTCTCAGGCCCTAACTCATTCCACTGGGCCATGTTGCTTCTCCTTGTTGGAGCTGGGTGGGAAGGGCGGGGGATGTGCTCGTCTCTAGATTGTAAATTTGTTTTGGACAGGGAATGTGTCTTTATTGTTATATTGTCCTCTCTGAAGTGCTTGGAATGGTGCTTTGCACACCGTAAGCACTCAATAAATAGGACTGAATGAATGAATGTATGGGAGGAGGGCATGGAGGGGGAGAAGGGACGAGAGGAGCGAGAAAACAGGGAGGGAGAGGAGGGGTGAGGAAAAGGAGGAAGAAGCATTCATTCAATTGTATTAATTGAGCGCTTACTATGTGCAGAGCACTGTACTAAGCGTTTGGAAAGTATAATTCAGCAACAGAGACAACCCCTAGTCAACAACGGGTCTAGAAGAGGGGAGACAGACAGAAGAAAGCAGAGGTGAAGGGAAAGGAGTGCTGAGGGGTAGGCGGAAGAAAGCTGAGGGGCAGATGAGCAGAAGGGCTGAGAAGCAAATGAGCAGAAAGCAGAGGGGAAGAAAAGCAGGGGGCATTCATTCATTCATTCAATCGTATTTATTGAGCACTTACTGTGTGCAGAGCTCTGTACTAAGAGCTTGGAAAGTACAATACAGCAATAGACAGACAATCCTTACCCACAACGGGCTCACAGTAGAAGCAGTGTGGCTTAGTGGAAAGAGCCCAGGCTTGGGAGTCAGAAGTGCCTTGCACGTAGTAAGCGCTTAATAAATGCCATTAAAAAAAAAAGTTGTGGGTTCTAATCCCGTCTCCACCACTGATCAGCTGTGTGACTTTGGGCAAGTCACTTAACTTCTCTGTGCCTCAGTGACCTCGTCTGTAAAATGGGGATGAAGACTGTGGGCCTCACGTGGGATAACCTGATTACCTTGTAATAATAATAAATAATAAATAATGATGGCATTTGTTAAGTGCTTACTATGTGCAAAGCACTGTTCTAAGTGCTGGGGAGGATACAAGGTGACCAGGTTGTCCCACATGGGGCTCACAATAAATAATGATGGCATTTGTTAAGCACTCACTATGTGCAAAACACTGTTCTAAGCGCTGGGGGGGATACAAGGTGATCAGGTTGTCCCACTGGGGGCTCACAGTCTTAATCCCCATTTTACAGATGAGGGAACTGAGGCATAGAGAAGTGAAATGACTTGCCCAAAGTCACACAGCTGACAAGTGGCAGAGCCGGAATTTGAACCCATGACCTCTGACTTCCAAGCCCGTGCTCTTTCTACTGAGCCACGCTAAGTGACTTGTATTTACCCTAGCGCTTAGAACAGTGCTTGGCACATAGTAAGCGCTTAACCAATGCGCTTAACCAATACCATTATTATTATTGAGCGGGAACAGGGAAAGAGGAGGGGAGGGGTGAGGAAAAGGAGGAAGAGAGGGAAGGATAGAAGTAGAAGAGAAGTAGCGTGGTTCAGTGGAAAGAGCACGGGCTTTGGAGTCAGAGGTCATGGGTTCGAATCCCGACTCCGGCACATGTCTGCTGTGTGAACTTGGGCAAGTCACTTAACTTCTCTGAGCCTCAGTTCCCTCATCTATAAAATGGGGATTAAGACTGTGAACCCCACGTGGGACAACTTGATCACCCTGTAATAATAATAATGATGATGATGATGATGGCATTTGTTAAGCGCATACTATGGGCAAAGCCCTGTTCTAAGCGCTGGGGAGGTCACAAGGTGATCAGGATGTCCAACGGGGGAGCTCACAGTCTTCATCCTCATTTTACAGATGAGGGAACTGAGGCCCAGAGAAGTGAAGTGACTTGCTCAGAGTCACACAGCTGACAAGTGGCAGAGCCGGGATTTGAACCCACGACTTCTGACTCCAAAGCCCGGGCTCTTTCCACTGAGCCACGCTGCTTCTCTGTATCCCGGCGCTTAGAACAGTGCTTTCTTTGCATATAGTAAGCGCTTAACAAATGCCATTATTATTATAGAAGGAGAAGGGAGGGAAGGAGGGGCAAGGATAAGGAGGATGAGAGGGAGGGATGGGGGAGAAGAGAGGGAACAGGGAGGGATGAAGGGAGAGGCAAGGAAAGGGAGGAAGAGAAGGAAGGATGGAAGGAGAGGGAGATAAAGGAGGGAGGGGGAGGGGCAAGGAAAAGGAGTTAGAGAGGGAGGGATGGAGGGAGAAGGGAGGAAGAGAGGGAGAGAGGTTTGGGGCCGTGGTCCCCGGCGTCCCCGCTCGGCCCCGGCTCCGTCGGGAAAGGAAGAAAGCGGGGGGCGCCCAGCCCCGCCCCGAGCCTCCGGACAACCACGGGAATGGGGAGGAGGGACCTATGGGGAAGGCGGGAGGACGGGGAGGGAAGGGACCAGGGAAGGAAGGGCAGGGAGGAAGAAGGTGGGGAAGAAGGGAGGAGGAGGAGGAGGAGGGGGATAGTGGAGGGAGGAAGAAGATGGGGAAGAAGGGAGAAGGGAAGGGGAGGTGGGAAGGACATGGGGAAGAAGGGAGGAGGAGGAGGGGGATAGTGGAGGGAGGAAGAAGATGGGGAAGAAAGGAGGAGGGGTGGGAAGAAGATGGGGAAGAAGGGAGGAGGAGGAGAGGGATAGTGGAGGGAGGAAGAAGATGGGGAAGAAGGGAAGGGGGGAGGAGGGGAGGGGAGGGAAGAAGATGATGGGGAAGAAGAGAGAAGGGGGAGATGGAAAGGGGAAGGAGAAAGAAGATGGGGAAGAAGGGAGGAGGGGGAGGAGAGTAAGGGAGGGGGAAGAAGATGGGCAAGAAGACAGGAGGAGGAAAGACGGGGAGGGGGAAGAAGATGGGGAGGAAGAAAGGAGGGGAGGAGAGAAGGAGAGGGGGAAGAAGAGAGGAGGGGAGGTGGGAAGGGGATGGAGGAAGAAGATGGGGAAGAAGGGAGGAGGGGCAGGAGAGAAGGGGAGGCGGAAGAAGATGGGGAAGAGCCCCCTTCCCCTCCCCACAGCACTTGTGCATATTTGAACATATTTATTACTCTATTTTATTAATGATGTGTCTGTAGCTATAATGCTATTTATCTCTTCTGATGGTATTGACACCTGTCTGCTTGTTTTGTTTTGTTGTCTGTCTCCCCTGCTAGACTGTGAGCCCGTTGTTGGGTGGGGACCGTCTCTGTGTTGCCGATTTGTACTTCCCAAGCGCTTAGTACAGTGCTCTGCACACAGTAAGCGCTCAGTAGATATGATTGAATAAAAGAGAGGCGGGGAGGAGGGAAGGGGACGTGGGAAGGGGCGGGAGGAAGAAGATGGGGAAGAAGGGAGGAGAGAAGGGGAGGAGGGAAGATGAGGAAGAAGAAGATGGGGAAGAGGAGAGGAGAGGGAGTTGGGAAGGGGAGGGAGGAAGAAGATGGGGGAGAAGGGAGGAGAGAAGGGGAGGAGGGAAGATGGGGAAGAAGATGGGGAAGAAGGGAGGAGAGAAGGGGAGGAGGGAAGATGGGGAAGAAGATGGGGAAGAAGAGAGGAGGGGGAGTTGGGAAGGGGAGGGAGGAAGAAGATGGGGAAGAAGGGAAGGAAGAAGAAGGAGTGGGAAGGAGGCGGAGAGAGAAGAAGGGAGAGGGGGATGGGGCGTGGGTGGGGAGGGAGGAGGAGGAGGAGGAGGAAGGAGGCGGGGGTGGGTCTTTCCCTGCGAGGACGCCTTCTGTCGCTGGATAAACAAACCGGCAGCACCCGATCTCGCGCGGAAACGGAGCGAAGCGTTAAATACAAACAAACCGCGGCTGGTGGGGGGAGGGAGGCTCGCACAATATGCCCCTTTCCCTCCTCGGAGATGATTTCTCCGCCGCCGGGGTAGGATCCGACAGACAATCATCCAGATCATTTAGGCCTGAAAAACACACTTTGGTCTCAATGACCCAGATGTTTCCGTTACAAAACCACCCGCCCCCCACGCCCTCCAACGTATTTTCTCCTGAAATATCTGGGGAATGGAAGCCAATTCTGAACTCCTCAAATGATAAATCAGCCAGACCGCTCTCAACCTTCTCTCCCTCGGCCCAACGCCCACACCCCAAGTCAGCACTTAGGGCCGTAACCTCAGACTCCTCCATTTCCCTTCCTGGAGGTATATTTTGTCCCCCTCTAAACTGTAAACTCCTTGAGGGTAGGGATCGTGTCTTCTACCTCGATTGTACTGTCCCAAATGCTCTGTTCAGTGCTCTGCATTCAGGAGATGTAAGCTTGTTGAAGGCAGGGATGGTGTCTGTTAACTAACACCATCAGGTCTGAGCTCCCCAAAGTCAACCCTCCCTCTTCTCCATTCCCCCCCCCCCCACCCCACTCCTCCTCTACTTTCCCATCTTTCCCAGCAGTATCTTCAGAGGAGATCTCCTCCCTTCTCTCAAATGCCACCTGTGCTTCAGACCCCATTCCCTCTCATAAAAACTCTCACCCCTTCCTCCTCTCCTTAACTTCCATCTTCCACCGCTCACTCTCCGCTGATTCCTTCCCCTCTGCATTCAAACATGCCCACATGTCCCCTATCCTAAAAAAACCCTCTCTTTGCCCCACTGCCCCCTCCAGTTATCACCCTATCTCTCTCTCACCCTTCATTTCCAAACTCCTAGAGCGAGTCATCTACACTCGCTGCCTCGAATTCCTCAACTCCAACTCTCTCCTGGATCCCTCCAATCTGACTTCCATCGCCTCCACTCCACTGCCCTCTCAAAGGTCACCAATGACCTCCTTCTTGTCAAGTCCAATGGCTCCTACTCTATCCTAATCCTCCTCGACCTCTCAGCTACTTTTGACATTGTGAACCATCCCCTTCTACTCAACACATTATCCAACCTTCGCTTCACGGATTCCATCCTCTCCTGGTTCTCCTCATCTCTCCGGCTGTTCATTCTCAGTCTCCTTTGCGGGCTCCTCCTCCCCCTCCCATCCCCTAACTGTAGGGGTTCCTCAAGGGTCAGTTCTTGGTCCCCTTCTGTTCTCGATCTACACTCACTCCCTTGGTGAACTCATTTGCTCCCACAGCTTCAACTATCATCTCTATGCTGATGACACCCAAATCTGTATCTCCTCCCCTGTTCTCTCTCCCTCCCTCCAAGCTCGTATCTCCTCCTGCCTTCAGAATATCTCCACTTGGATGTCCACCCATCACCTAAAACTCAACGTGTCCAAGACTGAGCTCATCTTCCCTCCCAAACCCTGTCCTCTCCCTGACTCTCCCATCACTATAGATGGCACTACCATCCTTCCCGTCTCACAAGCCCACAACCTTAGTGTCATCCTTGACTCTGCTCTCTCATTCACCCCACACATCCAAGCTGTCACCAAAACCTGCCAGTCTCAACTTCACATTGCCAAGATCTGCCCTTTCCTTTACATCCAAACCACTACATTGTTAGTAGAATCTCTGACCCTAACCTGACTGGATTACTGCATCAGCCTCCTTTCTGATCTCCCATCCTCCTGTCTCTCCCGGCTTCAGTCTGTACTTCACTCTGCTGCCCAGATTATCTTTATACAGAAACGCTCTGGGCATATCACTCCACTCCTCAAAAATCTCCAGTGGTTGCCTATCAACCTTTGCATGAAGCAAAAACGCCTCACTATTGGCTTCAAAGCTCTCCATCACCTCACCCCCTCCTACCTCACCTCCCATCTCTCCTTCTACAGCCCAGTCCACACACTCCACTTCTCTGGTGCCGCTAACCTCCTCACTGGGCCTCGTTCTCGCCTGTCCCGCCATTGACCCCTGGCCCACGTCCTACCTCTGACCTGTAATGCCCTCCCTCCTCACATGATCCAAACTAGCTCACTTCCCCCCTTCAAAGCCCTACTGAGAGCTCTGCTCCTCCAGGTGGCCTTCCCAGATTGAACCTCCCTTTTCCTCTGCTCCTCCTCCCCTCCCCATCACCCCTACTCCCTCCCTCTGTTCTACCCCTTCTCCACCCCACAGCACTTGTGTATATTTGTACATATTTATTATTCTATTTATTTTATTAATGATGTGTATATATCTATACATCTATACATCCCTCATCTGCAAAATGGGGATTAAGTCTGAGCCCCTGTAGAACAAGATCTGTGTTCAACCCGATTAGCTTGTATCTATCCCAACTCTTAGTACAGTGCCTAGAACATAGTGAGCACTTAACAAATACCATAAAAGAGCATTATTGATCCAGTGATCAGATACACTGGGAAGCAGCGTGGCTCAGTGGAAAGAGCACAGGCTTTGGAGTCAGAGGTCATGGGTTCAAATCCCAGCTCTGCCACTTGTCAGCTGTGTGACTTTGGGCAAGTCTCTTAACTTCTCTGTGCCTCAGTTACCTCATCTGTAAAATGAGGATTAAGACTGTGAGCCCCCCGTGGGATAACCTGACCACCTTGTAAGCTCCCCAGCACTTAGAACAGTGTTTTGCACATAGTAAGTGCTTAATAAATGCCATTATTATTATTATTATTATGGACAATGTACAGAGGTTTCCAGTTTCTGCAGCTTCTTGCAGCTAGAGGCACAGACTTGCAACATACATGTTTGCATATGCACATATCCATGCATGCACTCTCACATACAAAAGATCTTCCCCTCCTCTACCCACCCACCCTTCCCCCATGCAGCTTGACATTCTTCTGCAGTGACAGCAGAGCAGTGTGTTCAGTGCTTGGCACATAGTAAGCGCTTAACAAGTACCATCATTAGGTATATGTTTTCATGTTTGTGTGTGAGTGCACATGTGTATATGTGCATACACATTACTTACAATGAGTGCCTCCCGTTACGAATTTTATTTTTGAAGTTGTGCTGGAGAAGTTTCCGATGAGACCCACATGCACCTTGGATTCCCTATGCAGGCTTTTTTTTTTTTAATGATATTTGCGAAGTGCTTACTATGTGCCAGGCACTGTACTGAACACTGGTGTAGATACAAGATCAGGTTGGACACAGTTCCTGCCCCACATTAGGCTCACAGCCTTAATCCCTCTTTTACAGATGAGATAACTGAGGCACAGAGAAGTCAAGTGACTTGCCCAAGATCCCACATCGGACAAGTGGCAGAGATGGGATTAGGACTCATGACTTTCTGACTCATAGGCCTGTGCTCTAATCGACTACCCTGTGCTGCTTGACACCCCCTCTTGCAGAGGACCAGGAGAAGAGTCGGAACCCCATCAACCACATGCGCTCTGCACGTAGTAAGCGCTCAATAAATACGATTGATGATGATCAACCAGCCCTGATCCACTGCGATTTCCAGGGAGACGGAGAGGGCAGGCTCAAGAAGAACAAAGGGTGAATTGTCTCCAGGCGGAGAGGTGAGAGTGGGCGATGGGAAGCTTTCACGAACACGTCAGAGAGAGAAAGGAAAAGAAGACAGGAGGGCCGCCGGGCCCGGCAACGCGCATGTGAAATTTCCGCGGCCTGCGAAATGGCTCGGATTCTGAAGTCATTCTTTCTTTCTTTTGCTTTTTCTTCTAAAATCTGCCTTGCACGGGAGAAGGCGATGGAGGGAAGGTAGAAAAAAGAAAAAGAAATTTTCTCAATTACGCAGTCGTGTAGAACTTGCAAAAAAAAATAGCTTTGGACGCAGAGGAGATAAGAGTACGTGGAAGAATTATCAAGCTCCACAAAGCAGCAGGAGGCACACCGTAGGGTATTAAGGGAATTGGTTAAGTAAACTCTCTGCCACATAGTGTTTTGGGATCGGAGCAGAACCAGGAAGGCTAAGGAAGAAAGCAAATGTGTTTTTGTTGTTCATGCATTCATTCAGTTCCATTTATTAAGTGCTTACTGTGTGCAGAGCACTGTCCTGAGCACTTGGGAAATAATAATAATAATGATGGCATTTATTAAGTGCTGACTATGTGCAAAGCACTGTTCTAAGAGCTGGGGAGGTTACAAGGTGATCAGGTTGTCCCACGGGGGACACACAGTCTTAATCCCCATTTTACAGATGAGGTAACTGAGGCACAGAAAAGTCAAGTGACTTGCCCAAAGTCCCACAGCTGACAATTGGTGGAGCCGGGATTTGAACCCCTGACCTATGACTCCAAAGTCCATGCTCTTTCCACTGAGTCACGCTGCTTCTCCAGTACAGTACAGTAAGTACAATACAGCAATAAAGAGTGATGATCCCTGTCCACAAAGAGCTCTTTTATCTAGAGAGGGGGAGACAGACATCAAAACAAATAAACACACATCAATATCATTAAATGAAATTAAAGATATCTACGTAAATGCTGTGGGGCGGGGATGGGGCGAGGAAGAGTGAAGGGAGTGAATTGGGGCGACACAGAAGGGAGTGGGAGATGAGGAAAAGTGGGGCTTAGTCTGGGAAGGCCTCTTGGAGGAGATGGGCCTTCAGTAAGGCTTTGAAGTGGGGAGAGGAATTGTCTGGTGGATTTGAGGAGGGAGGGCATTTCAAGCCAGAAGCAGGATGTGGGCCAGGGGTTGGCGTAGAAACAAGTGAAATGGAGGCACAGTGAGAAGGTTAGCTGGAGAGGAGCCAAGTGCACGGGCTGGGTTGTAGAAGGAGAAGGACTTGTACATATTTATTCTATTTATTTTATTTATGTCTCCCCCTTCTAGACTGTGAGCCCACTGTTGGGTAGGGACCGTCTCTATATGTTGCCAACTTGTACTTCCCAAGCGCTTAGTACAGTGCTCTGCACACAGTAAGCACTCAATAAATACGATTGAATGAATGAATGAAAGGAGAGAAAGGAGGTGAGGTTGGAAGGGGCAAGGTGATGTAATGCTTTAAAGCCAATGGCGAGGAGCTCTTGTTTGATATGGAGGTGGACAGTCAACTACTGGAGATTTTTGAGGAGGGGAGTGACATGTCCTGAACGTTTCTATAGAAAGATGATCAGGACAGCGAAGTGAAGTATGAACTGGAGTTGGGAGAGGCAGGAGGTTGGGAGGTCAGCAAGGAGGCTGATGTAGGAATCCAGGCGGGATAGGATGAGTCATTGTATTAACGCTCTGCACACAGTAAGTGCTCAATAAACACGACTGACTGACTGACTGAATGAATGGATGGAGGGGAAAGGGCGGATTTTAGCGATGTTATGAAGGTGGGACCGACAGGATTTGGTGATGGATTGAATATGTGATTGAATGAGAGACAGGAGTCAAGGATAACGCCAAGGTTACGGGCTTGTGAGATGGGAAGGATGATGGTGCCGTCAACAGTGATGGGAAAGTCTGGAAGAGGATAGGGTTTGGGTGGGTAGATAAGGAGCTCTGTTTTGGACATATTAAGTTTGAAGAGACAGGAGGGCATCCAAGTAATAATAATAATAACAATAATAATGGCATTTATTAAGCGCTTACTACGTGCAAAGCACTGTTCTAAGTGCTGAGGAGCTTACAAGGTGATCAGGTTGTCCCACGGGGGGCTCACAGTCTTAATCCCCATTTTACAGATGAGATAACTGAGGCCCGGAGGAGTTAAGTGACTTACCCAAAGTCACACAGCTGACAACCAGTGGAGCTGGGATTTGAACCCGTGACCTCTGGCTCCACAGCCCGGGCTCTTTCCACTGAGCCACTTTATATAAATATTCTCATACTCTACTATTTCCCCTGTACCTAATCTATTTTAATGTGTCTCTTCCTCACAGACTGTAAGCTTCTTGTGGACTGATATCATGTCTACTGACTCTGTCGTATTGTATTGTCCCAAGTGCTTAGTACAGCACCCTGCACACAGTAAGCAGCATGGCCTAGAGGAAAATAGCCCAGTATCGGCCTGGGAGTCAGAGGACCTGAGTTTAAATTCCAGCTCTGCCACTTGTCTCCTGTGTGACCTCAGGCAAGTCACTTAATTTCCTTGTGCCTCAGTTATCTCATCTATAGAATGGGGATTAAGACTGTGAGTCCCATAGATCTGGCCTGTGTACAGTCTGTGTAGAGAAGCAGCGTGGCTCAGTGGAAAGAGCATGGGCTTGGGAGTCAGAGGTCATGGGTTCGAATTCCAGCTCCACCACTTGTCAGCTGTGTGACTTTGGGCAAGCCACTTAACTTCTCTGTGCCTCAGGTACCTCATTTGTAAAATGGGGATTAAGACTGTGAGCCCCACATGAAACAACCTGATCACCTTGTATCCCCCAGTGCTTAGAACAGTGCTTTGCACTTAGACTGTGAGCCCACTGTTGGGTAGGGACTGTCTCTATATGTTGCCAACTTGTACTTCCCAAGCGCTTAGTACACTGCTCTGCACACAGTAAGCGCTCAATAAATGTGATTGATTGATTAACAAACACCATCATTATTATTATTATTGCAATCTGATTAGCTTGTATCTACCCCAGTGCTTAGTACAATGCCTGTAACACAGTAAGCACTGAATAAATACCATGAGAAATGTCATGAGTAAGCACTCAATAAATACCATTGGTTGATTGATTTACTGATCTGTCTCCTTGCTAATCTCCCTGCCTCCTACCTCTCCCCTCTTCAGTCCATATTTCACCCTGCTGCTAGGATCATTTTTATGAAAAACTGTTCAGTCCGCATTTCCCCACTCCTCAAAAACCTCCAGCAGTTGCCCGTCCACCTCCGCATCAAACAGAATTTCCTTACCATCGGCTTTGAAGCAATCGGTCAGCTCGCTCCACTCCTATGTTAGCTTGCTGATTTCCTATTAACCACCCAATCCACACACTCTGCTGCTCTAACAGCAACCTCCTCGTTGTAAGCAGATCTATGAATGAATAAATTGGACAATGGCAAGTTAACTGAAGTTCCCTTGGTCTCAGGTTCCTCATCTGTAAAATGGAGATTGAAGAGTTGTTCTCCCTCCTACTCTGACTTTGAGCCCCATGTAGGACAGGGACTGTGTCCTACCTGATTACCTTGTATCTACCTCAGCACTTTGTACAGTGCTTGACACATAAGCGCTTATCAAATACTACAGTCATTAAAAGTTGGTAGATTTGACAAAAAAGAGGTGTGTCTTCTGAAGAAGCCAAGGGGCTGTGAAGCAGTGTGGTCTAGTGGCTAGAGCCTGAACCTGGGAGTCAAAAGGACCTGGGTTCTAATCCTAGCTCTGCCACTTGTTTGCTATGTGACCTTGGGCAAGTCACTTCACTTCTCTGTGCCTCAGTTACCTCAACATTAAAATGGGGATGAGGACTGTGAGTCGCTTGGGGGACATGGACTGTGTCCAACCTGATTAGCTTGTATCTACCCCAGCACTTAGAACGGTGCCTGCTACATAGTAAGTACTTAACAAACACCATTAAAAAATGGTCTAACACAGTTCTAAGCACTGGGGTAGATACATGTTAATTAGGTGGACAAAGTCCCTGTCCCAAATGGGGCTCACGGTCTAAGAGGTGGGAGAACAGGTATCCCCATTTTACAGTTGAGGAAATTGAGGCACAGAGAGGTGAAGTGATTTGGCCCAAATCCTTGCACTGGTATGATGATCTTCTTCCAGATTTCTACCAGGAGCAACTCCCCACAGGGTCTCTGGACACCCCTGTGGATACTCCCCATCCCACCCTCATAGCCTGCATCTGACCTATTTCCTGTCCTTCCTCACTAACCCTCTTATCCCTAATCCTGCTTTTCACGCCTCTCGGGAAAGGGCCTCGTGCCCCCTGGCCCCCACCCCGGCAGATTCCTGACCTTCAGAAAGAGATAACAGGGACCTGGGAAATCCTTGTGGGGAAAATTAACACGATTTTCCTACTCCCAGAACAAAGCCAGAGTGGCTCCCAGATGCCAGTGGGGCAGTCCGGGGTAGGGACGTGACTATCGGATTAATGGGAGAGCAGGGGTGGGGATTTGTGGGGGCCGGAGGGGTGAAAAAGGAGAGCGATGCTCCAATCTCAGCCCCCAGCTGGTTTCCAGCCCATCCCACAGTAGACCAATGAGCAGGAACCCAAACTGGCCAACTAAGAAGCTCCTTTGGTTGGACACATTCTATGGCCTCTAGGGGAGAGATTGTTTCTCTTCTTCCTTTCAGAGAAAAAGCAATGATAAGACGTCAGACCCCTAAGCATAGTGTTCTGCACAGAGTAAGTGCTTCAAAGATACCACTGGTTGGTTGATTAATAATAATAATGATAATTATGGTATTTGTTAAGTGCTTACTATGTTTCAAGCACTGTTCTAAGCGCTGGGGTAGATACAGGGTAATCAGGTTGTCCCATATGGAGCTCACACTTCTAATCCTCATTTTATAATAATGGCATTTATTAAGCGCTTACTATGTGCAAAGCACTGTTCTAAGTGCTGGGGAGGTTACAAGGCAATCAGGTTGTCCCACAGGGGCTCACAGTCTTAATCCCCATTTTACAGATGAGGTAACCAAGGCACAGAGAAGTGAAGTGACTTGCCCAAGGTCATGCAGCAGACAAGTGGCGGAGCCGGAATTAGAACCCACATCTTCTGACTAGCAGGCCCGGGCTCCTTCCACTAAGCCACACTGTTGATCCCCATCGAGCTGGGCTGCGTTTTGGGAGTCAGGAGGCCCGGTTCTAATTCCAGGTGGACAACTGGCCCGCTGTGTGAACTTGGGCAAGGCGCATAGCCTTTCTGGGCCTCAGTTTCCTCCTCTGTAAAGTGGGAAGAAGATAGACTGTGAGCCCCATGTGGAAACAAGGACCGTATCTGATCTCATAACTTTGAATCTACCTTAGTGCTTAGTCTGAAGTAATAGCTTAATGAATGTCTGCTAAAGCTAATGTTCTCTTCCAAGGGCTCAGTTCAGCAATCTGCCCACAGTAAACTGTAAGCTTCTCGAGGGGAGGGATCATGTCTATTAACTCTATTGGACGCTCCCAGGTGCTCAGTACAAGCAATCAATCAATCGTATCTATTGAGTGCTTACGGTGTGCAGAGCACTATACTAAGTGCTTGAAAGAGTATAACTGAATAGGTAGACATGTTCCCTGCCCTCAGTGAGCTTACAGTCTAGACTGGGAAACAGAGTTCTCTGCATACAGTAGGGACTGGGCCAATACTCCTGATTGAGAGATTGATTGATTGATTGATTGATCGATTGCTAGAACTGTAACAGCCCATTCAATAACACCATTCATAGAACCCTACAACCCTTGAACAGGATGGGACCCCAAGGGATCTTAGAGAAATGCCATGGTCTAAGAGATAGAGCCCGGGTTTGGGAGTCAAAGGACCTGGGTTCTAATCCTGGCTCCATCACTTGTCTGCTATGTGACCTTGGGCAAGTCACTTAACTTCTCTGTACCTCAGTTACCTCACCTGTAAAATGGGGATTAAGACTGTGAGTCCCATGTGGGACATGGACTCTGTCCAACCTGATCAGCTTGTAGCTGCTCCAGCACTTAGTACAATGACTGGCACATAGTAAGTGCTTAACAAATATTGTAAAAAGGGGTCATCTGGTCTAGCCTCCTGACTCCAAGCAGGTGAATGACCAAACCACCCAGGTTAGATGGGGTCTACATTTTCCTTGAAGATCTTCAGGGCTGGGGATTCCTTAGTCTCCCTTTTTCATTCACTTGGTGCTTTAGAGAAGCAGCATGGCTCAGTGGAAAGAGCCCGGGCTTGGGAGTCACATGTCATGGGTTCTAATCCCAGCTCTGCCACTTGTCAGCTGTGTGACTTTGGGCAAGTCACTTCACTTCTCTGGGCCTCAGTTCCTTCATCTGTAAACTGGGGATTAAGACTGTGAGCCCCACGTGGGACAACCTGATCACCTTGTATCCTCCCCAGCGCTTAGAACAGTGCTTTGCACATAGTAAGCACTTAACAAATGCTATCATTATCATTATTATTTATCATCCAAATGTCAAAAAGTCCTTAGGGATGTCCAACTGGAATTTCTCCTGCTTCATTGTGGTCCCACATGGGGCTCACAGTCTTAATCCCCATTTTACAGATGAGCGGAGGCCCAGAGAAGTGAAGTGACTTGCCCAAGTACACACAGTCGACAAGTGACAGAGCTGGGACTAGAACCCAGGTTCTTCTGACTCCCAGGCTTGTACTGTATCCACTAGACTATATTGCTTCTCAAAGCACTTTCAAAGCACTACTAAAAATCACACCTCCTCCTAGAGACCTTCCCCGGCAAAGCCCTCATTTCCTCACTCTATTCTCCCTCCCTTCTGCATCACCTCTGCCTCTGGGTCTGCCCCCCTTAAACGCATGATACTCACCTCCCTATATCATCACAAGTCAACCATTTCCCCGTATCTGTAATTTATTTTAATGTCTGTCTCTCCGTCTAGCCTGCAAACTCATTGTGGGCAGGGAACGTGTCTACCAACTCTGTTGTACTGTACTTTCCCAAATGCCTAGTACAGTGTTTGGCACCCAGAAAGCACTCAATAAATACCATTGATTGATTAGTTGAGAGGTGAAATTGTTTTTCCTTAGCAGCGTCATCATCATCAGGACACAGACCCGTGCTCTTTCTGCTAGGCTATGCTCATGTGCTGAATTTTGAGGAAACAATATACAGATCCTGGAGTAATGAACCTCGCTCTTGTCTCCAAGATGTACAAAAGGAGCCATTCCTGAAGGGGCAGGACAAACTATCGATGGGATATTTTCCACTTTTGGGTTGGCAGTACCATAGTTGCTGATGTCTACAGAAGAGTTCACAAAATCTATTTCCCCTATTATTTTAGTATTTCCCTTGTCCACAGTCTAGAAGGGGGAGACAGACAACAAAATAAAACACGTGGACAGGTGTCAAGTCATCAGAATAAATAGAAGTAAAGCTAGATGCACATCATTAACAAAATAAATAGAATAGTAAATATGTACAAGTGAAATAGAGTAATAAAGCTGTACAAACATATATACAGGTGCTGTGGGGAGGGGAAGGAGGTAGGGTTGGGGGGATGGAGAGGGGGAGAGGAAAGAGGGGGCTCAGTCTGGGAAGGCCTCCTGGAGGAGGTGAGCTCTCAGTAGGGCTTTGAAGGGAAGAAGAGAGCTAGCTTGGTGGATGTGCAGAGGGAGGGCATTCCAGGGCAGAGGGAGGACGTGGGCTGGGGGTTGATGGTGGGGCAGGCGAAAACGAGGCACAGTGAGGAGATTAGCGGCAGAGGAGCGGAGGGTGCGGGGTGGGCTGTAGTAGGAGAGAAGGGAGGTGAGGTATCAGGGGGCGAGGTGATGGGCAGCCTTGAAGCCGAGGGTGAGGAGTTTCTGCCTGATGCGCAGATTGATTGGTAGCCACTGGAGATTTTTGAGGAGGGGAGTAACATGCCCAGAGCGTTTCTGGACAAAGACAATCCGGGCAGCAGCGTGAAGTATGGATTGAAGTGGAGAGAGACACGAGGATGGGAGATCAGAGAGAAGGCTGGTGCAGTAGTCCAGACGGGATAGGATGAGAGCTTGAACAAGCAGGGTAGCAGTTTGGATGGAGAGGAAAGGGAGGATCTTGGCAATGTTGTGGAGCTGAGACTGGCAGGTTTTGGTGACGGCTTGGATGTGAGGGGTGAATGAGAGAGCGGAGTCGAGGATGACACCAAGGTTGCGGGCTTGTGAGACGGGAAGGATGGTAGTGCTGTCAACAGAGATGGGAAAGTCAGGGAGAGGGCAGGGTTTGGGAGGGAAGACAAGGAGTTCAGTCTTGGACATGTTGAGTTTTAGGTGGCGGGCAGACATCCAGATGGAGATGTCCTGAAGGCAGGAGGATATGCGAGCCTGGAGATAGGGGGAGAGAGCAGGGGCAGAGATGTAGATCTGGGTGTCATCAGCGTAGAGATGATAGTTGAAGCCATGGGAGCGAATGAGTTCACCAAGGGAGTGAGTGTAGATAGACAACAGAAGGGGACCAAGAACTGGCCCTTGAGGAACCCCTACAGTAAGGGGATGGGAGGGGGAGGAGGAGCCCTCAAAGGAGACTGAGAATGAATGGCTGGATAGATAAGAGGAGAACCAGGAGAGGACGGAGTCTGTGAAGCCAAGGTTGGATAGCGTGTTGAGGAGAAGGGGGTGGTCCACAGTGTCGAAGGCAGCTGAGAGGTCGAGGAGGATTAGGATAGAGTAGAAGCCGTTGGATTTAACAAGCAGGAGGTCATTGGTGACCTTTGAGAGGGCAGTTTTGGTGGAATGTAGGGGACGGAAGCCAGATTGGAGGGGGTTGAGGAGAGAATTGGCATTGAGGAATTCGAGGCAGCAGGTGTAGATGACTCGTTCAAGGAGTTTGGAATGGAATGGTAGGAGGGAGTTGGGTGATAACTAGAAGGGGAGGTGGGGTCAAGAGAGAGTTTTTTAGGATGGGGAGATGTGGGAATGTTTGAAGGCAGAGGGGAAGGAACTAGTGGAGAGTGAGCGGTTGAAGATGGAAGTTAAGGAGGGGAGGAGGGAAGGAGCGAGAAATTCTCTCCTCTCTCTCCTCTTTTCCTACTCCCTTCTGCACCACTCTTACCTGCTTCTTCATTCATCCTCCCTGCCATCCACACGGCACATTCATATATGTCTGTAATTTATTTATTTATCTAGCCATTTATTTATTTATATCAATTTTTTTCTCCCCCTCTAGACTGTGAGCTCACTGTGGGCAGAAACATGTTTGTTTGTTGTTATATTGTACTCTCCCGACCTCTTAGGATGGTGCTTTCTAGACTGTGAGCCCGTTGTTGGGTAGGGACCGTCTGTATATGTTGCCAACTTGTACTTCCCAAGCGCTTAGTATTGTGCTCTGCACACAGTAAGCGCTCAATAAATACAATTGAATGAATGAATGCCTTGCACACAGTAAGTGTTCAGTAAATATGATTGAATGAATGAATGAATGAATCAGTCCTCCACCTTGCTCTCCTGAACTCCACTGACTATATTGGTTTTCCAAAGGCAGGAAGGAGTTAAGCTCCCAGTTTTCCTCCAATCCCGGATCCAACTGGGTCAGTGACCAGTATATACTTAGAAGACGGGGACGCCCCTCCCCCCACCCCTTTTCACAGGGGCTCTGGTGGGAGATTCCCACCAGGGCCTCTTAATTGGCACCTTTTGGTTCTGCCTTAAATTAATCAAAGCCAGTCCGATATTAATACTGTAGTGGGAATTAAAATCATGCAACGCATTAAAGATGTAATTTAAAATTAATAACTCATAATTATTTATCGTGGCGTATCAGCGGAGCCATGAATTCTCCCCTCCGAACCGACCACACGTGTCTCATATCGTCTTCTCTCCTCCTCCTCCTCCTCCTCATTTAATGGCATCCGGATCATCCCCGAGGTCAGCGTCATTTCCCCCGGACGCCCAACCTCCATGATGGGATTCATTTCTTCTAATTTGGGTGGGGGCGGGACTTAATTGTGGCAAATCGCTACTTAAGAAAAGACATCCATTTAAAAGGACAAATTGAGATAATTTAATAAAAGTGGAAGGGTGGGGAGGGAAGGAGGGAGAGAGAGAGGGACCCCAAGGCAGAGAATGGATTGGGGACCTCGTAGGATCTTCTCTGGGGCCAGAGATTGAGAAGGGCCTCATTTTTTAAAAAATGGTATTTGTTAAGCGCTTGCCATGTGCCAGGCTTTATACTAAGCACTGGAGTAGAAACGAGATCAATCAATCAATCGTATTTATTGAGCGCTTACTGTGTGCAGAGCACCATACTAAGCACTTGGGAAGTACAAATTGGCAACATATAGAGACAGTCCCTACCCAACAGCGGGCTCACAGTCTAGAAATAAGATTATCTAGAGATAACCAGGTTGCATACAGTCCATGATCCACATGGGGCTCACAGTCTTAATTCTCATGTAACTGAGTCACAGAGAAGTTAAGTGACTTGCCCAAGGTCACCCAAAAGACCAGTGGAAGAACTGGGATTAGAACCCAGGTCCTTCTGATGCCCAGACCTGGGCTCTATCCACTAGGCCATGCTACTTCCCGTTATGTTGCAACAATTGTGCTGAAAATCGAAACCTGGAGCCTGGAAGAGAGCCCCCTGCCCCTTCCCCAGACTTCATAATATTTATAATAGTAATAATAATGTTCAAGTTCTTACTATTCATTCATTCAATTATATTTCTTGAGCGCTTACTGTGTGCAGAGCACTGAGCTAAGTATAACAATAAACAAATTCCCTGCCCACAATGAGCTTACAGTCTAGAGGGGGAGACAGACATTAATATAAATAAATAAATGACATGTATGTACATAAGTGCTGTGGGGTTGAGAGTGGGGATGAATAAAGGGAGCAAGTCAGGGTGTCGCAGAAGGGAATGGGAGAAGAGGAAAGGAGGGCTTAGTCAGGGAAGGCCTCTCGGAGGAGATATGCCTTCAATAAAGCTTTGAAGCTGAGGGGAGAGCCACTGATTGGTAGTTAGGTGCCAAAGGGCCAGCATTCCCGGTCACCCCAGTGCATGGACAGTCACAAGATGAGGACGGGGCAGTGCTCAGCATTTTTGTATCTGGCGGAGGGTTAGGAGAACCTGGACTGAACTGGGAGTCAATTGCAGCCTCCCCTAGGAAATTAATCTGAGAAGCAGCATGGTGTAGTGGTTAGAGCATGGGTTTGCAAGTCAGAAGATCATGGGCTCTAATCCTGGCTCTGCCACCTGTCTGCTGTGTGACCTTGGACAAATCACTTTACTTCTCTGGGCCTCAGTTACCTCATCTGTAAAATGGGGATAAAGACTGTGAGCCCCACATGAGACAGGGTCTGTTTCCAACCCGATTTGCTCGCATCAATCAATCAATCAATCAATCAATCAATCGTATTTATTGAGCGCTTACTGTGTGCAGAGCACTGTACTAAGTGCTTGGGAAGTACAAGTTGGCAACATATACAGACAGTCCCTACCCAACAGTGGGCTCACAGTCGAGAAGGGGGAGACAGAGAACAAAACCAAACATATTAACAAAATAAAATAGAATAGATATGCACAAGCAAAATAAATAAATAGAGTAACAAATATGTACAAACATATATACAGGTGCTGTGGGGAAGGGAAGGAGGTAAGACGGGGGGATGGAGAGGAGGATGAGGGGGAGAGGAAGGAGGGGGCTCAGTCTGGGAAGGCCTCCTTCTGCCCACTGAATCTCTGCTCCATCTGACCGGCCTGGGCCAAAGCCCCCTTGCCGGTCTGTCCTCTGAGCCTTTCTGCCCTCTCCACTCCCCCCAACATCCCCGGCCCAGGCCTTCTCCGGAGGCCGCCCCCGCCCCTGCGTGAGCCCGGGGGTGCCCGGAGCATCCACCCCAGAGCTTAGTATAATACCTGGCACATAGTAAGTGCTTAACAAATACCATCATTAACAAATACCATCATTATAACAGAGGACAACAGAGGATTGGTGGCCCTGCCCAGTGGGAAATGGGGACACCCGCAGAGTGACCAGCCCGAGTTAGGACAGGGAACTCAGGAAGTCTGTAACCATCAGAGTCATGAGCATCTACCTACTGGAAACGGCTTGCCCTGAGGCGCATGAGGAAAGAGAAGTAACGTGGCCTAGTGGATAATAACAATAATAATAATAATAATGATATTTATTAAGCACTTACTATGTGCAAAGCATTGTTCTAAGTGCTGGGGAGGTTACAAGGTGATCAGGTTGTCTCACATGGAGCTCACAGTTTTCATCCCCCTTTAACAGATGAGGTAACCGAGGCACCGAGAAGTTAAGTGACTTGCCCAAAGTCACACAGCTGAAAATTGGCGGAGTGGGGATTTGAACCTATGACCTCTGAGTTCAAAGCCCACACTCTTTTCCACTGAGCCATGCTGCTTCTCACAGGCCTGGGATAGAGCACAGGCCTGAAGGTCAGAAGGACCCGCATTCTAATGACAGCTCTGCCACTTCTCTGCTATGTGATCTTGGGCAGATTAAGACTGTGAGCCCCATGTGGGACCTGGACTGATTATCGTGTATCCACCTCAGCACTTAGTACAGTGCCTGGCACGTAGTAAAAGTCACTTAACTTCTCTGTGCCTCAGTTATCTCATCTGTTAAATGGGGATTAAAACTGTGAGCCCCCTGTGGGACAACCTGATCACCTTGTAACCTCCCTAGTGCTTAGAACAGTGCTTTGCACATAGTAAGTGCTTAATAAATGCCATTATTATTATTATTATTAACAAATACCATTAAAAAAAAGCGAGAGAGAGAGAGATAGAAGGCCTAAAACTACCACCAAGTAGTAGCTACAAGGAACTCAATTGAAGAGCTTGTCTAATTATCTAAACAGACTATCAATCATACAATAAGCTTTTATAATAATGATAATAATAATAATAATAATAATAATGGTATTTGTTAAGCGCTTACTATGTGCAAAGCACTGTTCTAAGTGCTTGGGGGATACAAGGTGATCAGGTTGTCCCACGTGGGGCTCACAGTCTTAATCCCCATTTTACAGATGAGGGAACTGAGGCCTAGAGAAGTTAAGTGGCTTGCTCAAGGTCACGCAGCTAAGTGGAGGAGTTGGGATTCGAACCCATGACCTCTGACTCCCAAGCCCGGGCTCTTTCCACTGAGCCACGCTGCTTCTCCCATGTACACTCCGGGGTCCCTCAATCAATCATATTTATTGAGCTGCTTACTATGTGCAGAGCACTGTAGTAAGCACTTAGGACAATACAATACAAAAGTGTTGATAGACATGTTCCCTGCCCACAACGAGCTTACAGTCTAGAGGGTGCTTGCTTGACTGGCATCCAAAATGAACTTGTTCCCAACTCTTCCCCTTTGAGGTTGGTCAGTGACTGGCCCAACACCCGTGTTCTGAAGGAGGTGAGGGAGCTGGTCTCACTCGGGGAGGGGAAGAATTGGGCTTCTCTGATGGGGAGAAGAGAAGGCTGAGATAGGACTGTTGTCGGGTGTAGGAAGCATTTGGGCTTCCCTTTCCCCTGATGAGGATGGGTTCTGATTGCAGGAAGGGGAAGCAGTATGGCCTAGTGGCTGGAGCACAGGCCCGGGAGTCAGAAGGACCTCATTTCTAATCCCGGCTCTGCCAGTTGTCTGCTTTGTGACCTTGGGAAAATCACTTCACTTCTCTGTGCCCCAGTTACCTCACCTGTAAAATGGAGATTAAGACTGTGAGCCCTATGTGAGGACTGTAACCAACCTGGTCAGCTTGTATCATCCCCAGAGCTTAGGGCGGTTGGGGAAGCAGCGTGGCTCAGTGGAAAGAGCATGGGCTTTGGAATCAGAGGTCGGGAGTTCAAATCCTGGCTCTGCCAATTGTCAGCTGTGTGACTTTAGGCAAGTCACTTAACTTCTCTGGGCCTCAGTTCCCTCATCTGTAAAATGGGGATTAAGACTGTGAGCCCCCTGTGGGACAACCTGATCACCTTGTAACCTCCCCAGTGCTTAGAACAGTGCTTTGCACATAGTAAGCATTTAATAAATGCCATTATTATTATTATTATTATTATTATGGTTCTAGGCACATAGTAAGTGCTTAACAAATATCACAAAAAAGAGCGGGCAGGATTTGGATGAGACAGGAGAATGACCTTTCAGGGTTTGAGGCTGGGGACTGCAATGAATTTGGGCAGGGGGAATACTAGCCCAACACTGGCAGTTCCCTTCTCCATCCGGAATAAAGAGAGGTGATTTTCAAGAACCAAAAGATCACCCAAAAAAGCAACTTGCTCTTTTACAACTCTACCATACTCTCTCAAGTATTCAGTCCAGTGCTCTCTGATCAGTAGAGTGTAAGCTTCTTGAGGGCAGGGATTGTGTCCACTAACTCTACTGTAGTCTCCCAAGTGCTCAGTACAGTGCTTTGCACACAGTAGATTGTATACTCCTCAAGGGCGGGGATCGTGACCTTGACACATAGTTTATGGGTGTGATCTCCCTAAAATTTTACCTGCTCCTCTCCGGCCCTCTGTCCTGCTGCCTCCTCTTTGATTCTCCCATCTATCCTAGCAGAATTTCAAGAGATTTCCCACCTCCTCTCAAAATCTGTCCCTTCTGCCTGTGCCTTTGACCCCATCCTTTCACACAGTTATTAAAACACTTGACCCCTGCCTTCTTCCCTCCCAGACCACTATCTTCAACTGTTCCCCCACTGATTTCAAACATGCTCATGTCTCTCCTACCCTAAAAAAAGAAACCCTCCCTTAACCCCTCAGCTCCCTCCAGTTATCACCCGATCTCTCTCCTACCATTTCTCTCCAAAATCCTTGAGTGAGTTTTCTACACCCACGGCCTCCACTTCCTCTCCTCCAATTCTCTCCCTGACCCCCTCCAATCTGGCTTCGGCACCCTCACGACACAGAAACTGGCCTCTCTAAGGTCAGAAATGACCTCTTTCTTGTCAAATCCAAAGGCCTCTACTCCATCCTAATCCTCCTCCACCTCTCAGTTGCCTTCGACTCTATGGACCACCCTCTTCTCCTGGAAACACGACCCATCCTCGGCTTCACTGACAGACACTGTCCCCTCCTGGTTTTCCTCCTTTCACTCTGGCAGCTCTTCTCAGAGTCTTTCACAGGCTCCTCCTCTGCCTCTACCCCTCAACTGTGGCAGTCCCTCAGGCTTGGTTCTATCTTCCTCCTACACTAAATCCCTTGGAGAACTCATTCACCCCCATGGTGTCATAGAGATCTATGCTGATTATTCTCAAATCTACCACTCCAGCCCTGATCTCTCTCTTTCTCTGCAGTTTCATATTTCCTCCTGTCTCCAGGGCATTTCTACTTGAATGTCCCACCATCGCCTCAGACCTAGATAACCTTGATAACCTTGGGATAACTTTGGCATTATCCTCAACTCATCTCTCTCATTCAACCTACATAATTCTATCTTTCACCAAATCCTGTCAGTTCAACCTTCACAACATCGCTGAAATCTGTCCTTTCTTCTCCATCCAAACGGTTATTATGCTTATCCAAGCACTTATCCTATCTGCCTTGTCTACTGCACCATCCTCCTCGCTGACCTCCCTGCCTCCTTTCTCTCCCCACTCTTCACTCTGCTGCCCAGATCTTTTTTCTGAAAAGAAAAACCAACAAAAAACATTCAGCCACATCTCCCTGCTCCTCAAGAAGCTCCAGTGGTTGTCCATCCACCTCTGCATTAAACAGAAACTCCTCGTCAGTGGCTTTAAAGCACTCAGGCAGCTCTCCCCACCTTAACTTACCTTGCTGATTTTCTACTACAACCCAGTCTCCACACTTCACTCCTCTATTGTCAACCTGTTCTCTGTATCTCAATCTTGTCTATTTAGCTGCTGACCCCTCGCCCACATCCCCTTCTGGCCTGGAACTCTCTCCCCCTCCTCATACGCCAGACCACCACTCTCCCCAGCTTCAAAGCCTTAATAAAATCACATCTCCCCCAAGAGACCTTCCCCAACAACTCTACTACTCCCTCTCCCTTCTCTGTTGGATTTCTCCCCTTATAGGCACTTCATTCATTCATTCAATCAATCGTATTTATTGAGCACTTACTGTGTGCAGAGCACTGTACTAGGCATTTCGGAAGAACAAGTCGGCAACATATAGACGGTCCCTACCCAACGAAGGGCTCACAATCTAGAAGGGGGAGACAGAGAACAAAGCAAAACATGTAGACAGGTGGTTGATATTCACCCCACCCTCAGCTGCACAACGTTTATGTCTATATCCGTAATACATTTTAATGCCTGTCTCCCTCTCTAGACTGTAAGCTCACTGTGGGCAGGGGGCATGTTTACCAACTCTTATTATATTGTACTCTCCCAATTACTTAGTACAGTGCTATGTACACAGTAAGTACCTTTAATGCCTGTCTCCCTCTCTAGACTGTAAGCTCACTGTGGGCAGGGAGCGTGTTTACCAACTCTTATTATATTGTACTCTCCCAATTGCTTAGTACAGTGCTGTGTACACAGTAAGTACCTTTAATGCCTGTCTCCCTCTCTAGACTGTAAGCTCACTGGAGGTAGGGAGCGTGTTTACCAACTCTATTATATTGCACTCTCCAAATTGCTTAGTACAGTGCTATATACGCAGTAAGTGCCCTTTAAGTGCTATTGGGTTTCCCTAATAGGGCTGTGTCATAATTACACCCAAGTCACCCCCATCCCAGCATTCATCAGAGAAGACTCTTTCCCTCTAGCTTGTTGTGGGCAGGAAATGTGTCTACTAGCTCTGTTGTACTCTCCCAAGTGCTTAGTACAGTGCTCGGCACACCGGAAATGCTCAAAAAATGCCACTAATTGTTTGACTGATCAGAGGCTGCTGTGCAGGGCTGAGCTCAGAGGTACTTGGAACACTTCACAAGTGACTCCGCAGTCTGTCCAATTACAGCAAAGTGGGTATTTGTTAATTGCCTCCCAAGGGCCAAACGCTGTGCTGAGCACTGCGCCATCACACCGCGAGGCCTTGCTGCTCCCGGAAGGATCCTCTCCTCTGAGCGCCGCCATAAACGCCCGGGACTCCGTTCCCGAGAGGCCCGCCCGCCATCACACCGCCTGGCCTTGCTGCTCCCGGAAGGATCCTCTCCTCAGAGCGCCGCCATAGACGCCCGGGACTCCGTTCCCGAGAGGCCCTCCCGCCCGCCCCCATCACACCGCGCGGCCTTGCCGCTCCCGGAAGGCTCCTCTCCTCAGAGCGCCGCCATTGACGCCCGGGACTCCGTTCCCGAGAGGCCCGGCCGCCCACCCTCCCGCCATCTCAGCGCCCCCACGGACGCCCCGCCTGCTTCCACCCCCCCCACTTAGGAGGCCTTCCGTAAAGTGCCCCTCATCCCCCCCCCTTCCCGGTCCGGTCCTGACTGACTCTACCCCCGCCCGCCCCCAGGTAAAAAGCCCTTGTTAGCACCTTGTTAGCACCATGTTACATGTTACATTAACGACAACCTCATTCACACCTCCTCAGCCCTCCCATGCTAGTTGACTGTTCGCTCCCCTCCCCAGGTATCTCTGCTCCCTGACCCCCCTTAACTGGCCCACCCTACTCCAGCTCTTAATAGTTTGTATCTGCTCTCTGTGGCATCATTGTTTGCCAATTCTATTATTGCCATAGCATATTGATTGCTCAACTACACCCTGTGATGCCATCGCCTACTTTTATCATTGCTACTGTTTTATTGCTTCTGCATCTCAATTGTTAACCCCCCACTGTACTGTCACTCGCCCTGCTGACCTCACCATGAACTTTCAGTTCCCTTGCTCCCAACTGCCATTCCCATTCCTCACCTTCCCCTTCCCCTCTCCCACCCAGCTGTTTCCCTCCCTCTCACCCACCAAGACCGCTCCCCCTCAACCCCTACCAAGGATTCCTCTGTACCAGCGCAGGTCCTCTGCTTCTCCCTCCCGACCCCCCTCCTCCCCTTCTCCCCGCCCCCACCCCATCCCAGTTCTCCTTTCCCATCGCCACCCCCCTTCCCACTCTCCCCGCCCAGGCCCCCGCCAACTCATCCCAATCCAAACCCTCCCCACCCCTCGCACCCTTCCCCCTCCCTCCCCACCCTCGACAGCTGATGCCAAGTGTGGCCTCTGGAACCCCCGCTCCGTTTTAAGTAAGATTCCTTTCATCCTGGACCTTTTCCTTTCCAGTTCTCTACTCCTCCTCGCCCTAACTGAAACATGGCTGTCGCCGGACGACACGGTCTCTTCTGCTGCTCTCTGCAGTGCAGGCCTCTTCTTCTCCCACTCCCCCAGACTCACTGGAAAAGGAGGAGGTGTCGGTTTCCTTCTCGCCCCCCAATGTCGCTTTCGCACTATCCCTCCTCCCCCTTCCCTTTCCTTCCCCTCCTTTGAAGCCCACATTATTCGCCTCTACCACCCCCTCCAGATTCTTGTAGCCGTCATCTACCGCCCTCCGGGCCCCACTTCCAACTTCTTTAACGACTTTGACCCCTTCCTCACATTCCTTCTCTCCTTCTCCATGCCCACTCTGATCCTTGGAGACTTCAATATCCACATGGATATCCCTAACGACTCCTCTGCCGCCCGCCTTCTATCTCTCCTTGACGCTGCCAACCTCTTCCTCCACCCCACCTCACCCACTCACCAACTTGGTCATACCCTCGACCTCATCATCTCCTACCGCTGCACTGTGTCCACCCTCACCAACTCTGTGATCCCTCTCTCTGATCATAATCTTCTCACCTGCCTCCTCACTCACACTCCTTTCCCCTGTAACTCCGTATTACTCCCTCACAGAGATCTCCGCTCTCTGGACCCCACCCATCTTTCGGAACGCCTCACACCCCACCTCGCCGCCCTCTCCTCTCTACCCAGTCCTGATGATCAGATTACTGCTCTCAACTCTACCCTTTCTACTCAGCTAGACTCGCTCGCTCCCCTTTCCCTTCGCCGCTCTCGCACCACTAACCCACAGCCCTGGATCACTGCCACTGTCCGCCTCCTTCGCTCTTATGCTCGAGCTGCCGAACGCTGCTGGCGAAAGTCTAAACACCATGCCAACCTCGTTCACTTCAAGTTTATCCTTTCCTGCCTTAACTCAGCCCTCTCTTCTGCCAGACAAAACTATTTCTCCTCCCTTATTGACACCCATGCCCATCACCCCCGCCAGCTCTTCCGTACATTCAACTCCCTTCTCAGGCCCCCGGTTCTTCCCCCTCCTCCTTCCCTCACCCCCAACGATCTGGCCTCCTACTTCATTAACAAAATTAAATCCATCAGGTCCGACCTCCCCAAAGTCTCTTCCCCCCTTTCTCCAACCCCCCGGCTCTCAACATTCTCTGCTACTCTCCCATCTTTCCCAGCGGTATCCTCAGAGGAACTCTCCTCCCTCCTCTCAAGTGCTACTCCGGCCACCTGTGCTTCTGACCCCATTCCCTCTCATCTTATGAAATCTCTCGCTCCATCCCTTCTCCCCTCCTTAACTTCCATCTTCAACCGCTCACTCTCCACTGGTTCCTTCCCCTCTGCCTTCAAACATGCCCATGTCTCTCCCATCCTAAAAAAACCCTCTCTTGACCCCACCTCACCTTCTAGTTATCGTCCCATATCCCTCCTACCATTCCTTTCCAAACTCCTTGAACGAGTTGTCTACACGCGCTGCCTAGAATTCCTCAACAACAACTCTCTCCTCGACCCCCTCCAGTCTGGCTTCCGTCCCCTTCATTCCACGGAAACTGCGCTCTCAAAGGTCACCAATGACCTCCTGCTTGCCAAATCCAACGGCTCATACTCTGTCCTAATCCTCCTCGACCTCTCAGCTGCCTTTGACACTGTGGACCACCCCCTTCTCCTCAACACGTTATCTGACCTTGGCTTCACAGACTCCGTCCTCTCCTGGTTCTCCTCTTATCTCTCCGGTCGTTCTTTCTCAGTCTCTTTTGCAGGCTCCTCCTCCCCCTCCCATCCTCTTACTGTGGGAGTTCCCCAAGGTTCAGTGCTTGGTCCCCTTCTGTTCTCAATCTACACTCACTCCCTTGGTGACCTCATTCGCTCCCACGGCTTCAACTATCACCTCTACGCTGATGACACCCAGATCTCCATCTCTGCCCCTGCTCTCTCCCCCTCCCTCCAGGCTCGCATCTCCTCCTGCCTTCAGGACATCTCCATCTGGATGTCCGCCCGCCACCTAAAGCTCAACATGTCGAAGACTGAGCTCCTTGTCTTCCCTCCCAAACCTTGTCCTCTCCCTGACTTTCCCATCTCTGTTGACGGCACTACCATCCTTCCCGTCTCACAAGCCCGCAACCTTGGTGTCATCCTCGACTCCGCTCTCTCATTCACCCCTCACATCCAAGCCGTCACCAAAACCTGCCGGTCTCAGCTCCGCAACATTGCCAAGATCCGCCCTTTCCTCTCCATCCAAACCGCTACCCTGCTAATTCAAGCTCTCATCCTATCCCGTCTGGACTACTGCACTAGCCTTCTCTCTGATCTCCCATCCTCGTGTCTCTCTCCACTTCAATCCATACTTCATGCTGCTGCCCGGATTATCTTTGTCCAGAAACGCTCTGGACATATCACTCCCCTCCTCAAAAACCTCCAATGGCTACCGATCAATCTGCGCATCAGGCAGAAACTCCTCACCCTGGGCTTCAAGGCTCTCCATCACCTCGCCCCCTCCTACCTCACCTCCCTTCTCTCCTTCTACTGCCCAGCCCGCACCCTCCGCTCCTCCACCACTAATCTCCTCACTGTACCTCGCTCTCGCCTGTCCCGCCATCGACCCCCGGCCCACGTCATCCCCCGGGCCTGGAATGCCCTCCCTCTGCCCATCCGCCAAGCTAGCTCTCTTCCTCCCTTCAAGGCCCTGCTGAGAGCTCACCTCCTCCAGGAGGCCTTCCCAGATTGAGCCCCTTCTTTCCTCTCCCCCTCGTCCCCCTCTCCATCCCCCCGCCTTACCGCCTTCCCCTCCCCACAGCACCTGTATATATGTATATATGGTTGTACATATTTATTACTCTGTTTATTTATTTATTTATTTATTTTACTTGTACATTTCTATCCTACTTATTTTATTTTGTTGGTATGTTTGGTTCTGTTCTCTGTCTCCCCCTTTTAGACTGTGAGCCCACTATCGGGTAGGGACTGTCTCTATGTGATGCCAATTTGTACTTCCCAAGCGCTTAGTACAGTGCTCTGCACATAGTAAGCGCTCAATAAATACGATTGATTGATTGATTGATTGATTGCAGGAGATATAAGACGGAGAGATCAGACACTATTCTGTTTCACCCAGGGCTTGCAGTCAAACCAGCCAATGGCATTTACTGAGCACTCACTGTGTGCAGAGCACTGTACAAAGTGCTTGGGAGTAGGCCAATGCAACAGAGGTAGAGGCACGTTCCTGGCTCACAAGGAGCTTACAGTCTAAGAAGGAGGGAGAGCAGGATCTCATCCCCGTTTTACAGATGAGGAAAATGAGGGCCAGAGAGATCAAGTGACACTTCCAGGGTCAGGCAGATGGTCACAGCTGCAGGGCTGGACTTGGACCCGAGACTCCCGCCTCAATCAATCCATCATATTTATTGAGGACTTTGTACAGAGTACTAAGCACTCAGGAGACTACAATATAACAATAAAATGAAGTTGGTGAACATGTTCCCTGCCCACGAGGAGCTTACAGTCTAGAAGGAATCAATCAGTGGCATTTAGCGCTTAGTCCAGTGCTCTGCACATAGTAAATGCTCAATAAAACAGTATGCACTCAATAAATATGACTGACTGAATGAATAAATACGATTGAATGATTTTTCTGAGTGCTTACTTTTTTATGGCATTTGTTCAGCACTGACTATGTGCCACGCCCTGTTCTAAGAGCTGAAGTAGATACAAGGTAAACAGGTTGGATAAGGTCCCTGTCCCACATAGAGCTCACTGTCTTAATCCCCGTTTTACAGACGAAGTAATTGAGGCACCGACAAGTGAAGTGACTTGCCCAAGGTCACACAGCAGACAAGTGACAGAACCGGAACTAGAACCCAGGTCCTTCTGACTCACAGGCCTGGGCTTTATCTACTAGGCCATGCTGCTTCTCACTGCTTGATGCGTACAGAGCACTGTACTGAGCACTTGGGAAATGTGCAGAGTGGAACACGGTGTGGATCTTGGTTACAGATCCTCTGGAGGAAATGGAGGAAGCCAGAGAGAAGAAGGCAGAGCCCACACTGCCCGAGGGTGAAAGCTTAGAGCGTCCTTGCCCCATCCCGAGATTAATGCTAACCTTCTCACTGAACCTCAATCTCACCTGAGAAGCAGCGTGGCTCAGTGGAAAGAGCACGGGCTTTGGAGTCAGAGGTCATGGGTTCAAATCCCAGCTCCACCAATTGTCAGCTGTGTGACTTTGGGCAAGTCACTTCACTTCTCTGTGCCTCAGTTACCTCATCTGTAAAATGGGGATTAAGACTGTGAGCCCCCAGTGGGACAACCTGCTCACCTTGTAACCTCCCCAGCGCTTAGAACGGTGCTTTGCACATAGTAAGCGCTTAATAAATGCCATCATTATTATTATTATTATCTATCTCGACACTGATCTCTCATCCATATCCTACCTCTGGCCTGGAATGCCCTCCCTCCTCATATCTGACAGATAATTGCTCTTCCCCTCTTCAAAGCCTTATTGAAGGCACATCTCCTCCAAGAAGCCTTCCCTGACTATGCCCCCCTCTCCCTTCTGCACCATTTACTTGCTCCTTCATTCAACCTCCCTCCTGTCCCCACAGCACATATGTATATATCTGTAATTTATTTATTTATCTACTTATTTATTTATTTATATTAATGTATGTCTCCCCCTCTAGACTGTGAGCTTGTTGTGGGCAGGAATGTGTCTATTTATTGTTTTGTTGTATTCATTCATTCAATCGTATTTATTGAGCACTTACTGTGTGCAGAGCACTGTACTAAGCGCTTGGGAAGTACAAGTTGGCAACATATAGAGATGGTCCCTACCCAACAATGGGCTCACAGTCTAGAAGGGGGTGACAGACAACAAAACAAAACAAGTGGACAGGTGTCAAGTCGTCGAAACAAACAGCGCTCAGTTTAGTGCTTTGCACACAGTAAGTGCTCAATAAATACAATTGAATGAATGAATGAATCCCGCTCCACTACAGAAAAAAACAGGGGGAGAGGAAAGGGCTGGGACCAGGCTCGGGACAGACAACAAAACAAAACATATAGACAGGGGTCAAAATCGTCAGAACAAATAGAATTAAAGCTATATGCACATCATTAACAAAATAAATAAATGCACATCTCCCCTGCCTTGTCCCACCTGGGCCTCCCAGAGTCCATAATAATAACAATAATGTTGGCATTTGTTAAGCGCTTACTATATGCAGAGCACTGTTCTAAGCGTTGGGGGGATAAAAAGTGATCAGGTTGTCCAACATGGGGCTCACAGTCTTAATCCCCATTTTACAGATGAGGAAACTGAGGCTCAGAGAAGTTAAATGACTTGCCCAAGGTCACACAGCAGACATGTGGCGGAGCAGGGATTCGAACCCATGACTTCTGACTCCAAAGCCCGGGCTCTTTCCACTGAGCCACGCTGCTTCTCCATGAAAGGGAGAGCAGAAGCTGGGGGGTTGGGGGGCGGAGACCCCCTCTTGTCACCCCCACTCCTTCCAGGCCAGGGTCCCCCATCTGCACTGAGGAGTGACCCCGGCCTCACAGCGTTTTTCCAGGATGCAGAGGCTGGTGACTCTGATGGATTGATCAATTGATTGATTGATTGGAACCTAGAGGCTAGCGGGTCATGATTGATTGTCTGAGACCTGGGTCCGGGTCCCACTCCAGCCCCCCGGATCACCTTTGTCCATCTCTCCCCGAGTCCGGCCAGTCTGGTGCATCTCTCTCGAACCCCTCGGGGTGGGGTGGGGTGGGGTTGGGTGGGGGCAGGCGGGCCGGGACCACCTTAATAATAGTAATTATGGTATTTGTTAAGCACTTACCACGTACCAAGCACTGTTCTAAGCACTGGGGTAAATAGAAGGTAATCAGGTTGTCCCACGTGGGGCTCACAGTCTTCATCCCCATTTTCCAGAAGAGGTAACTGAGGCACAGATAAGTTAAGTGACTTGCCCAAGGTCACACAGCAGGCAAGAGGAGGAGCTGGGATTAGAACCCACGTCCTCTGACTCCCAAGACCTGGCTCTACCCACTAAGCAACGCACTCTCCTTCTGTGGGCCGGACCCTCAGCTGGGCAGTTCGCTGGGCCCTCTGCCTGCTTCCCCTTCCTTCCTCTCCCCCTCGTCCCCCTCTCCATCTCCCCATCTTACCTCCTTCCCTTCCCCACAGCACCTGTATATATGTATACATGTTTGTACATATTTATTACTCTATTATTTATTTATTTATTTATTTTACTTGTACCTATCTATTCTATTTATTTTATTTTGTTAGTATGTTGGGTTTTGTTCTCTGTCTCCCCCTTCTAGACTGTGAGCCCACTGTTGGGTAGGGACTGTCTCTATATGTTGCCAGCTTGTACTTCCCAAGCGCTTAGTACAGTGCTCTGCACACAGTAAGCGCTCAATAAATACGAGTGATTGATTGATTGATTCCCATCCCCACCACCCCTGACGTGGACTGCGGCCCCATCCCATGGGGGGAAAGGGAGGAAGGGAGGGGGGTTCCTTGTTCCCCAGGGACCCCGCAGCACAAATGAGGCTCCCGAAGACCTAATGATCGCCCCACGATGCTGGACATGACCCAGCTCTGCTCCTCTCCCCTCACCACCCCCTCCCCAAGGACTCGGCCGACTTCACACCCCTTCCTCCTCACACCACCCCCTCCCCACGTGGCCTCCCCCAACTCCACACCCCTTCGTCCCCAACCCCACTCCCGTCCCCTCACCACCTCCCCCAGGACCACTTCCCCGCCCCTGCACCTGCCTCTACAGGGGGATGACTGAAGGCCAGGGGCCGGATGACCTCTGGGTGTCCTGGAATATTGGCAACCCGAGAAAGAGGATGAAGCATCAATCAATCAATCAATCAATCGTATTTATTGAGCGCTTACTATGTGCAGAGCACTGTACTAAGCGCTTGGGAAGTACAAATTGGCATCACATAGAGACAGTCCCTACCCAACAGTGGGCTCACAGTCTAAAAGGGGGAGACAGAGAACAGAACCAAACATACCAACAAAATAAAATAAGTAGGATAGAAATGTCCAAGTAAAATAAATAAATAAATAAATAAATAGAGTAATAAATATGTACAACCATATATACATATATACAGGTGCTGTGGGGAAGGGAAGGAGGTAAGACGGGGGGATGGAGAGGGGGACGAGGGGGAGAGGAAAGAAGGGGCTCAGTCTGGGAAGGCCTCCTGGAGGAGGTGAGCTCTCAGCAGGGCCTTGAAGGGAGGAAGAGAGCTAGCAAAGAGGATGAAGAGGAAGAAGAGGTGAAGAAGGAGAAGGAGGAGGAGGAAGAAGAGAAGGAGAGAGAGGAGGGAGCCAGAAGTCGAGGGAAGGAAAAGGGAAAGGGCAGGAAGGAGGAGAATAAGGAAGGGGAACAGGATGGGGAGGAGAAAGAAGAGGAACTGGGGGTAGTAGTAATAATAGCAGTAACAGTAGTAATCACCGTACCTCTATTTCATCTGTCTCTCTGACCCCTTGCCCATATCCTCCCTCTGGTTTGGAACTCCCTCCCCAACCATATGCGACAGACCATCCTTCTCCCCTCTTGAAAGCACATCTCTTCCAAGAGGCCTTCCCTGACTGAGCCCTCGTCTCCCAACCCTATTCCTCCTTGCCTCAGCATCAACTATGCACTTGTCTCTTTATCTAAGCAGTAGTATTCACTCCACCCCTAAGATGTATGCCTTTATCCTCAAAACTCAGCTGCTTCATCTATCTGTAATTTATTTTAAAACCGATGTCCCCCACTAGTCTGCCAGTTCCTCAAGGGCAGGGATCACATCTGTTATCTTTATTGTCCTCTCCCAAGCACTCAGTGCAGTGCTCTGCACATAGTAAGCTGTTAGCTCCTGGAGGGCAGGGATTATGTCTATTAACTCCATTGTAATCAATCAATCATGTTTATTGAGGGCTTACTGTGTGCAGAGCACTGGACTAAGCTTTTGGCAGAGTACAATATAACAGAATTGGTAGACACATTCCCTGCCCACAAGGAGCTGGCAATTTAGAGGAGAACACTAAATAAGGGATCGATAAATACCACAGTAGTTGTATCACCTGAGTTCTAAACTCGGCTCTGTCACTTGTCTGCTTTGTGACCTTGGGCAAGTCACTTCATTTCTCTGTGCCTCAGTTGCTTCATCTGGGAAATGGAGATTAAGAATTTGAGCCCCATGGGGGACAGGGACAATTACACTATATCTATCCCAGCGCTTAGTACGGGTAAGCGCTTAACAGCTTTAAGTGCTTTTACCATTATTATTATTATTATTATTATTATTATTATTAATGTATCTATACAAGACACTTGAGGAAATAGAGAATGAAGGGGTGACACATTCTCTGCCCCGGGAGGAGGAGGAGAAAAGGAAGGATGAAGAGGAGGAGGAGGAGAAGGGGAAGAGGAAGAAAATGAGGAGGGAGAAAAGGGCGTCGAAGGAAAGGGGGAGGATGAGGGAGGAGAATAGGACAAAGAGGGAGAGGAGGAAGAGGAGGAGGAGATGAGGATAAGGAGGGAGAGGAGGATGAGGAGGGAGAGGAGGATGAGGAGGGAGATGAGGACAAGGAGGGAGAGGAGGACGAGGAGGGAGAGGAGGACGAGGAGGGAGAGGAGGACAAGCACTTAGTACAATGCTGTGCACACAGTAAGCGCTCAATAAATACGATTGATTGACGAGGAGGGAGAGGAAGATGAGGAGGAAGATGAGGATGAGGAGGGAGAGGAGGATGAGGAGGGAGAGGAGGGGCTGCAGGGGTTGTGGTAGCTGGAGGGGAGGGGGCGGGCGGGGTGGGCGAAAGTGCCCGTTAACCCCATAAGTTCCAAACGTTCACCTTGAGCGCAGGAATCCCGAGGTGAGGAGGGGGTTGGGGGATGAGCTGGGGGGGGGGGCATCTTGGAGTAGCTCAGAGCCTGGAATGACTGGTTTGGGGGGTTCAATCCAGTTGGCTCTGGGGAAACAGAGGCTTCTCCCACCCACCCCCCGCCCCCTCAAAAGGGTGGGGAATAGTGGTGGGCGAGGGGCTGGGGGGCAAAGAAGCGGGAAGATGAGGGTCGGGGGTCTCAGTAGGAGGTGGAGGGGCCGGGAAAGTGGGGCGGGGGGGAGGATTGGGACTGCCGACCCTCTCCCCCTCCGCTTTCGCCCCTCGGCCCTCGCCCCCTCTCGGCCCTCGCCCCCTCTCGGCCCTCGCCCCCTCGCCCCTTCGGCCCCTTCTCGGCCCGCACGGGCTCCGGCAGATCGATGGCAGGGCGCGCCGCTCTGACAGTCGGACTCATTAAGCGTTCGTTTTCATCCCCCGGCTCCCTGGCAGCCTTCAAATTATCCCATAAAATTTATTTACTATTTCATGAATACATAAGCAGCAGGCAAGCGCGAGCTTTTTATATATTTACACTGTATATATTTCACGGGAGAGTTATGACCGTCTTCCCAGGCGGAGCGGGCGGGAGCGGGCGGGCGGGCGGGGGGCGTGTGTGTGTGTGTGTGTGTGTGTGTGTGTGTGTGTGTGTGTGTGTGTGTGTGTGGTGTGTGGTGTGTGTGTGTGCAGCGGGTGGGCGAGGGGGGGAGCAGAAGGAAGGAGCAGCTGCCGGGGAGCGGGGGCGGGGGGCGGGGGGGGGCCCGCGGGAGCGCAGTGCGGGGGCCGGGGAGGGAGGGACAAGGGGAGGACCGGGGCCCGGCGCGAAAGGGAGGAGGAGGAGGAGGAGGAGGAAGAGGAGGAGGAGGAGGAGGAGGAGGAGGAGAAGTAGGAAAAGGAGGAGGAGGAGGAAGAGCAGGAGGAGGAAAAGGGGGAGGAGAAGGAGGAAGAAAAGGGGGAGAAGGAGAGGGAGAGAAGGAGAAGAGGAGGAAAAGGAGGAAGGGGAGGAGGAGGAGGAGAAAAAGGAGGAGGAGGAGAAGGAGGGATGGAGGAGGAAGAGGAGGAGGAAGAGGAGGAGGAGGAAAAGGGGGAGGAGAAGGAGGAAGAAAAGGGGGAGAAGGAGAAGAGGAGAATAAGAGGAGGAAAAGGAGGAGGGGGAGGAGGAAAAGGAGAAGGTGGAGGAGGAGGAAAAGAAGGAGGAGGAGGAAGAGGAAAAGGAGGAGGGGGAAGAGAAGAAGGAGGAGGGGGAGGAGGGGAAGGAGAGGGGGAGGAGGAAGGATGCAGGAGGAGGAGGAGGAAAAGGAGGAAGAGGAAAAGGAGGAGGAGGAAAAGGAGGAGGAGGAAAGGAGGAGGAGGAGGAAAAGGAGGAGGAGGAGGAAAAGGAGGAGGAGGAGGAAAAGGAGGAGGAGGAGGAAAAGGAGGAGGAGGGGAGAAGGAAGGAGGAGGAGGAGAGAAGGAAGGAGGAGGAGGAGGAGAGAAGGGAGGAGGAGGAGGAAAAGGAGGAGAGAAGAAGGAAAGGGGGGAGAAGGAGGAAGAAAAGGGGGAGAAGGAGAAGAGGAGAAGGAGAGACGGAGAGGAGGGGAAGGGGAGGAAAGGAAGAGGAGGAGGAGGAAAAGGAGGAGGGGGAAAGGAGGAGGTGAGGAGGAGGAGGAAAAGGAGGATGGGGAGGAGGAAGAGGAGGACGAGAAGAGATAGAGGAGGAGAAGAAGGGAAAGGAGGAGGAGGAAGAGAAGGAGGGAGAGCCCGGCAGAGGGAACGGGGCTAGGGGTATTTGCTCCTCCAGCGAGTTTAGGTCTGGGAAGAGATGGTCGGGACGGCCGCCTTCCACGTCCTGGTTGTTTGGGCTGCTCAGATGTGCTGGGAGGGGCGGGGGCGGAGCGGGCGGGGGAGCAGAGGGGGAGAGGAGGGAGGAGGGGAGAAGGGACAGGACGGGGAGGATGGAGAGTAGGGGGAGAAGTGAAAGGAGGGGAGCATGGAGGGGAGCATGGAGGGGAGGATGGAGGGGAGGGGGAGAGGTGAGAGGAGGGGGAGGACGGAGCATTGGGAGGACGGAGAGGAGGGGGGAGGATGGAGAGAAGGGGGAGAGGTGAGAGGAGGGGAAGATGGAGAGGCGGGGGAGGGGGAGAGGAGGGGAGGATGGAGAGGAGGGAGAGAGGTGAAAGGAGGGGAGAATGGAGAGGAGGGAGAGAGGGGAGAGGAGGGGGAGAGGGGAGAGGAGGGGGAGGACGGAAATGAGGGGGGAGGACGGGGAGGAGGGGAGAGGACGGAGAGAAGGGGAGAGTTGAGAGGAGGGGAGGATGGGGAGGAGGGGGAGAAGGGAGAGGAGCGGAGGATGGGTGGAAGGGAGGGGAGGATGGAGAGGAGGGAGAGAGGTGAGGAGGGGAGGATGGAGAGGAGGGGGAGAGGGGAGAGGAAGGGAGGTCGGGGACGAAGGGGAGGGGAGAGGCGGAGTAGGGGCGGGGAACGTGCCTGTGTATTGTTATTTTGTACTCTCCCAAGAGCTTAGTACAGTGCTCTGCACAGAGTAAGCTCTTAATAAGTACGACTGAATGAGAGGAAGTAGGAGGAGCGGCGGGGAGGATGGAGAGGAGGGAGGGGAAGTCGGGGCGGAGAGGGCTCAGTGAGACCCTGGCTTTGCTCATTTCTTCAGTCGTATTTATTGAGCGCTTACTGGGTGCAGAGCAGTGTACTAAGCGCTTGGGAAAGTACAATACAGCAATAAAGGAGACAATCTTCTAGCCACAACGAGTTCACAGTCTAGGAGGGGGAGATAGACATCAATACAAGTAAACAGATATCAACATAAATACATAAAATTACATAAAACTGCCACTGGACAGTTGGGGCTAGGGAGTGGGGCATAGACTGTCTATATGTTGCCGACTTGTACTTCCCAAGTGCTTAGTGCAGTGCTCTGCACCCAGTAAGCGCTCAATAAATACGATTGAGTGAATGAATGAGTGGGGGGAGGCTGCCACCGCTTTGTGGGAGAGGACGAGAGGTTGGAAAAGGGAGGTCTCACCTCCCCCTCCCACCCCCCTACCCCTCCACCCCAACCAGGGTGGTCCCCAGAGGCCGCAGTTAAGCCCCCCGCCAGAGAAAGGGAGCTGGGATTCATTCATTTATTCAATCGCATTTACTGAGCACTTACTATGTGCAGGGCATTGTACTAAGTGCTTGGAAAGTACAATTCAGCAATAAAGAGAGACAGTCCCTGCCCACACCGGGCTTCTCCGCCCTCAGCCCCTGAGGAACATCCTGCCCCTCCCCGTGCTTGAAATCCCCATCTCGGAAATTCATTCATTCATTCAATCGTATTTATTGAGCGCTTACTGGGTGTGGAGCACTGTACTGAAGGCTTGGTAAGTAAAATACAGCAAATAAAGAGAGACAATCCCTGCCCATAGCGGGCTCACGGTCTAGAAGAGGGGAGGTAGACATCAATACAAGTAAACAGGTATCAATAGAAATAAATAAAATTATAGATATATACATAGAAGCAGCATGGCATGGTAGCTAGAGCCCAGTCCTGGGAGTCAGAAGATCATGGGTTCTAATCCCGGCTCTGCCACTTGTCTGCTCTGTGACCTTGGGCAAGTCACCTCACTTCTCTGGGCTTCAGTTACCTCATCCGTAAAATGGGGATTAAGACTGTGAGTCCCCCATGGGCCAACCTGATCACCTTGTAACCTCCCCAGAGCTTAGAACAGTGCTTTGCACATAGTAAGGGCTTAATAAAATGCCATCATTATTATTATTATTCTCTTGGCCTCAGTGAATTCATCTATAAAATGGGCATTGAGACTGTGAGCCCCAAGTGGGACGGGGACTCTGTCCAACTTGATTTACGTGTACTCATCCCAGCGTTTAGAACAGGGCCTGGCACATAGTTAGACCTTACAAATACTATCATTAATATATACATAAGTGCTGTGGGTCAGGGAGAGTGGGGAAGAGCGAAGGGAGTGGGCTTGGGGATCCAGTCTCGACAAATGAAATAACTGATCAGGTTGTTCTCCCTCCATCCCTCCCACCCTCATCCCCACAGCACTTATGTCCATATCTGTCATTTATTTATTTCTATTCCTGTCGGTCTCCCCGTCTAGACTGTAAACTCGTTGTGGGCAGGGAATGCATCTGTTTACTGTTGTGTTGTACTCTCCCAAACACTTACTACCTGTGTTCTAATCCCAGCTCAGCCACCTGTCTGCTGTATGACCCTGGCCAAGTCACTTCATTTATCTGTGCCTCAGTTCCCTCAACTGGAAAATGGGGATTAAGACCGTGAGCCCCACGTGGAACAGGGATCTTGTCCAACCTGATTTGCTTGTATCCACCCCAGCGCTTAGTTTGGTGCCTGGCACATAGTAAATTTAGCTTAATGAATACCACAATTATTATTGTGATGGATCTGTACACAGTAAGTGCTCAATAAATATTAATGAATTAATTAGTTAATTAATAAGAGCAGAGGACCCCCCAACCCCTGAGGATATCCTCACTTCCGGACCCAAACCCTGAGGAAGACTCCCCCCTCCCCTGCCCACCCCGGGGAATGTGAATTATTAATGGTAACAATAATTCTAATAGTTTATCGATCACTACGAGCTCACTAGAAACTGAACCAAATGCAGAATTGGGGTCACCGCCTCAGAAATCGGCATTCTGCTCTGCACACATGCAATATCGTAGCTGAACCTCGGATTAGATAAATGCCCCGCCGTTTGAAATTTCATTTTTGGCATCCACATGCAACCCAAAACCGTCACCCCCCAATCCCCATTCAATCTATCAATCAATAAATGATGTGTATTAATTCATTCAAATGTATTTATTGAGCGCTTACTGTATGCAGAGCACTGCACTAAGGGAGAGTACGGTATACTAATAAACGGACACATTCCCTGCCCACAACAAGCTTACCGTCTAACACTTACCGTGAGCAGAGCACTGTACTAAGCGTTTGGGAGACTGACCTACAACAGAGTTGGTAGAAACGTTCCCTGCCACAAGGACTTTGCAGTCTAGAGGGGAACACGACATTACTATCAACGAATAAATATAATATTTACTAGCATTTATGGAGAACCTACTGTGTGCTAAGCATTGTATTAAGCGCCGGGGAAGATTTTCCTGTCGTCTCCTGGGGCTCCATAGTCTGGGAGGGAGCAGGCCGCAGACACATAAGGAAAGATGAAATGATAAAAACACAAAAACAACATAAAAGACAAGGTTACAGATAAATTCAACCAGCAGGCTCTTTTTTTCCCGCCCATGGGAGAAGTTTAACTTTCTGACTCCCAAGAAGCGGATTGCAATGAGTCCAAGGCCCTGAGCGCTTGCTAAATGTTTTATAATTACAGAACTAATAATACTAGTAATAATGATTTGAAAAACAACCCCCTTTTCCCGAGGAACACACCCTTTTAGCCCCCACTGGGTGACAAGGTCAGCACTTTGAAATGACATGAAAAACGTCGCTGACCTTTGATTATTATCTTCAGCAGACAACTGAAACAATTCAGAGATGGGCATTAGAGCCGTTCGATGGATTCTTCCATTGAAGCGGGGCAGAGGAAGGGGTGGGGGTGGGAGATGATCTCAACCTCTCTGTCTCTCTTATGCTATGTGAACTGGTTGAGTCTCTCTCTCTTTGTCTCTTTCTGCCTGCCCAACTCTGGCTTTATTTCTTTTTTTCTCTCTGGCTCCTTGGGTGTTTGTCTCTGCATCTCTTTCTCTCCATCTCTCTCTCTGCCTCCCTTTCTCTGGGCATCTCTTTGAGGCTCTGTTTCTCTTTTTTGTTCTGGATCCTTGGGTGTCTCTCTGCCTCTATTTCTCTCCATCTCTCCCTCTGCCTCGCTCATCTTCATCGCTCTGTTTCTGTCCCTGTCTGTGTTTATTTCTCTCTGTCTCTGTTGCTCTCTGCATCTCTCTAAATTTGTCTCTCTGCTTGTGTATCTCTCTATTTCTCACTCTGCTTGTCTCTGAATTTCTCTATCTGCCTCTATCTCCATCTCTGTTTCTCTCTCTGTCTCTCTCTATTTCTCTCTGGCTCTACTGCTCTCTTTGCATCTCTAGTTCTCTGTCTCTGCATTTCTGTCTCTATCTCCCTTTCTCTATTTCTGACTCTGTCTATTTTTCTCCGGCTCTTTTGTGCTCTTTGTATCTCTCTATTTCTCTCTGCCAGTCTCCCTACATTTCTCTGCCTTTTTATCTCCATCTTTCTATTTCTCTCTCTGCCTGTCTTTCTGTATTTATCTGTCTCTATCTCCATTTCTCTTTCTCTAATTTTCTCTCTGTCTCTGCATTTGTCTTTCTCTCCCTTTCTCTCTTTGCCTGTCTCTGTATTTCTTTATCTCTATCCCCATCTCTATTCTCTGTCTCTGTTTTTCTCTATCTCTATCTACATTTCTTTTTCTCTCTATATTTATCTCTTTATCTCTGTCTCGCTGTATTTCTCTGTCTCTATCTCCATCTCTATTTCCCTCTATATTTCTCTCTCTGTCTCTGTCTCTCTGCATTTCTCTGTCTGCCTCTTTATCTCCATCTCTCTCTCTCTCCCTTAGTATCTCTATTTCTCTCTGACTGGCTCTGACCCGCTGGCTCTCTCCTCACTCTGCCTCCGCTTCAATTTCTCTGATTTTCTCTCTCCATCTCTGTCTCTATTTCTCTCTCTGTCTGTCTCTGTCACTCTCGATTCCTTTCTTTCTCTCTGGCTCTCCGTGTTTCTCTCTGTGTGATTCTCCATCTCCATCTCTCTGTCTCTCATCCTGTCCCTGTCTTTGGCCTTGAAGTCTCAGGACAGAGGATCATCCTTCATTCTCGATGGGCGTCTCCATTATCATCTCTCTCTATCTCTGTCTCTGTCTCTCTCTAGGTCTCCCTCCAAAGACAGCCCGAGAAAAGGTTGCTGGTCTTTGGGAATGTTAGGATCCCTGATCTCTGTGGATGTCCATTTCCCCTCAACCTTCCCAGGTGTGATACAGGGAAATCTGGGAACTCAGCTCTCTCATTCCCGATTTGTCTGTATCCACACCGGAACTTAGTACAGTGTCTGGCATGTAATAAGTGTGTGCAGAGAAGCAGCATGGCTTAGTGGTAAGAGCACGGGCTTGGGAGTCAGAGGGCATAATAATAGTAACAAGGATGGTATTTATTAACTGCTTAATATGTGCCAAGCACTATTCTAAGCACTGGGGGAGGTTACAAGGTGATCAGGTTGTCCCCCGGGGGGCTCACAGTCTTAATCCCCATTTTCCAGATGAGGTAACTGAGGCCCAGAGAAGTTAAGTGACTTGCCCAAAGTCACACAGCTGACAATTGGCAGAGCTGGGATTTGAACCCATGACCGCTGACTCCAAAGCCCATGCTCTTTGCACTGAGCCACGCTGCTTCTCTAAGGGCATAGGTTCTAATTCTGGCTCCACCGCTTGTCTGCAGTGTGACCTTGGGCAAGTCACTTAACTTCTCTATGCCTGTTACCTCATCTGTAAAATGAGGATTAAAAGTGTGAGCCCCATGTGGGACAACCTGATTACCCTGTATCTACCCCAGCGCTTAGAACTGTGCTTGGCACATAGTAAGTGCTTAACAAATATCATTTTTAAAGAGTGCTTAACAAATACCATAATTATAATTAACATTCAACCCCAAATATTCAAACTGTCACCATATCTGTTCAAACTTCACAAAATCACTAACATCTGCCCTTTCCTCTGCAACCAAACTGCTATTACACTGATCCAAGCACTCATCCTATCCCTTCTTGATTACTGCATCAGCCTCCATGCTGACCTCCCTGCCTCCTGTCTCTCCCCACTCCAGTCTATACTTCACTCTGTTGCCCAGATCATTTTTCTACAAAAGCATTCAGTTCATGTTTCCCCACTCCTCAAGAACACACGTAAGAAGTAGCGTGGCTTAGTGGATAGAGCCTGAGTCTGGGAGTCAGAAGTACCTTGATTCTAATCCTGGATCCCCCATTTGTCTGCTGTTTGACCTTGGGCAAGACACTTAACTTTTCTGTGCTTCAGTTCCCTCATCTGTAAAATGGGGAATAAGGCTGTGAGCCCCATGTGGGACATGGACTGTGTCCAACCTGATTAGTTTGTATCCACCCCAGTGCTTAGTACAGTGTCTGGCACATAGTGAGCACTTAACAAATATCATTTTTTAAAAAGTAAACATTTTTATATTCTATTTCCCCTATGCCCAATCTACTTTAATGTCTGCCTCCCTCCATAGGTTGTCAGCCTGTTGTGGACAGGGATCATATCTACCAACTCTATTGTATTGTACTTTCCTAAGCACTTAGTACTGTGCTCTGCATAGATACCAATAAATCCCATTGATCGATTGATTAATCAGGACTCTGAAGCCCTCAGAGCCAAAGACCCGTCACTGTCCATCTCCTGTGCAACCTGGGGCAAATCAATTCACTTCTCTGTGCCTCAGTTACCTCCTCTGTAAAAGGGGATTGAGACCATGAGTCCCATGAGGGACAGGGACTGTGTCCAACCCGATTTTCTGGTATCCACCCCAGCTGTTAGTACGGTGCCTTGCACATAGTGAATACCATCATCAGCATCGAATGTCTGAGGATTGATTCTTTCTCTTTCGGCATGTGTGTGTGTCTCTCTGTCTGTTTCTTTTCCTTACTGTCTTTTTGTATCTCTTTGTGCCCCTGCTTCTCTCTCCTCTCCCTCTCTCCCCTATCTCTCTCTCTGTCTCTCCCCTCTTCCCTGCTCCTTCCTGCCCCACTCTTTCTCAGTCTCTCCTCAGTAGTACAGTGCTCTGCACACAGTAAGCGCTCAATAAATACGATTGAATGAATGAATGAATGAATGAATGAATGAATGAATGAAAGAGCAGCAGAGGAATCCAGGCATCAGAGGGCCCGGGAGAGAGTATCCATTTCCGGGGCTCCTCTTTGGAAGGCGGGCCCGTCAGGTTGCATTGGACACAAACCCTGGAGTTAATAATAATGATAAAAATATCAGTCTTTGTGAAGAGCTTACTATGTGCAAAGTACTGTTCTAAGGGCTGGAGTAGATACAAGTTAATCAGGTTGGACACAGTCCCTGTCCCACATGGGGCTCACATTCTTAATCCCTACTGTACAGATGAGCGAACTGAGGTGCAGAGAAGTGAAGCGATTTGCCCAAAGTCTTACAGCAGACAACCGGAAAGGCCAGGATTAAAAACTAGGTTCTTCTGACTCCCAAGGCCTCCTCTGCCCTCACCCCTTTAGTCCAAATCCCGATTCTCTGTGGCTTCCCCTATCTGTAATTTATTTAAAAGTCTGTCTCCCCCGCTAGACCTTAAGCTCCTTGTGGGCAGGGATTTTGTCTACCAACTCTATTGTAATAATAACAATAATAATTATGATATTTGTGAAGTGCTTACTATGTGCCAAGCCCTGAAAATTGTACTCTATGAACATATCTGTAATTTATGTACATATCTGTAATTTATGCGATCTGTAATTTATTTATTTCTATTAATGTCCGTCTCCCCCTCTAGGCTGTAAACTCGTTATGGGCAAGGAATGTGTCTGTTTGTTGTTACATTGTACTCTCCGAAGTGCTTAGTACCGAGCTCTGCACACAGTAAGAACTGAATAAATACAGCTAACTGACTGACTCCCAAGTGCTTAGTATAGTACAGGGCTGACAGTCTAATTCACCTCAGTAAATTATTTCATTTGCTTTTGGCTGGAGATGCTTGATTCCCTCATCCAAATTGTTTTCCTGTTCTTGGCAGGTCAGAGGAACAAAATGAAATTGTGGTGTCCACCTGGATTTCTTAGACCAGATTAATGAACTAGAGGCCTTCACAATCATCAACAGTGGACAGGCTCCTTTGAGAGTCCTGAAGGAACTCGGAGGGTAAGCTATTAGTAGTAGTAATATTGCTATTATTATTATTATCTTTTTATGGAAATTGTTAAGCGCTTACTATATGCCGGGCACTGTACCAAATGTTGGGGTAGATACAAGCTAGTCAGGTTGGACACAGTCCATGCCCCACATGCAGCTCACAGTCTTAATCCTCACGTCAATCAATCAATCGTATTTATTGAGTGCTTACTGTGTGCAGAGCACTGTACTAAGTGCTTGGGAAGTACAAGTTGGCAACATATCGAGACGGTCCTTACCCAACAGTGGGCTCACAGTCTACAGCATGTCTGCTGTATGACCTTGGGCAAATCACTTAACTTTTCCGTGCCTCAGTTACCTCATCTGTAGCGTGGGGATTAAGATTGCGAGCTCTGTGTAGGTCAGGGACAGAGTCCAATCTGATTAGCTGTATCTACCCCAGTGCTTAGTACAGTGCCTACAATCTGATTAGTTGTATCTACCCCAGTGCTTAGTAAGTGCCTGGCAAATAGTAATAATAATAATAATAGTATTTGTGCCAGGCACTCTACGAAGCACATAATAAGTGCTTAACAAATGCCATTTTTTAAAAAGAGAGCTGGACCTAAGTGCCACGGGGATGAGGTGACTATCAAGTACTTGGAACTTACTATAATTTTTATTACCCACTCCTCTGCCCTAACCTCCTCACTGTGCCTCGTTCTCGCCTATCCCGCCATCGACCCCCGGCCCACATCCTCCCCCTGGCCTGGAATGCCCTCTCTTCGCACATCCGTCAAGCTAGCTCTCTTCCTCCCTTCAAAGCCCTACTGAGAGCTCACCTCTTCCAGGAGGCCTTCCCTGACTGAGCCCTCTTTTTCCTCTCCCCCTCCCCATCCCCCCTGCCCTACCTCCTTCCCCTCCTCACAGCACCTGTATATATGTTTGTACAGATTTTTTCCTCTATTTACTCTACTTGTACATATTTACTATTCTATTTATTTTGTCAGTGATGCGCATCTAGCTTTACTTCTATTTATTCTGATGACTTGACACCTGACCACATGTATGAGAAGCAGCGTGGCTCAGTGGAAAGAGCGCGGGCTTTGGAGTCAGAGGTCATGGGTTCAAATTCCGGCTCCACCAGTTGTCAGCTGTGTGACTTTGGGCAAGTCACTGAACTTCTCTGGGCCTCAGTTCCCTCATCTGGAAAATGGGGATTAAGACTGTGAGCCCCATGTGGGACAACCTGATCACCTTCTATCCCCCCCAGCGCTTAGAACAGTGCTTTGCATGTAGTAAGTGCTTAATAAATGCCATCAATTAATTATGTTTTGTTTTGTTGTCTGTCTCCCCCTTCTAGACTGTGAGCCCGTTGTTGGGTAGGGACCGTCTCTATATGTTGCTAACTTGTACTTCCCAAGCGCTTAGTACAGTGCTCTGCACACAGTAAGCACTCAATAAATACGATTGAATGAATTAATTATCGTATTTGTTAAGCACCCTCTCAGGGTCGCACCTGGAGAGTTTCCAGTCCTCTACCAGTCTCGACTATGGGAGGGAGAGTCAAGCAGAGGCCTGTCCATTCTATTCCTAGCTTGGTCAGTGGCTAGTGAGTGTCAGACCAACTGCTACAAGTCAAAACTCACCCTTGCTGGGCAGCAGCGCATAGGACAGAGTCCAGGGTGGAGGCTCAAGTTGATTGCGTGGAAGGAGGCAATGGTAAACCGCTTCTGGATTTTTACCAAGAAAACTCTACAGATCCACTACCAGAATGACTGCAGATGGAGAGCGGGGCATTCTAATAATGACAGCATTTATTAAGCATGTACTATGTGCAAAGCACTGTTCTAAGCGCTGGGGAGGTTACCAGGTAGTCAGGTTGTCCCACGGGGGGCTCACAGTCTTCATCCCCATTTTACAGATGAGGTCACTGAGGCACAGAGAAGTTAAGTGACTTGTCCAAAGTCACACAGCTGGCAATTGGCGGAGCGGGGATTTGAACCCATGACCTCTGACTCCAAAGCCCGGGCTCTTTCCACCGAGCCACGAGATGTGTCCATAGTGTCACTATGGGTCGGAGACGACTCGACGGCATAAGACATTTGTTTAGCACTTATGATGTTTCGGGGTAGATACAAATTACTCAGGCTGGACACTGTCCCTCTCCTACCTGGGGCTCACAGTCTAAGAAGGAGGGAGGACAAGGGTTGAATCCCTATTTTACTGATGAGGAAACTGAGGCAGAGAGAAGTCAAGTGACTTGTCCAAGGTCACACAGCAGGCAAGTGGTGAAGACGGGATTGGATCCCAGGTCCTCTAACACCTAAACCCATGCCCTTTCCATTAGGCCATGCTGCTCTTATGTGCCAAGAGCTAGGGTAGATACAATATATTCAGACTGGACACAGTGCCTGTGATAATAATAATAATAATTATAATAATAGTATTTGTTAAACTCTTACTATGAACCAAGCACTGTTCTAAGCACTGGGGTAGATTCAAAGTAATCAGGTTGTCCCATCTGGGGCTCACAAATCTTAATCCCCATTTTCCAGATGAGGTAACTGAGGCACAGGGAAGTTAAGAAACTTTCCCAAAGTCACACAGCTGATAAGTGGCAGAGGCAGGATTAGAACCCACGATCTCTGTCTCCCGAGCCCTTGCTCTTTCCAGAGAAGCAGCGTGGCTTAGTGGAAAGAGCACGGGCTTGGGAGTCAGAGGTCGTGGGTTCTAATCCCGGCTCCGCCACTAATCAGCTGTGTGACTTTGGGCAAGTCGCTTAACTTCTCTGTGCCTCAGTTACCTCATCTGTGGAATGAGGATGAAGACTGTGAACCCCACGTGGGGCAACCTGATCTCCTTGTATCTGCTCCAGTGCTTGGCACATAGTAAGAGCTTAACAAATACCATCATTATTATTATTATTTCCACTAAACCGTGCTGCTTCTGCTTGTACCATAAGGGGTTCACAGACGAAGAAAGAGAGAGGATAATCAGTCAATCAGTCAATCAATCAAATTCAATTTATTCAGTCATTTACTGAGCACTTACTGTGTGCAGAGCACTATACTAAGCACTTGGGAAAGTACAATGCAACAATAATCAGTGACATTCCCTGCCCACAACGAGGTCTCAGTCTAAAGAGCTTTAATCAGTACTTATTGTGTGCAGAGTACTGTACTAAGTGCTAGGTAGTGAGAAGAGCAGAGCTTGGGAGTCAGAAAGACAGGGGTTTTAATCCTGGCTCCGCCACGTCTGCTGTGCGACTTGGGGCAAGTCACAATTTCTCTGTGCCTCAGTTACCTCATCTGTAAAATGGGGATTAAGACTGTAAATCCCATATGGGACAACCTGATTACCTCATATCTACCCCAGCTCTTAGAACAGCGCTTGACACTTAGTAAGTGCTGAACAAATGCCATTATCATTATTATTATTATTATTATTACAATATGACAGAGTGGGTAGACAGGTTCCCTGCCCTCATGGAGCTTGCCGTCTAGAGGGGAAGACTGACACTGACGTCAGTGCTAACTTAGGGAGAAGTTGATAAGTGCTGTGGGGCTGAGGAAATTATGAATTAAAGGTGAAAATTCATTCATTCATTCATTCAATCGTATTTATTGAGCGCTTATTGTGTGCAGAGCAAAGCAAATCCAAGTGCAGTAATAATACTAATAATAATAATGACATTTATTAAGCGCTTGCTATGTGCAAACCACTGTTCTAAGTGCTGGGGAGGTCACAAGGTGATCAGGTTGTCCCACATGGGGCTCACAGTCTTAATCCCCATTTTACAGATAAGGTAACTGAGGCACAGAGAAGTTAAATAACTTGCCTAAAGTCACACAGCTGACAATTGGCGGATCTGGGATTTGAACCCTTGACCTCTGACTCCAAAGCCCGGGCTCTTTCTACTGAGCCACGCTGCAAGTGCAATGCAGAAGGGAGAGGGAGTAGGGGAAATGAAAGCTTGGTGGGGGGAGGTCTCTCTGAGGTGACGTGATGCTAATATTGTGATCAATACTAAGTCCATACGTCCTAGGGATTGGTGTGACTAAGGAACGATTTAGAGAAGCAGCGTGGCTCAGTGGAAAGAGTCCGGGCTTTGGAGTCAGAGGTCATGGGTTCGAATCCCGGCTCTGCCACATGTCTGCTGTGTGACCCTGGGCAAGTCACTTAACTTCTCTGAGCTTCAGTTCCCTCATCTGTAAAACGGGGGTTAAGACTGTGAGCCCCACGTGGGACAACCTGATCACCTTGTATCCCCCCAGCACTTAGAACAGTGCTTAAGCACTTAGTACAGTGCTCTGCACATAGTAAGCGCTCAATAAATACGATTGATGATGACTGAGTCTGAGCAGGAATGGGATAGCAGGCTACAGAACGAGGACCCTGCAAACAGGAAATCTGCGGGAATCAGAAGGACCTGGGTTCTAATCCTGGCTCCGCCACATCTTCTAGACTGTGAGCCCACTGTTGGGTAGGGACCTCCTCTATATGTTGCCAACTTGTACGTCCCAAGCGCTTAGTACAGTGCTCTGCACACAGTAAGTGCTCAATAAATGCGATTGACTGAATGAATGAATGAATGTCTGGTTTATGACTTTGGACAAGTCACTTCACTTCTCTGGGCCTCAGTTACCTCATCTGTAAAATGGGGATTAAGAGTTTGAGCCCCATTTGGGACATAGTACGTGCTCAATAAATATGATTGACTGACTGACTGTCTGACTGACAGAGACTTTGTCCAACCTGATTCTTTGTACCTACCTCCCCAGCGCTGAGAACAGTGCCTTGCACATAGTAAGCGCTTCATAAATGCCATTATTATTATTATTATTATTATTACCCCAGCGATTAGAACAGTGCTTGGCACATAATAAACACTCAACAAATGCTATCATTACCAGGGCCAGGGGAACCCATCAAAATACCTCTCACCCACTGGGTGGTGAGCGCAGAGAACTATTAAGGTGGAACAATAATGGTGGCACCCGTTGAGTACTTACTATGTGCCAAGCTTTGCGCTGAGCACCTGAGAAATTCCGCTACGATCAGATTGGACCACATTCCTGTCCCACATGGGACTCACATCAGTCAGTCGATCAATCGATCGATCATTTTACATCTATTTTACAGATGAGGAAACTGAGGTTTGGAGCAGTGACTTGCCCAGCCAACATGGGAAGGGGACTGTGTCTGACCTGATTATCTTGTAACTAAACCTAGTCGTTCATTTGAAGCAGCGTGGCTCAGTGGAAAGAGCCCGAGCTTTGGAGTCAGAGGCCACGGGTTCAAATCCCAGCCCCACCACTTGTCAGCTGGGTGACTTTGGGCAAGTCACTTCTCTGGGCCTCATTTCCCTCATCCGTAAAATGGGGATGAAGACCGTGAGCCCCTCGTGGGACAACCTGATTACCTTGTATCTACCCCAGCGCTTAGAACAGTGGTTTGCACATAGTAAGCGCTTAACAGATACCAACATTATTATTATTCCACAGTATATTTAATCATGCATCATTAAGTGCTTAGTACAGTGCTCTGCATGCAGTAAGCGCTCAATAAATACTATTGAATGAATGTATCTTGACCTCTCTAGTTGTAAATCATTTTGTGTCTGTCTCCCCCATTAGATCCCCTTTCAGGGTCATGCTTGAAGAGTTTACAGTCCTCTACTAGTCACAACTTCAAGAGGGAGAGTGAAGCAGAGGCCTACCCATTAGACTCCTAGCTTGTGCAGTGGCTAGCCACTGGAAGGCCATCTGCTACAAGTCAAACCCCCCCTGTGCTGGGCATCAGCATTAAGCGCTTAGTACAGTGCTCTGCACATAGTAAGCGCTCAATAAATGCGATTGATGATGATCAGCAGCCCGGGAGAGAGTTCAGGGCGGAGACTCGACTTGACTGCGCGGAAGGAGGCAATGGTAAACCGCTTCCGGATTTTTACCAAGAAAACTCCATGGATCTGCTACCGGAACGATTGCAGATGGAAGTGGGGCGTTCTGGGAGAGATGTATCTATGGCGTCGCCATGGGTCGGACACGACTCGACAGCATAATCAATCAATCAATCATATTTATTGAGCGCTTACTGTGTGCAGAGCACTGTACTAAGCGCTTGGAAAGTACAAGTTGGCAACATATAGAAACAGTCCCTACCCAACAGTGGGCTCACGGTCTAGAAGGGGGAGACAGAGAACAAAAGAAAACATACTAACAAAATAAAATAAATAGAATAGATATATACAAGTAAAATAAATAAATAGAGTAATAAATACGTACCCATTTCCTTATTTTTACCAGGATTTAGGTCAGTTTTAATAAAACCCAAATCCAATCTGGTTGCTCTAAGTAGTTTCAGAGAAGCAGCGCGGCTCAGTGGAAAGACCACAGGTCATGGGTCCAAATCCCAGCTCCGGCAACTGTCAGCTGGGTGACTTTGGGCGAGTCACATAGCTTCTCTGGGCCTCAGTTCCCTCATCTGTAAAATGGGGATGAAGACTGTGAGGCCCCCGCCTTGGGACAACCTGATCACCTTGTAACCTCCCTAGCACTTACAACAGTGCTTTGCACATAGTAAGCACTTGAAAAAAAAATGATGGCATTTTTCAAGATTTAGCTGTTCCCTGCTCTCCCTAGCACACAGAAAGTACCTAACAATCAATCAATTGCATTTATTGAGCGCTTACTGTGTGCAGAGCACTGTACTAAGCGCTTGACTGCTTCACTCTCCCTCTTGTAGTTGTGACTGGTAGAGGACTGGAAACTCTTCAGGCATGACCCTGAAAGGGGATTTAATGGGGGAGACAGACACAAAATGATTTACAACTAGAGAGGTCAAGATACATTCATTCAATACTATTTATTGAGTGCTTACTGTGTGCAGAGCACTGTACTAAGTGCTTAATGATAAATGATTAAATGTACTGTGGAATAATAATAATAATAATAATAATAATAATAATAATGTACTAACAAATCGCACAAGGTCACCCAGGAGGTGGGCTGGGTGGGTGGCAGGGTTTGAACCCGGGTGTCTTGACTCCAAGTTTGGGGGCTCTTTCCTCTAGGCCACATTGCTGGAAAACACCAGACCCTTCAAGAGGGATCTGGATAAATCCATGGATGAGATGCACTGCAATGGTTTGCTTAGATGGAAATGTTAAGGGCTTCTCGACTGTGAGCCCATTGTTGGGTAGGGAACATCTCTATATGTTGCCAACTTGTACTTCCCAAGAGCTTAGTACAGTGCTCTGCACACAGTAAGAGCTCAATAAATACGATTGAATGAATGAAAGGAGCATTTATGGAGCACCCGCTTGGTCCAGTGCTCTGTATTAGGCACTCCAAGCGCTTAGTACAGTGTTCTGTGCACAGCAAGTGCTCAATAAATATGACCAAATGAATGAATACCCAGGAAAAAAGTGACCTGTTCCCTGCCTCCAAGTAGTTTCTGCTCTAATGGGGGAAACAGGCATAAAATGATTTACAACTAGAAAGGACAAGATAAATGATTAAATGTACTGTGGAATAAATGATTAGACATCATTGTTCCGGGTGGGGAGGAGTAGGTATGTCACAGTTAGAAGTGGCTGATGATGGGAAATCTGGCTCAGGGGCCTGGGAGTTGATTGGGGAAGGCTTCTTGGAGGAGGTGAGATTTTGGGGGGGCTTTGAAGGATGCTGAATGGCCCCTCCCTTGCCATCGGGATGTGTCTGGCGGCAACCAGCACCTAGTTACTCCAAGGATCTTAGTGCCCCTGTGGGGAGACAGAATCTTGGGTTTGGTGACCCAGTAATGGTGATGCTCAGGGCCTTATATCCCAGTCAATCAGTCAGTCAATCGTATTTATTGAGTGCTTATTGTGTGCGGAGCACTGTACTAAGCAATTGGGAGAGTACAATACAACAACAAACCCCAGCTCCGCCAATTGTCAGCTGTGTGACTTAACTTCTCTGGGCCTCAGTTACCTCATCTGTAAAATGGGGACTAAGACTGTGAGCCCCACGTGGGACAACCTGATTACCTTGTAACCTCCCCAGGGCTTCGAACGGTGCCTTGCACATAGTAAGCGCTTAATAAAGGCCATTAAAAAAAACAACAACAACAAACATAAGTCTCCCAGAAACCTTTGTGGCCATTTTGCTGGGTGATTTTTCTGGGACAACATGCCGTCATCAATCGTATTTATTGAGCGCTTACTGTGTGCAGAGCAGCACTTTGGACACCCTGCCTGACCCTCCCAAGGGGAAACCATCTCATGTTGCAGCTCCCTTGGCTTTCCTCTAGACTGTGAGCTTGTCGTGGGCAGGGAATGTGTCTGTTATTTGGTTATTTCGTACTCTCCCAAGGGCTTAGTACAATGCTCTGCACACAATAAGCGCTCAGTAAATCAATCCACCAATCAATTGTATTTATGGAGCGCTTACTGTGTGCACAGCACTGTACTAAGCGCTTGGGAAGTACAAGTTGGCAACATCTAGAGACAGTCCCTACCCAACAGTGGGCTCACAGTCTAAAAGGGGGAGACAGAGGACAAACCAAACATACTAACAAAATAAAATAGAATAGATATGTACAAGTAAAATAAATAAATAAATAAATAAATAAATAGAGTAATAATGAGACTGACTCATCTGTAAAATGGGTACGAGTCAATCGATCGTATTTATTGAGCGCTTACTGTATGCAGAGCACTGTACTAAGCGCTTGGGAAGTACAAGTTATCAACATGTAGAGACGGTCCCTACCCAACAGTGGGCTCACAGTCTAGAATGTGCACAGTCTAGACTCTAGAGTCCCAAGCAGTCCACCACTCATCATCATCATCATCATCAATCATATTTATTGAGCGCTTACTATGTGCAGAGCACTGTACTAAGCGCTTGGGAAGTACAAATTGGCAACATATAGAGACAGTCCCTACCCAACAGTGGGCTCACAGTCTGAAAGGGGGAGACAGAGACAGGGAGACAGAGAACAAAACCAAACATCCTAACAAAATAAAAGAAATAGAATAGATATGTTCTATATGTCCCACTCCGGGGACACTGTCTTGGTGGACAATTTTGGAAGAAAGGGAATCCGGAATGGGAGTCAGATCGAGTTCAGAGGAAGAGTCGGGTGGGCCTCGAGACCGACAGGAGGAGTGAGTCAGGGTCCTGAACCTTCCCAGTGGGAGGTATGGTCTCCGGACCTTGGGCCCGCTCGGGGAGGAGGGTGGGCCGGAGCAGTGGCGGAGACCCTCAGGGAAATGAAGGAATCAAGTGAAGACTGTTTCCCAAAGCAGGGAGGAGACAGAAATGTGCCCCGGTCCCCAGACAAAAGCAGATCAGCGCTATCAGGAGGACACATGGAGGCCATTAAAATATTCCGATTAATTTCAGTTTCTTTCAGCTGAGGGGTGGGTTGCATATGATTAACCCTCATATTCACCAGAATCCAATGGTTTTGTGTGTTTTTTCCCCTAAGAGGGGGCTGGAGGGGTGGGAGAAGGAGGAGGGGTAGGTTGGGGGGTGAGGGAGGGGAGGCCTGGAGAGGGTTCCTCTTTCTGAACCGGGTTCCTGGAGGGAGCCCTTGACCCCCTTGCCCGTCATCATCATCATCATCATCAATCGTATTTATTGAGAGCTTACTGTATGCAGAGCACTGTACTGAGCGCTTGGGAAGTACAAGTTGGCACCATATAGAGACAGTCCCTACCCAACAGTGGGCTCACAGTCTAAAAGGCCTTACTGTTCTAGGGGAGAGAAGACCGATTGTTTTAGGGGAGAGATGACAACTTTGGTCCTTTGAGGAGAGGTCTCCAAGCACTTTGCTGCAGGCTAGCACACGCACGGGGCTTAAGAAGCAGCGTGGCTTATTGGAACAAGCACAGACTTGGGAGTCAGAGGTTGTGGGTTCTAATCCCGGCTCCGCCACTTGTCAGCTGTGTGACCTTGGGCAAGTCACTTCACTTCTCTGGGCCTCAGTTACCTCATCTGTAAAATGGGGATGAAGACTGGGAGCCCCATGTGGGACAATCTGATTACCTTGTATCTACCCCAGCGCTTAGAACAGCGTTTGGCAAACAGTAAGCCCTTAAGAAATACCAATATTATTATTAATAATAATAATGGTATTTGAAGGTATTCCCTTCGAAGCCCTACTGAGAGCTCACCTCCTCCAGGAGGCCTTCCCAGACTGAGCCCCCTCTTTCCTCTCCTCCTCCTCCCCCTTCCCATCCCCCCCCGCCTTACCTCCTTCCCTTCCCCACAGCACCTGTATATATGTATACGTTTGTACATATTTATTACTCTATTAATTAATTTAATTTATTTGTATATGTTTATTCTATTTATTTTATTTTGTTAATATGTTTTGATTTGTTGTCCATCTCCCCCTTCTAGACTGTAAGCCCGCTGTTGGGTAGGGACCGTCCCTATATGTTGCCAACTTGTACTTCCCAAGTGCTTAGTACAGTGCTCTGCACACAGTAAGCGCTCAATAAATATGATTGAATGAAAAAATGAATGAATGTTTTAAGTGCTTGGAAATCTGCACCTCAACCCACTCTTATGGATGGGATTTTTTTTTGCTTGTTTTTTAAATGGCATTTGTTAAGCATTTATTATGTGCTGGGCACTGTACTAACCACGGGGTAGATTCAAGGTAATCAGGTTGGACACAGTTCACGTCCCACATGGGATTCATAGTTTTAAATCCCATTTTAGATGAGTCCACTGAGGCATAGAGAAATTAAGTGATTTGCCCAAGGTCACACAGCAGATAAGTGGCGGAGCAGGGATTAGAACCCAGGTCCTTCCGATTTCCAGGCCCCTGGTGTAGCCACTAGGCTACACTGCTTCCTTGTGGTGTCTACTGTTGTTCTGGTGTTGGTTGTTCCCCTTGCATTCACTGTCAAAACCTTGTAGCTGTTAGTTCCTGTCCTAGGGTTGGTTGTTGTTGTGTTCATTGTTGAACTGGTTGTTATCCTTGTGTTCTCATTTGTCTTTGTGCTTTGTTGCTGTTCTTTCAATCAATGGTATTTTCAATCAATGCTATTTATTGAGTGCTTACTACGTGCAGAGTGCTGTACTAAGCGCTTGGGAGAGCACAATAGTGGATAGAGCCCGGGCTTGGGAGTCAGAAGGTCATGGGTTCTAATCCCGGCTCCATCACTTGCCTGCTGTGTGACTTCGGGCGAGTCACTTCACTTCTCTGGGACTCAGTTACCCCATCTGTAGAATGGAGATTAAGACTGTGATCCTCAAGAAGGACAGGGACTGTGTCCAACTTGATTTGCTTGTATCCACCCCAGTACTTAGTACAGTGCTTGGCACATAGTAAGCACTTAAATACCACAATTACTATTATTATTATTATTACAATACGACAGAATTAGCAGACACAGTCCCTGCTCATAACGAGCTTACAGTTTAGAGGGGGAAACAGACATTGACATTAATATAAATAAATAATTTACAATACATAATTCAAAGATATGTACCTAAGTGCCGTGGGGTTGAGGATGGAGTGAATATCAAATGCCTAGAGGTCTCGGATCCAAGTTTATAGACTGTTGTGTTGGTTGTCCTTTTGTTCACTGTTATCATTGTGTTTGTTTCTACCATTGTGTTGTTTGCTGTTGTCCTTGTGTTGGTTGTCCTCGTGTTTGTTTCTATCAGTGAGGTGTTTGTTGTCCCTGTGTGCGCTTTTGTCCTTGTGGTGTCGGGTTGCTTTGTCTTTGTGGAATTTATCTTTTTTAGCGGTGTTTGCTAAATGCTTACTATGTGCCCGGCATTGTATACTCAATGCTGGGGTAGATATAAGCTAATCAGGTTGGACAAAATCCCTGTCCCACATGGGGCTCACACTCTTAATCCCCATTTTACAGATGAGGTCATTGAGGCACAGAGAAATGAAGTGACTTGTCCAAGGGCACCCAGCAAGCAAGTGGTGGAGACCGGATGAGAACCCAGCTCCTTTTACTCCCAGGTCTGTGCAGCGTGGCTCAGTGGAAAGAGCATGGGCTTTGGAGTCAGAGGTCATGGGTTCAAATCCCGGCTCTGCCAGTTGTCCGCTGTGTGACTTTGGGCAAGTCACTTAACTTCTCTGTGCCTCAGTTACCTCATCTGTAAAATGGGACAACCTGATCACCTTGTAACCTCCCCAGTGCTTAGAACAGTGCTTTGCACATAGTAAGCGCTTAATAAATGCCATTATTATTATTATTATTATTATTCATTAAGCCACGCTGACTCATTCAATCTTTCCTCATTTATCCTTTGCCAGCCTGCCCCCCTCTGCCCCCATTTTTAGGTGGGATCCACTGGGGGATGGGGAGCAGGTCACCCCCTGACACACACACACACACACACACACACCCTCAACCCGCACACTTCACTCCACTAATGCTAACCTTCTTACCGTACCTCAACCTCTTCATTAATTAATTCATTCATTCATTCATTCAATCGTATTTATTGTGCGCTTACTGTACTAAGCGCTTGGGAAGTACAAGTTGGCAACATATATAGACGGTCCCTACAAAACAGCGGGCTCACAGTCTAGAAGGGGGAGACAGACAACAAAATGAAACATATTAACAAAATAAAGTAAATAGAATAATAAATATGTACAAGTAAAATAGAGTAATAAATACGTACAAACATATACTTACATATACTTATACTTACATATACTTACTGTACATATAAGGATACATATACTGTACATATGTACTGTACATAAGTATACTTATATGTAAGTATACCTACATATACTTACATATACATAAATGTACAAACAGGTACTGTGGGGAGGGGAAGGAGGTAAGGCAGGGGGGATGGGGAGGGTGGGAAGGGGGAGAGGAAGGAAGGGGCTCAGTCTGGGAAGGCCTCCTGGAGGAGGTGAGCTCTCAGTAGGGCTTTGAAGGGAGGCTTTCCACCTCACCGCCGACTTCTCGCCCATGTCCTGCCTCTATCCTGAAATGCCCTTCCTCACGTGGCTCAATGGAAAGAGCCCGGGTTTGGGAGTCAGAGGTCATGGGTTCAAATCCCGGCTCTGCCAACTGTCAGCTGTGTGACTTTGGGCAAGTCACTTCATTTCTCTGGGCCTCAGTGACCTCATCTGGAAAATGGGGATGAAGACTGTGAGCCCCACATGGGACAATCTGATAACCTTGTAACCTCCCCAGCACTTAGAACAGTGCTTTGCAAATAGTAAGTGCTTAATAAACACCATTATTATTATTATCATTATCCAACAGATGATCACTCTCCCCACCACTTCAAAGCTTACTGCAGTCACATCTCCTCCAAGAGGCCTTCCCAGACTAAGCCCTCCTTTCCTCTTCCCCCACTCCCTTCTGCGTCACTCTTTATCCGTCCCCTCATCCCAATCAATCATATTTATTGAGCGCTTACTGTGTGCAGAGCACTGTACTAAGCGCTTGGGAAGTACAAGTAGGCAACACATAGAGACAGTCCCTACCCAACAGCAAGCACTTAGGTCTGTATCTGTCATTTATTTATTTTTATTAATGTCTGTCTCTCCCTGTAGACTGTAAGCTCGTTGTGGGCAGGGAATGTGTCCGCACGCTCCCAAGTGCTTAGTAAAATACTCTGCATGCAGTAAGCACTCAATAAATACGACTGACTGACTGACTGTCCCAGCTCAGGACCTGCCGCTGATGGGGGAAGTCGCTAACTGCTCCAGAAGGAACCACAGGAGTAGCAAGGGATGGTACTGACTAGGTGCCGACAGTGCAGAGCACTGTACTAACCGCTGGGAGAAAATACCAGGGAATTAGACACCATCTTTGTCCGTCAGGATGATCCATCAGTCAATCAATCAATCATATTTATTGAGCACTTACTGTGTGCAGAGCACTGTACTAAGCACTTGGGAAGTCCAAGTTGGCAACATATAGAGACAGTCCCTACCCAACAGTGGGCTCACAGTCTAGAAGACTGTGGTATTGATGACGCACTTACTGTGTGCCAAGCATTTTGCTAAGCACTGGGGAAGGTAGAGCAAGTGACTTTGGGCAAGTCACTTCACTTCTCTGTGCCTCAGTTCCCTCTTCTGTAAAATGGGGATTAAGACTGTGAGCCCCCCGGAGGGCAACCTGATCACCTTGCAACCTCTCCAGTGCTTAGAACAGTGCTTTGCACATAGTAAGCGCTTAATAAATGCCAGCATTATTATTATCATTATTATTAGAGGGTAAATGGATTAGATGCAGTCAGGGGCCCATATGGGGCACACAGTCTGAGGGTTGAGGGGGAACGAATATTGAATCCCCATTGTACGGAGGGGAAAACGGAGGTCCAGAGAGGTTCTATGTCTCTATATGTTGCCAACTTGTACTTCCCAAGCACTTAGTACAGTGCTCTGCACACAGTAAGCACTCAATAAATGTGATTGATTGATTGATTGATTGATTCTATGACTTGCCCAGGATCACATAGCTGGCCAGGGGAAGAACCGGGATTCAAACCTAGGTGTTCTGTCTCATTCATTCATTCATTCATTCATTCATTCAATCATCATCATCATCATCAATCGTATTTATTGAGCGCTTACTATGTGCAGAGCACTGTACCAAGCGCTTGGGAAGTACAAATTGGCAACACATAGAGACAGTCCCTACCCAACAGTGGGCTCACAGTCTAAACGGGGGAGACAGAGAACAAAACCAAACATACCAACAAAATAAAATAAATAGGATAGATATGTACAAGTAAAATAAATAAATAAATAAATAGAGTAATAAATATGTACAACCATATATACATATATACAGGTGCTGTGGGGAAGGGAAGGAGGTAAGATGGGGGGGATTTAGAGGGGGACGAGGGGGAGAGGAAGGAAGGGGCTCAGTCTGGGAAGGCCTCCTGGAGGAGGTGAGCTCTCAGCAGGGCCAAATGAATGAATGAATTCATTCATTCATTCAATCATATTTATTGAGTGCTTACTGTGTGCAGAGCACTGTACTAAGCGCTTACTGTACTAAGTAAAATGGGGTACTAGTACACTTAGTACCAAGCACTGTACTAAGTGCTTACTGTACTAAGTAAAATGGGGTACCAGGACACTTACTAAGCGTCTCTCAGCTCTGCGCTCTTTCCTCTGGGTTACATGCCTCCCAGAGGGAGGCAGTGTGACCAATATGTGTGCACACACACACAAAGACACACAGACACACACACAGATACACAGACACACACACACACACTCTGTCCTGGTTGTGTGGTTGTGTTTGTAGCACTGAGGGTATTAAGCATTTGGGCAGAGTGGGGTTTCTGTTCAACTGCAGTGCCCGCCGGAATCTCGGCGTGCCTGGGGTGAGGCAGGCGGCATTTGGGACGTCTACTCTAGTCCCTCGCCTATCCGATGTGGGCGAGGCATTCCGATCTGGATGGATCCGACCCCCTCAAGGCTTGTAGGACCTGCAACGGTTGGGATTCTGCTTTCCAGGCCATTGCCAGCAGAACGTGGCTCCTGTCGTGGGGATGGCCTGCATCAAACCATCCACACTCCCCAGTTTGACCCCTCTTTGGGCAGCAGCAATGGATGGGGGAGGAGCGCAGTCTTTGGCCGCGAGGCCTGGCGGAAAGAGCGCCGGGTTATCAGAGGACCTGGGTTCTAATCCCGGCTTGACCCCTTTTCCGCTATGTGACCTCGGACAAGTCACTGAGCCTCTCTGGGCCCCTGTTTCCCGTCGAGAGAAGCAGCGTGGCTCAGTGGAAAGAGCCCGGGATTTGGAGTCAAAGATCATGGGTTCAAATCCCGGCTCTGCCAATTGCCAGCTGTGTGATTTGGGGCAAGTCACTTCAATCAATCAATCAATCGTATTTATTGAGCACTTACTGTGTACAGAGCACTGTGCTAAGCGCTTGGGAAGTACAAGTTAGCAACAGAGACAGTCCCTACCCAAGAGTGGGCTCACAGTCTAGAAGGGGGAGACAGAGAACAAAACCAAACGAAATAAAATAAATTTTTATAAATGAAAATTTATTTTATAAATAAAATAAAACCACTTCTCTGGGCCTTCTAGACTGTGAGCCCGCTGTTGGGTAGGGACTGTCTCTATATGGTGCCAGCTTGTACATCCCAAGCGCTTAGTACAGTGCTCTGCACACAGTAAGCGCTCAATAAATACGATTGATTGATTGATTGGGCCTCAGTTACCTCATCTGGAAAATGGGGATTAAGACTGTGAGCCCTCCATGGGACAACCTGATCACCTTGTAACCTCCCCAGCGCTTAAAACAGTGCTTTGCACATACTAAGCGCTTAATAAATGCCATCATTATTATTATCTGTAAAGCAGGGATTCAATACCTGTTCTCTCTCTCACTCAGACTGTCTTTTTACTTGTTTCGATGTCTGTCTCCCCCCCTTCTAGACTGTGAGCCCGTTGTTGGGTGGGGATTATCTCTACTTGTTGCTGAATTGTACTTCCCAAGCACTTAGTACAGTGCTCTGCACATAGTAAGGGCTCAATAAATACGATGAATGAAGGGATTGTGTCAGATCTGATCTTGTCTGCCCCAGTGTTTAGCACAGTAAGCTTGTACTTCCCAAGCGCTTAGTACAGTGCTCTGCACACAGTAAGCGCTCAATAAATACGATTGATTGATTGATTGATAGAAGGGGGAGACAGACAGCAAAAACCAAACAAGTGTCAAAGTCGTCAGAGCAAATAGAATTATAGCTATATGCACATCATTAACCAAATAAATAGTAAATATGTACAGGTAATAAATAGAGTAATAAATCTGTATATATATACAGTTATATATACAATATGTATATATCCCCCTCCCCATCCTCCCTGCCTTACCTCCTTCCCATCCCCACAGCACCTGTATATATGTTTGTACATATTTATTACTCTATTTTATTTGTACATATTTATTCTATTTTATTTTGTTAATATGTTTTGTTTTGTTGTCTGTCTCCCCCTTCTAGACTGTGAGCCCGCTGTTGGGTAGGGACCGTCTCTATATGTTGCCAAATTGTACTTCCCAAGCGCTTAGTCCAGCGCTCCGCACATAGTAAGCGCTCAATAAATACGATTGAATATGAATATAAGAAGTAAGCGCCTAGCAAATACCACAATAATTATTATTACTGCCTGTAGAAGAGATTATCCCTGCAGCAGACGGTGGCCAGCCCTCAGCTGGTTTGTCCACTGTGGCCGGACAGGACCGTCACGTCTGTGGTGGTCCGTGGTTGGGGTCTTCACTGGCACAGACCCCTCCCACAAAAGTTCATAGCTCTCCCTGAGACGACCCCTCAGCCCTTCCCCCCAACCTTTTTTAATGGTATTCGTTCAGCGCTTATTATGTTCCCAAAATTGTACTAAGCACTGGGGAAATTACACCATAATCAGGGAGGACACTATCCATGTTTCACATAAGGCCCACCGTCCTAATCCCCATTTCGCAGATGAGGGAACTGAGGTTCGGAGAAGTGAAATGACTTGGCCAAGGTCACACAGCAGACGCTTGCCAGAGCTTGGATTAGAAGCCAAGTCCTCCGACTCCTAGGCCTGTGCTCTCTCCACTCGGCTATGCTGTCCCCTCTGGCGTCTTCTTGGGCTTCATCCCCTGATAATTCACTGTGCGGGCCACCAATCAATCAATCAATCATCAATCGTATTTATTGAGCGCTTACTGTGTGCAGAGCACTGTACTAAGCACTTGGGAAATACAAGTTGGCAACATATAGAGACAGTCTCTACCCAACAGTGGGCTCACAGTCACCAATCCAACCAAACCCTTTGGAAACCAACTGAACTCCCCTTGCCCAGAGAGGAGGACCCCCACACCACTGGCTAATACGTTCTAAATCTGAGTTGGCTTCTCCTGGGGCTCAAGGAAGTCCCTGATGGAATCAATCAATCAGTCAATCATTTGATCAATGGCATTGATTGACCACTTCTTATGTGCAGGGCACTGTACTGAACACTTGGGAGAGTACACTACAGCAGAGATGGTAGCAGCGTGGCCTTCTCAGTTCCCTCATCTATAAAATAGGGATGAAGAGTGTGAGCCCCTGGTGGGACAGAGGCTGTGTCCAAACCGATTAACTTGTCTCTACCCCAGCGCTTAGAACAGTGCTTAGCACATAGTAAGTGCTTAACCAGTACTGTGATCATTATTGTTATTATTATTAATATTGCAGTACGATGGAGTTGGTGCCTAATGGATAGAGGACAGGCCTGGGAATCAGAAGGACCTGGGTTCTAATCCCTGCTCTGCCACTCATCTGCTGGGTGACCTTGGGCAAGTCACTTCACTCCTCTAGACTGTGAGCTCGTTGTGGGCAGGGAATGCGTCTGTTTGTTGTTGTGTTGTACTCTCCCAAGTGCTTAGTGTGCTGTTTTGCACACAGTAAGTGTCCAGTAAATCTGATCGAATGAATAAATGAATGCTCTGGGCCTCAGTTCCCTCCTCTGTGAAATGGGGATTAAGACTGTGAGTCCCATGTGGAAGAGGGACATTGTCCAAACCCGATTTGCTTGTATCTACCCCAGCGCTTAGTACAGTGCCTGGCACATAATCAGCACTTAACAAATACCACAATTATTATTATTATTATTATTATTATTATTATTATTATTATTATTATTATTATTATTATTAGATACCTTCCCTGTCCACAACAAGCTTCCAGTCTAGACCAGAGCCCCTTCCAGACCACCAGGGGATGGGCTGGAAGCCCACCGTGCAGTACTGGTCGAAGAGCCCCCCGACCGTCTCCTGTTCCAGGGTCTAGCTGAGTACTGGTATTTGTTAAGCACTTACTATATGCCAAGCACTGTTCTAAGCACTGGAGTAGATACAAGGTAATCAGGTTGTCCCACATGGGGCTCATAGTCTTAATCCCCATTTTACGGATGAGGTAACTGAGGCACAGAGAATTTTAAAGACTTGCCCAAAGTCACACAGCTGACAAGTGGCAGAGCTGGGATTAGAACCCACGACCTCTGACTCCCAAGCCCGGGCTGTTTCCACTGAGCCATGCTGCTTCAAGACTTTGAATCACTTGTCTGCTGTGTGACGTTGAATATGTCACTTCACTTCTCTGGGCCTCAGTTATCTCATCGATAGAAATGGGGGTTAAGAGAGTGAGCCCCTGGTGGGGCAGGGACTGTGTCCAACCTGATTAACTTATATAATAATAATAATAATGGCATTTATTAAGCGCTTACTATGTGCAAAGCACTGTTCTAAGCGCTGGGTAGGTCACAAGGTGATCAGGTTGTCTCCCGAGGGGCTCGCAGTTTTAATCCCCATTTTACAGATGAGGGAACTGAGGCACAGAGAAGTGAAGTGACTTGCCCGAAGTCACACAACTGACTTTGTGTGAGCCGGGATTTGAACCCGTGACCTCTGACTCCAAAGCCCGGGCTCTTTCCACTGAGCCACGCTGCTTCTCTTGTATCTGCTCCAGTGCTTTGAATGGTGCTGGACACATAATAAGCGCTTAACAAATACCATCATTTTTTTTCCTCCTTTTCAAGAGCATCCAGGCTCAAACTGCTTCCCCAGCAGAGAGGCCAGCTCTTTCCTCAGGGCAGATTCCCAGCTCCAGGCAGGTCCTGGGAATACCATCTCTGCCCACCCTGGCTGGATTTCCCCCAGGGAAGAGGGGGACACCCCACCTCTGCCCGCTGCCCCAGGTGGACCGGAACGTAGGTCCATTCCCGGCCTCCACTCGGGGAGGAATTGCGGGGTTTAGTGGAAAGAGCCCGGGTCCGGGAATCCGAGGATCTGTATAATGGGGATTAAACACCCATTCTCCCTAAGAATAATAATAACTGCGGTACCTGTCAAGCGCTTACTGTGGGCCAGGCACTGTACTAAGCGCTGAGGTGGATACAAGCAAATCAGGTTGGACGCAGTCCCTGTCCCACATGGGGCTCACAGCCTTAATCCCCATTTCACAGATGAGGTAACCAAGGCCCAGGGAAATGAAGTGACTAGCCCAAGGCCACACGGCAGACAGGTGGCAGAGCCGGGATTAGAACCCATGACCCTATGGCTCCCAGGCCCGGGCTCTCTCCACTAGACCGTGCTGTTCCAACCCATTTGGACCGTGAGCCCCGTGTGAGGCAGGGATTTTGTCTAAACCCATGAACTTGTGTCTACCCCAGCGTTTAGAAGAGTGCTCGCCACATAGTCGGCGTATAACAACTATGATAATACTAATAATTCTTACAATAATAATGACCTCACCCCGCCAGCTTCGAGCCTCCCTTCTGTTTGCCCGTGAAGGTTACTGTGAGCCACAGGGAAGCCGGCGCAAAAGTAATCAATTCCCTCGGTGACCTCTCACCTTCCCCTGTGCCCGACGGTCCCCCCCGAACCCCCCGACCAACCCAACCGCCCAGGACCCCGAGGATGCAGCCCGGGAGCCGGGAGCCCACCCCCTCCCCCAGCCCCCACCATGGCCCACCACCCCCCCACCAACCCCCGAGGCCTCCTTGCTGACAAAAGGCCTATCTTCTCTCCGCCTAAATGATTTAAATTCTAATCAAACATCATTTATACTACATCTCGGAGCTCTCTCCCGAGACCCACTCCCGCGTGAGGCGTCGCCATGGCAACCTGGGGGTCTCGTTTCAGAAATGTCAGATTGCATTATTGTCTTCACACTTCTCTGATAACCTGGTATCTCTCCCCCTTTCCCTCCCTCCCTCCCAACATCCAGGCCATCCACTCCCCCCCACCACAACCCACCCCCGGCTGTCCCCTCCCTCTCCCTGCCCCTGGTCTCTCCATCCCCAGGGAATACCATCAGCCCTGTTTCATTCCCTGTTCCTCCCTCCCCTGCCCCATGACCCCCCCAACACCTTGCTGGGTTTTGCTCACCCTCCCACCTCCTCAGTGCTCCATAGTCCCCAACCCCCCTCCCCTCCCGGGGGGCACGGTCACCCTCCCGCCCCCACAGCCGCCCACCGCCTCCGGTTTCTCCCCCAGGCCCGGCCCAGCAACCGGGGTCACCTCGTTCCTGAGGTGTGACAGGGAGGCCCTGATTCATTCATTCAATCGTATTTATTGAGCGCTGACTGTGTGCAGAGCACTGTACTAAGCGCTTGGGAAGTACAAGTTGGCAAGATCCCTTCCATCGTGGCTTCCCGAGTTCCTCTGGGCCTCAGGAGGGGCCGGAGGCAAGAGCTGGGCCGGGGGCAAATCGGAAAAAACAGGGGAGCCCATGAGGGCTCTGCAGCCCACCAGCCTCCCCTTCCCCAACAAGTTCCTCTCCTGTCGGGGTTCGGGCCCTATGGTCAGGCCGCCTTCCCCGGGGCACGGCCAACGAACCAGAGGGGCCCTGAGCTGACACAGGAGCCGACAAAGCATCGGGGGTTTCGAGGGTCACCTCCCGGCCTTCCTCCTCACCTCCCTGCCTCCGGCCTCTCCCTAACAGTGGTACTGACTAAGCTCTTACTGCATATCATACTGCATAGACTGCGCATACTGCGGTCTTTTAGACTGTGAGCCCACTGTTGGGTAGGGACTGTCTCTATATGTTGCCAATTTGTACTTCCCAAGCGCTTAGTACAGTGCTCTGCACACAGTAAGCGCTCAATAAATACGATTGATGATGATATCAGGCGCCGGGCTAAACGCTGGGGTCATTCCAAGACAGCACTGATGCCATCTTGTCTCACAAGTGACTCTCAGTTTAGAGGGAGGGAGGGAGGATGGGAAGCTGATCCCCGTTTTACAGAGGAAGAAGCTGAGAGGTTCAGTGATCCCCCCCAAGGTCACACAGCATGCCGGAGACAGAGTTGGGGCTAGAATTGGGGTCTCCAGCCTCCCAGTTCCGCACTCCGGTCCGCTTGACATGTGGCTACATCCGATCGTCTTTCTGAGGCACAAATCAGAGCCCTCGCCTTCTCAAATCAGGTTCCCCACTTCCCTCCCCAAAATCAGAACCCTCCCCTCCGCATCCAAAATGCCAGATTCCCAGTGCTTCTATATAACGCAAAAGCTCCCTCTGCTCCTGACCCCTGATCCGTTGACCCCCTGACTGACCTTGATTCCCGGCTCTCAGGCCACCCCGTTTCCTGTCTGTAGCACCCCCAGTTTCACCTCCAACTTGCTCTCACTGCTCCACTCCCCCATCTCCAGCCCCACTGATCACGCCCTTCGCCCCCACAGCCTGGAAACTCCTCTCGGTCTCCCAAACCTCCTCCTTCCTCAGCTTCAAAATGCCTCCCGAGCCCCCTCCTGATGATAATAATAAGTGCGCTATTTGTTAAACGCTTACTATGTGCCGGGTACTGATCTAAGCGCCGGGATGGGTACAAGCAAATCAGGTTGGATACGGTCCCCGTCCCGAATGTGACCCCCGGTCTTACTCCCCATTTTCCACATGAGGTAACTGAGGCCCAAAGAAGTGAAGTGATTTGACCAAGTTCGCGCAATAGAAAAGTGGTGGAGGCAGGATTAGAACCCAGATCCTTCTGATTCCCGGGCCCTTGCTCTATCCACTAAGCCACCCTGCTCCTCCAGGAAGCCTTCCCTGATTGCCCCCCACCATCCTCCCAGGCCTGTCTGCAGGGGCCAAAGTTCATTCATTCAATTGCATTTATTGAGCTCTTACTGTGTGCAAAGCACTGTACTAAGCACTTGGGAAAAACAGTACAACAATAAACAGTAACATTCCCTGCCCACAATGAGCTCGCAGTCTATATATTTATATATATATATATATATATATATTCAGCACTTAGAACGGTGCCCTGCACATAGTAAATGCTTAATAAATGCCATTATTATTATTATATATTTATCACCTTGTTTACCTATCCGTCTGTGGCTACTGTTTATATCAACCAATCACTAGATCAACAGTACTGATTAAGAGCTGACTCCATGCAGAGCACTGTACTACTTGCTTGGAGGAGCACAATACGGTTAATAATAATAATGATGATGGTATTTGTTAAGCGCTTATGATGTGCAAAGCACTGTTCTAAGCGCTGGGGGGATACAAGGCGATCAAGTTGTCTCACGTGAGGCTCACAGTTTTAATTCCCATTTGGCAGATGAGGTAACTGAGGCACAGAGAAGTGAAGTGACTTGCCCAAAGTCACATAGCTGACAAGCGGCGGAGTCAGGATTAGAACCCACGACCTCTGACTCCCAAGCCTGGGCTCTTTCCACTGAGCCACACTGCTTCTCTAATGATATCTTACGGTCTACAGGTCGGGGGAAAACATATTAAAATACACTATAGGGAGGGGAAGCAATAAGGGATTAAGGTTATGGACATAAGAGAAGCAGCGTGGCTCAGTGGAAAGAACACGGGCTTTGGAGTCAGAGGTCATGGGTTCGAATCCCTGCTCCGCCACATGTCCGCTGTGTAACCTTGGGCAAGTCACTTAACTTCTCTGAGCCTCAGTTACCTCATCTGTAAAATGGGGATTAAGACTGCGAGCCCCACGTGGGACAACCTGATCACTTTGTATCCCCCAAGCGCTTAGAACAGTGCTTTGCACATAGTAAGTGCTTAACAAACACCAGCATTATTATTATTAAGTGCTGTGGGGAGGGGAACTACTCACATGATTTTTTTTCTTGTATATTTGCCCATTTGTATCCGTCTCTCTTCAGGATTTCACTGTAAACTCTCTGAGGGGAAGAATGATAAGACACACTGATCTGTGTCTCCCAACCACTTAGCAGACCTCTCTGGATGCAATTAGACATTCAGTACAGTGCTCTGAATGTAGTAAGTGCTCAGTCTGGTGCTCTGCCCATAATAGGGGCTCAGCACAGCGGTCTGCACCCTGAAGGTCCTCAGATAAGGTTGCGTCCCAGCTGAAATCTGGGAGATGGAGGCTGAGGATTGAGGATGGACCCCAATGATGCCCTGCCTTTAAGTAGCTCTATTTGAGCTAAAACATCTTAGGGAGTGAAATACAAGGAGGTAAAAGAGAAAACAGCACCAGGCCCAGCAAATATCAAACGTGACAACACGTCAAGGGACAGATTTTTTATGTCCCTAGTGTGGACACAACAGTGGATCATGCATTGGCTTTGCAGCTACACACACACACACTTACATGTGAACTTCACCATCAGCGGTGTCGTCTTCGAGTATACAAATATATGAATAGTTGTCCCCTTTATACATAATAATAATAGTAATGGTATTTGTTAAGTGCTTACTATGTGCCAAGCACTGTTCTAAGCGGTGGGGTAGATTCAAGGTAATCAGACTTTTAGACCGTGAGCCCACTGTTGGGTAGGGACTGTATCTATATGTTGCCAATTTGTACTTCCCAAGCTCTTAGTACAGTGCTCTGCACATAGTAAGCGCTCAATAAATACGATTGATGATGATCAGGCTGTCCCATGTGGAGCTCACAGTCTTAATCCCCATTTTACAGAAGAGGCAACTGAGGCACACAGCAGACAGGTGGCGGACCCAGGATTAGAACTCAAGACCTCTGACTCCCAAGCCAGGGCTCTTATATACGTATGCATATTTATGCTGTCAGCATATATATTTATATGCTGGCAGTGCAGTGCTCTTCATGCATTAGGCACTTAGTATGGTGCTCTGTCCATTCATTCATTCATTGATTCATTCATTCAATCGTATTTATTGAGCGCTTACTGTGTGCAGAGCACTGTACTAAGCGCTTGGGAAGTACAAGTTGGCAACATATAGAGATGGTCCCTACCCAACAGCGGGCTCACAGTCTAGAAGCCCATAGACTTTCAGTACAGTGCTCTGCACACAGTACTTTCATTCATTCATTCAATCCTATTTACTGAGCGCTTACTGTGTGCAGAGCACTGTACTAAGCGCTTGGGAAAGTACAATACATCAATAGAGACAATCCCTGCCCACAACCAGTTCACAGCGCTACAGTGTACTGCCCAGAGAAGATGCTCAGTACAGTGCTCTGCATAGAGTACGTGCTCAAATTGGTGCTCTGCTCATTCTATGGTGGTGATGATGGGAGCGATAGCAGTGAGGGAGGTGGTGGTAATAATAATAATACTAATAATGATGGCATTTGTTAAGTGCTTACTATGTGCGAAGCACTGTTCTAAGCGCTGGGGAGAATACAAGGTGATTACGTTGTCCCACTTGGGGCTCACAGTCTTCATCCCCATTTTACAGATGAGGTAGCTGGGGCTCAGAGAAGTGAAGTGACTTGCCCAAGGTCACACAGCAGACACGTGGGGGAGCCGGGATTAGAACCCATGACCTCCGACTCCCAAGCCCGGGCTCTTTCCACTGAGCCACGCTGCTTCTGGTGATCATAATGGTGGTGGTGGGGATGGTGGTGATGAGTGTGTTGGCGATGGCGGTGATGATGATGATGGTCCTGATGATGGTGATGATTTGGGTGCCCGGCCTGGTCCCTCCATGACATCAGGGGGCCACAGGGGCATTCATTCCTTCATTCAATCGTATTTATTGAGCGCTTACTGTGTGCAGAGCACTGTACTAAGCACTTGGAAAGTACAATTAGAAGCAGCATGGCTCAGTGGAAAGAGCACGGGCTTTGGAGTCAGAGGTCATGGGTTCGAATCCCGCTCCGCCACATGTCTGCTGTGTGACCTTGGGCAAGTCACTTAACTTCTCTGAGCCTCAGTTACCTCATCTGTAAAATGGGGATTAAGACTGTGAGCCCCACGTGGGACAACCAGATCACTTTGTATCCCCCCAGCGCTTAGAACAGTGCTTTGCACACAGTAAGCGCTCAATAAATAAGATTGATGATGATGATGATGACAATAAGTGCTCAATAAATACAATTGATGATGATGATCATCAATTATTGTGTGCAGAGCACGGTACTAAGCGCTTGGGAAGTCCAAGTCGGCAACATATAGAGACAGTCCCTTCACCCTCTCCTGCCCGGTGGTCAGGGAACGGAGGAGGGAAAGGGCCAGGGGGGTTCTGGAGAGCCCTGCTGGACAGGGCCTGGGTTGGTGGGCCGATGGTCAGAAGAGGTAACTGAGGCACAGAGAAGTTAAGCGACTTGCCCAAGGTCACACAGCAGACAAGTGGCGGACGGTCAGAAGGCCGGAAACCCTCCCTGAAAAGTATCCAGGAAAGGTGGGAGCCAAACTGCCCCCAATCTGCCCAGCCTTCCCTCCCCTCCAAATAATAATAATAATAATAATGGCATTTATTAAGTGCTTACTATGGGCAAAGCACTGTTCTAAGCTCTGGGGAGGTTACAAGGTGATCAGGGTGTCCCACGTGGGGCTCACAGTCTTAATTCCCATTTTCCAGATCAGGTAACTGAGGCCCAGAGAAGTGAAGTGACTTGCCCAAAGTCACACAGCCTGACAAGTGGCGGAGCCGGGATCTGAACACATGACCTCTGACTCTTCTAGACTGTGAGCCCACTGTTGGGTAGGGACCGTCTCTATATGTTGCCAACTTGTACTTCCCAAGCGCTTAGTACAGGGCTGCGCACACAGTAAGCGCTCAATAAATATGATTGAATGAATGAATGAATGACTCCAAAGTCCGTGCTCTTTCCACTGAGCCACGCTGCTTCTCTAAATGCACAGGGCAGAGCAAGAAGGTCCAGAGAAGTACTACTGCTTGGAGGAGCACAATACAGTTAATTGACATGATACTTTACAGTCTATAGGTGTGTGGGGGGAAACAGATATTAAAATACACTATAGGGATACACTATACACTATCTCTGCACCCCCAGAGATCAGCGGACAGACCCCTCTCTCTCCCACCCCCCAACTCCGCCTCCGGGAAGCTGCCCATCCGTCCCGATCCAAGTCCTTATCGATCTTTTTAGACCGTGAGCCCACCGTTGGGTCGGGACCGTCTCTATATGTTGCCAACTTGTACTTCCCAAGCGCTTAGTACAGGGCTGTGCACACAGTAAGCGCTCAATAAATACGATTGATTGATTGATTGATCGATCTTGGCCCCGGCCGCTCCGCAGCCTCGACCCCGGCCCTGCCCCATCCAGTCAGGCCCGCTCACTAACGATCCCATCGGCCAAACACTCTCCTCTGCCAAGAACAAACGGGCCCTGGCCCAGGCGGTTAATATTTAACTGAATAAGGGCCATAAATATGGAAAATGGGACTTTTAATTAAATAAGCAGCTTTTAAAAGGACCCTTGGGCTGGAGAGGCTTTTGTTTAAATATGATTGATTTGACACGTCCTTTCTCCATCACACAAGGCCCTGGCTCCCTGAGTCTCCCTCTGGTTAACGAGTGGGGGCTGGGGGCGGCGGGGAGAACTGGAGATCTCCAGCCCTGGACGGGCGGGCATTGAGCGGGGTCTGCGGGCTGCCACCGGGGCCCCGGAGGTCATCATCAATCATCATCATCAATCGTATTTATTGAGCGCTTACTGTGTGCAGAGCACTGGACTAAGCACTTGGGAAGTACAAGTTGGCAACACATAGAGGCCGTCCCTACCCAACAGTGGGCTCACGGTCTAAAAGGGGGAGACAGAGAACAAAACCAAACATATTAACAAAATAAAATAAATAGAATAGACATGTACAAGTGAAATAAATAAATAAATAAATAGAGTAACAAATATGTACAAACATATATACATATATACAGGTGCTGTGGGGAAGGGAAGGAGGTAAGATGGGGGGGATGGAGAGGGAGACGAGGGAGAGAGGAAGGAAGGTCTCCTTTTTCTAGACTGTGAACCCGTTGTTAGGTAGGGACCGTCTCTATATGTTGCCAACTTGTACTTCCCAAGCGCTTAGTTCAGTGCTCTGCATGCAGTAAGCGCTCAATACATATGACTGAATGAATGAATGAGCGGTTCTCTAGGGGTGCCGGTCCCCACGGCCACAGAGGGAAGTTTCCGATCTCCCCGGGTGGATGGGTGGGAAGAACTCCGGGGAGGGGTCACCCCCATTTGGCAGAACCAGAGAGAAAGGAGAAGTGGTTCTCACTACCCTCCGTCTGAGGAGAAAGAGCTCAATCAAGACTCGAACCCAGGACCCCAGTCTCACGGCTAGTCCAGCCTGCTTCTAGGGGACTGAGCGGGTTGGGGGTGCTCCCCTGGAACGCCCCCTGCCCCCAACTAGGGACCGATGAGCTGGATGGGGTGGGCTCAGGCTGAAGGGGGCCTTTGGGGGTCATCCAGTCCTTCGGGGGTCATCCAGTCCATCCCCCTGCCTTCACATCATCCCAGAGAGATGGTGCTCCCCTTCTCTACAGCCCACCCACCCAGCCCCACTAGGGGACTCCTCTGGTCAGTCCATCGGGATGGACGGAGATATACGTATATATGTATATATATCATCATCATCATCAATCGTATTTATTGAGCGCTTACCATGTGCAGAGCACTGTACTAAGCGCTTGGGAAGTACAAATTGGAAACATATAGAGACAGTCCCTACCCAACAGTGGGCTTATATGTTTGTATGTATTTATTACTCTATTTATTTTACTTGTACACATCTATTCTATTTATTTTATTTTGTTAATATGTTTTGTTTTGTTCCCTGTCTCCCCCTTCTAGACTGTCAGCCCGCTGTTGGGTAGGGACCGTCTCTATATGTTGCCAACTTGTACTTCCCAAGCGCTTAGTCCAGTGCTCTGCACACAGTAAGCGCTCAATAATTGAATGAATGAATGAAAGGAGAGAGGGAGGGCTCTGGTTTGGTTTCATAATTAATAATTATGGTACCTTTCAAGTGATTACTATGTGCCAAGCACCGTTCTAAGCACTGGGGTAGATACAAGTTAACAGGTTGGACACAGTCCCTGTCCCACACCGAGCACACACTCTGAATCCCCGTTTTTTCCAGATGAGGCCCAGAGAAATGAAGTGACTGGCCCAAGGTCACACAGCAGACAAGTGGTGGAGCTGGAATTAGAACTCAGGTCCTTCTGACGCCCAGGCCCAGGCTTTATCCACTAAGCCTCGTTGGGGGCGAGGAACCCCAGAAGAGGCCTCCCCCTTCCCCAAGCTTGCTGCCCCTATCTCCACCCTTCCCAATCAATCAATCGTATTTATTGAGCGCTTACTGTGTGCAGAGCACTGTACTGAGCGCTTGGGAAGTACAAGTTGGCAACATATAGAGACGGTCCCTACCCAACAGTGGGCTCCACTGACACAGCTAGTGTGGGCTGAGAGAACAGGGTCCCTTCAGCCCCCTCCCCACCCCGCTTTTCTCACGTTGCTTAGCAAGGTGGGCAACTGCAGAGCAGTGCGAGAAGCAGCGTGGCTCAGTGGAAAGAGCCTGGGCTTTGGAGTCAGAGGTCATGGGTTCAAATCCCGGCTCCAACAATTGTCAGCTGTGTGACTTTGGGCAAGTCACTTCAATCAATCAATCAATCAATCGTATTTATTGAGCGCTTATTGTGTGCAGAGCACTGGACTAAGCGCTTGGGAAGTACAAGTTGGCAACATATAGAGACAGTCCCTACCCAACAGTGGGCTCACAGTCTAAAAGATAAGAATGATGCCATTTGTTAAGCACTTACTATGTGCCAAGCACTGTTCTAAGCGCTGGACGTATACAAAGTGATCAGATTATCCCACATGGGGCTCGCAGTCTTAATCTCTATTATACAGATGAGGTAACTGAGGCACAGAGAAGTTAAGTGACTTGCCCAAAGTCACACAGCTGACAATAATAATAATGATGATGATGGTATTTGTTAAGCGCTTACTATGTGCAAAGCACTGTTTTAGGCGCTGGGGAGGTTACAAAGTGATCAGGTTGTCCCACTGGGGGCTCACAGTCTTCATCCCCATTTTACCGATGAGGTAACTGAGGCACAGAGAAGTGAAGTGACTTCCCCAAAGTCACGCAGCTGACAAGAGGTGGAGCGGGGATTTGAACCCACGACTTCTGACTCCCAAGCTCGTGTGCTTTCCACGGAGCTGCGCTGCTTCTCTTCTTCACTTCACTTCTCTGTGCCTCAGTTCCCTCATCTGTAAAGTGGGGATGAAGACTGTGAGCCCCCAGTGGGACAACCTGATCACCTTGTAACCTCCCCGGCGCTTAGAGCAGTGCTTTGCACATAGTAAGCGCTTAATAAATGCCATTATTATTATTAAGTGGACACCAAGAGGGCCGGTCTTCTTCTCCCTCTCCCTTCAACCTGGAGCTAAGTGTTGTGGACGGCCATGGGGGAGGGGGAGCCATAGGGGCCCCCTGGGACCCCGTCCCCTGATGAACCGCTCATCTCCCTGCCCCGCATTTCTACATCGATCCATCAATTCACTCACTGATTCGTATTTGTTGAGCGCTTACTGTGTGCAGAGCACTGTACTAAGCACTTGGGAGAGTACAATATAACACTAAACAGTCGAAATGCCTGCCCACAATGAAATTACAGTCTAGAGATGAGCTTACAGTCAATCGATCAATGGTAATGATTAAGCACTTACTGTGCGCAGAGCACTGTATCATCATCATCATCATCAACCGTATTTATTGAGCGCTTACTATGTGCAGAGCACTGTACTAAGCGCTTGGGAAGTACAAATTGGCAACATATAGAGACAGTCCCTACCCAACAGTGGGCTCACAGTCTAAAAGGGGGAGAGAGAGAACGAAACCAAACATACTAACAAAATAAAACAAATAGGATAGATATGTACAAGTAAAATAAATAAATAAATAGAGTAATAAATATGTACAACCATATATATATATATATATACAGGTGCTGTGGGGAAGGGAAGGAGGTAAGATGGGGGGGATGGAGAGGGGGACGAGGGGGAGAGGAAGGAAGGGGCTCAGTCTGGGAAGGCCTCCTGTAGGAGGTGAGCTCTCAGCAGGGCCTTGAAGGGAGGAAGAGAGCTAGCTTGGCGGATGGGCAGAGGGAGGGAATAATGGCATTTATTAAGCACTTACTATGTGCAAAGCACAGTTCGAAGCACTGGGGAGGTTACAAGGTGATCAGGTTGTCCCATGGGGGGCTCACAGTCTTAACCCCCATTTTCCAGATGAGGTAACTGAGGCCCAGAGAAGTGAAGTGACTTGCCCAAAGTCACACAGCTGACAATTGGCATAGTCGGGATTTGAACCCATGACCTCTGACTCCAAAGCCCGTGCTCTTTCCACTGAGCCACGCTGCTTCTAAGCGCTGTACTAAGCACTTGGGAGAGTAGAAGTGTATATATTGTCATATAGCTTGCATATATTTATAATATTGTTATATATAGTGTACTCTCCCAAACATTTAGTACAGTGCTCTGCATGCAATAAGCACTCAATAAATACCATTTATTTATTGACTGAGAGAAGCAGCATGGCCTAGTGGATAGAGCATGGGCCTGGGAGTAAGGAGGTATGGGTTCTAATCTCGCTCTGTCACGTGTCTGCTGTGTGACCTTGGGCAAGTCACTTCACTTCTCTGGGCCTCAGTCACCTCATCTGCAAAATGGGGAATAAGACTGTGAGCCCCATGTGGGACAGGGGCTGTGTCCACCTCGATTTTGCTTGCATCCTTCCCCCCTTCACTCCCCGCAGTGTTAGTACAGTGCCTGGCACCTAGTAAGAGTTTAACAAATACCACAGTTATTATTATTATCTCTGCACACAGTAAACACTTAATGTATACAATTGACTGAGTACAACAGTTGGTAGACAAGTTCCCTGCCCACAAGGAGCGTACAGTCTAGATGAAAAATGGTACTTGTAAAGTGCTTACTTCATGCCAACATTGTACCAAGCACTGGGGTAGATGTAAAATCCTATCCCACATGGGGCTTACAGTCCAATGAGGAGGGAGTAGAATTTAATCCCCATCGTTCAGATGAGGACTGGGGTAGATGCAAAATCCTATCCCACATGGGGCTCACAGTCTAATGAGGAGGGAGTAGAATTTAATCCCCATCTTTCGGATGAGGAAGTTGAGACAAAGTTAAGTGACTTGTCCAGACTGTGAGCCCATTGTTGGGTAGGGACCGTCTCTATTTGTTGCCAACCTGTACTTCCCAAGCGCTTAGGACAGTGCTCTGCACACAGTAAGCGCTCAATAAATACGATTGAATTGAATGAATCACACACAGACGAGTGACAGAGCCGGGTTTAGAACCCAGGTCCCTTGATTCCCATGGTCTTGCTACTAGGCTATGCTGCTTCCCCATCATCTAAACACTTGTGTATTTCTCCTCCCCTGCTGTAGCACTGGTGTCCATATCTTTCCACTCTACTGCTTCCTTTATGGGTAATAATTTATTTTAATGTCTGTCTCCCCTGCTAGATTGAAAACCCCTTGAGGGCAGGGCTCACGTCTACTTAATGCACGCTGTCACACAGCTGACAATTGGTGGAGCCGGGATTTGAACCCATGACCTCTGACTCCAAAGCCCATGCTCTTTCCACTGAGCCACGCTGCTTCTCTAAATTCATTCAATCGTATTTATGGAGCGCGTACTGTGTGCAGAGCACTATACTAAGCGCTAAATATCACTGATTGACTAATAGAGCACTTGGCCTTAGTCTCAAGTGTTCAAGAGCATCCACTTTAAGGTAGCCTGGTGTGTAGTGTCCAGCCAAGACCAAACTTTCTAAAATAATCATAGCTTGGTGTCTGTAGGGTGTTTTATTCCCAAAGTGCTCGTGTGACAACCCCATGTGAGGTAGGTAGAAAGGCAGGAATTATTATTATCCCAAGTGCTTAGTACAGTGCTCTGCAAACAGTAAGCGCTCAATAAATATGATTGATTGATTGATTATTATCCCCACCTGGCTCCGTGGACAGAGCACGAGCCTGGGAGTTAGAAGTCATGGGTTCTAATCCCGGCTCTGTCACGTGTCCGCTGTGTGACCTTGAACAAGTCATTTCACTTCTCTGTGCTTCAGTTCCCTCATCTGTAAAATGGGGATGGAGGCAGGGAGCCCCATGTTGGACAGAGACTGTGTCCAACTGGATTTGCTGGTGCTTCATACAGTGCTTGGCATCTAATAATAATAATAATGACGGTATTTATTAAGTGCTTACTATGTGCCAAGCACTGTTCTAAGCGCTGGGGATGTTACAAGGTGATCAGGCTGTGCCACGGGAGACTCACGGTCTTAATTTTGCCTCATTTTACAGATGAGGTAACTGAGGCCCAGAGAAGTGAAGTGACTTGCCCAAAATCACACAGCTGACAATTGGCGGAGCAGGGATTTGAACCCATCATCATCAATAGTATTTATTGAGTGCTTACTGTGTGCAGAGCACTGTACTAAGCATTTCAAAGCCCGTGACTTCAAAGCCCGTGCTCTTTCCAATGAGCCACGCACGTAGTAACACTTAAGAAATACCCCAATTATTATTATCAGCATCGTTATTATTATTATTACACTCTCCCAAGCTCTTTGCATGGTGCTCCGCAAAGAGTAACACTCAGGAAGTGCCGCTGTTCAATTGAATTCTTAGTAGACAATGAGGTTGTCTAGCTTTGTTCTGAAGCCCTTGTCAGGAAGGAACGGTGTCTTGTGTGGGCTGGTGAGTCGGGACTCGGGTTCAAGGCCCCTGTCTGTTCTGAGGACATTTAGTACATGTTCCTGGAGGATTCTGGCTTTTCCATGGCCTCAGCGAGCTCTTCCCCAGCCCGGGCAGGCCCCGTATGCTCTGAAAGGGCCATTTTTCAGTCCAAACGTTTGTGATTCATTCATTCATTCATTCATTCATTCATTCAATCGTATTTATTGAGCGCTCACTGTGTGCAGAGCACTGGACCAAGCGCTTGGGAAGTACCAGTTGGAAACATCTAGAGACGGTCCCTAACCAACAGCGGGCTCACAGTCTAGAAGGGGGAGACGGCCGACAAAACCAAACCTATTAACAAAATGAAATAAATAGAATAAATATGGACAAATAAAATAGAGTAATAAATATGTACAAACATATATACCTATATACAGGTTATTATTATTATTGCTTATTATTAGTAGTGCTATTCATTCATTCATTCATTCATTCATTCAATTGTATTTATTGAGCGCTCACTGTGTGCAGAGCACTGGACCAAGCGCTTGGGAAGTACCAGTTGGAAACATCTAGAGATGGTCCCTAACCAACAGCGGGCTCACAGTCTAGAAGGGGGAGACGGCCGACAAAACCAAACCTATTAACAAAATGAAATAAATTAGAATAAATATGGACAAGTAAAATATATAGAGTAATATATATGTACAAACATA